>NC_053392.1:183176452-183820903 GCF_905171765.1 Bufo bufo
CAAATTCTCGTAATGCATTGTTAAGGGGTCCCAGAAAAGTCCTTTAATAGTTTTCAAGGAGGACTCGTGTTGATTTTGCTAACCATAGTGGATATATACACTGATGAGCAAAAGGGTAACAATGTTTTGAAGTTTTTACTTTCAGGCTCCATATTTCACCATCCACTACAGCTTCGTGAGACTACCATCATTGTATAAACAATGATCTTGGCTATCTCATATATAAAATGGACTTGCCACTATTTAGCATATGATTAGTTATGCAGCTTTTTGTCATGTAACTGCATTGTTACTGTTTTGCTCCTGGTGGTGGAACAATCTTTTTCTTCTTGTATACTAAAGATTACAACCTGTTCTCACATTCCCTAATAGCTCAGTGTGTTATTAGGTTGATTTCCAAGTGAAAGGTCACTCGTTCGAATCCAGGAGCAGGAAATGGGTGACTTGGAGCAATGAGATGAAAGTCAATAGACTGATGGGTGCAAATGGGTTTGGAAGAAACAAGGGAAAGGGGGCTAACAGATCGAGAAATTGAAGGAACTGTCAAGTTCGGTGGAGGAAGCCTGGAGATATGGGGTTGTATCACAGCCAAAGGTGTTGGATACTTGACCAGGATTGATGGTGGTCTCAATGCGGAGCTATATGTGAGTATCCTACAAGGCGAGTTACTTGGGCATGAAAAGGACGACATAGTGTTCCAGCAGTACAACGACGCAAAACATATGTCGAGATTGGCGAAGAAATGGTTCAATCAAACCCTTGTGGGTAGAGTTGAAGACAAAGCTGTATTTGTACCCAAGTGAGTAGACCAGTATGCACCAACATTGGGAATGTGTAGAAGAGACCTGGGAACAGATTTCGGTCGAGATATGCATGACTCTGATAAAGAGCATGCCCAGAAGGATTTATGCAGTGTTGAAAGCCAAACGTGGATTTACAAAATAATACAAATTTAAATTCAGACTTTTAGGAGCAAAACTGTAACAATGCAGTTACATAACAAGAATCTGCATAATGAATCATATGCTAAATAGTTGGAAGTCCAATTTATGTATGAGATAGCCAAGATTATTGTCTATAAAATGGTGGTAGTCTCACGTTCGAGGCTGTAATGGATGGTGAGATATGGAGCCTGAAAGTCAAAAGTTCAAAACCTTGTTACCCTTTTGCTCGTCAGTGTAGATAATTTAGTCCTGTTGAATATGACTATGTACCTGTTGAGGATACACTGTTCTATATTCATTAATGATAGGAAAAGCAGCACAAACACTAGGTCATCTGAGAAATATCCATACATCATTTTATATGTGGGAGTAATCTGGCCTTTATCTGTCTTTTATCTCCAACATAGGAATTTCCTGGGGATAGTTTATATTCTGCTTCTTGGAATTTCTTACTCACTTAGTATATATGGGGAAAAAGAAGACATTTTTAGGTGAAGACAGTTTCCAATATTTAGCAACCAGAATAGATGATAATTACTTTCCAAGTTAAAGGGGTTGTCCCACAAAAAATATTCTACAGTTTTCAAACCAACACCAAGATCTGAATACTTTTGCAATTGTATGTCATTTAAAAAAAGTTGCATAGCCACTGAGTTATTCAATGAGATGGCCGCACATGCTCAGTTTCATCCTTCAACTGCCTCCTGAGCTGTGATAGGGAGAGCATGGACACACCTGCTTATCGGTAGCAGAAAAGACACTCCCCTTGAGCTGTCAGCGTGATTTAAATCTATCAGAGCAATGAATGAGGAGATCTCTGGTTCCATGTGAGGTACAGGTCTGGTTCTAGCTTTGTTAGAAAGAGGTTGTCATGTACTATATGATCTATGACCCCTTTAATTAGTTTAGAAATCAATGTAGTTCAGTATTTGAAAGGGGACAAGTTGAACATGGCCGGACCCGAAAGTATGGGTTTAAGGTTCAGTAAATTATTCATTGCATAATGAAAAGTGATCACTTTCTGTAACAGTTCCTTATGTTTCTAAGATCAATGCTTAGTCATTGGATGGGAACCACCATTGCTCACTTATAAAGGATAACAAATATTATCCTGGTCATGTCATGGACACAGGTACAGGCGCACTACAGACACAGCTCTGATGAAACCACTTACTGTAAAGTAACTGTATGGGGATATGTATCTGTGTGTCTATCACATGTCCAGGAATGATTTTGATCCCCTCGAAGTAAACAGGAAAGATTTACAGTCAATGACTACAAAAAGGTCTTGAGAATCATAATGCACCAGCCCTTAGATAAAGTCCCCTAAAAGAGATATAGGCATTTTCCCCCACAGTCACCCTCCTACTGACTGTTCTGTTTATGGAATTCCTATAGGAGTTTTTCCACAATAAAAACATAACCTCTACACCCCATAGAGGGGATAAGTATCTGACCAGTGTAGGTTGAACTGCTGGGACCACCACCGATCATGAGAATGGTGATCCTGCGGCAGGTTGGGCACTCACTCTCTATGGGATGGCCAAAGATAGCTGAGCATTGTGCTTGATCTGTTATTCTCTGTTCTGTGGATAGGGTATACATATATAATGTGCGAAAACCCATTTTAGGGTCCATTCACACGTCCGCAAAATGGGTCCGCATCCGTTCCGCAATTTTGCTGAACAGGTGCAGACCCATTCATTTTTAATGGGGCCGGAATGTGCTGTCCGCATCCACTTCCGGATCCGCACTTCCGTTCTGCAAAAAAGTAGAACATGTCCTATTCTTGTCCGCAATTGCGAACAAGAAAAGGCATGTTCTATGAGAGTGCCAGCAATGTGCGGTCCGCAAAATGCGGAACGCACATTGCCGGTGTCCGTGTTTTGCGGATCCGCAATTTTCAGATCCGCAAAACACATACGGATGTGTGAATGGACCCTAAATGTGAACCAGTTAATCTTAAACATCTACTAACAATTATTAACTCAGATACAGAACGTGTCTCCCACCCTGGGTGTAGTAGTTGGTACATACTGCTATCAGTTGTCAGTCATTAAGTCATCAGTCGTGGAACTTTCTGCTTATTTTATGGCTAGCTGATAAAAAATGTATTTTGCTTCATGTAACTTTATAGTAAAGTCATCAAGATGTTTAATTTTACTTTTCTCAGGGTATTACTCATAGTGTTTGCAACCTGTTTCTGTTGACTCAGCAGTTGAACTCCTGTTCAGTAGCACAGAATACATAGAGTATTTAAAGTCCAGCTGTCCGTGTTATTTTAGGAGTAGCAGATTGTATAGCGGAAGCCTTATACTGCCTCCAGAAATATCTAAATATAAGCAAGAAAACTAGCTAAAGCTGCTTTGTAGCTGCATATTTCCTACAGACCTAAACTGAAACAAAAATATCATTTTGCAAACCCTGATGTCATCTATGACACCGCGGCACGTCCGTTGGTGAAGAAAAAGTGGAATCCTTTATTCACCTATGCGACGTTTCGGTCCGCTTACTGGGACCATTCTCAAGCAAGCGGGTAGGCTTGATTGAGAATGGTCCCAGTAAGCGGACCGAAACATCGCATAGGTGAATAAAGGATTCCACTTTTTTTTCACCAACGGACGTGCCGCGGTGTCATTTATTTACTCTACACTATACACCTTGGTAAGGTGTTTTCATCGCTGGCACCCAAATACTTATTACTAGGAGTGCTGCCCTGAACTTTCATCTCTCTATATATATATATATATATATATATATATATATATATATATACAATTCCTAGAATCTCACCTTTTAGGGCAACTGATTAGGCATAAAAATGATCAAATATAGACAATAAAAGAAAATAATATTTTACCTATTTACTTAGATTGTAAAATGCACATGCCACTCATTTCCCTGGCAACTGTAAATAATTATTGACTCAAGGAGCAACAAATGATTTGTAGCTGGTGACTAAGACCCCATTCACACCGTGGATTCTTCACTTTCAATGCAATGGACCCAATCCCGTTTTTGCACCATTGTATAGAGCTATTCTGTAAGCAAATACCTGCCTTGGTTAACGACGGCATCCATCCGCACAAAATTCCGTCATCAAAAGATGCTGTGTGAACAGGGGCTTAAAGTGGTTGATCAGCCAGGTTATGTCACCATTTAATGTTTTAATATGATTTGGCATAAAAACCTGTTACTTTTGTAATTTCTGTCTGTTACAAAATTGCCCCAGTTGTGCGATTTTCTCTTTACTTAATCATAATGGCACCTCCTGGTGTTTAATCTGTATAGTAATGTGCACGTCCACATACGGAGGTGGTCACACATGCTCATTCCATCCTTCAACTGCCAAATTCACAGAACCACCACCACTTAAAACGTAACTTTTAATGATATATTAAAATAAATCATGCCCATAACAACTGTGTTTCATGGGCCATAGAAACAGGTATAGCATGTAGAGGAAAAATGCTGTCCCTCAAACACTTTTTAGGGCTCACTGGAAGTAAGCGAAAATGGCTGACACTGCAGGTTCTGCTATATAATCACTGAAGGAAATGGCAACATTAAAATGTAACTTTTCATAATACTCTTAAAAGTACCTAACAAAAAAAATGGCAATGATGCTGAGTGATGGTGGTCCCAAGATCAAAAATCCAGGACAGGTAAGGTAAGGTAAGTCACCACCAGTCAGTCACAAGACGGGAACTAATGCTCCGATAGCTGCAGGCTCCTACACCTGCAGCTATAGGAGCCCTCAAACACTTTCCCTATTCTATTTGGCAATGCCTAAAAATCGAATGGCAACCCCAATAGGGGCAATCCTATGTCAGGAACCTCCTGATTAGCCTTGGATGACCCTGACAAGGGACAGACACCACCCCCAAAATTCACTCAATTGTCCATTGCCAGTATAAACTAAATGGTAGATAAATACAAAAGCTCAAAATAATGATCCAATGCTTACGGTCAACCAAAATATTTAGAGTTGACCATATTCTCTTATAATGAGGTATAAGATGAAAAAAACACTCATTATATGATATCAGTCCCATGTTCATCCTGACGTGTTTCCCTGTAAAAAACTATTTCATCAGGGGACAATCACTATGGATCACAGGTATGATGATATATTCTGGTACCATTGATCAAATCATAATAATCAAACAACGTAGATCTATAATAGTCAAATAGCCAAGTAGTCCCTTATACAGTCCTGATCAAAAGTTTAAGACCACTTGAAAAATTGCAAAAAATCATATTTAGCATGGCTGGATCTTAACAAGGTTCCAAGTAGAGCTTCAACATGCAACAAGAAGAAATGGGAGTGAGACAAAACATTTTTTGAGCATTCAATTTAATGAAAACAACGAATAAACTGAAACAGGCTGTTTTTCAGCTGATCAAAAGTTTAGGACCACACCTTCAAAAAAATAAATAAACCCCCCCCCCAAAACAGAAATCCAACTTCCAAACATGAACTCAGCTCCGCCGTTATAGTTTATCATTTCCAAAATTTGTTTTGGCATGCTTGATGCAAGCGTTTCCATGAGGTGAGTGGGAACATTTCTCCAAGTGGTGAAGACAGCCGCACGAAGGCCATCTACTGTCTGGAACTGTTGTCCATTTTTGTAAACTTCCCTTGCCATCCATCCCCAAAGGTTCTCAATTGGATTTAGATCAGGGTAACACGCAGGATGGGCCAAAAGAGTGATGCTATTCTCCTGAAAAAAAGTCCCTTGTCCTGCGGGCATTGTGTACTGTAGCTTTGTCCTGTTGAAAAACCCAGTCGTTACCACACAGACGAGGGCCCTCAGTCATGAGGAATGCTCTCTGCAACATCTGGACATAGCCAGCGGCCGTTTGACGCCCCTTCACTCCCTGAAGCTCCATTGTTCCACTGAAGGAAAAAGCACCCCAGACCATTATGGCGCCCCCTCCACTGTGGCGAGTAGAAAACATCTCAGGTGGGATCTGCTTGTCATGCCAGTAACGTTGGAAACCATCAGGACCATCAAGGTAAAAAAAATTCTTATCAGAGAATAAAACTTTCTTCCACCTTTGAATGTCCCATGTTTGGTGCTCTCTTGCAAAGTCCAAACGAGCAGTTCTGTGGCGTTCAAGGAGACGAGGTCTTTGAAGACGTTTTTTGTTTTTGAAGCCCTTCAGTCTCAGATGCCGTCTGATGGTTATGGGGGTGCAGTCAGCACCAGTAAGAGCCTTAATTTGGGTCGAGGATCGTCCAGTGTCTTGACAGACAGCCAATTGGATCCTCCGGCTCAGTGCTTTGAAATTTTTTTGGTCTTCCACTTGACTTTTTTGTTCCATAACCCTCAGGATCATTTAAGAAATTCCAAATGACTGTCTTACTGCGTCCCACCTCAGCAGCAATGGCGCGCTGTTAGAGACCCTGCTTATGCAGTTCAACAACCCGACCACGTTCAAAAAGGGAGAGTTTTTTTTGCCTTTGCCATCACAACGTGTGACTAACTGACAGAAAATGACAATGAATCCACATCTTTGCACAGATTTGGCCTTTTAAAGGCATGTGGTCCTAAAATTTTGATCAGCTGAAAAACAGCCTGTTTCAGTTTAATCGTTATTTTCAATTAATTGAATGCTCAAAAAATGTTTTGTCTCACTCCCATTTCTTCTTGTTGCATGTTGAAGCCCTACTTGGAACCTTGTTAACATCCAACAATGTAAGATTTTTTGCCATTTTTGTCAAGTGGTCTTAAACTTTTGATCAGGACTGTATGACAGAGGGGATCAGTCCCACAGTGGGACAAAACTAAAAAGCAAAAAAAAGTTTAAAAAAAGTGTTTTCATAATGAAAAAATTTAATAAAATAAAAAAGTTGAGTAAAAAAAAAAGCACCTTTCCCATAATAAACACATATAAAGTTGTAAAAAAAAAATGTATGCTGTGTTACTGAACAGGAGTTGAACTGCTGAGTCAACAGAAACAATTGCCCGAAAAATAAAAATAAATTTGGATTTCAGGAAAAGAAGACTCAAAAACATTATTTTTTTTCTTTCAAAAATGTTTTTATTGTGTAACTGAAATAAATGTAAAAAAAGTAGACATATTAGGTATCACCACATCCTTCTACTGCCACAAGCCAAATATACTGTTAGAAGCGGTAACAGGTACAGAGAGAGCTGCAGGAGAAAGGACACACACCCTGAGCTGTCTGCACAGCAATTGGAGCAATGAATGGGGAGATCTCTGCATCCATGTACGACACTGGTTCTAGATTTGTTAGAAAGATAGTAAATTATAGAAATATAATAGATTATTATCTACTATATTATGCCTGATTTTCATTTTTTACATCAATCATGGGATTACCCCTTTAGGCCAGTTTCAGATATGCACATTCACTGTGAGAAATATGGTCTGTGTGGGAGTGTGATTTCCCATCCTGAACTCTGCTCTTGTAACTGGCCCTCACGGCATTATAATAATTTATAATACTGTGAGCCCCTGCCCGACATCAGCTGTAATAAATTGCACTGACATTTATTAAGACCGGTATTTTAGATGCCCGTCTTAATAAAGCCCTAAACTGGCAGTGGTTATGAAGAGGTGCTGGCCTCTTAATAACTTTGGCGGATCCTCCGCCAGTTCTAAATGTAAGATCCAAGAGAAGATACAAGCGGCACTTCTGCTTTCAGCGGTGCGGTGCGCGCGTCCCGGGAGGAAGATCCACAGATAATGGTATAGTAAGGACCAGCACTCGCTTCAGTAATAATTTCAAATAGATTTAATGGTCACATACAAATGATATCATTTGTATGTGACCATTAAATCTATTTGAAATTATTACTGAAGCGAGTGCTGGTCCTTACTATACCAGTTCTAAATGTAAGACAGCTTTCTTGCTGTCTTATAGTTAGATCATTTTCTGCGCCTAAAACAGGCGTTAGAAAACCGTAAATGAGACAGCTGGCTACTTTTTAGACCTGTTGTGAGCAGGGAAAAGTTGCAGATTGCGGTGCAACTAGCTGTATGAGTTGTAGGAGTTTGTATGTTCTCAATGTGGGTACTCCAGTTTCCTCCCACACTCCACAGACATAATGAATACTGATAGGGTACATAGATTGTGAGTTCCACTAGGGATAGCAAGTGATGATAATGTCTGTAAAGAGCTATATAAGTGAGTAAAATAAATAAAATGACTAAAAGACTAAAAAATAAAAACTCTTAATTTTCCAGTGCTAAAGCTATAATTTATCGGCCTTAATTGTATATAAAAGCTGAAATTGCAAAATCCTTGACGCTGCTTTTAAACTGAACTTGTAAAATTGGTAGAAATCGCTATGACATAAATTGGTTAGAGGAAACAGCAGCAAATTTAAAGAGCAATTTTTGTGTCTCAAGATAAATAGCAAACACGATACGAACAAGCCCCGGTTGTAAGGATGTCATGACCTTATAAGAAATGAGAATGGTAAAAAGTGATATGTTCTTTTGTTAGTCATTTGTAGAGATTGAATTTAAAGATGCCTAAAAGAAACAGAAAACTCCAGAGAGATCATGCCAAGTGTTCCATTATTACAGTAGATTTTGTGTACAGTTTATTTTCTAGAGCCTGGTACAAAATGTGAGCTTTTATACCATCTGTTTAGGTATTGTAATAAATACAGTACATAACCATTATCCAAGCCAAATGCACATGTGACCTAGAGGTTATCTTTCCTTCTATTGTCGCTGCCCATTTTCTATCAGCACATAAAAAGGTTCTGGTTGACTTTGAAGAAGCTGGGGGCCCATCTAGAGGGGAAGGATGTAGATATTGTTAAATGTGACAGCCGCTGGTGCCTAGAGTCTGTGGCTTTGATTCCATCTGCTTGCAATCTCACCGCTACCATACACTGGTCATTGAATTTTCAGCCCCTATTCCAGATAAGAGCACACCAGTACTATAAATAACTCATGATTATTGGGGGCTGTGGTGCAGTCTTTGTATTGGGAGAGATTTGCTAATCAAAATGCACCAAAATTTCATAGATCTCAATCTAATCAAGCGTCTGTGGCATGAGCTGGAAAAACAAGTCCAATACGTGGAGGCTCCACCTCACAGTTTACAGGTTTGGCTGCTGGATGCCACGGGAGACCTAAGAGCTGTTTTAGTGACATGAGGTGGAGCTACACCATATTAGACAGATGATTTCATACTATGGCTGATTGGTCTACAGTATGTAAACATTAAGGGGGCATTCACACTGTATTTTCAGTCTGCATCCAATCTGCATTTTTGGCGGAATGGATGCGGACTCACTCATTTCAATGAGGCCACAAAAGATGTGGACAGCACAAGGTGTGTCCATTCTGCAGTCCCACCACCAAAAAATTTGTGGACAAGAATAGACATTTCTAACAAAGGTGGGATGTGCTGATCCGCCGAATGCAGAACACAGACAGCTGGTATCTGTGTTTTGCAGATCCGCAATTTGCGGTCTGCAAAACGGATATGGTCGTGTGAATGCCCCCAATACTTTGTTCAAATACCTACATACCCTCCAATGCTTCACGTTAAATGTTATGGGTGAAAAGAGACTTCACAAACACAAGCCCTTTAATTTGCAGATATGTCGGCCTGTTATAATTCAAGTCTAATGAGGACTGATGGCACAGTTCAGTTCAGAGATAAAGGATGAAAAGAAAACATATATATGAAGGGAGGCCTCAGGAACTTACTGGATCAAAACAAACACATTATCCTTTGCCAGCTTCCCTCTTGGTTCTCAGTTTAATTCCTCAGGAATAAACCACAGAGGATTAGCCAGCTGCTCCGTGGGAGAGAGAAATGCATTTCTTAGCTCACATTCCATTCATAACCCTATCCTCACCCTTTAACTCGTAGGTAGGTCAGCATTCTGTTGGTGCCTTTACCAAAAGTCAATTATTAAGCAAATAGATCTTTTTGTATACTTTCTGCTGTATTCTAGGGACAATGAGGTCATCACAAAATCTGCTAGAAAGCTAGAATAATCTGCGGAATGCAACTTCAATCCATGTCACATAGCATCGGAATACACAGGATAGTGTTACAATTTTCTATTGCACAGTATAACAATACAAAAACTGCATTTATTATGGATTCAAAAATACAGATTTGTTTAGACTACACATGTCTTGTGACTGCATGAATCTGGAGTAAAATTTAGATTAGACCAAAAGCTCAGACGAGTGAGAGATAAAAACCAACTCTATTAAGTTATGTCGAAACATCTATCTGATAGGAATCCTATTCCTAGTCATTCATTTCTGTAGCACATTATCCAGTCTGATTGAAAAAAAAAAGAAGAAATGACCTTATAGCTGGAGTTGATATGATCAGGTCAGCGCTGGCATTACTTGCACAAGATATGTATGGTCAGGCATTCTTAAATTCCATTTGCTGAATATAATCAGTTACCGGTAAATGCTATATTCTGATAACCTGTGGATTGGGGATCATGTCTACCTTATGCACATTCTGTTGGCTAATCTCAGCCATGCATGAATCTAAAAGATGTTGTGAACATTTCTGAGAGATAAAAATGTAATTGCTTTAATCAGAAATACTGATATGTGTTTGAGCTGATGCCACGTGAAAGGCATCACCCTCTTGGCATGTGATCAGAATTCAGTAGAAGGATTCCATTTTTGTTTCTGCATAGCTGTAGTTCCATCAAATTGAGACAATTTCCAATAATTACTCCAAAACTCTACAATAGTCTGTACAGTTTAGAAAAGTGGGATGGAAATGGGCCCCTTCTGAAGAGGTCAGTATGTAATAATACTAATATTTATTCATATAGCGCCAGCATATTACCATCGCTTTACAAGTCCGAGGGTACATGTACAAATCAAAATAGACATCGCAGGATTACAAGCTAATACACAAACGAAACACTTGGAGCGGGGTTCCTACTCGCAAGAGCTTATGATCTATGAGGAAATGGTAAAATGGATTGTTTTATGTAAGTGGATGATTTAAATATACACTATACCATGCTAATTGTATAATGTCAGGATCATGACTTAGACTCTGAATGTAAGCTTAAAGGGTCACCCAGATTTAGCGTTGCAGAATATGGTGGCGCTATATAAATATTATTATTATTATTATTATTATTATTTTGGCGTTAACTTCCCACTATGCTACTTTGAGCCACAGGGTTACACTAAATCTTCCCCCTATACCTATCTGACATCCACATCTAAGGGATATTAAAGAGGACCTTTCACTACTCTACAAACTAAAAACTAACTATATCAGTGGGCAGAGCGGCGCCCAGGGGTCCCCCTGCACTTATTAGTATGTCTGGGACTCCCAGGCTATGAGCTGTGCGCTGCGATTGGCCAGCGCTGCAGCAAGGGACACGCCTCATACAAGAAATCACTCCAGTACAACAGAGGGAGCTGCACACACCGGAGCCTATACCGGGCGAACGGAGCGGCGCCCAGACATACTAGTAAGTACAGGGGGACCCCTGGGCGCCGCTTTGCCCACTGATATAGTTAGTTTTTAGTTTGTAGAGTAGTGAAAGGTCCTCTTTAACTGCCACCAATTGTCATATAAGGCAGACAAGATGCCCCTAAACTAGAGAACTCACAATTACCCACTCAAACCCACCATGTTCTCTAACATTCACAAAGTTAATTCACAAATGTAGGTAACTCTTCTTCTAAGGTCGTGGAATCATTGAGAACACAAGAAGTCTCTTATTAAAGATTTAGTATCCACAGGACAGTGCATGCAAAAATGCAGTTATCAAGATGTAAAAATACAGTGTCATTTATTATACTAAAATACGCCTAAATTAGTCATATTTCAGATGCAGATGGTTAGTTGCGCCGCTATCTGCGACTTCGCCCTGCTCACGCCAGGTCTAAAATTGTGGGCATGGCGAGAGTGCAGAAAAAGGTCTAAATTTAAGACAGCTAGGAATCTGTCTTACATTTAGAACTGGCGCTGGATGTGCTGAAGCTATTGAGAGACATGCACCTCTTCATAACTTAGGCGGATCCTCCGCCAGCTATGGGGTTTTATTAACCCCTTAAGGACTCTATTTCACCTTACGGACTTGGCCATTTTTTGCTAATCTGACCAGTGTCACTTTAAGTGCTGATAACTTTAAAACGCTTAGACTTATCCAGGCCATTCTGAGATTGTTTTTTTCGTCACATATTGTACTTCATGACACTGGCAAAATAAAGTCAAAATAATTCATTTTTATTTATAAAAAAATACCAAATTTACCAAAAATGTTTAAAAAATTGCAAATATCCAAGTTTTAATTTCTCTACTTCTATAATACATAGTAATACCTCCAAAAATAGTTATTACTTTACATTCCCCATATGTCTACTTCATGTTTGGATCATTTTGGGAATGATATTCTATTTTTTGGGGATGTTACAAGGCTTAGAACTTTAGAAGCAAATCTTGAAATTTTTCAGAAACTTTCAAAAACCCAATTTTTAGGGACCAGTTCAGGTCTGAAGTCACTTTGCGAGGCTTACATAATAGAAACCACCCAAAAATGACCCCATTATAGAAACTACACCCCTCAAGGTATTCAAAACTGATTTGACAAACTTTTTTAACCCTTTAGGTGTTCCACAAGAATTAATGGAAAATAGAGATACAATTTCAGAATTTCACTTTTTTGGCAGATTTTCCATTTTAATATTTTGTTTCCAGTTACAAAGCAAGGGTTAACAGCCAAACCAAACTCCATATTTATGGCCCTGATTCTGTAGTTTACAGAAACACCCCATATGTGG
Organism: Bufo bufo; assembly: GCF_905171765.1. Taxonomy (NCBI): domain Eukaryota; kingdom Metazoa; phylum Chordata; class Amphibia; order Anura; family Bufonidae; genus Bufo; species Bufo bufo. The sequence goes on from NC_053392.1 coordinate 183,189,178, forward strand.
TCATAAACACCTGTACCGGCACACGGCAGGGCACAGAAGAAAAGGAATGCCATACGGTTTTTGGAAGGCAGATTTTGCTGGACTGTTTTTTTTTTACACCATGTCCCATTTGAAGCCCCCATGATGCACCCCTAGAGTAGAAACTCCATAAAAGTGACCCCATCTAAGAAACTACACCCCTCAAGGTATTCAAAACTGATTTTACAAACATCGTTAACCCTTTAGGTGTTCCACAAGACTTATTGGCAAATGTAGATGAAATTTCAGAATTTAAATTTTTGGGCAAATTTTCCATTTTAATCTATTATTCCCAGTAACAAAGCAAGGGTTAACAGCCAAACAAAACTCAATATTTATGGCCCTGATTCTGTAGTTTACAGAAACACCCCATATGTGGTCATAAACAGCTGTAGCGGCACACGGCAGGGCACAGAAGAAAAGGAATGCCATACGGTTTTTGGAAAGCAGATTTTGCTGGAATGTCTTTTTTGGCACCATGTCCCATTTGAAGCCCCCCTGATGCACCCCTAGAGTAGAAACTCCAAAAAAGTGGCCCCATTTTAGAAACTACAGGATAGGGTGGCAGTATTGTTGGTACTAGTTTAGGGTACATATGATTTTTGGTTGCTCTATATTACACTTTTTGTGAGGCAAGATAATAAGAAATAGCTGTTTTGGCACCGTTTTTATTTTTTGTTATTTACAACATTCATCTGACAGGTTAGATCATGTGGTATTTTTATAGACCAGGTTGTCACGGATGCGGCGATACCTAATATGTATACTTTCTTTTATTTATGTAAGTTTTACACAATGATTTCTTTTTTGAAGCAAAAAAAATTATGTTTTAGTGTTTCCCTAGTCTGAGAGCCATAATTTTTTTCAGTTTTTGGCGATTACCTTGGGTAGGGTATGATTTTTGTGGGATGAGATGACGGTTTTATTGGCACTATTTTGGGGTGCGTGTGACTTTTTGATCGCTTGCTATTACACTTTTTGTGATGTAAGGTGACAAAAAATGGTTTATTTGGCACAGTTTTTATTTTAAATTTTTACGGTGTTCATCTGAGGGGTTAGGTCATGTGATATTTTTATAGAGCCGGTCGATATGGACGCGGCGATACCTAATATGTATACTTTTTTTTCCCCTATCTTTTATCAATTTTTTTTTACTTTATTTGGGGAAAATGACGTTTTTGTTTATTTTTACTTGAAACTTTTAATTTTTGGGGGGAAAATTTAATTTTTTAAACTTTTTTTTCACTTTATTTTTTGTCCCACTTTGGGACTTGAACTTTTGGGGGTGTAATCCTTTACAATGCACTCCAATACTTCTGTATTGGAATGCATTGGCTGTATGAGTAATACTGTGTGTATTACTCATACAGCTTCCGGCCTGTGAGATCCAGGGGGCTGGATCTCACAGACTCGTCACCGGAAGGCAGCGCGATGCCTTCCTTAGGCATCGCTCTGCCTTCCATGCCATCGGGTCCCCCCTACAGCCGCATGGGGACCCGATGGCACGCCCGATCGCCGCCGCAAACTGCAGGTAAAGCCGCAAACCGCAGGTCTGAATTGACCTGCGGTTTGCGACGATCGCCGATACGGGGGGGGGGGGGGCTGTCACATGACCCCCCCCCTGCGTTGTGACAGGATGCCCGCTGAATGATTTCAGCGGGCATCCTGTCACAATTAACCCCCGCCGCGCCGCAATCTTTTTTTTAACTTAGGACGTACCGGTACGCCCTGGGTCCTTAAGGACTCGGGAAACAGGGCGTACCGGTACACCCTAAGACCCTAAGGGGTTAAGACCGGCATCTAAAAATGGCGGTCTTAATAAATGTGCCCCACAATAATATACAAATACAATGCAAAAAAATAAAAAGGATACAAGAAATGTAACTTAATACGTTATAAGACGGTAAAAGTACGGATGCCTGGGCGCAGCATGAAAGTCGGCCAGTTTATCATACGAGTTGTCCCCCAAAGAAATCACAATTTGCTAAAGGGACAGACACCTTAACAGCCTTAAGAGGTCTGTGGATTCCACTACTAGCCACCCTTCCTCTGACGTCATAAAGAGGCTAGTGTGTATGCTAATGGAGTTTTTTCAAAAAAGTTTTATGAGGTTAGTTTAAAAAAGGTTTTTGGCTCAAAATCTGTCCACTAAGATACATTTTTTGTGGGCATCATAGCGACTTCATACTACCTTCATACAACCCATCATAATGTTCCACACACAAGCATATCAAACAAGGAGGGGTTAGAGGCAGTACTTGATGAGTTCCTTAATAACTATATCTTACAGAGTCCTGATTGAGGTGATGTTAACACAGGTGATGCCAGTAACTGGCCTGAGTCCAACATGATCAGCACACTGTCAAGTTATGGATTAGGTCCAGTATTTCTCTGATTAATTTTCATCTGTATGGGTTTTTAGATATGACCCCTTCTGAAGGTTAAGGTATCCCAGATGCCAGGATAGGTTTTCTGAGGAGTAATCTTCTGTCTAAATGAAATTGTTCTGCTTCCCTGGTTTTGTTTGCACAGACCTTGTGTTCTGGTTTTGGGAATAAGATGATTTTATGGCCAGCCACAAGAATTCTGTGTGTGTGTGGGGGGGGGGGGGGGGGGGTATTCTACTACTGTGCTATCTAAAAATCTTTTTGATATGTATACCTGTATACCACCACATATAACTAGATAGCCGTCTTATTATACATATACGTACTGTATAGGAATACCTAAAACATGAGAAACTACTATGAGTTTTTTCTAGCACAGTTTAGCATTGAGCTCCATAGCTCAGTGGTTAAGGTTCTTGCCTCTAATGTAGAAGGTTGTGAGTTTAAATCCTGGCAGAAACATTTCAGAAATAGAGGCTAAATTAGATACACTGGGTATCCCCATGCATACTAACAATGCTTGGATACCCCCTTCATGTTCATAGCACTGACTCCATATATGGACATAGCCATATATGGAGTCAGAGCAGGGACTCCTAAGCTGGGAACTAAAGTCCTGACTGTTCAGTAACACTGGGGGATTCCCCATACAGCGATCTTCTGCATAGAACTGAAAGGGCCCCCTAGGAGCAGTGGGCCCGGGTTTGCCGGGTCCTGACGCCGGCCCTGCTAGAAGGTATAAAGTTCTATGCATCTAACAGAATTAAGTTCCAATCAAGACATCATCTTTGTGAGATCAACTTCATTTTTTGTATTCCAACATGTTGGGCACCGACCATGTTAGGTGTTGGCCGGCAAGGAGCATGCCCACTGATTGCAGGTCAGGTGATTGTTTCTTTACTTTATGCTGTATGTGATCTCTAACTTATCTGTATATGACTTTTATCACTGCTTAGTAAAACTTTTATTTACTTAGCTAATGTTTAAGCCTATGTTTTCCTGTACCTTACAATCCACCGTAAAACAAACTTCAAGCTACATATCTGGCTCATAACCTTAGATGGAAACTTCCCTTCAATGAGCTACACGCAATGCACTTGACCTTAAAGACAGAATATACATTAAGGACTCCTCAAATCACTAGATTTAGCCAACAAATATCTAATATATATGGGCAGCTTATGGTTCATTCCCCTGTCTGGCAGTTACTAGAATCAACTTTTAAAAGAGGTAGAACTGCAGAGGGAGAACAGTAGCCTCAACCAATCATGAGACAGGAGGTTTGTCTTAGACTACCTGAGGCTGCCTGTAGACACAGTAGTTAGACCATAGTCACAGATCACAGCTCTGCACTAAGAGAGTAGAGCTAAAAAGCCACTAAACAGCAAGATCCCAGAAAAATAAACAGCAAGAGAGCTACTAACTCATGACTGGACAGTCACATTACATGTATGCAATACTGATTAAAGATGGTACAAATATTGATATTTTCTCTTTTTCTAGTTCCATTGTTACATTGGGAATGGGCATTAATAACAGATGTTTCAAGCACATCTAAGAATTATGATAACACAATAATTGCTGAATTATTTTTCTGGCTAAAAAAAATCTCTCCGTACTCTGTTTAAAGGTGCACTTCTGCCAGAAAGGGATTTTTCTTTTAAATTTAATATTCATAGAAAACTTTTAAAGAAATTGTGGCTGCTTTTCTTTTTCAATTTGGAAGTACTACGCCATTAAAAATGAAATTCAAAATATGGTTCTTCTGTAGCAGAGGGATAAAAATAAATAGTTAAAGGGGTTCTGCACTTTCATTTAACTGATGATCTATCCTCTGGATAGATCATCAGCTTCTGATCGGCGGGGGTCCGACACCCGGGACCCCCGCCGATCAGCTGTTTGAGAAGGCAGCGTCGCTCCAGCAGCACCGCGGCCTTCTCACGGTTTACCGCCGGCCCACTGACGTCACGACTAGTATCAACTAGCATGGGCGGGGCTAAGCTCTGTTCACTTGAATGGAGCTTAGCCCCGCCCACGCTAGTTGATACTAGTCGTGACGTCAGTGGGCAGGGGGCTCGGCGGTAAACAGTGAGAAGGCTGCGGCACTGCTGGAGCGCCGCTGCCTTCTCAAACAGCTAATCGGCGGGGGTCCCGGGTGTCAGACCCCCGCCGATCAGAAGCTGATGATCTATCCAGAGGATAGATCATCAGTTAAATGAAAGTGCAGGACCCCTTTAACCCATAATTAGTTTACTGTTGTGGTGAGGGAAACTGTTATCTGTTGGTAAAATAGTAGATTAATAGAATTAGGATGGCAGTTTGAGTCACTCATTTTCTTCCCTCTCTTGTCACAGTGAATGGTTAAATGAGACTGTTTGCCCTGCTAAAAGCCCAAACAAAGGAGGAAATTAAAGAGGTTCTGTCAGCAAGATCAACCCTATTAAACCAGACATACTGCCTGGTAAGGTTTATCATGCTGATTAAAACTATACCTTTCTTTTGTCTGTATGCTAAAGAACTACAGAGATATCTGCGTTTTTATTTATATGCAAATGCTAGTTCAAGCACCAAGAGGCTGAACGGAATCCTTTGAGCACTGCTTTATAACACCCCCTGTGCTTTGCACATTCCCCCTCCCATGAGTGACAGGACTAGACATCAGCATACTAAGAGCAGAGATGTGTCCTAGCATCTACATATCATATAGTCTATGGACTATAGCATTACCACATTGAGATATGATCAGAAAGTTAATATACATATTTCTACTTTATTCACAGACAGGATATATGATTATACAGACACCATTAATGTGAGTTAGCTTCTAAGCATAGAAAAAAAAGTTGCCTTCAATATGTGAAAAGCCTATAGCTTAGTGATAAGTGCACAGTTTTGTATGTAGCGATTCCAGGTTTGAATCTTGGGAGAAACGTTTTTTTCTCTTGCACATTTTACCCGTAATAAAAGTCTATATCCTTATCATATTGAGAATAATGCTTTTAATGCTTAAAGGGGTTGTGTCACTTCAGCAAGTGGCATTTATCATGTAGAGAAAGTTAATACAAGGCACTAATGTATTGTGATTGTCCATATTGCCTCCTTTGCTGGCTAGATTCGTTTTTCCATCGCATTATATACAGCTCGTTTCCATGTTTACAACCACCCTGCAATCCATCAGTGGAGGAAGTGCTTGCACACTATAGGAAAAAAGTGTACTCTCTGGTACATTGGGAACTCACATAGGTGCTTTTTTTCTGATGTCTAGCCCTGTCAATCATGGGGAGGTGGGAGTATGCAGAGCACAGGGGGTGTTACAAAGCAGTGCTCTAAAGATTCAGCCCTACCACTTGGTGCTCAAACTTGCTCATTTGCATATAAATAAAATTCCGATATTTCAGCAGCTATTTAGCATACAGACTACCAGGAAGTATGCCTGGTTTAATAGGGTTGACAGAGCCTCTTTAAAGAGAAAGGACAGGAAGTACAATACATAGAGAGTCTTCAAAAACTATATCCAGAAAACCATGCATCCTTTTACTGTAAAAAATGTTTTAATAGAATATTGACACATAGGTTGTTAATCTGTGAGAAGATATGATGGTAGTATCCCTTTAACAGATGCCTTTACATGAAATCTTGGTAAATAGTCTAGAGTCTAGTCTCTCTAGGATACATAAGTTAGAGCTTCATTAAGCTGTAATTTTGACTTCAATAAATGGGCTTCATTATAAAGGAGGGGGCAGAACTAAAATGTCACCACTGATTAATAGAATAGCACGCTTGTTGGCTTGGTCAACAAGAGACACAATCAAGCTTCATGATAAACACAAAATGTGTACAGCTCCAGCCACAAATACACCCAGGGCTCCTGGCTTCTAGATTCCATTAATTCGTATGTTTATGTGCTATAACAACAATGAAAGCTTCTCCAGCTAAAAGCTCATCCTTTAATTCCATATGGTCCATTACATATGAGTATTGTTAAGCTGTCTTATAGCTCTGGGATAACGGGTTTGGTTGTGACCAAGGGATCATCTGAATAAAATTTGTTGTTCCAGGCACTTTAGCTGCCTCCCAAAGCATATTCTTAGTTTAATTGGATTCCGATAAAACTGGTCCTGGGGCATGAGTTTTGTGCCTGTGATAGAGGAATAATATGGTAAGAATACAATGGAGACTCTCCTGCTCCCTGCCAGATGCAAATTGCAGTATATATCTTAGGCTTCGTTCACATCACCGTTCAGCCTTTCCATTCCTAAACGGAGCAGGAGAACGGAAAGGACGGAGAACTGAGCCGAACTGAGCCCTTAGGACCCCATAGACTATAATGGGGTCCGCTATGTTTCCGCTCAGAAGATGATTTTGGAGCGGAGACAAAAGTCCTAGAGCAAACTGTTGTAATTCCTACACCGTTCACCTGATTTGGATGTAAATACCCTCAAATTAAAGCTCACAGTCTGCAGTTAAAGCACATCTTGTTCGTTTCATTTCAAATCCATTGTGGTGGTGTATAGAGCCAAAAATGTTAGAATTGTGTCGGTGTCCCAATATTTTTGGACCTGACTGTATGTGCCGAATCCATCCTTTCCGTTCTCCTGTAAAGGCTGAAAGGTGATGTGAACGAAGCCTAAAATGCCATAAGCAACCGAATGAATAACCCTTAGGCTACTTTCACAATTACGTTTTGTGCGGATCCATCATGGACGTATCCATTCAGATAATGCTACCGTCTGCATCAGCTCAGAACGGATCCGTTTGTATTATCTGTAACATAGCCAAGACGGATCCGTCTTGAACACTATTAAAAGTCAATGGAGGATGGATCCGTTTTCTATTGTGTCAGATTGTGTCATAGAAAACAGATCCGTCCTGGCACACAATGTAAGTCAATGGAGACGGATCAGTTTTCTATGACACTCAAAGCAGCGTTTTCTATGACACTGCAAGCAGCGTTTTGGTGTCCGCCTCCAAAGCAGAATGGAGACGGAACGGAGGCAAACTGATGCATTCTGAGCGGATCCTTTTCCATTCAGAATGCATTAGAATGCAAACTGATCCTTTTTGGATCGCTTCTCAGAGCCGTGAACGGATCTCACAAACGTAAAGCCAAAACGCCATTGTGAATAAAGTAGCCTTAGATATACAATGCTGGAAAAAGTACTCACACTTTCCCAGATGTCCTGCTTTAATATATATGTGTCATACTGAATGGCTGCTGATGGTTAAACAAAATTAAAGAGGACTTGTCACCACAAATAACCGTGCAATCTGCAGGCAGCATGCTATAGAGCAGGAGAAGCTGTGCAGATTGATTATATAATTTTATGAGGGAAAAAACTTGTAATCTATACAAAACCTCTGCTCCTTCTGAACTTAAAGGGATTGTCCAGGAATACCTAACTTAATTGATGCCCGCAGCTTGCCACTGCTATTGAAAGATGCATACTTACCCGTTCCCTGCTGATTTGGTCCTGCACACTGGCTCCCGGGTGTCTACCTTCTGAAGAGATATCACCGCTAAAACCAAACAGGTGACCATGCAGCGAAACAGGTGACCATACCAATGCCCAAGAGGATGTAAACAAGCCATGGACTGGATGATGGACACACGGGAGTCAGCATGCAGGACTGGAGCAGTGGGGACCAGATAAGAATAATTCTTTCAATAGCAGAGGCAGGCTGGAGTCATCAGTTAAAGGGAATGTGTCCTCAGAAAATGACCTATTGTTTAAATAAAGTTTTTATGTTTAATATATTGTGGTAAGGTGGATCGTGACCCCACGGAAACACTACGGAGTGCTTCCGTGATGTTTCTGGCCATGCCTCCGCACCGCAAAAAAGTAGTGCATGCACTACTTTTTTGCGGTGCGGACCGTCGGATGCGGATCGCGGACACCATTCACTCCCATGCGGCTACCCCACTGTCGGTTCATGTGCATAAGCCCTTACTCCAGCATGGCTATTTCCTCTAGCCTGTGGTGATCTAAGGCTATTTTCACACTCGCGTTTGGTGCTTATCCGTCATGGATCTGCACAAACACATCCGTTCAGATAATACAACAGCATGCATCCGTTCAGAACGGATCCGTTTGTAATATCTTTAACATAGCCAAAACGGATCCGTCTTGAACATCATTGAAAGTCAATGGGGGACGGATCCGTTTTCTATTGTGCAAAATTGTGTCGGTGAAAACGAATCTGTCCCCATTGACTTACATTGTGTGTCAGGACTGATCCGTTTGGCTCAGTTTCGTCAGACGGACACCAAAATGCTGCAAGCAGCGTTTTGGTGTCCGCCTCCAAAGCAGAATGGAAGTGGAACGGAGCCAAACTGATGCATTCTGAGCGGATCCTTATCCATTCAGAATGCATTAAGGGCAAAACTGATCTGTTTTGGACCGCTTGTGAGATCCCTGAACGGATCTCACAAACAGAAACCAAAACGCCAGTGTGAAAGGAGCCTAAGGTGTGACTGTTAGGCTCCATTCACACGTCCGCAAATGGGTCCGCATCTGTTCCGCAATTTTGTGGAACGGGTGCGGACCCATTCATTTTCTATGGGGACAGAATGGATGTGGACAGCACACAGTGTGCTGTCCGCATCCGCATTTGCAGAGCGCGGTGCCGATCTTCGGGACCGCAGCTCCGCAAAAGCTAGAACATGTCCTATTCTTGTCCGCAGCTTGCAGACAAGAATAGGCATTTCTATAGGGGTGCTGGGCGGGTGTGTTGCGGATCTGCAATTTGCGGGTCCGCAACACACCACGGACATGTGAATGGAGCCTTAGGATCATTACTGGGGAATAAAATAAGGCCTCAGATGGTCAGTGAGTGTCAGAAATCCTGGGAAGCTGGCCTGTTAGCTATCTGAGAGTGATTCCTCCTGTGTGAACTGTGCTGTACTGGTGAAATAGAGACGACATGTGTACTAGTTAGAGCCCAGAAGGGCAGAAGTTTATTTTGATGTTTTGTTGTGTTATGTGCTGCAGCTTCAGCCAAGTGACTGTTAACTTGGGTGCCACGAATTGTGCTGTGCTGAGGAGCAAATAATGCACTATTTGGGCTTTTAACTCCTGGAGTCTGAGAGTCTGTCATTGCTGACCCCAAAGCAAATATACAATCCCTTGATGGTATTTTTAATTTTCCATTTCAATATCTATATTAAAACAAAAACCAGAAAATCCTGCCATTTTCCCACTGGCCAGTAAGCCTAATGCGAGATGCCACTTCTTAGTCTGTAGAGATCACTTTACTGTAGTTATCTGCTTATCTGTCGTTCTAATCCTGCCTGTAATTATATCACCTCTGTATAGATAAGACAGGATCCTCCATTCACAATAGGTGATTATCAAAGCTTATCTATTCTTTCCTTGTACAATGACCTCTGCACAGGTCACAGAGCATGCCTAGAAAACTCTCCCATGGAAGTCACTGAGGTCTTCTGACCATTGTGTCTATGGCCCATGTAGCTGAATTTTCTTAAAGCTTTCTAAATGCTGTTAAGAACAGCTCAGGCAAGATGGCCCTCCCCATAATCATGTTGAGGAGATATAACAAATAAATCTGCAATCAGAAAATAAAAACTGATTAGAAAAATTATGTGTCACTATCTGGTTTTAACTAGCAGGTAACATTTTGGTGACACATTTCATTTAAGCTTCGCATTCCCAAACAACACCTTTAAGTCCTCCTCCATACACAACTATCAGTGACTGACAGCTATCTGTGTATACACGATTATACAGAGAATGCTATTAATCACTGATAACACCTCCCCCGTGTACAGCTATCAGTGACTGTCAGCTATCTATGTATACACATTTACACAAAGAATGCAATCAATCACTGATAACACCTCCCTGTGTACAACTATCAGTGACTGACAGCTATCTATGTATACACACTTACATAAAGAATACTATCAATCACTGATAACGTCTCCTCTGTGTACAACTATCAGTGACTAACAGCTATCTCTGTATACACACTTACACAGAGAATGCTATCAATCACTGATAACACCTCCCCATGTACAACTATCAGTGACTGACAGCTATCTGTGTATACATACTTACACAGAGAATGCTATCAATCACTGATAACACCTCCCCTGTGTACAGCCATTAGTGACTGACAGTTATCTCTGTATACACACTTACACAGAGAATGCTACCAATCACTGATAACACCTCCCCCATGTACAACTATCAGTGACTGACAGCTATCTCTGTATACACGATTCTACAGGGAATGCTATCAATCACTAATAACACCTCCCCTGTGCACAGCTATCAGTGACTGACAGCTATCTGTGTATACACAATTATACAGGGAACGCTATCAATCAGTGATAACTTCTCTGTGTACAACGGAGCTCAGATGACAAGTTTTACTAAATCTTTACTTACAAAACACAAAGGCATAACAGGAAAGCAATGTATTGCCTGCAGTATTGCTTCTTGTTTTTTTTTTTATTTGCTCCAAAAATGACTTTAGTTGGCCACACCTGCATCATGCAGCTCACAAATGCCCATTTCAATGGTTCCATGCATAACGTTAAACTGACCCTTTAGATTAAAGGGGTTGTTCCATGAATAATATTCTACATTTTTCAAACCAGCACCTGGATATGAATAGTTTTATTAGATGTAATTTAAAATTTTATATTGCCACTAAGTTATTCACTGAAATCTATCTGAACAGCGCCACCTGCTGTTTACCCTTCTTCTAAATTCTCAGTCCTGCTTACTGGGGTTGACATACATATTTAGGCCCACCAGCTGCAACATAACAGACATGCCCCCTGAGAAAGTGCACACTCCCTGAGCTGCCTGCTTAAAATAAAACTAGCAGAACATTTGCAGCAATGAATGGGGAGATCTCTGGATCCATGTGAGGCACAGGGCTGGTTCTAGCTTTGTTAGAAAGAGATTGTCCTGTACTATATGATGTCTGATTTTCCGTTTTTACATTAGTCATGGGATACCCCGTCACAGGGTAACGTGCATACGTTTTCTTAAGTGTCCAATAGTAATCACTTCTATTGCTAATCAGATATCAGCAAACCAGTGCCATGGGAGATATTGTCGGGGGGAGGGGGGTAACCATATGTAGCACAAAACAAGCAAGAAGTACTCTGATAACACCACGCAACAATGATTTTGCTACTGAGAGAAAAACATGTGATTTATACTAAAATAAGCGCGCTGATTCCAAATATGAACTCGGAATTTGCCTGACACGTCTAGATTTTAAGTACATGCAAAGCCTATTGAGTTATAATATTAATGCATTATATTGGAGATATTCCATTGGACATGTCCAGACCTGTTCGGACGCACTCTGGCTGATGTATGCATCCGCCTGCCAGAGAATGCATCCGCCTGCCAGCGCTCAGCCTCCGCTCCGCTCAGTGAGCGGACACCTGAACGCTGCTTGCAGCGTTCGGGTGTCCGCCTGGCCGTGCGGAGGCGAGCGGATCCGTCCAGACTTACAATGTAAGTCAATGGGGACGGATACGCTTGAAGATGACACTATATGGCTCAATCTTCAAGCGGATCCGTTCCCCATTGACTTACAATGTAAAGTCTGAACGGATCTGCTCAGGCTACTTTCATACTTAGAAAATTTTCTAAGTTTTAATGCAGACGGATCCGTTCTGAACGGATGCGAACGTCTGCATTATCGGAGCGGATCCGTCTGATGAAACATCAGACGGATGCGCTCCAAACGCTAGTGTGAAAGTAGCCTTAAATGCATTCTGTTCAAAATTATTCAATGCTTTCCAAGTGCTTAATTCATTTAGGCATACTTATGCATAGCAACATTTCGTGACGTCTTACAACAATTCTGACTCCGGATTTGTAATCCGCACACTCGATTTAGTATAGGACAAATGGTTTTTGCCCAGTTTTTTCTGTTGCGTGGTGTAATCAGGTGAGAGAGAAGAAAAAGAAAAAAGGCAAGTCTTTGTAATTAATTGGCATTCTGAGATAATCTCACATAATCTGATTATAGGGCAGAAGTAAGAAAAAAAAAAGGAAAACAGGGCCGGAACAATCAACCCAGATCAATAATGCATCCGGCCTTATCTAGACACCTGTGATAATTATCAGCTAACATGACCTCTTCTCTAAAAAACATGATTAGGCAAAGCTGTTTCAATGATGGAATAAAGAATACAAGTGCAAGAGCCGGAAAGTGGAAAGTTCTGCATGATGCAGGTCAGAACGGAGAAAGGCTATTACAGGCCTCCACTATCCTAGTAAATATACAATGTAAATATAAAACGTAAGGAATATTATAGTAGATTATCTACGTTGCATCGTCTACATTGCTATGCACCAATTCTTACTATATACAGTATGGTATGTCAAGCAGACGTCAAGGTTTAGGCTACTTTCCGATCTGTGTTGTGCTGTCCGGTTTTGAGATCCGGCACAGGCTCTCAAAACCGCAGCACAACGCTTTCGTTTTGTCCCCATTCATTGTCAATTGAACAAACCAGAACGCCTTCTGTTCCGTTTTATTGTGTTCCCATGCCAGACACAAAACAGCTGCAAGCAGAGTTTTTGTGTGCGGCATGGGAAACCGGAGAAGCCGGCACCAAAAACCATGTAAGTCAATGATGCTGGATATGTTTTTTTCGGACACGGACTTACAATGGTTTTAGTGCCAGATACGTTTTTTTTTTTTCATTTTTGATATAATACAACCGGATACGTTCAGAATGAATGCAGCTGGTTGTATTATAATAATGGAAATGTTTTGCTGTGGTTTTGAGATACCATTCCGGATCTCAAACCCAGACAGAAAAAGCGCAGATGTGAAAGTAGCCTTTTTTGGAGATGCATTCCAGGAACAAAAGACCTCACTTCTCATACTGCAGGTATGGATTTATTTCAGCTCAATGGGGGAGATTTATCAAGACCACCATGCGGTACTCCAGTCTTGATATCCCCTGCACTGCTGAAGGACATGCCTAATTTATGGCGAGGTGCAGGCCTTGTCTTAAATTAGGCACATCCTTCAGCAGTTTGTGCGCTTCTAGCTGCCATAGATTTCAATCTTCCCTAGCCCTGCCCCCTCCTTGCTCTTCTCAGAAACTAACAGCGGTGTTTAAAAAAAAAAATCACAAACACAAACAAGGTTTGCAACTTTTTTAACCAGAAAAAAGGCGTAGTGAGATGATTACTCTCCACCAATGCGTTTTGTTTTCAGTAATAGTGTTGGGCACGAATATTCGAATTGCGAATATTAATCGCGAATATCGGCACTTTGAGAATTCGCAAATATTTAGAATATAGTGATATATATAAGTATTTTTGAATATTCTAGATTTTTTTTCATCTGAACCCATGATCCCTCCCTGCTTCTTGCTTGTGGGCCAATGAGAAGGCTGCAATGTCTTTGTCTGAGCTTAGCAACATCCCTAGCAACCAATAGGAAAGCTGCCTACCCCTTACTATATAAGAACCTCCCCAGTAGCCATTTTCTACAGTTTTTTTAAGTTCTGAGAGAGAGAGCAGTGTCATTGCTGTGCTCTGTGCTTTCCACACTACGGTAGATAGTTAGTTAGATAGCTTATATATATATATATATATATATATATACAGTACAGACCAAAAGTTTGGAGACACCTTCTTATTCAAAGAGTTTTCTTTATTTTCATGACTATGAAAATTGTAGATTCACACTGAAGGCATCAAAACTATGAATTAACACATGTGGAATTATATACATAACAAACAAGTGTGAAACAACTAAAAATATGTCATATTCTAGGTTCTTCAAAGTAGCCACCTTTTGCTTTGATTACTGCTTTGCACACTCTTGGCATTCTCTTGATGAGCTTCAAGAGGTAGTCCCCTGAAATGGTTTTCACTTCACAGGTGTGCCCTGTCAGGTTTAATAAGTGGGATTTCTTGCCTTATAAATGGGGTTGGGACCATCAGTTGCGTTGAGCAGAAGTCAGGTGGATACACAGCTGATAGTCCTACTGAATAGACTGTTAGAATTTGTATTATGGCAAGAAAAAAGCAGCTAAGTAAAGAAAAACGAGTGGCCATCATTACTTTAAGAAATGAAGGTCAGTCAGTCAGCCGAAAAATTGGGAAAACTTTGAAAGTAAGGGCTATTTGACCATGAAGGAGAGTGATGGGGTGCTGCGCCAGATGACCTGGCCTCCACAGTCACCGGACCTGAACCCAATTGAGATGGTTTGGGGTGAGCTGGACCGCAGAGTGAAGGCAAAAGGGCCAACAAGTGCTAAGCATCTCTAGGAACTCCTTCAAGACTGTTGGAAGACCATTTCAGGGGACTACCTCTTGAAGCTCATCAAGAGAATGCCAAGAGTGTGCAAAGCAGTAATTAAAGCAAAAGGTGGCTACTTTGAAGAACCTAGAATATGACATATTTTCAGTTGTTTCACACTTGTTTGTTATGTATATAATTCCACATGTGTTAATTCATAGTTTTGATGCCTTCATAGTCATGAAAATAAAGAAAACTCTTTGAATGAGAAGGTGTGTCCAAACTTTTGGTCTGTACTGTATATATATATATATATATATATATATATATATTACAGATAGTTAGTGGGAGATAGTCAGTGTAGGTTATATCCTGATATAGTGTAGCTGATAGGTTCTGCTGTCCATACATACATGCTACAGACATAGTGCTGTGATGTCACAACAATACTTAGTGCATTAATCAGTAATATGTAGTCAGACTCCCTAAAATTAGCATCATTAGTGCCGATTAGCGCAATCGCGAATATATTGGAGCACTCTATCTGCATATAAAGCCATTTTTAATGTTCTGGCGTGCCAACCATTTTCTCCAGTCTCAGGAAACTTCTAGCAGCTTGGAAAATATAGCAAAAGTGACCCACGCCTGTATTGCGCGCGCATTACGCGAATATTACATTGATTATCGCAATCAAGGAAAATAATCGCGAATTTGCGAATATATGACGAATATTCTACAAAATATTCACGAAATATCGCAAATTCGAATATTGCCCCTGCCGCTCATCACTATTCAGTAACACTCTGTAAACTACTGACAACATGTACTGGGTAATAGAGCAGTAGCTTGTAGTCTGCTGCTAAGGAGCAAGTGACAAAATGTAAGTCTCAACAAATGGAATATTTAAATGTAACGTGACACTTATTGTTTTTTTACTTTTTACAGTATCTCCAAATATCAAGTATAATAAACCTTTCTATATTTGCATTAAAGAGTGTCGCTTACTGCTCAGACTCAAGCCACCTGATCCTAGGGTGATCACTTGCATAAGGGGCTGTTCACATATCATATGTAAACATATGGCTTGAGGTACCTATAGACTATAATTGGATACTTTTGACTCCGTTTGTCACTGTTTACATTACTGTAAGTTTTTTCTGCAGACTAAATAATGTAGCATACCACGCTTTTCTGTTCTGCAAAAAAAAAAAAAAATGTATAGAAATGTATACTTTTTTTTACATTGCAGTGAATGGGAGACAGATGGAAACGTAATACAATACGTTTCCATCCGTTAAAGGGTAACTGTCATGTTTTCATAATTTTTTTTAGCATATGTTACTGTTGCAGCAGCATTATGCATAAAGCAATCTTTAGTTTCTTCACATACCACTGTTTTCCTTGAGGTTTTTCCCTTAGTTACGGCTTTTTAAACATTTACAATATTAGGACCTTCTCAAGATGGCTCCTCTGCCAGTTCTCTGAGGCCAAAACTGCTTTCCCTCACTTCCTATACACACTTGCTGTTGCCAGCAGCTCCCTGCCAGCCAATCAGATTGGATTACTGAGAGACACGCCTCCTCACTCTGAAGCCTATTGCAGCCATGCAGTGTGAAGGACCGCCCCTCTGTCTTCCTAGCCGGAGACAGACAAGCCATAGCAACTGTCTTTTAAGGGAGCAGTGGAAAGGGACAGGAGACATTAATGAAAGCTGTTATTATAAGGTAATTACAGATCTTTTGACAATCATTGACAAACTAACTCAGGTATACATGCCTAGCTCTAATAAACTAGCAAATAAAAAAAATATGACAGCTACAGTTTAAACGTATCCATTTTTAATCCAGATACTTCCCACTTCTTTTGGTAGATTTCAAATCTTTATTGAAAAAAAGAATGGTTTTACAAAAACGGATACTTTTTTTGTTAAAAAAACTGGCACAAACATATTGAAACGTATGCACATCCATCAAACATATAGATAATCCAAAAAATTGCATACGTTTCTATTACACAAAAAACGAGATGTGACCAGCCCCTTACTCCAAGAAGGCAGACATTCTAGGTCACACCTTTCCCTGCTAAACTATACTCATCAACCCTGCTAAGCCATGCCCCTTATCACAGACTAGTGTGACTTGATTCAGGGCCTTCTGGGACTGTCTCTTCCGAAGCTGCATCCAGCAGAGCAAGCCACACCTCTTTACAGTTTGCGCAGTGCGCACCACTGGCCATGATCCTTCACTACTAGCGTGCCAACTATTTGCCCTATAACCCACCAACAAAAAAAGAGGACTCACACCAGACAGAGGACCAGGAGCCAGAAAGCTAGACTGTAAGATCTAAAACCAGACGTCAGGCCACCCCACCTGATCTGCAGTCCTTCTTCCTCATCAATTTCCTACAAGGTTCTTGAATTTTTTTTTTACTTGTCCATACTGATGGGCAGTGCACTACAGAATGTATTGTAAATGGTAGTGCCAATTGCTCATTTCCTATAGAAGTCTGAAAGTCGGTCTGACTTTCTGAAAGACTGTAGGATCCATTACCAGAACACACAAACCAACTGTGGCTGCAATTCAATATTATTATAAGAGATGAGAAAGCCAATTGTAAATGAATCTGATTAGTTACAAATTCCCCCCCATTCTTGTTTCTAGTGAATCAAAAACTTTTGTTATTAATTTCAGACAAATCGCTTAAAAAGGCGGCCACCATTACACAGATCAAAAGACAGAGAAGGAGGCATATGGAGGAGACCAGACCGCAGGGGCAGTATGTGAGTGCACGGTGGGCTGATGGGGGTAGTAGTCGTAGTCCCGGTTTTGCAGCTCCCTGGGTCGGCGTGCGGTGATGAGGAAGACAGCACTAAATCCTCCCGGGCACTCTAAATTGCAGGGAACAGCAGCCAGATGAAAGTTGAGGTGCCCTTGATGGTAATGGGTATGCTTAGGGTGCTTTGGTGGCTGGGCCCCTGGGCCAGCACAGTGAGGTGCAATTAGGAGATGATGTGGAATAAGGAGACCAAGTTTTTTATTTCACAAATTTTTTATTTGAAAATTAGAGCATGCAACATCTTTCATTGTGTCATATTACCGTAAATTACAGTATTATTTGCTCATCACATTACAAGTATTCAGGATAGAAGACATCGGATGAAAAGTTTTCATTTACATTAAAGAAAAAAACAAGGCCGTGAAAAGACGACCAACAAACAAACAATAATAAACACTGCACCACAGTTAAAATCAAGCAATAGAATTGAGGTATACATCGTCTATACTTGTAGATTTGGCAAAGATGGGTAATGTTTAGATATATAAGACGCCCAGTTACGCCACCTGACACTGACGCTTGATAACCGGCAAAGTTGTTTTGCAATCAGTAGTTCCATGCCGTAATTATAGTGAACTTTAGCAATGATTTCTGGTATGGTTGGGATATCCCTACTCTTCCACCTTTTGGCTATCGCCACTCTCGTTACTGTTAGTATATGAAAAGCAATAGTGAGGTCTTTTAAATCTAAACATTCCAGCCCCAAGGAGAGCAATGCTATTTCCGGGGATGTAGGAAGTGCCTTCCCTATTACAGCACCTATAAGTGACAATATGTTGGACCAGAAACGGTTGACAGCAGGACAAGTCCACCAGATATGCATTAAATTGCCAACTGCTGATAGACATCGCCAGCAAACATTTGAGGTGGTTGGATATATGATGGATAGGCGATAAGGGGTATAATACCACCTATAAAGGAGTTTTCTTGAGGCCTCCAGGTGATCGACACACTTCAAGGTTTTAGAGCTTAGGGAGAAAACAAAGGCCCAATGCGCTGGCGCAAAAGTTTTATTTAAATCTTTCTCCCATTTAGTCTGGAACGGGAATTTTGTCTCAGATATCATTGATCAGTTTAAATCTTTCTCCCATTTAGTCTGGAACGGGAATTTTGTCTCAGATATCATTGATCAGTTTAGTCGGGTGAGCTACTATAAAATTAATTCTCATAAATCGCTTATACTAGGAATGTGGCTCTCGCTAGATACCAAAAGTGCCATCTCAGCTAAATTCCCCTTCAAATGGGCCGAAGGAAGCATTCCTTACTTAGGTATAACCCTCACATTCCCCCTAAGTAACCTCCAGTCTGTTAATTACAACGCTATCATTGCACAAATTAAAAATGACATAGTGACCTATTTGCATTACCCTCTCTCCTGGATGGGCCGAGTTGCTGCGTCCAAAATGTTTCTTTTGCCAAAGATCTTGTACTTATTTAGGAACTTGCCTGTCATTGTGCCCCGCAGATATATTGCCTCGCTCCAAACCCTTATATTACAATTCATATGGAAAAAGCAGAGGGCGAGAGTAGCGGCTGATATCCTATACAAGCCTGTTAAACTGGGGGGACTGGGATGTCCATGCCTTCTTACATATTACCAAGCTACTGTGCTCGACCAGCTCAAAAGCTGGTGGATCAATGACACTGCGAAAAAATGGAGACCAAGTTTTTTAACAAACTCCCAGTACTTTACTGAAGCTGATCCAAAGGTCATCAATGTATGCAAAAGTCATTTACAACAAGGCAGCTTTTACAGTGATTCGGATAAGTTCCCAGAAGTTGCATATGGGGCAGTTTTCTATGACAATCTCCCTTATTTCTCCAGGCTGGAGGGATGGACTATCTCTGCTGTACTGTATAATCATATACTTCTGTATCCTCTTTAGGATTACTATGTTCTGACAGATGGCCTTTCTGTCCTTGGTTATGGTGGGCAGCTTGTAGCTTAGAATCTCTCCACCTAATGCAAAGGAGACTAGAGCCTGGTGAAACCTGATGAAGGGGAGCCTCTAATCCCCGAAACGCGTTGTTTCTTATTAAAACAAGAAGAATCTATCTATTAAGACCGCTTCCACTAGTGATTTTGCGCCGATGCAGAACCTTTCTTTTCTTACCTACGAATTCCTTTTGGGGGACTGGACATCCCAGCCAAGAGATCATAAAATCTGCGGCTGCAATCCTGGTTTAAAGGTCTTATTTCTACCAAGTCTACAGTAGCGTTGTGCCTGCCGGAGCACAACCCTGTAAGGTGAGTTTGGATATTTCTCACTCTGACATTCTTATCCGGTTGAACATACTACCCTATTGTGCGCTCTGTTTTTTTTTTTTCCTCTGTTTCCCCGCTCCCGAGGGAAATTTAGATTTGTCCGTGACCTACGCTAGAGCCTGATAAACGACAGTTACCTTCCTTTGCCAATATTCTCACTCCCTCTTTGAGTTGCCTGGTTCTTCTGTAATCTTTCCCTTCTATGGGCTGTTACATGGAACTAACTTTGGAGTTTTTGTAACTCTCCAAGATGGCTGCTGAGGTGCAGCTTTCCTCAGACATTACTCACACTGACCTCCTTCTCCTCTGTGCTGTGTGTAGGTCGGAGTCAGCCTTGGGAGGCTTGTTAGAACCTCCCCCTCCCTATGCAACTTTATTGGAACTCATATACAAGCACAATTTACATAAAACACAGACACAGAATTAAGCAGTGTGTTTCAGGACACTGCACATATGCCACAAAAAAGGGATAATTAAAGAAAAAATACCTGACAGCGCAGTGTGTTAGTAAACAGGCTGTTTGCTGCCACTGGCTACCATCCATTTACCCTTATGTTGCTGCCACTTTGATATTACTAATGCTGTCTTGGCATTAACCACCTCCGGACCGCCTAACGCAGGATCGCGTTCCGGAGGTGGCAGCGCTGCGCACAGTCACGCATATACGCGTCATCTCGCGATGGCCGAGATTTCCTGTGAACGCGCGCACACAGGCGCGCGCGCTCACAGGAACGGAAGGTAAGAGAGTTGATCTCCAGCCTGCCAGCGGCGATCGTTCGCTGGCAGGCTGGAGATGTGTTTTTTTTAACCCCTAACAGGTATATTAGACGCTGTTTTGATAACAGCGTCTAATATACCTGCTACCTGGTCCTCTGGTGGTCCCCTTTGTTTGGATCGACCACCAGAGGACACAGGTAGCTCAGTAAAGTAGCACCAAGCACCACTACACTACACTACACCCCCCCCCCCCGTCACTTATTAACCCCTTATTAGCCCCTGATCACCCCTGATCACCCCATATAGACTCCCTGATCACCCCCCTGTCATTGATTACCCCCCTGTCATTGATCACCCCCCTGTAAAGCTCCATTCAGATGTCCGCATGATTTTTACGGATCCACTGATAGATGGATCGGATCCGCAAAACGCATCCGGACGTCTGAATGAAGCCTTACAGGGGCGTGATCAATGACTGTGGTGATCACCCCATATAGACTCCCTGATCACCCCCCTGTCATTGATTACCCCCCTGTCATTGATTACCCCCCTGTAAAGCTCCATTCAGACGTCCGCATGATTTTTACGGATCCACTGATAGATGGATCGGATCCGCAAAACGCATCCGGACGTCTGAATGAAGCCTTACAGGGGCATGATCAATGACTGTGGTGATCACCCCATATAGACTCCCTGATCACCCCCCTGTAAAGCTCCATTCAGATGTCCGCATGATTTTTACGGATGCACTGATAGATGGATCCGATCCGCAAAACGCATCCGGACGTCTGAATGAAGCCTTACAGGGGCATGATCAATGACTGTGGTGATCACCCCATATAGACTCCCTGATCACCCCCCTGTAAAGCTCCATTCAGATGTCCGCATGATTTTTACGGATGCACTGATAGATGGATCCGATCCGCAAAACGCATCCGGACGTCTGAATAAAGCCTTACAGGGGCATGATCAATGACTGTGGTGATCACCCCCCTGTCATTGATTACCCCCCTGTAAAGCTCCATTCAGATGTCCGCATGATTTTTACGGATGCACTGATAGATGGATCCGATCCGCAAAACGCATCCGGACGTCTGAATGAAGCCTTACAGGGGCATGATCAATGACTGTGGTGATCACCCCCCTGTCATTGATCAACCCCCTGTAAAGCTCCATTCAGATGTCCGCATGATTTTTACGGATGCACTGATAGATGGATCGGATCCGCAAAACGCATCCGGACGTCTGAATGAAGCCTTACAGGGGCGTGATCAATGACTGTGGTGATCACCCCATATAGACTCCCTGATCACCCCCCTGTCATTGATTACCCCCCTGTCATTGATTACCCCCCTGTAAAGCTCCATTCAGACGTCCGCATGATTTTTACGGATCCACTGATAGATGGATCGGATCCGCAAAACGCATCCGGACGTCTGAATGAAGCCTTACAGGGGCGTGATCAATGACTGTGGTGATCACCCCATATAGACTCCCTGATCACCCCCCTGTCATTGATTACCCCCCTGTAAAGCTCCATTCAGATGTCCGCATGATTTTTACGGATGCACTGATAGATGGATCGGATCCGCAAAACGCATACGGACGTCTGAATGAAGCCTTACAGGGGCGTGATCAATGACTGTGGTGATCACCCCATATAGACTCCCTGATCACCCCCCTGTCATTGATTACCCCCCTGTCATTGATTACCCCCCTGTAAAGCTCCATTCAGACGTCCGCATGATTTTTACGGATCCACTGATAGATGGATCGGATCCGCAAAACGCATACGGACGTCTGAATGAAGCCTTACATGGGCGTGATCAATGACTGTGGTTATCACCCCATATAGACTCCCTGATCACCCCCCTGTCATTGATCACCCCCCTGTCATTGATCACCCCCCTGTCATTGATCACCCCCCTGTCATTGATCACCCCTCTGTAAGGCTCCATTCAGACATTTTTTTGGCCCAAGTTAGCGGAAATTTTTTTCTCACAAAGTCTCCCGTTCCGCTAACTTGGGACAAAAATTTCAATCTTTCATGGACTCAATATGCCCCTCACGGAATACCTGGGGGTGTCTTCTTTCCGAAATGGGGTCACATGTGGGGTATTTATACTGCCCTGGCATTCTAGGGGCCCTAAAGCGTGAGAAGAAGTCTGGAATATAAATGTCTAAAAAATTTTACGCATTTGGTTTCCGTGAGGGGTATGGTGAGTTCATGTGAGATTTTATTTTTTGACACAAGTTAGTGGAATATGAGACTTTGTATGGAAAAAAAAATAAAAAAAAAAAATCATCATTTTCCACTAACTTGTGACAAAAAATAAAAAATTCTAGGAACTTGCCATGCCCCTCACGGAATACCTTGGGGTGTCTTCTTTCCAAAATGGGGTCACTTGTGGGGTAGTTATACTGCCCTGGCATTCTAGGGGCCCAAATGTGTGGTAAGGAGTTTGAAATCAAATTCTGTAAAAAATGACCTGTGAAATCCGAAAGGTGCTCTTTGGAATATGGGCCCCTTTGCCCACCTAGGCTGCAAAAAAGTGTCACACATCTGGTATTGCCGTACTCAGGAGAAGGTGGGGAATGTGTTTTGGGGTGTCATTTTACATATACCCATGCTGGGTGAGAGAAATATCTTGGCAAAAGACAACTTTTCCCATTTTTTTATACAAAGTTGGCATTTGACCAAGATACAGTGGCGGAAATAATTATTTGACCCCTCACTGATTTTGTAAGTTTGTCCAATGACAAAGAAATGAAAAGTCTCAGAACAGTATCATTTCAATGGTAGGTTTATTGTAACAGTGGCAGATAGCACATCAAAAGGAAAATCGAAAAAATAACTTTAAATAAAAGATAGCAACTGATTTGCATTTCATTGAGTGAAATAAGTATTTGAACCCCTACCAACCATTAAGAGTTCTGGCTCCCACAGAGTGGTTAGACACTTCTACTCAATTAGTCCCCCTTATTAAGGACACCTGTCTTAACTAGTCACCTGTATAAAAGACACCTGTCCACAGAATCAATCAATCAAGCAGACTCCAAACTCTCCAACATGGGAAAGACCAAAGAGCTGTCCAAGGATGTCAGAGACAAAATTGTAGACCTGCACAAGGCTGGAATGGGCTACAAAACCATTAGCAAGAAGCTGGGAGAGAAGGTGACAACTGTTGGTGCGATTGTTCGAAAATGGAAGGAGCACAAAATGACCATCAATCGACCTCGCTCTGGGGCTCCACGCAAGATCTCACCTCGTGGGGTGTCAATGGTTCTGAGAAAGGTGAAAAAGCATCCTAGAACTACACGGGAGGAGTTAGTCAATGACCTCAAATTAGCAGGGACCACAGTCACCAAGAAAACCATTGGAAACACATTACACCGCAATGGATTAAAATCCTGCAGGGCTCGCAAGGTCCCCCTGCTCAGGAAGGCACATGTGCAGGCCCGTCTGAAGTTTGCCAATGAACACCTGAATGATTCAGAGAGTGACTGGGAGAAGGTGCTGTGGTCTGATGAGACCAAAATAGAGCTCTTTGGCATTAACTCAACTCGCTGTGTTTGGAGGAAGAAAAATGCTGCCTATGACCCCCAAAACACCGTCCCCACCGTCAAGCATGGGGGTGGAAACATTTTGCTTTGGGGGTGTTTTTCTGCTAAGGGCACAGGACAACTTATTCGCATAAACGGGAAAATGGACGGAGCCATGTATCGTGAAATCCTGAGCGACAACCTCCTTCCCTCTGCCAGGAAACTGAAAATGGGTCGTGGATGGGTGTTCCAGCACGACAATGACCCAAAACATACAGCAAAGGCAACAAAGGAGTGGCTCAAGAAGAAGCACATTAAGGTCATGGAGTGGCCTAGTCAGTCTCCGGACCTTAATCCAATCGAAAACCTATGGAGGGAGCTCAAGCTCAGAGTTGCACAGAGACAGCCTCGAAACCTTAGGGATTTAGAGATGATCTGCAAAGAGGAGTGGACCAACATTCCTCCTAAAATGTGCGCAAACTTGGTCATCAATTACAAGAAACGTTTGACCTCTGTGCTTGCAAACAAGGGTTTTTCCACCAAGTATTAAGTCTTTTTTTGTTAGAGGGTTCAAATACTTATTTCACTCAATGAAATGCAAATCAGTTGCTATCTTTTATTTAAAGTTATTTTTTCGATTTTCCTTTTGATGTGCTATCTGCCACTGTTACAATAAACCTACCATTGAAATGATACTGTTCTGAGACTTTTCATTTCTTTGTCATTGGACAAACTTACAAAATCAGTGAGGGGTCAAATAATTATTTCCGCCACTGTATTTCTCTCACCCAGCATGGGTATATGTAAAATGACACCCCAAAACACATTCCCCACCTTCTCCTGAGTACGGAGATACCACATGTGTGACACTTTTTTGCAGCCTAGGTGGGCAAAGGGGCCCATATTCCAAAGAGCACCTTTCGGATTTCACAGGTCATTTTTTACAGAATTTGATTTCAAACTCCTTACCACACATTTGGGCCCCTAAAATGCCAGGGCAGTATAACTACCCCACAAGTGACCCCATTTTGGAAAGAAGAGACCCCAAGGTATTTCGTGATGGGCATAGTGAGTTCATAGAAGTTTTTATTTTTTGTCACAAGTTAGTGGAATATGAGACTTTGTAAGAAAAAAAAAAAAAAAAAAAATCATCATTTTCCGCTAACTTGTGACAAAAAATAAAAAGTTCTATGAACTCACTATGCCCATCAGCGAATACCTTAGGGTGTGTACTTTCCGAAATGGGGTCATTTGTGGGGTGTTTGTACTGTCTGGGCATTGTAGAACCTCAGGAAACATGACAGGTGCTCAGAAAGTCAGAGCTGCTTCAAAAAGCGGAAATTCACATTTTTGTACCATAGTTTGTAAACGCTATAACTTTTACCCAAACCATTTTTTTTTTACCCAAACATTTTTTTTTTATCAAAGACATGTAGAACTATAAATTTAGAGCAAAATTTCTATATGGATCTCGTTTTTTTTGCAAAATTTTACAACTGAAAGTGAAAAATGTCATTTTTTTGCAAAAAAATCGTTAAATTTCGATTAATAACAAAAAAAGTAAAAATGTCAGCAGCAATGAAATACCACCAAATGAAAGCTCTATTAGTGAGAAGAAAAGGAGGTAAAATTCATTTGGGTGGTAAGTTGCATGACCGAGCAATAAACGGTGAAAGTAGTGTAGGTCAGAAGTGTAAAAAGTGGCCTGGTCTTTCAGGGTGTTTAAGCACTGGGGGCTGAGGTGGTTAAAGAACTTAGAAGGGGCAATACAACCACTTTTTCAGCTTACCCCCCAGGCCGGCAGTTGCAGCCGTCCACAAGACAGTAGGATTCTAAAAACAGCAGTTATTTCCAGCCATTTCTCCCATAGCTGATGATTAGCTTGTACAAGTGCATCATTATATCATGGCTGGTGGTTGTTTTTATATCATAGAAACAACTTTGGACCAACAGTTCAATATCAGCTGTGATTACAGCAAGTATTGGGCATCATAAACCTGCAAGGTGCTGACAAAGTTTATGGCTACAATCCCTGTTTAATATTCTGTGCTCCGAGATCTCACTGTGCCTTCATAAGCATTATTGTACATTATAATTAAATGACTATAAGAAGGTAGTGCCTGAGCAGGACTCCTGTTTCCTGCCTCATTTCAACCCCTCAAACGGGTTTCCCAATTGTGCTGTATTACTAGAGTGTGTCATAACTTGCTGATTTGTAGGCCTGACCGCTGCGATCCCCAGAATGCTAGTAACCACAGCAACCCTTTTACACGGCCAATAAAACGGATATGTTTGGAAACCCCTTGGATAATGTATGCCTGTGCATTTTTACAATCTTTTCTTTTATATTATTTATGTTGGAGTAGCTGTATGGGGCCTTTTTGCACAAGAAATGATCATTTTTCAGTACATATAAATGAGTTATCATATTTTTCGGACTATGAGAGACATCAAGCTATAAGATGCATCCGACTATAAGACACACCCCAGGGTTAGACAACAGAACGTTAAAGAAAAAGTACTTTCTACTTATTAAACCTTCCCTGGTGGTGTAATGGACTGGAGCGGTCAAAGTCACTAACTTTCGGATCTAGTGTAGAGGGGTTAATAGTTTATTCAGCTCCTGTTAACCTTAGGCTACATTCACACAAACGTGGTGTTTTGCGGATCCGCAAAACACAGACACCGGCCCAAGTGTGTTCCGCAATTTGCGGACCGCACATGCTGCAGCTGTGATAGAAAATGCCTATTCTTGTCCGTAATTGCGGACAAGAATAGGACATGTTCTATTTTTTTTGCGAGGCCGCGGCACAGAGCAACGGATGCGGACAGCACACGGTGTGCTCTCCGCATCTTTTGCGGCCCCATATAAATTGCGGAACGGATGCGGACTCATTCATACGGTCGTGTAAATGTAGTCTTAGTGTGTTATCTGCTGACAACTTAAATATACAGCAACGGTGCATGTGGTCACCTCATTAAATGTACCTATCCGAGTATATGTGTCTCCTGTCATCACTCTATAGTGTCCTGCCATGCTTGTTCTGCTAGATTATTTTATTTTAAGGTATTTTTTACTCTCCATGAGTACGACATTATACAAATACAGCTCTGCATTACACACATTATACACACACAGTTCTGCTACATACACGCACATACTACCCTGCCACATACACAAACAGCTCTGCGGTATGCATACCCACACAGCAGTGCACTACACACTTTAGGCTACTTTCACACTAGCGTTCGGAGCGGATCCGTCTGATGTTTCATCAGACGGATCCGCTCCGATAATGCAGACGTTCGCATCCGTTCAGAACGGATCCGTCTGCATTAAAACTTAGAAAATTTTCTAAGTATGAAAGTAGCCTGAGCGGATCCGTTCAGACTTTACATTGTAAGTCAATGGGGAACGGATCCGCTTGAAGATTGAGCCATATGGTGTCATCTTCAAGCGGATCCGTCCCCATTGACTTACATTGTAAGTCTGGACGGATCCGCTCGCCTCCGCACGGCCAGGCGGACACCCGAACGCTGCAAGCAGCGTTCAGGTGTCCGCTCACTGAGCGGAGCGGAGGCTGAGCGCTGGCAGGCGGATGCATTCTCACTGGATCCGCCTCCACTGAGAATGCATTGGGGCCAGACGGATGCGTTCGGGGCCGCTCGTGAGCCCCTTCAAACGGAGCGCACGAGCGGACACCCGAACGCCAGTGTGAAAGTAGCCTTAGTCACACACACACAGCCCTACTACATAAATACATAGCTCTGCTGCATACATACACACACAACTTTGCTACATACACAGCTCCGCAGTATGCATATTATACATATACAAACACACACATTTAATAAAAAAAAGTAGATTCCCTTCTAGTCTCAACCTTAGGGCTCATGTACACAACCGTATGTATTTAGCGGTTTGCAAAAAACGGATCTGCAAAAAATACGGATGACATCCGTTTGCATTCCATATTTTGCGGAACGGAACAGCTGGTCCCTAATAGAACAGTACTATACTTGTCTGTGATGCGGACAATAATAGAACATGTTCTATTCTTTTGCGGAAAGGACATACGGAAACTAAATGCACACGGAGTAACGTCCAGTTTTTTTTGCGGACCTTATGCGGAACCATTCATTTCAATGGGTACACAAAAAAAACGGAAGTTACTCTGTGTGCATTCCGTTTCCGTATGTCCTTTCGGCAAAAAAATAGAACATCTCCGGCAGAGTTCAGTAAAAACGTTTCCGTTACTGATAATACAACCATCTGCATCCGTTATGAACGGATCCAGTTGTATTATCTTTAACATTGCCAAGACTGACGAGAGAAAGTCAATGGAGGACGGATCCGTTTTCTATTGTGTCAGATTGTGTCAGAGAAAACGGATCCGTCCCCATTGACTTGCATTGTGGGTCATGATCCATCTTGCTCCGCATCCCAGGACGGAAAGAAAACCGCAGCATGTTGCGGTTTGCTCTCTGGTATGAGAAAGCATCCAAACAGAACGGAATGCATTTTGGAGCATTCCGTTCTGTTCAGTTATGTTTTGTCCCCATTGACAATGAATAGGGGGCAAAACTGAAGCGTTTTTTTGCCGGTATTGAGACCCTATGACGGATATCAATACCGGAAAATAGAAACGCAAGTGTGAAAATAGCCTTACTCATACATTCTGATCATTGCATTATTCTTAGTTAGGGGGCTTATGATACATTTTTTTTATATTTTATCTTCATAAGTATAGATTAATTATTTTTGGCTATCGCTGCCAGGGTGTGGAAGTGCTGGTCTATTTATTTCCCCTCATGTATATAGATAGTTATTTTTCCCGGACAGCCAGTAAGACCACAGCACCTACTATTTATTCATCGATCAGATGAGGTGAGCCACCTATTCTGTTTTAGGGTTCTTTCACATCTGCGTTTTTGCTGGGTCCATTTGCTTCCATTAGGATAATACAACCTGTGGCATCCGTTCTGAATGGATCCGATTGTATTTAGGATTGTCACAATACCAAAATTATGATACTCGATACCATTCGATACCACACGGAAAAAAATAAAACACCAAAAAAAGCCGTGTGCAATCCATATTTTATGGAACATCTGGCCCATAATAGAACAGTCCTATCCTATTTCTTTAGGGGGACAAGGTGACAAAAAAAAAGACAAATTATTTTGTTATTTTTTATTTTCTGTTCTGTTATATATTTTCTGTTCTGTTTATATTTTGGTGTTTTTTTTTAAGCTTTTTTTTAAAAAAACTATTAGCCCTCTAAAGGGACTAGAACCTGGGATATTTTAATCCCTTGTCCTATTCACCCTAATATCTGTTACCTTTCTCACTTTACCCCTCAACACTAGCGGCATTAGTCTGAAGAAGGCCATTTGGCCGAAACGCCATGATATTACAGCCGCAGAACTAATTGAATAAACTACAATTGAATTGCATCTATACACCTTGTGCTGAAGTCTAATTTACAGGTCATACAGATACTGGATATCCTCCTGTGGTATGTCATTCCAAGCTCTTTCAACTTGGACCTGTAGTTCAGCCATGGTGATTGTTGGCTGCTGTGCCTGGGAGATCCGTCATCCCATCCAGTGCCAGACATTCTCTATGGGGGAGAGATCTGGTGCTCAAGCTGGCTAGAGTTGCTGCTGGATACCCTGAAGAGCACATTGTGGATCAGGCAGTGTGTGTGTGTGTGTGGGGGGGGATCATCTTGTTCGAACACCGCATCTTCTGAGTCAAAAAAGGCAGTAGGTCTGGCTCCACAATGTCCTACATATACAGAAGGCTGGTCAATGTTCCCTCCATGAATACCAGACAGGAACGGCCATGGTAGCTAATGGCGCCCCACACCGTGACTCCTAGTGTTGGACATCAATTACAAACAATAGCACTAATGATGTCATTGGCTGCATGAGAGTTTGCCTGAGGATTATAGTAGCGATTGTTCGTCCTTAAACAGAGGGCATGATTGTTCCATATATACGCAGCTGAAAAAGCTGGCAATGTTCAGGAATGAGACTCGCTCTCAATCTTTGCCCTGTGCATTGGTCCATGTAAATAGGCACTAAGTGAAGTGTTTATCATATAAAACTGAAAAAATGGAGAATAACTACAAAGGATTAAAGGGTTTGTCCAGGAATACAAAATTTCGAACAAGTGCCGACTCCCTTCAAAAAGGATCAAACTTACTTGCTACATCTCCATTTTCCAGTCCAGAGTTTGTTTTCTTCCTCCCCGGCATGGGCATGGTCACGGTCACCTGATCCTCTTCAGCCAACTTCTTGTGGACATATTACCACTAACGCCTGCGGTTGACTGAAGAGGATCATGTGACCATGCCCATGCCGCGGGAGGAAGAAAATTTTCCCCCGGACTGCAAGATAGAGACATAGAAGCCGGCACAGAGGATCGGAGCAAGTATGATGCTTTTAGTAGGGGAGACAGGCTGCTGGCACCTGTTAGAAATAATGTTGACAACCCCTTTAAAAAGGTTCTCCGGTAATTAAGAAAATGAAAATACTTAAATATTACTTTACTATACATATATTCCTAAATACCTTTCATTACTTATAATGGCTTGTTGTGTCTAGGGAGCAATCATTAGGAGAAAAAAAAATGGCCACTGTCCTATTAGTGCATACAGAACCTGTCCTAATCACACAGGAGGACAAGTTACTTCACAACACTGTGCTAAAGAGCTGCCTCATCCTCCTCTCTGCTCTACTTGTCAGGAATGATGATTCTGAATACATCTGAAAGGATTTTCAGCTGAATCTCTGTGGGAATGGAGTTCATGAGGAGACATGAAGTACACAGGATGGACAGGACAGACTGTGGTAATGTGGGGCTGTGGTAATGGAGACTGCATACAAGAGCTGCTGCTCATTAGCCACCTCCTCTCTGTACTTTGTGTCTCCTCCTGAACTCCATTCCTACAGAGATTCACCTGAAGATCTTATCAGCTGTGACAATTCTACATGGAACAAAAATATGCAAAGAAGTATCTCCCAGAGAAAGTGAGACATCTCACTAATGCCACCTTCGAAAGTGGCTCTCCATGAGTCAATGTCCTAAGCTGTGTCCTAAGGCATCATACTAAGCCAGCCAGAATCCTATTCCATGATGATAAAAGGCAAACACCCCGAAACAGCTGTCTGCTGATGGATATTTGGTTCTATAGTGTCCAAGGTGGACACTGACTCATAGTGAGCAACTTCCAGAAGGTGGCATTAAGCTACTTTCACACTAGCGTTCGGGGCTCCGCTTGTGAGTTCCGTTTGAAGGCTCTCACAAGCGGCCCCGAACAGCCCCAATGCATTCTGAGTGGACGCGGATCCGCTCAGAATGCATCAGTTTGGCACCGTTTGGCCTCCGCTCCGCTCAGCAGGCGGACACCCGAACGCAGCTTGCAGCGTTTTCGTGTCCGCCTGGCCGTGCGGAGCCAAACGGATCCGTCCAGACTTACAATGCAAGTCAATGGGGACGGATCCGTTTGACATTGACACAATATGGTGCAATTTCAAACGGATCCGTCCCCCATTGACTTTCAATGTAAAGTCAGGATTATACCATCAGATCGGAGTTTTCTCCAATCCGATGGTATATTTTAATTTGAAGCGTCCCCATCACCATGGGAACGCCTCTATGTTAGAATATACCATCGGATTTGAGTTACATCGTGAAACTCAAATCCGACAGTATATTCTAACACAGAGGCGTTCCCATGGTGATGGGGACGCTTCAAGTTAGAATACAGGGAGTGCAGAATTATTAGGCAAGTTGTATTTTTGAGGATTAATTTTATTATTGAACAACAACCATGTTCTCAATGAACCCAAAAAACTAATTAATATCAAAGCTGAATATTTTTGGAAGTAGTTTTTAGTTTGTTTTTAGTTTTAGCTATTTTAGGGGGATATCTGTGTGTGCAGGTGACTATTACTGTGCATAATTATTAGGCAACTTAACAAAAAACAAATATATACCCATTTCAATTATTTATTTTTACCAGTGAAACCAATATAACATCTCAACATTCACAAATATACATTTCTGACATTCAAAAACAAAACAAAAACAAATCAGTGACCAATATAGCCACCTTTCTTTGCAAGGACACTCAAAAGCCTGCCATCCATGGATTCTGTCAGTGTTTTGATCTGTTCACCATCAACATTGCGTGCAGCAGCAACCACAGCCTCCCAGACACTGTTCAGAGAGGTGTACTGTTTTCCCTCCTTGTAAATCTCACATTTGATGATGGACCACAGGTTCTCAATGGGGTTCAGATCAGGTGAACAAGGAGGCCATGTCATTAGATTTTCTTCTTTTATACCCTTTCTTGCCAGCCACGCTGTGGAGTACTTGGACGCGTGTGATGGAGCATTGTCCTGCATGAAAATCATGTTTTTCTTGAAGGATGCAGACTTCTTCCGGTACCACTGCTTGAAGAAGGTGTTTTACAGAAACTGGCAGTAGGACTGGGAGTTGAGCTTGACTCCATCCTCAACCCGAAAAGGCCCCACAAGCTCATCTTTGATGATACCAGCCCAAACCAGTACTCCACCTCCACCTTGCTGGCGTCTGAGTCGGACTGGAGCTCTCTGCCCTTTACCAATCCAGCCACGGGCCCATCCATCTTGGCCCATCTAGACTCACTCTCATTTCATCAGTCCATAAAACCTTAGAAAAATCAGTCTTGAGATATTTCTTGGCCCAGTCTTGACGTTTCAGCTTGTGTGTCTTGTTCAGTGGTGGTCGTCTTTCAGCCTTTCTTACCTTGGCCATGTCTCTGAGTATTGCACACCTTGTGCTTTTGGGCACTCCAGTGATGTTGCAGCTCTGAAATATGGCCAAACTGGTGGCAAGTGGCATCTTGGCAGCTGCACGCTTGACTTTTCTCAGTTCATGGGCAGTTATTTTGCGCCTTGGTTTTTCCACACGCTTCTTGCGACCCTGTTGACTATTTTGAATGAAACGCTTGATTGTTCGATGATCACGCTTCAAAAGCTTTGCAATTTTAAGAGTGCTGCATCCCTCTGCAAGATATCTCACTATTTTTGACTTTTCTGAGCCTGTCAAGTCCTTCTTTTGACCCATTTTGCCAAAGGAAAGGAAGTTGCCTAATAATTATGCACACCTAATATAGGGTGTTGATGTCATTAGACCACACCCCTTCTCATTACAGAGATGCACATCACCTAATATGCTTAATTGGTAGTAGGCTTTCGAGCCTATACAGCTTGGAGTAAGACAACATGCATAAAGAGGATGATGTGGTCAAAATACTCATTTGCCTAATAATTCTGCACGCAGTGTATACTGAGAACTGTGTACATGACTGCCCCCTGCTGCCTGGCAGGTGCTGCCAGGCAGCAGGGGGCAGACCCCCCCCCCCCCCTCCTGTATTTAACTTATTGGTGGCCAGTGCGGACCCCCCTCCCTCCCCAGTATTAATTGTAACCAGTGCGGCCCCCCTCCCTCTATATTCATCGGTGGCCAGTGCGGATATTAAATATGACCAGTGCGGTCTCCCCCTCCCTCCCCAGTATTAAATATGAGCAGTGCGGTCTCCCCCTCCCTCCCTCCCCAGTATTAAATATGACCAGTGCGGCCCCCCTCCCTCTATATTCATCGGTGGCCAGTGCGGATATTAAATATGACCAGTGTGGTCTCCCCCTCCCTCCCTCCCCAGTATTAAATATGACCAGTGCGGTCTCCCCCTCCCTCCCTCCCTCCCCAGTATTAAATATGAGCAGTGCGGTCTCCCCCTCCCTCCCTCCCCAGTATTAAATATGAGCAGTGCGGCCTCCCCCTCCCTCTATTCATTGGTGGCCAGTGCGGATTCAAAGTATTGTGATCAGTGCGGCCTCTCCTCTCTCCCCCCCCCATCATTGGTGGCAGTGGAGAATACCGATCGGAGTCCCAGTTTAAATCGCTGGGGCTCCGATCGGTTACCATGGCAGCCAAGACGCTATTGCAGTCTTGGCTGCCATGGTTACTTAGCAACAAATAGCAGCATTATACTTACCTGAAGAGCTGCGATCTATGTGATCGGCCGGGAGCTCCTCCTACTGGTAAGTGACAGGTCTATAGGCAATGCGCCGCACAGACCTTTCACTTACCAGTAGGAGGAGCTCCCGGCCGGTCACAGACATCGCAGCTCTTCAGGTAAGTATAATGATTCTATTTGTTGCTAAGTAACCATGGCAGCCAAGACTGCAATAGCGTCTTGGCTGCCATGGTAAGCGATCGGAGCCCCAGCGATTTAAACTGGGACTCCGATCGGTACTCTCCACTGCCACCAATGATGGGGGGGGAGGGGGGGGAGAGAGAGGAGAGGCCGCACTGATCACAATACTTTGAATCCGCATTGGCCACCAATGAATAGAGGGAGGGGGAGGCCGCACTGCTCATATTTAATACTGGGGAGGGAGGGAGGGGGAGACCGCACTGCTCATATTTAATACTGGGGAGGGAGGAAGGGAGGGAGGGGGAGACCGCACTGCTCATTTTTAATATCCGCACTGGCCACCGATGAATATAGAGGGAGGGGGCCGCACTGGTTACAATTAATACTGGGGAGGGAGGGGGGGCGCACTGGCCACCAATAAGTTAAATACAGGAGGGGGGGGGGGTCTGCCCCCTGCTGCCTGGCAGCATCTGCCAGGCAGCAGGGGGCAGTCATGTACACAGTTCTCAGTATATTCTAACTTGAAGCGTCCCCATCACCATGGGAACGCTTCTGTGTTTAGAATATACTGTCGGATCTGAGTTTTCCGAAGTGAAAAATCAGATCTGAAATAAACTGTTATGCAAACGGATCCGTTCTGAACGGATGCAAGCGTTTGCATTATAGGAGCGGATCCGTCTGATGAAACATCAGACGGACCCGCTCCGAACGCTAGTGTGAAAGTAGCCTTAGTGAGAGTTCTCTTTTTTTAGTCTCAGAGATACCTATTTGCTGGGGAAATTAGAATAGTGTCACTGGGAAGTGATAGGAAAATTAGCTGCTCATCATCTTGCATTGTTGCTGATCTTCTGTTTACTACAGCTGATATTTCTGAAAGGACATGAATCTGACAGCGAAAAGTATTTTCAGTAAAAAAAAAAATCTAATGGCAGCTACTCTCTCTGGCTACCACCACCCCTGTTCTTCACATTCTGCCAATGCCCTAAGAGAATCTTGTATAACCCGAACCTCCCATGATGCTCTCCAGTTTTTCTGGAACGTATTCTCCCAGATTATTTCCCAGCTCTCATAGTTCCCCACCAGTCTTTATTCACTTTGCTGCGGAGATGACGTCCCGTACATCTTCATGACCACTTCTGCCAGTCCCTGGGCTTAGTGGTCTCATACCGTACAAGAGTCCTGTGATTGTCTGTAGCAGTCACGTGTACGTATCACGTAGGGCACATCGCTGCTGCAGCAAAGGACCACCAGCGTGCTAGGGATGTAACAGGTGAGTATCTGTATTATTTTATCACATTTTCTGCTGTTAAGCTATTTTTTTAAACTCCCAGGCTGTCCAAGTGTTTCATACTGATGATCTATCCTCAGGACATCAGTATCTGATCGGCGGAGGTCCGACACCCTGCCGATCAGCTGTTTGAAGAGGCTGTGGTGCTCCGGCGAGTGTTGCTATCTCCCATTCACTTGAATAAGATTGAGTTGCGCCTAGTCCAAGTGACCGATGAACGTGACGTCACTGGCCAAGGGAGACAGCCGATCGGTGGGGGGTGCTGGGAGTTAGACCCCTGCCGATCTGATATTGATGACCTGTCCTGGGGATAGATCATTGGTATTAGGGCTCATTCAGACGACTGTATGAATGGGTCTGCATCCGTTCTGCAATTTTGCGGAATGGATGTCGACCCATTCATTTCAACGGGCCCCGCAAAAAAAGATAGAGCATGTCCTATTCTTGTCTGTAATTGCGGACAAGAATTGGCATTTTCTTGTAAATTATTTTATTTTGAAAAAATTTAAGATTACAAACATGAGAGTAACGTCACTCTCAGTAAACATAAAGAAGCATATATATATAAATAATGCAAATCACATAATAATGAAAAATGGGGAATAAGAAGAACTAGGGTGAGTGATGGGACAGTAAAGGGGAGGGAAAGGAGAGATGGGGGAAGGAAGGGAAGAGGAAGTGAGGAATAAGTACCAGTCAGGAACCCAATGATTATTTCTCATATTTCGGAAAAAAAAAAAAGGATATTGAAGATGTTGAAAACGTCCGACTTACAATCATAGAATAAAGAAAACAAGCAAAAGCAACTTCTATCATAGTGCGGTCTGCAAAATGTGGAACGCACATGGGCGGGTATCCGTAATTTACAGACTGCAAAACACTACTGCCGTCTGAATAAAAACGCTCGGACAACCCCTTTAAATTTCCCACAGGACCTGATATAGATGCCCCCTCTAACTGCACCTTATGTCTGAGTAGAAATGAGCCCCCTCAGTGGCTGGCTGTACAGCAGCTGCATGCTACCCTGGAAGCAATGAGGCTGCAGAGCTGACTAAACGCCCAGTACTTCTAACAGGCGTTATACCGTAGGCACCATTAGTACATTATCAGACGGCAGGTGAGGGCTTTCCCCTCACAACAACCACCATCATTTCTCCATGAATAGGGGCTTTTGTACCATAGGTAGAGAGGACGCGCCCTGATTTCGCTAAACCCTTTCTCCACTAGATGGCGCTGTCCACCAATGCAGCTACGCAAACTGCGCAGTGAGGCAGCCCTCGGCTCCCCAGTCCCGACCAGCGCTTACGTAGACTCCGGAATTCCTATTCCCGGCACTTTACGCAGTGACGCGCTGGGAGTGAGGAGTTTCCGGAGCTGTGGATGTCTGCCGGGCGGCGCCGGTGTAGAGGGCTGCGGGTGAGAAGGAGGGGACAGCAGCGTCACACAGCGGCTCAGGGATGAGGGGTTATAAGGTACAGACTCCGGGCATCAGGTATGGGGGCATCTCTGTGGGCTGAATGACAAATTGGGGTTACCCCTACTTCTTCCTATGTGCCCTGTCCACCTGTAGAAATGTCTGCATCATGGGGTCAGCTCTGTGGTGGGAGGATAGAAAGCCCCCAATCTTATCTGTAGGATCTGTCCTGAGGGATTTCCTATTCTGCAGCCTGGTATCCTCCCATGGCCTGCAGTCTGTCACCAAGACCCCTGTAAGTGCCCCCTCCTGTATATTACATGGGTGTGCAGTGCCAGGGGCACGCCAAGGATCACTGCAGTAGATGGGTATATGTGGCAGAGATGGGGGCGGCTGGACAGTGCCCGTATATATACATGGCAGAGCTGGGCTGTACACGAATATTATTCTGCTGCTTTGTATCCGTTTGCTTTTTTCCTAGGTTTATTTTTTTGCAAAACTTATTTGTATTTTATTTTAATCCTATTTAAAATGCGCTAGATTTTACCTGTCCGGGGATGCCGCTGCCTTAAAGGTCTGAATGCAGAGCGTGGGCTGCTGCTGATGGCAGCCTATATTCTGCCTGTGTTTGCCCCCATGCACGGCCATCCTCTGATCTATCATAGGATCATTTCTCCCGAGCAGTTCTGATTTTAGGTATTACTTTTTAACGATGACTGTGCACTTGGCAGTTTTATATATTTTTAGATATATGCGTCCACGTTTAGTACTGTAGGAAATAGCTGCAGCGATGTGCCGGCACGGAGGAAGCATGGTGGTAAGGATGATGAGGAGTATTAATATTGGGCACACTGCTTATTATCACACTGTCAGCGGCGTGTATGTTAATGTGTTTGCTCATTGTGACTGGTGCTCAGCTCAGGGAGAGGAGGAGTGGAAGGGTAGGAATCTTCACAGCCTCAGGGGATGGATATTCTTGCTGGCACTTTCCAGTTGCTTCATGTTTTTTTTTTCCTCCTAGAGAACAAGTATAGACAGGCTGCTAGACTTTGATGAAAGAAACACCAATTTATCTGTCTTTCTCCTTTCTTTCTTTCTTTCTCCTTGGCATGCCGTTTATGTCGACCTGAAGGATTACAGAGAAGATGGCATGGATTTAGGAAGTGATGCTTGTAGCCGCTCAAGTTCCGAATCCAGCTCCAACAAAGTGACCCCTTGCTCAGACTGTAAGTCTTCCCCCAGCCTGGATCTGGCTGCCCTGGAGGATTATGAGGAGGAGGACTTTATGGTGGACAAGGTGAGCGATGAGTGGGAGGATGAAGATGAGGAGGAAGAAGAGGGTGGTGATGATGATGGCTTTCCGAAGGACAATTGTTTGTCAAGGACTGTCGCAAGCAGGAGTTTAGCAGAAGAGTTTGAGGACATTAAAGGTGGTCATCTGTCTGCTATCAATGGAAACCCCTCTCATCGGCACAAATTAAATGGAAACTTAGTAACTGGGAAACCTCCAAATAGAGCAAAGCACAGCCCCCCCAAACCTCAGAATACCGCTATCAGGGGGCCTCCAATGAACTCATTTGTTGGCTCAGGTGGCCTCATGAGGGAGGAACCCCAGCTTCCCACAATGGACTGGGAAACCTTAGAGAAGCACCTTGCGGGACTTCAGTTCCAAGAACAAGAGTCCAGGAACCAGAAACAAGCAAGATCATATTACACGTCTGTAAGTGTTTCCATTCATTATACTTTTGTCAGTTTTTTTCAACCTATTTAAATTTGCATTAGAGATGAGCAAATATATTTGTCCAAATAATTTAGTCTCATCAACGAGAGTTCTTCACCTGCAAGGGGCTGACCCTGCCGCTGAAGAAGCTTCCCCTGTCACTTGATTGACAAGGCTGGACATCTCAGCTGGCCCTGACAACCACGCACCTGCACCAATGCTCCGAGTAGCGGCACATGATCAGTCAATGCACTTGCGCCACTACTTGGCGAACAGCTGAGATTGTCACTGCCGGGTTAGATGTCCGGGCCTGTCAATCCAGAGGCAGGGGGAGCTTCTTCAGCAGTGCGGACAGCCAGTTGCAAGAGAAGAACTCTCGCTGATGAGATGAATCGATTCCATAACCTCTGTTTGCATTGGAAAGATAGATCAATTTTACCGCTTCTGTGGCAGATCTAAAGAAAATCTGCGGCAAAAATTTGCCCTGTTGCTGTTCATCTTTGAATTGCAAAAGGTGACGTCCACAGTATATATAGGCCAGAAATTTGCAGCAATAATTTTTTTTTTTTAATCTTCAGTATTCTCAAACGTTGTGCATTTTTTTCTACTCTGTCTAAATGGGATTTTGTAAGTCTGTTTTGCTTGCATTGGGTTGGCGTCACATGTAGGCAAAAAAAACACCAGCTCCAGATGTTACATTGAAGTCTTTGAGAAATATCAAAAGCGGGACAGGCCTTTGTCACACTTAGGTTACTTTCACACTAGCGTTTTTCTTTTCCGTCATAGAGTTCCGTCACAGGGGCTCTATACCGGAAAAGAACTGATCAGTTTTATCCCCATGCATTCTGAATGGAGAGTAATCCGTTCAGTTTGCATCAGGATGTCTTCAGTTCAGTCGTTTTGACTGATCAGGCAAAAGAGAAAACCGTAGCATGCTACGGTTTTATCTCCGGCTAAAAAAACTGAAGACTTGCCTGAATGCCGGATCCAGCATTTTTTCCCATAGGAATGTATTAGTGCCGGATCCGGCATTCAGAATGCCGGATCCGTCCTTCCGGTATGCGCATGCGCAGACTGAAAGAAGGGGGAAAAAATAAATGCCGGATCCGTTTTTGCCGGATGACACCGGAAAGACGGATCCGGCATTTCAATGCATTTTTTTGACTGATCAGGCATTTTTAAGACTGATCAGGATCCTGATCAGTCTTACTAATGCCATCAGTTGGCATACGTTTTGCCTGATCCGGCAGGCAGTTCCGGCGACGGAACTGCTTGCCGGATCTCTCTGCCGCAAGTGTGAAAGTACCCTTAGGGTACTTTTACACTTGCGTTGTTTGATTCTGGCAGGCAGTTCCGTTGCCTGAACTGCCTGCCTGATCAGGAAAACTGTATGCAAACGCATGTCATTTTTTCTGACTGATCAGGCATTTTTCAGACTGCATCAGTCTGAAAAATGCCTGATCAGTCAGAAAAATGCATTGCAATACCGGATCCGTTTTTCCGGTGTCATCAGGCAAAACGGATCAGGTATTTATTTTTTCCTCATTCCTAAAGGTTTGCGCATGCGCAGACCGTAAGGACGGATCCGGCATTCCGGTATTTTGAATGCCGGATCCGGACCTAATACATTCCTATGGAAAAAAATGCCGGATCCGGCATTCAGGCAAGTCTTCAGTTTTTTTCGCCTGAGATAAAACCGTAGCATGACTGAACTGAAGACATCCTGATGCATCCTGAACGGATTACTCTCCATTCAGAATGAATGGGGATATGCCTGATCAGTTCTGCTCTGGTATAGAGCCCCTGTGACGGAACTCGTTAGTGTGAAAGTAGCCTTAAAGCCTATTTTTTTAATTATTGCATTGTACTCATTTTGTGCTAGAAAATAATTTTTTTAATTGGTCTTTATTAAAAATATTGCTTCATTTTTTTCTGCACAGAGCTGAAATGCTCTAGTAGCATTTGGATTTTTGTCTTTTCCGTCAGACCAGGAGCTGACAGACTCCTTATCTCTGACCTCCTAAGCACTTATTATAGCTCAGTTCTTATCATTTTTGTACCAAAGTTTTTTGACCATATTACTCTACAGAGAAATATCACAGGGGTACATATTTTCCTGTTAAAAAAAAAATACAAAAAACACTGACCCAGTCAGTATGTCAGCAGCCTTGTACTGTTATCCACTGTGGATCTGCAGGACACACGTGCATCTTAGCCACTGCGTCTAAACGTACTAGTGGAGTCCCCAGTGCTCCATGGTCACTCCATGTGGCCTTGTACGGTGCCTTATTACAGTGATATTCTCCCCTAGAAGCATTGCTACTGTGTATTTTCCATTGGAGAAGTGGTATGGTTTCCTCCTATAACACGACTGTCTCATGTGAACAGAGCATTTGCTGTTATTTAAAGAACACAACAGGTGCCGTTACTATAATTTAAATGGCTGACAAGCCAAACACCGTAAATCTCAAAGTACATCTGTCAGCAGACTTGTACCTATGACACCGGCTGACCTGTTACATGTGCGCCTGGCAGCTGAAGGCATCTGTGTTGGTCCCATGTTCATATGTGCCTGCGTTGCTGAGAAAAATGATTAATTTTTATATATGCAAATGAGCCTCTAGGATCAACGGGGGCGTTGCTGTTACTCCTAGAGGCTCTGCTCTCTCTGCAACTGCTGAGCCCTCTCCACATCCGCATCCCAATTGACAGGCAATGTAAACTGATCACACCCGGCCCTGTCAATCAGAGGACGAGGCAGTTGCAGAGAGGGCAGAGCCTCTAGGTGTAACGGCAACGCCCTCGTTGCTCCTAGAGGCTCATTTTCATATATTAAAACATAATTTTTCTCACATATGAACATGGGACCAACACAGGTGTCTTCAGCTGACAAGCGCACCTGTAACAGGTCAGCCAGTGTCATAGGTACACATCTGCTGACAAAGCAGGGTAGGTACCTCAGTAATTTACCTGGTGATTTTCTGTATCTCACAAGGTGAACATGCACTTACTAATCTGTGTGTTAGTAGCTATTTCTAAAGGCCTACATTAGAGGCTTGCACATCCTACACTATTTTGTCATGTTTAACACATCTGCTATTTTTGTATATGGCACCATATGCTGAACAGCTTAAGATGCCACTTGACAGCCACATTGATGTGGTACACAACAGGGATGTAAAAAAGAATGTCAATTTAGAAGGCATTTTAGTATATATACTATTTTTATTTTCATTATTATTGGTTGGGCAATAATCACTTAAGGGGGTTTTCCAGAATTCATATATTGATGACCTTTCCTCAGAAGAGGTCATCAATATCTGATTGGTGGGGATCGGACTCCTGGCACCCTGCCGATCAGCTCCTTAAAGAGCCCACATCACCCAGGTGTCGTCCTTCCTAGGCCAGTGACGTCACGTTTATCGGTCACATGAGCTAGGCGCTGCTCAGTTCTATTCAAGTGAATGGGGCTGAGCTGCAATACAATGTACGGCGCTGAGGTTGCTAAGCTGTAGGGGGGGCCGCATCTCTCACCAGAGTGCCATGGTCTCTTCAAGTATCCGACATGCAGGGGTCTCGTTTGTAAGATCCCCACTGGTCTGATATGGATGACCTATAGTGAGAATAGGTCATCAATATTGGAGTCCTGGAAAACCCCTTTAAATGGCTTTCTTCATGTTATATTGTCATAGGACATCCTGTGACTAATCTGTGGGGGTTCAACCTCTAGGACCCCACCTATTCTGAAAATGTAGAAGACACATCAAATTGGGCTAGCTGTTGTGAATGGGGCCAGCTGCAGTGTGTGGCTGTACAGGGAAAACAGTGCAAGCGCTAAACCAGAGGTCGGACCCTCACCTATCATAACATGATTGGCCATCAGTAGAGAACAGCCCACTCCAATGCAGGTGCAGGTTTACACCGTCATAGGACGGCGCACTTGTGTATAACGACCGAAGCCCTTAAAGCCTTGCTCTGTACCACTTGCAGAATGGCTTTATATGGCGATTATATTTATTCACCATCTGTGTTTATTGTAATGCCAGTCAGTACGTCAGAAGCATTGATCTGCCATATACTGTAACCAAATAGATGGCAGTACAGAGGGAACTGTCTGGGTCCTAGGTGTCCCACAATGTATCTGGTTTTGTATCAGTACTACAAGGGGTGTTCCACAAGTTATACATTGTGTAATGAAAAAGGACGCATTGAGAGAGATTGATGTACACGCCATATATGTGCTATAACTTTTTGAGCTTCTTGACACTTTTTAAATGTGAGAAGGAAAGGGATGGGGCTCTATATTTTTCTGTAACTTACATAAAAAAATTGCATAAAATTGTAGCTGAAATCTCTTGCATCTCCTATCTGACGTAGATATCAGTTTCTGGCCCATGGAAAGCCAGAAGATGCGCCGGTGCTGTCTAATAAATTAGGTGCATTCTACTCCAGCACACTTTTTATTAAAGCCCATCTGTCAGCAGACTTGTACCTATGACACTGGCTGACCTGTTACATGTGTACTTGGCAGCTGAAGACACCTGTGTTGGCCCCATGTTCATATGTGTCCACATTGCTGAGAAAAATAAAGTTTTAATATATGCAAATGAGCCTTTAGGAGCAACGTGGGTGTTTCACCTAGAGGCTCTGCTCTCTCTGCACTTTGATTGACAGGTCCAGGCAGCGAAAACGTCATCCCACCTGGCCCTGTGAATCAAAATTCAGGGGGCACTGCAGTTGCAGAGAGAGCTGAGCCTCGGGGTAACGGCAACGCATTCATTTGGACTGCAGCTGTAGTTAAATAGTTAAAATTAGTCAGTCGCGTTACACAAACTCACAGTGTAGCCTCACCCTTATTTGCCGAAACTGGAAAGCCCCTGTAAAGCACATCCAGCTGTGATCTTACATGAAAGTCATTACTTTTTTATATTTTGCCCAGGTAAGACAGTAATATTACAACTTCACAGTAGTGGTTAAGTCATCAGATCACAGTCTGCTCTCTGTCCCCCATACTTTACACTGCAACTCTTACCAGCAGCAATCTCACCAGGATGGATACAATGATTATGAGTGACAAGCAACTACACTGTCAGCAAAAGAAAATACATATTTTCTACCACTTATTTCAACATCTTAATTCAGTTCTTTCTTTATTAGGACAATTTTGTAAGGGTATTTTCACACTAGCGTTTTTCTTTTCCGTCCTTAAGTTCCGTCCTAGGGGCTCTATATCGGAAAAGAACTGATCAGTTTTATCCCCATGCATTCTGAATGGAGAGTAATCCGTTCAGGATGCCTTTAGTTCAGTCTTTTTGACTGTTCAGGACAGAGATAATACCGCAGCATGCTACGGTTTTATCTCCGGCTAAAAAAACTGAAGACTTGCCTGAATGCCGGATCCGGCATTTTTTTCCATAGGAATGTATTAATGCCTGATCCGGCATTCAATGCATACCGGAATGCCGAATCCGTACTTCCGGCCTGCGCATGCGCAGACCGAAAAAAAGGTGAAAAAAATAAATGCTGGATCCGTTTTGCCGGATGACACCAGAAAGACGGATCCGGCATTTCAATGCATTTTTCTGACTGATTAAGCATTTTTCAGACTAATCTGGATCCTGATCAGTCTTACAAATGCCATCAGTTGGCGTACGTTTTGCCGAATCCAGCATCACAGTCTGTGA
Source organism: Bufo bufo (assembly GCF_905171765.1). Taxonomy (NCBI): domain Eukaryota; kingdom Metazoa; phylum Chordata; class Amphibia; order Anura; family Bufonidae; genus Bufo; species Bufo bufo. Next base: position 183,233,516 of record NC_053392.1, read on the forward strand.
ATATTCCAGGTTTTCTTACAGGCAAAATGTGGTACATAAGTAATGGAACTCCATAGTTACTACATTAGTCACATATCCCATGAGTGTACACTTCACATGTTCGGTACCACTGTTTATTATACACTATATCTTAAAGGAATTATAAGAGGATGTTCACACGACCGATTTTGAAAACGCACGGAACAAATCAGCATCCACGTGTTTTTTTTTTTCAGCTTGTTTTTTTATTAATGCACCAAAAAATGTGCGGAAAACTCACATAAATACCTGGACTTACATGGAGCTGTTTTTTTTTATTATTTTGTTTCCCATTCATTTCAGCGAGAGATTCAGCGTGTATTCCGCCCCAAGATAGGGCATGCTGCTTCTTTTTTCCACTTGGAAAAGAAAAGCAAGTGCTGCTTCCCATTGAAATGAATGGGAGGCTGTTTTGAGGCATTTTTTTAGCTGATTTTGAGGCAGAAATGCTCAAAAATCAGCAAAAAAAATTTTTTTGGTGTGAACTGGCCCTTAGAGTTCAATAATAAAACGGCAGCAACAGTAAATGTGCTAAAATAACAAAAGTAGTCACACTCAGTGAGTCGCTGAGGTTTTAGGGCGTATTTAGACAGAATGGTTAAAAACGCTCTATCACAAATCCTGTTAAAAAAGCTGGGCAAAATTGTGTAGCATGAGACGGTATTTTGTCCAGGGCTCCTGATGGAAACCTCACAGACCCCATTATAGTCAAGGGCTCCACCGGGTGCCATACGTTTGTCATATGACACATCCAGCACTGCCGTTTTCCTAGGACTGAACAGAAAAACGGAAAAAGTTTATGCCACTGAGAATGAAGCCTAACTGGTACAGTATATTTGTATGTTTGAAGTGATGGAGTAAGATATATGGTAGGTCACAAGTCATTCCGGCAGTACAACGTTACTCTGTCGATCTCTGAATCATGCCGGATCACCCATAATAATAACTATCTTTGAATAACACCACCATATTCCACAAGCAGGACAACAGGAGTGAGGGCTAGGAATCAACTGGTCATACACGTTCAGAGATACTGGGCGATGGAAGAAAAGTCTTCCTGGGGATCTTCTTAACAAGAGCTTTGTCCGAATATCGGATGATTGGTAAGCCGAAACGTTTGTTCGCTGTTAAGAGTTTTCTGAGACTTAAATACTGATGACCTATCCTCAGGAGTGTCTGATCGGTGGGGGTGGGACACCCAAGACTCCCACAGATCAGCTGTTTGAGAAGGCAGCGGCTGAGGCCTTCTCCATGCTCACTAAGCACAGTGGTCTACATTGTATAGTGGCTGTGCTTAGTATCACAGCTGAGCCCCATTCACTTCTATGGGGCTGAGCTGTGCCTGGGCCATGTGACCAATGAACGTGACGTCACTCTGCCTAGGGAAAGCTGAGAGAATGCGTCTCTCAAACAGCTGACCAGCGGGGGTCCCAGGTGTCAGACCCCCACTGATCAGATACTGATGACCTATCCAGAGGAACACCTTTTTAAATTTCACCCTACAAACAACCGTTTTGGTTGAAATCATCAGTTTTCATCAACTGTGTGGAAGGAAGTTCAGGTCTTCAGCAGGAAGCAGACTCATTTCCCTGGAACTTGGACTTATTTGACAGCTCATGCAACATGGAGTAAAATCCCAGCAGAACTTTTATTAACTCCAAAAGAACAATGCCGCTGAATGTAAAGGTGATATGGAAATTTGTGCAGATTAAAAATTATGCAGGTACCCTAAAGGGTCTGTCAATTCTTTTTTTACAAACAATAAGCCATCTCTATCTGATCGACCACCCCGCCGATCAGCTGTGGACAACCTATGCTATTTGGTATATCAATAAATCCACTGAATTCCACTGACTGTGTCAGGTGCTTGCTGTCATAAGCGTGGAATCACACTGTGTTCGCAAGTGTACATGAAATGCACATGCTGGTCAGCGGGTGGCATGTGACCCAGCAGTGACATGCAGCTTGGCGACAAAAAATAAAAAGCAGTATGACGTCAGCATCTCCTCCATATTCCAGCTTTATTAGCTCACCACATGGTATACATAATAAAGTGCAACATTTGGGACACGTTACCGCAGAAGAGAGGCAGGTAGTCGGGACAGAGCATCCAGGAGCAGGTGGGTATTACTTTTAAAAAAGGAGGCTTGGCTTTAAATTTAATAACTTAAAAACCCCATTAAACATGTCTACAGGCTACCACTCACCCGACAGAGGCCAAAATAGTGTCCCTTTGTCCTCTTTTGGCCTCTATCCTTTTTATTTTTGTGCTGGATAGAAGAATGTAGTAGTGTACTCTGTTTTATCCAGAGGTATCCTGTAAAAAACGCAGCTCATTCCACATTTTTTATGGCAACCTATGGGAGATGAATGCTACTGTATAATTATACAGTGGTATCAGTCAGAGATGTAAATTGGGAATCCACCCTAAATTAGGTAAATCAGACTGAAGTAAATATATAACCTAAGAAACAAAATCATATTAAGTTTTACACTTGAGTGTGCAGCGCGCCATGGATGAGACGTCGGCCAAAGGGTCCCTTTAAGATGTTATAAGGGTTAAAAGTTTGTGGTGATGCCAGTTTCAGCAACGAGGGACTAGGTCCGCCTATGTAGAAGGTGATGGTGGAACCCAGTGTAGGAATGCCAGAGTGGTATAAGGGTTGCCTATAGTGTCCCTTAGGTGTTGCTTTAGCACTTGTCACGGTGCTCCTACCTGGATATCCTGGAATCCCAGGCGTTGTTGTCCACAGCGGTGCAACTAAAATGGATATGTGATGAGGATGAAGGTGAAATAACTTGATTCCAGACTTTTATTGACGTTGAACACAGCTGTACTTGCATAAACTTTAATCAGGGAACAATCTTCCAACTTTATCTTGGTTATCAGAAGGTTTTGGCATTAATATGGTGAGCAAACACATTCTGACATTCTGCTTTGCTACATCTGAACTCGTTCAGCTCTGCTATGTTGGCTGGGTTAAATAGGAACTTTTCCTCTGCTGCCGTAAGCTGCAACTTAGCTTCCTGTAGTCTGACTCTATCTTTATCTTGGTCTATATCTTTAGCTTTATCTCTGTCTTTATCCAGGGAATCTTTCCTCCTGGCTTACTGAAGCTCTTTACTCTTTTCCTCTGGGGCCTAGCCGAGCAGCCAGTGCTCTGCTGGCTGGCACACAGCCTTCCCCTTGAAGGGGCTGCTCTGAACAGAACCTCTCCCCAAGATAGGGTAGGTTAGACTGCCTCTAACTAACTATAACTCCTCCCTCTCTAGAGAGGGCTGAAATGGACTAGAAGGTTTCACTCCAGGGAAACTAGCTCTGCCAAGATTGCCGCCATCTGCTGGTAAACCAGGCACATTACACTTAAAGAGTTGCAAAATAGGAAATACGTATACACATTATGCAGGATCTGAAATAAATACATATGATGACACAGGATCACCCATAGGAGATAGTGGGGGTGTGCAAAAAGTAGTAATGCCACTCTGGGGCATTATAAGTGAAATACAGTTAGAGCCACTTAAAGAGTTTGGCCCATCTCAAGATTTATATGGCTAGGTGGCCTAATGGAAACAGCTGAGTGGCCTGCGCTCCTCTGGAAACTGCGAGATGGGACAACCCCTTTAAAGAGGTTGTTCTGGTTTAGCATCTTTAGCATAGGTCATCATCAGTATGGGATTAGTGTTGAGCGAGCATGCTCGGCCGAACAGCAGTTCGGCTCAAGCATCGCTATGCTCGGCTATATGCCAAAAAGCCGGGTATGTGCAAGCCAACAATCTATCCATGAGACAGATACAGTCAGAATACCTTACAATGGCAGCCTTGTGCACTATGATACATTCAAAAGCAGCTCTCATCTGACTGAGAGGCAGTAAGCGTCAAAGTTGCTTCATAACTGTTTAATGGCTTGGGTGAACCTGCGCACCTAGATCATTATCATTAGGGTGACAAAAAGTTTTCTGATTGTCCTAACATAATATTCATTAACCTTTCTATACAGTTTTAGCATGTAAACTAATTTGCATAATCGTGGGCATATGCAAATTAGCTGAATCTGCTTGTTTTTCAGCTGAAACACCATTTGCATGGAAAATTTGCGATAAAAATTTGCGATTAGAATATTTGCGATCAACACTACTCATGAACAGCGCCATTTATTGGTTTCATAGTCTTTTTTTTATTATTATTTTTTTTATTAGGTTTTGATATAATTTGCACATTTACATTCAAAGGTACATATTGGATCAAATTGCAGGTCATATTCCTTTTTTACAGATATGTGCAGTGAAAACAAAGATAAAACACATATAAACAGTGCAATAATTCTTTCCCTAAACATTTCCCTCCTCCCCCCTTCTATACAGGTGATGTGGTTTAAAGTTTTCTTTTTATTATAGATATTCCTGGGGGTGTACAGTGTCTCATTTCGGAGTTCATATGGATTTATTGTCATGTAGTCTCATGGTAGTGCGTCTTTATGTAGGGATTGATGATGCTTTATATGTTATTGGTTTCATAGTCTTATGACAAGACTATGAATCCAATAGATAGCGCTGTTCATGAGTAGTGTAGATCGCAAATATTCTAATCGAGAATATTTATCGTGAATTTTCCATGCAAATGGTTTTTCAGCTGAAAAACAAGGCAGATTCTGCTCATTTGCATGTCTTTCCGATATGCCCATGTTTATGCAAATGAGTTTACATGACAAAACGGTATAGGAAGGTTATTGAATATTAACTTAGGACAATCAGAAAACTTTTTGTCACCCTAATGATAATGATCTAGGTGCACAGGTCCACCCAAGCCATCCAACAGATATGAAGCAACTTTGAGGCTTACTGGCTCTCAGTCAGGTGAGAGCTGGTTTTGAATGTCTCGTACTGCACAAGGCTGCCATTGTAAGGTGCGCTGACTGTATCTGTCTCATGGATAGATTGTTGGCTAGCACATACCCAGCTGTTGGCAAATAGCCTTTGTGTGGTTGTCTATTGTATGTCATAGGTAATAGGAGTCCAAGATGCATCCAGACGTCCTCCCCATGCTGTTTCCAAACCATTTTGTTGGTGTTTCCATCAATTTCTAACCTTTTTCTATAAACCAGACACCCTCTCCTCTTCAGAGCAGGGGGTGCCTGGTTTAAAGTGGTTATCCCATCATAATGATCACTGTTAAATCTGTTAATGATTTGACAGTGATCATTTTTGTAAATATACTTGATTAACAAATTCCCACCGTTTAGGATCAAATTCATCCCCACTTACCTCATTGTTGTGACTCAGTCTCCCCTGGTTACGGCCACCGCTCTTCTCCAGAATCCCGGTGGCCGCGCTTGTGCAGAAGACTCCTTCTTTTCTCCCGGCAGGGCCACTCGCTGTCCGGAACGCGCACGCTGCCGCGCATGCGCGATGGTGACTTCTTCCCGGCCAGAATAGTACAGAGCTGCGAACGCGCACGCCGGCTCTGTACTATACTGGCCAGAAATAAGTCACCATGGCGCATGCGAGGCGGCGTGCGCGTTCAGTCCAGCGCGCAGCCCTGCCGGGAGAAGGCTTCAATCAAGATGAAGCCCGCCCCCAGCCAGAATCCAGGAAGTGAACGGTTCTGTGGCAGCATGTAAGTATAAAAAGGCGAAGTGGGATAACCCCTTTAATGCTCGGTTTCTCCCATTGACTTCCATTGTGCTTGGGTGCTCTGTAGAGCACTCGAGCATCCCGATGTGTTCGGCCAGAGCACCCGAACACTTTGGTGCTCGATCAACACTAGTGGGGATCCAATTCTCAGCACCCCTGTCAATAGGTTGTTTGCAGGAGCTCAGGCAGCAGAACTGACCATGGGTGCCAACTCCCTGTACCCTGGCCAATCTAATATTGATGATATAGGCCATCAATGAGTAAAACCTGGACAACTTCTTTAAAAAACGTATACGGGCTGTTTCAACATGACAACTTCCTTTCTATGTTGAAATGACCCAGAAATTAGCAGAGCGCAGAGAAATTTGGCTTCATAAACAGCTGATGAGCTCCTGTAATGACACCGGAAAGCTCCATCTAAATATAAATGTATACATTCCCACTGTGTTTGCTTAGCTGCAGCAGTGTCGTAGCCGTTATACCACATGTGACTGCTGCCACCAGTCACTGACCACAGCTATATACGGCACAGGTGCACTCAGGCCAGTGTTTGGCTGCAGCAGTCACGTGGGGCATGCGGTTATGTTAAAGTGGCAGCCAAGTAAATACAGACCAGAGGTGAGGACTGAAGCAGCAGTGCTGGAACAGCATGGCATTTAACTGGAGAGTATACATTGTGTTATAATAAGTCCTCCCAGTTGAAGCATACAAAGTGAGGGATGGAAGTCAAAAATTTGATTAGAAAGGGGGAAGACTAGCCAGTATTTTGAGGTAAGGGAAATAGATGAGTATAAGGCCTCATGCGCACGACTGTATGTATTTTGCGGTCCACAAAAACGTATCCGCAAAAAATACGGATGGCGTCCATGTGCATTCCGTATTTTACGGAACAGCTGGCCGCTAATAGAACAGTCCTATCCTTGTCCGTAATAGGGACTATGATAGGACATGTTCTACTTTTTGGCAGAACGGACATACGGAAACGGAATGCACACGGAGTACCTTTTTTTTGCGCGTACCCATTGAAATGATGGGTTCCGCATACGGTCCGCAACAAAAACGGAACGAACATGGAAAGAAAATATGTTTCTGTGCATGAGGCCTGAGGGAGCCAACCAAAATAATATTGGCATTCAAGAAAGGGACCCAATGGAGCCCCTCTAGAACCCTACAGGGGTAAACATGGCAGTCTGCTCCCAGAAAATACTAATGTATACCAGAAGTGCCTTCAACTAAAAATGTGAACATTTAACAAAATGTTATAGAAATTATGTATTAAAAGCAAAGAAAGAAAGCCAGTCCAGTTCCTCTATGTGTCATCCAGTAAGGGGGTGGGGGGTACAGTCAGACAAGCCAAAGGTGGGACAGTGGAGCAGTAAAGTTGACCATACACTACTGATTTAAAGGGCATCTGTCAGCAGCTTTGTACCTATGAAACTACCTGACCTGTTTCATGTGCGCTTGGCAGCTGAAAGCATCTGTGTTGGTCTCATGTTCACATGTGCCCGCATTGCTGAGAAGTTTTAAAACTTTTAATATATGCAAATGAGTTTCTAGGCACTACGAGGGTGTTGCTATAACTTCTAGAGACTCATTTGCATAAAATAAAACTTCCTTTTTCTCAGCAGTGCGGGCACATATGAACATGGGGCCAACATAGATGTCTTCAGCTGCCAAGCACACATGTAACAGGTCAACCAGTTTCATAGGTACAAGTCTACAGATGTTGGTCTGTGGTTAGTTGGTCTTAAAAGGTTGTCATTTTGAACAACTGTGTCGTACATCACATGCTGTCAATGTGTAGATCTATCTCTGTCTAGCCTCGTGACCTGGGCAGAATTAATGAAGTACTAGGTGACTACAGAAGACACCAATAGTTGTCGCACATAGACGCCAGTTAATTTGTCATGAACATCCTAATGACGGTAACCAAGTAATGAAAAAATCTAAACCAATCAGGTCATCTTTTCCACAGATGTTTGCCTTCCACTGGCATCTGTCACATTTCTTCGTTTTACCTCCAATTCACACATGAAGACCCCTATGTTGAATAAGAACTGTCCAGGCAATGAGATTCCACTCTTTTAGAGGTAATGTGGTAATGTCAAGACAACTGAAGATCTCCAGTAATAAGCCCTGTCTGTAATAAGGGATCACTTCATTCCTGGCTTCTGGGGCAGGGTCCACCTTGAGAGATCTAGAACTGATGGGTCCTACAGGCCATCAGATTCAGGAAGGGGTCTTACTTTATGTTGGGAAGCCTTGTTTTCAGTGTTGTCTTACCGATTATTAGACTTGTATACTGGTTGATTTCTGTAAATGCAATATCTTGGTATATACAGGTAGTAAGTGATCCTTCGCCAAAAGAAAAGGATGATAGAAGTGAGTCAGATCTTCAGGAAGTGGTTACTTACAATATTACAAAATAGTAATTGGCCTTTTAAAGATGGGGAAAAAAAGTCATAATTCCTTGTAGCATCAATTTTGAGGAACTTTGGAGCACACTATTCGGAGCCTATTTTAGAACCACCTTCGTATTACAGCTGCTTGTGTTAGAAGAAGTTTTCAAGTGATTATGGTTAGCTTGCAATGTGGAAAGGCTTTTCTGTTTGGTGTATAATAGGCTGTGTAGGCAAGATGGAGCTCATTTGGGAATACGTGAATACAGGTGTTAATTAAAATTGCAGTAAGATTGATAGCAGGTGCTGTATTCACAGCTTGTGTATGATGATCTATTGAGTCAGACTCGGTGGGAGGCTTGTGATTAGAACTGAAAACAATCAGCATGTCCGTTTGACTGCAGACTCTCTGAAGTAGGCTAGAATTCTGAAACTTTTCCTGCATTGCTTCCTTGCGTACTGTAGGCTGAGTTTAGACATGTTGCTGCCAAATTTGCAGCTGCGACACGGCTGTGGTGCATTTAATTTTTTTAATTTTTTTTGCTGAGATTTTCTGAAATAGCAAAATGTTGTGGTTGTACTGCAATTGTGTAAGGCTAAGTTCACACGGGCCTTGCGGGAACACACGCGGTTTTTCCGCGCGAGTGCAAATCATTGTAATGCGTTTTGCACGCGTGTGAGAAAAATCGCGCATGTTTGGTACCCAAACCCGAACTTCTTCACAGAAGTTTGGGCTTGGGATCGGGGTTGTGTAGATTGTATTATTTTCCCTTATAACATGGTTATAAGGGAAAATAATAGCATTCTGAATACAGAATGCATAGTAAAATAGCGCTGGAGGGGTTAAAAAATAAATAAAAATAATTTAACTCACCTTAATCCACTTGCTCGCGCTGCCGGCATCTCGTCTGTCTCCTTCTTTGCTGAACAGGACCTGTGGTGAGCATTCATTGCAGGAACAGGACCTGTGGTGATGTCACTCCGGTCATCACATGATCCATCACATGATCTTTTACCATGGTGATGGGTCATGTGATGACCGGAGTGATGTCACCACAGGTCCTGTTCCTGCAATGAATGCTCACCATAGGTCCTGTTCAGCAAAGAAGGACCTGTCTCCATAATGATCGGTCTCCATCCCGATCGTCTCCTAGCAACCGTGCGTGAAAATCGCACCGCATCCGCACTTGCTTGCTTGCGGATGCTTGCGATTTTCACGCAACCCCATTCACTTCTATGGGGCCTGCGTTGTGTGAAAAACGCAGAATATAGAGCATGCTGCGATTTTCACGCAACGCACAAGTGATGCGTGAAAATCACCGCTCATGTAAACTGCCCCATAGAAATGAATGGGTCAGGATTCAGTGCGGGTGCAATGCATTCAACTCACGCATCACATTCGCGCGGAATACTCGCCCGTGTGAACTCAGCCTAAAAAGGGGGCAAATACCCTGACACACTGTGTACCTAACTCAATTTCTTTATTCGTGATATGTTCACACTGATACATGTGAGGACCACTGTAGCAAAGTAGGGGTATTCTCATCTTGCACATTAGAGGCAGAGCTGATTTTCACACAGGAGCATGTATGGCCTATAAGTCTCCTCACTCCGACTTATGCGCTCTCTCCCCAAGGAGAGATAGTACCCCCCAAATCCTGACTTAGGCCTCTCACCCAGTTAAGCCAGTACTTACTGCTCTGCACTTATATTGGGCAATCACCCCGAAACTGTCTGCAGATGAGGTGCTGGCTTATTTATTATCCAAGTCATATATCAAGGCCTATATAAAGGGTGGAACATTGACTAATAGGAAGGATACCTGCCTTACATCTGGTGGCATTAGATGCAGAGCTTGTTAAGAGCTCATTTGCATCCCTTTCTTCCCAGAATTCCAGAGGAGCATGTATGGCCTATAAGTCTCCTCATGCTGACTAAGGGAGCATTCACACAACCGTATAAATGGATCCGCATCCGTTCCGCAAATTTGCGGAACGGGTGCGGACCCATTTATTTCAATGGGGCCGCAAAAGATGTGGACAGCACACCGTGTTCTGTCCGCATCTGTTGTTTCGTTCCGTGGCCCCGCAAAAAAGATAGAGCATGTCCTATTCTTGTCCGTGATTGCGGACAAGAATAGGCATTCTCTATATAGCGCCGGCCATGTGCGGTCCGCAAAATGCGGAACGCACACGGCCGGTGTCCGTGTTTTGTGGATCCGCAATTTGCGGACCGCAAAACACTTACGGTCGTGTGAATGCTCCCTAAGAGTACTTTCACACTTGCGGCAGAGGATTCTGGCAGGCAGTTCTGTCGCCAGAACTACCTGTCGGATCCGTCAAAACGTATGCAAACTGATCTGTCTGACAAATGCATTGAAATGCCGGATCCGTCTCTCCGTTCCCATCCGGAAAAACTGATCCGGCATTAATTTTTTTTTCACATTTTTTTGCGGTCTGAGCATGTGCAGACCGCAATGCCGGATCTGTTTTGCCGGAACACTCGGGACCCAATCCGGCATTAATGCATTTCAATGGGAAAAAATTGGCAAGTGTTCCGGAATTTTGGATGGATATAGAACCGCAGCATGCTGCGGTATTATCTCCGTTCTGAAAAGTCAAAAGGACTGAACTGAAGACATCCTGATACATCCTGAACGGATTGCTCTCCATTCAGAATCCATTAGGATAAGGCCTCATTCACACGGCCGTTGTGCGGCCATTCCGTGCATTGGGGACCGCAATTTGCGGTCCCCAATGCATGGGTAGCGTCCGTGCAGTGGCCGGGACGGATCGAGACCCATTTAACTTAAATGGGTCCGTGATCCGTTCGCACCGCAAAAAAATAGAACATGTTCTATTTTTTTGCGGTGCGGAGGCACGGACAGAAACACCACGGAAGCACTCAAGTGAATGGGCCCGCATCCGTGATGCAGGGAGCACATGGTCGGTGCCCGCATATTGCCTAAATCTGATCAGTTATTTTCCGGTATTGAGCCCCTAGGACGGAAATCAATGCCGGAAAAGAATAACGCTAGTAAATGTACTCATCTTGTACATTTGTGGTATAACCACACCATAGGACAGGATTCCGTGACCCCCGACGGTCACCAAGCGGCTTAGCTGCTTCTGTAACAGCCATAGAAGTAAATGGCGATGAAGATACTGGTGGCCGCCAACCCCTATTCTCTTCATACAATAGCTGTGGGTCCCATATCTATGAGACATTATCCTGCGGGTATGTCATAAACTTGGGAACACCTCTTTAAGAGGAATACTACAGCATATGTGGTCATTTTATTCAGTAGTTCCTAATACACACCTGAACTCCAGCTACATAAATTGCTCTAGTGTTTCAGGTAAAAGAAGAGACCGTCAAGGGTATTATGACTAAGAGCCCCTGAAGAAGCACTAAATGTTTCAGCTGTATGCCTTTAAATTATTGACTTTAATAAATCATTTTTTATTGAAAGTCATAGGGGGAGATTTATCAAAAATGGTGTAAAAGAAGACCTGGCTTAGTTGCCCATAGCAACCAATCAGTTTCCATCTTTTATTTTCCAAAGGAACTCTGAAAAATGAAAGGTGAAATCTGATTGGTTGCTAGGGGCAACTAAGCCAGTTTTATTCACACCAGTTTTAATAAGTCTCCCCCATAGTGCTGGAAGTTCTTGGACTACCGTCAAGGGAAAGTTAGTTTTTTCCCCACAGCTTTTGCTAATCCTACCTTCAGAATACTACAGCCATTTAAAAAAAAAAACCACACACATTGCAAGAACCTTAAAAAATAATTTGACTTCTACATGTAAAGGTGGTTACTTCTACCTCTACTTTGGTCGTTCCCAATACGTGAATGAAGAATTCACAGAACAAAGAAAAGTCATTAGTCTGGGGATCAGTGCGAGAAGGAATGTGGGTGGGGGGTTAACATCAAAGACTCCATTAACCAGGGTAACCTCAGTAAAAACCACCTGGAATCCCAGGTTATAGACATTACAAATGGCACCTGCTCAGAAGAGAGGGGATTGTGGAAAGTGCAGATCGTTATCCTGCAGAGTATCTTGGAGATATGATCACTATCCCATATTCATCATGAAGTCTAGGCAACAACTTTTACTTTTATTTTGCAAGTTTATAGACAATCCGGAAGCCTGTTCCGGTAAGCTGTTTCGGCATTAATGTCGGCTGGACAAAAACCACTGCAAACCTTTTTTCACTTTGTTGGCCCCATTCTAGAGATCTGACATTGGCATATAGTGTTGAGCCAACTTGTGTTTTAGGTCTAAACTTCGGGTTATCGAAGAATCCCGTTATGGATTCCGCTACCACGGACCATAACAAAATTCAGAATCCATTACGGGATTCTTTGATAACCCGAACCCAAACTTTGGACGCCGAGCTTCTAGTGGCATTTTCTTCTATCACTTGACTCTTGGATCAGGCATACGTGGCAGCCTTTTTTTGTATTTCGTTTACCAAGATCAGGGGTACACAGAGTAATAATTAGAGGCGTATGGTAGGAGGTCCCGGGTGGGTATGCATTCCCTGTAATCACCATAGCAGCTTACCCTACGTACATCAGTCCAGTAATCCTGTGGTAATGAGATTGCAGCTGTAGATTTTGATCCTCCTGGAAGACTGTTTGCGTGGCAGTCTTGTGCTCAGTTTCCTTCTATTTAAAGTCAGAAGAAGGTATAAATTAAGATCTTCTAGGCTGGTGCTACACTGTAATTTACTTTCAGGAGCTGGGAAAACATCTCTCACTTGTCATATTGGAGTGAATGCTGTATTTATTGATATAGTCATAAATACAAATTATTTGTAAGATATAGTCACCAGTGTTGCTTTGAGCATACTGATCATGAAACTGGACAGTTCCCCTGGTTGTTCTGGCATCAGGCAGCCTCATAGATAAAGGGGTTATCCGGTCGGTGATGCGCTCCTCGGCCAAAACAAGTGGCTGACACTTCCGGGATCAGGTGCCATACATTGACTGCTCAAAGCGCCCAAAGCTGCCTGGCCGAGCATGCGCAACCCACGTACACTGCAGGCAGCAAACAGGCTAGGATCACATGCCGAATGTATGCCACATGATCCTGACCACTAATTTCGACCGGGAGGCCCAGTAAGGCAAGGACCATCATCATCTATACATACATCATATTACACATTCATGGGGGCTAGATTTAAAAAATAAAAACACACGGGTAACCCCTTTAAACCTTTCAGAACCAGGCCATTTTTCACCTTTCTGCCCAGGCCATGTTTAGCAAATCTGACATGTCACTTTATGTGGTAATAACTTTAAAACGCTTTTACTTATACAGGCCATTATGAGATTGTTTTCTCATCACATATTGTACTTCATGACAGTGGTAAAATTGAGTAAAAAAATTTAATTTTTATAAAAAAAAGACCAAATTTACAAAAAATTAGAAATATTTGCAAATTTCCACATTTTTATTTCTCTACTGTTATAATAGATAGTAATAACTCCAAAAATAGCTTCTACTTTACATTCCCCATATGTCTACTTCATGTTTGGATAATTTTGTGAATGCCATTTTATTTTTTGGGGACGTTAGAAGGCTTAGAAGTTTAGAAGCAAATCTTGATTTTCGTAATATTTGCAAAACACACTTTTTAAGGACCAGTTCAGGTCTGAAGTCACTTTGTGAGGCTTACATAATAGAAACCACCCAAAAATGACCCCAAAACTACACCACTCAAGGTATTCAAAACTGACTTTACAAACTTTGTTAACCCTTTAGGTGTTCCACAAGAAATAATGGAAAATAGAGATGAAATTTCAGAATTTCACTTTTTTGGCAGATTTTCCATTTTAATAAAAAAAATTCCACTAACAAAGCTAAACAAAACTCAATATTTATTGCCCTGATTCTGTAGTTTACAGAAACACCCCATATGTGGTCGTAAACTGCTGTACGGGCACACGGCAGGGCGCAGAAGAAAAGGAATGCCATATGGTTTTTGGAAGGCAGATTTCACTGGGATAATTTTAAGCTGCCATGTAACATTTGAAGACCCCCTGATGCACCCCTAGAGTAGAAACTCCATAAAAATGACCCCATTTTGGAAACTACGGGGTAAGGTGGCAGTTTTGTTGGTACTATTTTAGGGTACCTGTTTTTCAGTTTTACATAATAAAGCATTTTTGAAAAAAATCTTTTTTTTAGTGTCTCCATATTCTGAAAGCCATAGTTTTTCTTTTTATTTTTTGGGCGACTGTCTTATGTAGGGGCTCATTTTTTTCGGTATGAGATGACGGTTTGATTAGTACTATTTTAGGGTGCGTATGACATTTTGATCGCTTGCTATTACACTTTTTTTTACACTTAGTTTTTTGTCCCACTCTGGAACTTCAACTTTTGGGGGTCTGATCCCCTTTACAATGCAACCTGTATTGTAAAGGGGATCAGACCTAAGGAATCAGACCTAAGGAAGGCATCAGGCTGCCTTTCCTGCCATCGGGACCGATGGTCACTGCGCGGGCGCAGCTCCTGCACCCACCTGATCAGCACGCCGGGAGTTAAGTCACGTCCGGTGCTGGGCGTTAAGGGGTTAATGCAAGCATTTCTATGCAATAAACGATCTAGTGCAGGATTTTTCGGGATGATATTTTATGTTATATACCCAAGGACTAATTACTTTGATGATGATTCTTCCACTTCTCATGAGAGTTTACACTGCAATGAGGACCCTGAAGTTTAGTTTGAAAGCTGGAAGAGTATGTAGGAGAATCCAGCACCTTGGGTTAAAATCCAACCCTTATTCCATGTTCACATTAAAAACATACAGGCGGGGCTCCAGATGGCGACCAAAATGGTCGCTGGTGTGGCTAAGAATTTGCCAAGAATTTACAGTTTTGTCACCATTTGTGACTTGCCCGTCTGTGCAATGTGGTTCCTCATAGTGATCAAGCACCGTACAAATAAGGACACCTTACCACCTAACTTATGTAGGTTTTCTGCCAGTTCTTGCAGCTCCAATCCAGACACTATCACCTACCTTTCTTTATCTCTGTTAACATCAGATTTGCTGATTCTATAACATTTAATGGAGAAAATAGCTAATTTTTTTCAGTAAAATGCCTGACACCTTGAGGGACCCATTGAATCAGATTAAGTCTTGATTAAATATTGGAAACGTGAAATATACTCTACGTGTTTTACTTGAGTAAATGT
Organism: Bufo bufo; assembly: GCF_905171765.1. Taxonomy (NCBI): domain Eukaryota; kingdom Metazoa; phylum Chordata; class Amphibia; order Anura; family Bufonidae; genus Bufo; species Bufo bufo. Next base: position 183,248,771 of record NC_053392.1, read on the forward strand.
ACTCAGGTCTGCCTTGAGTATGAGGCTGGGTTCACACTTGAGCGTATTTGATATGCGCGTTTAACGCGCGTTTTTGTCGCACGTTTTTGTGCGCGTTTTTGTCCATAGTCAACGCGCGTATTACGCGCGTTTGTGTGATTGACAGCAGTGTCCTATGGCCACAAACGCGCCAAAGAAGCTCAAGAACTTTTTTGAGCGTAGGGCGTTTTTCAGCGCGTTCAAACACTCTGTAAAACGCACAAGTGAGAACCAGGGCCATAGGGAAGCATTGGTTTTCATGTGTTGAGCATTTTACAGCGCGTTTGAACGCGCTGTAAAACGCTCAAGTGTGAACCCAGCCTAAAGGGCTTGTGCTGTGCTCCAATATTGATGACCAGGATACATCATCAATATCAGATTGGCGGGAGTCCGACTCCCGCGAACCCTGCCGATCAGCTGTTTGAAGAGAAGGCAGCGCTCCGGCCTCTTCACTGTTTAAGTGCACGTCATCTAGATTGTAGCGATGGTGCAGTGTAACTACAACTGCTCGTTCCATTCACTTGAATAGAATGAGCAGATGTAATTACAGTGCACCGCCGCAACAAGTTAGGCTACTGTCACACTAGCGTTCGGGGTTCCGCTTGTGAGCTCCGTTTGAAGGCTCTCACAAGCGGCCCCGAGCGGATCCGTAGAGCCCCAATGCATTCTGAGTGGATGCGGATCCGCTCAGAATGCATCAGGATGGCTCCGCTTGGCCTCCGTTCCGCTCAGCAAGCGGACACCTGAACACTGCTTGCAGCGTTCGGGTGTCCGCCTGGCCGTGCGGAGCCAAACGGATCCGTCCAGACTTACAATGTAAGTCAATAGGAACGGATCCGTTTGAAGTTGACACAATATGGTGCAATTTCAAACGGATCCGTCCCCCAATGACTTTCAATGTAAAGTCTGGACGTATCCGTCTGACTAACTTTCACACTTAGAATTTTTTCGGAACTATAATGCAGACGGATCCGTTCTGAACGGATCCCAACGTTTGCATTATAGGAGCGGATCCGACTGTGCAGACACCAGACGGATCCGCTCTGAACGCAAGTATGAAAGTAGCCTTAGATGGAGTGCAGTTAAACAGTGAAGAGGTCGGAGCGCTGCCTTCTCTTCAAACAGCTTATCGGCAGGGTTCGCGGGAGTTGGACCCCCTCCAATCTGATATTGATGATATATCCTGAGGATAGGTCATCAATATTGGAGCACTGCACAACCCCTTTAAAAGTTTTGTGGAGTTTATGGTCAGCTAATTTATATTACATCAAGGATAGGATTATAGAAGCCACCAATGTAACTAATTAGCTGCAGGATGATGATGCACCATGTGGAATGACCAATGTAGATTTCATATGGTAATAATGAGTTTTATATCACCAGTCCATGTGGCTAATTGTGCCGCACTTTGTTCAGGGTGTAGAAGGGGCAAAGGTTGTTAGGAAGGTGAAGAATGCTTCTAGGACTTTCAGTGACTACACTTGAATCTTGGATGTATTGCAAGTGACAGACTTTAGCTTTTGTTCAGGCAGATTTTGTATTTTGTAGGTAACTTAATGTAAAGAGGAAATTAATCCGCTTTTTTAACATGGATACCACTGCAAAGCATCACTGGGTAAGTCAGAATTGTTGGATTACATATTAGATAATGAGAGAAACGCCTTAATTGATATATTATTCTCTATCACTATTGTAGAAAACACATATTCTGCTTTGATGTACAGAGATTGTCATCACGTATCACTAGGGATTAAAAAAACTTACATTTCTAGATATTGATGTTAAGTTTCTGTTCTCTATATACAGTATATATATATATATATATATATATATATATATATATATATATATATATATTCAGATGTAGCAGTTCAAAACTTGTGTGATATCGCGTCTCACCGTGATATCATGAAACTAGAGCCATCAAAAGCCATTGAAAAAGTCAGTTAACAGCTTCCTGCCATCGTTTACTTAAAGTGTTTTATATATATATATATATATATATATATATATTTATTGTTCTATCTATATATATATATATATATATATATATATATATATATACACACGCACACACATTTCACTACTGTTAGTCTCCGTACTCACGTTTAGGATTTGTTAAGGATTAGATTCTGAAATCACAGAAAAAGTTACAAAACATCCTGCACAATATGAATAAATATATGGATGTACATGGCAACATTTATAAGGAAAGAATCAAGGAAAACAATGCACTAACACAATAGATGCAAACATTATATATGGACTAAGCCCTCCTTCTGATATAATGAAATCTGAGACTCTCAGCCAATATATTTTGATAAAAACACATCTGTGCCCACCTACCCACGCCAAGGTGGTCTCAGCCAGGCAGGTCCTACTCTAAACCTACCTATGCAGTATGGGCATCTATGTTCAGGAGAGCAGACCCTGCACATATAGTGTGCTGCTCCTAGTTACCTCTGTGTGCATCCAGCAACCAATGAGAGCAGGAGCCCGCACATCTATATGTACCATCTAGTCAAGGTCGCCTGTGGGCTAGAGTAGGACCTGCCTGACCGAGACCACCTTGGCGCGGGTAGGTGGGCACAGATGTGTTTTGATCAAAATATATTGGCTGAGAGTCACAGATTTTATCATATCAGAATGAGGGCTTAGTCCATCTATAATGTTTTCATCTATTGTGTTGTGCATTATTTTCCGTGAAGGATTACATTCCGAGCCAAAATCTGTATCTAAATCATTAACTTCATGTATAGCCCATTGACTTGTTCCCAAAAAATGGTGCGTAAAAGTCACAGTGAGTGGCGTTGAGGCTAATTTTTGTGCTATTCTGTGGTGCATCATATGGTCGTGTACATGAAGCCTGAGTGTCTGCCTTAGATTTTGGGTCCATTCACACATTCGTGTGTGTTTTGCGGATCCGCAAAACACGGACAGCGGCAATGTGTGGTCCGCATTTTGCGGACCGCACATTGCCAGCACTAAGAGAATATGCCTATTCTTGTCCGCTATTGCGGACAAGAATAGGACATGTTCTATTTTTTTCAGGATCGGAATTGCGGACCCGGAAGTGCGGGTCCGCAATTCCGGATCGGGGCCGCAATGTATGGGTCCGCAATTCCGTTCCGCAAAATGCGGAATGGAATTGCGGATGTGTGAATGGAGCTTTAGGCTTCATGTCCACGACCATATGAGTTTTGCAGTCTGCAAACCATGGAGCCACAAAACACTGATACCGGCGGTGTGCACCCCGCACTTTTCCGTTCCACATGCCCCACAAATACCAATTTTTGGCCGCAATAGGATATGTTCTATGTTTTTGCAGAGCTACTGAACGAACAGACATGCGGCCCCATATAAATGAATGGATCCGCATCCAGTCCTCAAAAAATGCATTGGATGCAGACAAAAAATATGGCCATGTTCATGAGGTTTAAAAATCCCATAGTGTGAACATACCTATGGGGCACTGTGGATTTTCTGCCTTGTGAGCAAATCTACAGCATGCACAGTATTTGTGCAGTGGATGAGCTTTATGAAATTTCATCTAAAATCACAGCACATGTTGACCGTAGGGCAGATTTTAAATTCAAATCAGTTTATGCTGTGATTTCCACCACAAACCCCCCAAAAATTAACATGGAACTAAATTTTGTTGTAAATGTTTTCCCTGCAAAATACTTTCTGTAAAAAACGCATTCTGGAAGTGTGCCGAGAGTACACTACGTAGCAATCGCGTAAATGACTGTACTTGAGAGCACACAATGAGTGACTCTGTACTGTAAGGATATGTTGGACCTGGAGAACTAGAGCAAAGCTGACAATTTTTGACTGTGCAGTCCAGGTATTACATACCACAAGTGTATCTCCTCTAATTACTGTTTTCTTAAAGACATGGGGTAAGCGTGCCACTGTAAATAGTATATTCACATGTTATTTAACTCCTTAGTCACCACCCTAGTTTGGCCCTTAGTGGTTCCGTCGATGTAGCCATAGGCTTTCTTTTTGTGGGACAAGTTGTATCATTTCACCAAGTGGGAAAAATTACATGATAATTGTATAGTGGAGGTTGTTATGAATGCAGCAACATGAAATATGTGAAGGGGTATTTATTTTTGCTATTTTTTCCATTGAAAAGCATTTTTTTCCAATGGAAAAAGATGTATTTTTTAAAGTTGGAGATATTTTATTTAATAAAACTTAATTCAACACTACTTTTTAACACTCATTAGTGTCAGAAAAAGACTTTAACATGCGATCCTTTGATAGCTCACATAGTACACTGTACTACTTATGTAGTACAGTGTACTATATACTGTCAGTACAATACTGACTATTAGCACCTCTGTGCACCTCTGGCACAGCCTGATAGACATACACTGCAGGCAGACCTGGGAGCCTTCATTAGGCCTCTGGCTGCCGTACTATGACATCGGCACCCCGCAATCACATTTGTGGTTGTGCCGATACCTGACAGAGAAAGACCCCTCCCTCTAAACCACTTAGATGCTGAGGTTGCTATTGACCGCTGCATCTAGTGGTTTAATTGGCCCGTATCAACGTTTCTGCTGATCCGAGCCATTAGAGCAGAAGCCCAGCTGTCATAGGAGAATCTAGCTCCTGCTCTCCGCTACAATTGACACTCGTGCAGCCATTAGACTAGAGGCCCATTAGTGATCACCGTAAAAAGACGCTTTGGCGGTTACTAATGGGTTCCTTTTTTATCTTTCCAGTCTTCAGAGCCAAAACAACAGCTCATGTTCCTAGCTACTGGTGTGCTTATAAATATAGAGGCAGAGGAGGAACTATACCCATCCGCATGTATACATGCATCCAGGAGGACTCATGAGTCATCTGGTGCTCTATTCACTGCAGGAAACTGTGATCTGTTTGTGTGGTTTAAGGCCTTCTATTAATAAATCATGCTAGTGATATTATGAACAAAGTTCCTTGACCAACTTTGGATGTTTGTTGTGCTCTGTAAATCTGGACTGCATCGATTTTCATGTAGGATTAATTGTTGAATCCTAGGTAACGTGGATCAATGGCGGAATTATTTATATTTTAGGTTCCTAGAATAGGTGTCCTCTTTACACCACATATTCAACCCTGTTCATCACGTTGGCCAGCAGATGGTACTGCTGTAACGTCTCATCAGTTCCTCTTTCTTGTTTAAAGTGAAGCTCCTCTTTTGGGATAAGTGTCTTAGGAAATACAGGTTAGGGACTGTTCACATCATATTTTTGTGTCACATTCAACTTGGAAAAAGTATGTAAAAGCTTTGTACACTGCACCGCTTGGCTGGTACCATACATTGCTGCAGATTTGCCACACAAATTTCTGCAGCGTATCTGTCGCGTGTGAACATGCCCATAGTGCATACTTGTATTGCCCATGCAATAACAGTTCTGAGAACCAATATGTCATATTGTTACAAGTAAAAAGGATCTTCTGTCTGTTTCTCACTAACTTTGTTTGAGGCAGTTATTATGCCCGAATCTAGTTTTATCATCAACTTTCTGAAAGCAAGTGTCACCAAAATTTTTATCTGCCGGTTAAAACCAGATAGGGACACATCTCCTTTTTTCTAATCTGTTTTTATTTTCTGATTGCAGATTTTTAAATTCTATTTCCTTGCCTGAGCTGTTCTTAACAGCATTTAGAGAGAGTTAAGAAAATTGCTTTATGGCAGCCCCATGGGCCATAGACCCAATGGTCAGGAGCAGACCTCATTGACTTCTATGGGAGAGTTTTCTAGGCATGTGCAGAGGTCATTGTACAAGGAAAGAGTAGATTAGGTCTGACAATCACCTATTGTGATGGTGTATCCTATTTAATCTATACATAGCAGTAATATCTTTACAGGCAGGATTTGAATGACAGATAAGTGCAGTAAAGTGATCTGTACAGACCAAGATGTGACGCCTATTATTGGGCTTGGAGGTCAGCGTGAAAACTGCAAGGTTTTATGTTTTTTGTTTAAATATAGATATCGACATGGAAAATTAAAAATAACATCATCACAAATTCGGTTAAACATGAAAACATGATGTTAACAATAGGTCATTTATTGATGACCCAACTCTTTAAGATGATTTTACACCGACTGACTATCTTGCAGATTATCGGTTATGGAAAAGAAGAAAAAAGACAGGAGGCAGCGCCTTATGTGTGGTGCTGTCTCATTAAGGTAATAGCATAAAGAATAGTTGCGCTTACCATGTGCTGTTGTGAAGAGTCACAACGGCTATGTAGAACTTGGCTCATATTGCCGATCAGCATACTGCTGCCTTGGTTCCTACCCGTGCCGTAGATACGGTGGTCGGAATAAATGATCAGTACAGTAGAAGAAGGAAAGATGGGAATATCTGTGTCGGCGCTGTCAGCAGGAGTCTGGTACCAGGTAGGTATTAAAGGAATTTTATTTACAGTTGACGCGTTTCAAGGGCGGAACGCCCCCTTCACCAGGACAGTAATACACATGACATCAACAGACAAGGGTTTTTAAAAGACATTTTTGGCGCGCAGGCCAGGGGGTGGGAAAGGGTGGAGGGAGAGAGGTGCAGACCTGGGCGTGTTTAAGCATAATGTGCTATGTTAACCGTGGGTTGGGGGGGTAGATTATCGGTTATGAGCATTTGTATCTTGCAGTGTAATACTGATGCCGATTGCACGTTGAACGAGCAAAAGCAATCCAGATCTTTTAGCATGCTGAAAGATCAGCATTTGCCGGCAGCAAACCACTGTACAGCATGGGGACAAGCGATGGCATAGTGATCGCTCCTCCCCAGGTTGCTGAGGAGAAAATCGCTGCGTGTAATAACAGTGGTCTGCTCAGCAAGCGAGCAGGTGATTACTTGGAGGGAATGCTTACCTCCCGACGATCATCTGCGTGATCGGGGTGTCTAATACACCCTTAAGGGCTCATTCACACGTCCGTGTCCCCTCCGTTGCCGTATGCCGCATATGGCGGGTCCGCAATACACGGGGCACCGGCTGTGTGTACTCCGCATCACGGATGCGGACCCATTCACTTGAATGGGACCGAAAATCCGAAGATATGGAGCGGAACCCCATGGAAGCACTACGGAGTGCTTCCTGGGGTTCCGTTCCGTTCCTCTGCACCGCAAAAAGATAGAACTTGCTCTATCTTTTTGCGGAACGGACGGATAGCAGACCCACTCAAGTGAATGGGTCCGCGATCCGCAATTTGCTGTCCACAGCACGGGCACGGAGGTGCAACGATCGTGTGAACAAGCCCTAAGACTGATATTTGCTGGGAGGAGTTTTTTTGATAATGTCTCTAAATACCTGTCCAGACATTTGAATCCTTCTCCAGTGGCTTTGTTTGAGTGTATCCTGGGATTGTGGTTTACCTTTCTGTCTGCTGTTCTGGTTTTGTTTTCTTGCAGTCTACACAGGTGGACTGGGAAATAAAAGTGGCCCTATGTTGAGGGCAGGGCCCGGCACAAGTAGGTGCCACAGTACCATAGTGCTGCATAAAACATTGCTCCAGCAGCATCAAATACCATGATGCAGTACAAAACACTGCTCCAGCAAAACCACTGAGCAGTACAAAATACTGCCTCAGCAGAACTAAATGCTACAGTGCAATACCATCCATTGCCCCAGCAGAACCAAGTACCACAGTGCAGTATAAAATACTGCCCAGCAGTTTAAACTACGTACCTCTGCAGAAGCTGCCTCTCGGAGGTATCCAGTGCCAGTTGCCAAGTTTTGTCCTGCTCGTTTCCAATTAAGATATGGCGAGTGACACTAAGAAGGTGAGATGCAGACATCAACACCCGACCAGTCCTACCTTCAGCATCCTGCGATTTCAAACATACAGCAGAATACAGCAATAGGTACCTCTTACTTCCAGTGACATCTCCTCTGATTCAGGGGTTTTCCTAATTTTTCCTTTTAGACCAGACTGCCAGGATGACTTCTTTCAGCCACCTCTCTGCTGAGTTTGTCAAACAGACATCTTAGGTGTCGCACTCTAGTGTGGGAGGGAAACCCCACACCGAACATAGGAGAGAAAGGGGAAAGGAAATAAGGCCTGGACACTAGGTAAGGAAGATGGACACCTCCTAGTGAAAACCCTAACCAAAGCCCTGACTGAGTGACTAGCATTATGAAAAGACCCCAGAGGTATGTGAGTTCAAGCACAGGAATACCTTAGGGCCTATCTAACCCTAAAGGACCCTGGTACTAATGACAGGAATGAGACAACCTGTTCTTCCAAAAGGAAGGACTAATACAAAACGCAAAGGAAATGCAACACACAGAAAAGCCAAAATACAAAGAGAAAGGTAACACTTGACTTCCAAGAAGCTATGGCAGCATCAGGAACTCAGCCGGGATCCAAACACCAGCTATCCACAGGTCCAACTGAAGCTATAAACCGCACAGCATTGTGGGAGAAACAACTATAAATAAGGAAAGTTAGATGACCACAATAGCAACACCTGGAGGTTATGGGTATGGCCAGTACCAGAAACAACACAGACGCCTATTTATCCTAAAGGTAAACATGTCTAATCAAACCACGTGTTGCCAGTCTCAAAGATCTCCTGCCGCTCACTGTTGCGGGGACGTCCGTATGTCTCGGTACGTCCATGACATTAGGTTTCTCACTTTTCTATCATACTCCCCATGTTCTCAACACACACTCCCCATCCTGGTGCCGCACATTCTCATCCTGCTGCCACCTCCAATACTGTGCCCTCTGTGCTCCACAATGTCCCAAATACTATACTGCATAAAAAATAGTGCCCCCTTAGTAGTAATGCCCCTTTAGCGCCACCAGAAGTAATAATGCCCCAGTATTAATAATATCCCCTAAAGCTTCCAGCAATAAAAATACCCGCGATTGTCTCCCCAATTATAATACTGACCCTAAAATGCCCAGAGTAATAATAATACCCCATAAAATGCCACCAGTCTTCATAATGCCCACTAAAGTGTCTCAAGTAATAATGTCTACTGATTATGCCCATGGTGTTTTTAAAAATTACCACATAGTTTCCCAGTATGACAAATTACTTCAGTATTGCCCCCTATTGTGCCCCCAGTATTAAAAATGGTTCCCATTTCACGGCTCAATTTGTGGTGTATGCCACAGACCTTTGCCCTGTAACCTGAGATATTTGCATCCCCGTGCAGACAGTCATGATGAAGCTGAACACAACGCAAGTAGCCTCAATGATGTCATTGCTTCACAGCCACTTACACCGTTTTACAGCTTTATAAACTTCAGGCCTTGTGGCCTGTGGCCTATGAGGGCAAACGGCAGGGAGGTAGTTTCAGACAAATAAATTTTACAGAAGTGGGTGGACAAATGGTAACTCTAAAATAAGGCATTTTTCTCTTTCTTATGGTTGCTTGTACTGTTGATTTATGCACAGTTCTGTGAAACTTTATTGACCATTTAACTAAATAATGGCACATTTTATAACTCGCTTAGCCTTGCCACCTTTTCTAGACACTACATTTGGCACGACATGTATGCCATATTTTTTGGTGCAATTGAGGGGCATTCTTGGCACATTTTGCTTTGTTAATCTCCCCCATAGTGTTCAGTTGATCTACTGTATATATGTGTATTGTATTTTTTTGCAGTGTAGAGTGCAGTGTACTTCAATAGAAGGGCACTGCACTAGATAACATCCAGGATAGTTACGAACGCTTGTCAGTGATGATCTGCCCAACAAATGGCTGGTGTAATACAGCCTTATGCCTCATGCACACGACCGTTGTGCTGGTCCGCATCCGAGCCGCAGTTTTTGCGGCTCCGGTGCGGACCTATTCATTTCAATGAGGCCGCAAAAGATGCGGACAGCACTCTATGTGCGGTCCGCATCCGTTGCTCCGTTCCGTGGCCCCACAAAAAAAATATAACATGTCCTATTCTTGTCCGTTTTGCGGACAAGAATAGGCATTTCTACAATGGGCCGCCTGTTCCGTTCCGCAAATTGCGGAAGGCACTCGGGCGGCTTCCGTGTTTCGGATCCGCAATTTGCGGACCGCAAAAAATTGAACAGTCGTGTCTGTGCATGAGGCCTTAAGCTGAGTCTAGGCCATGAAGAATAGAAGTTTGTCCTGTTGACAGGTACTCTTTAAATACATGCTCATTCTGGACTTTGAAGGAGGCGGTCCGATCACATTTATTTTTCTTATATAGCACGGACACATTCTTTACAAATATTTTCATCACTCTCTGTTCCCAGTGTAGCTCACAATCTAAATCTCTATCAGTACATTTTTGGAGTGTGGGAGGAAACCCATGCAAACACAGGGAGAACATACAAGCTACATGCAGATGATGTCCTTGGTCAGACTTGAACCTAGGACCTCAGCGCTGCATGACACCAATGCTAACCACTGTGCCACCATGCTGCACATTCCCTCTATGGTTGTGCAGAGACATCTCTGACTTCAGAGCCCAGAATGAGCAGGAAATGTAAATGAATGAAATACAACTTATACTGAATCTTTTCCAACAAAACTATAGTTACATAGTTAATATGTTTGAAAAAAGACAAAAGCCCATCCAGTTCAACCAAGGGATAGGGACTATATATCAATCTGCTCAGCTCCTCCTGCTCTATAACCTGCTGCCTGCAGATTGCACTGCATTTCATGGTGACGAGTTCTCTTTAAATAGTGGCTTCATTTTATATGATAAAGACAATATGCTAAGGATGGCTAGAGTTTATAACTTCATCGTTTTCTTTATTGAGAAGTGATAAAAACCAAGTCTTGGATTTATCGTGTAGGCCTGGAATGTGTGATCTTGATAGTTCTCCTGATTGCATCATTTAATGTCTTAATTAAACATAGGAACGTAATAGAGCAAGTATTTATGGTTGAGCAGCCTTACCCGCCCAAGCAGTACTTTAGTCGTAAATAATTCAGGGCTTGTGTGTCTAACTACTACCCTTAACCAGTCCCTAAAATGACAATGTAATGGAAACAAATCTCATTGCTATAATTAGCATAATTAGAATGTGTTCTCGCTGTTATCATTTTCACAAGAGAAAGTGGTAGAAAGCCTTAGGATAAACATGCGCATAAACCGCAGTATATCAGTCGACAAGGTGTCTGCCGCAGAACTGAAGCTACAGTATGTAAAGTGGAAGAAATAAGGTTTTCTACAGCATGATATAATATGGTGAGATGCGGAATTTCTACATCCGTCCTCTCCTATTGTTTCTTTGCCAGTTAAATCCAGTACAATACATTTTCATTATATCTGCGTTTCTCGCCATTGTAGCTTGGAATAAAGACTTTCCTCCCCCTGTTTCCTGTGGTTCTGATTGTATGTAATTTACAGTACATTTATTTTTGTTTTAGGGCAGTTCAAACTACTACTTTATTTGAAAAAGTGTTTTTTTCCAGCGGTTTTGTGTTTTCTTTCTCCTTTTTTTTGGTGGGGGAAGGGGGGGTTTGTTTGTTTTATTTTGTTTTATTTTTGGCCACTAGGTAATGATAAAGCACTCCACAAACACTTTTTTCCAGACAGTTTTCTAGCATGCTGTGGTGTGCATTTTTTTCAGACATTTTGCCACAGAATTCCATATTGAAAGTAAACAAAAGTGTAAAAGAAAGTTGTGTGACTAAAAAATACCACCCCAAAAAAACGCATGGATTTCCCAGAAGTAACACAAGAAAAAGACATCGGGGAGATACATCAAGACCGTCGTGATTAGAGACGAGTGAATTTCATATTTTGAAATTTGTTCACACTTCGTTTAGTGGTAAAAGGTGAATTGCCTTATGGATTCCATTACCATGAGCATAACGCAATTCTATGACGGAATGCCTTTAGAGGCATTCCGTTATTCATTCCGTCATAATAGAAGTCTATGGGCTGCAAAACGGATCCGTCCCGTTTCCATTATGCAAAATAAATAACGGAATGCCCAACCTGCGGCACTCCAGCTGTTGTAAAACTACAACTCCCACCAGGCCTTGTGTAAGCTGGGAGTTGTAGTTTTGCAACAGCTGGAGAACCGCAGGTTGGGCATCACTGATTTAAAGAATCTGCCTGCATCCACCTGAAAAAAAAAAGCAGAAAAATTATGGCCACTAGGGGTCTCACTTCCATTTAATTTGCAGTCCACTGCTTGTTGTCAGGCAAGATCTGTCCCTGGTAACAGACACAGAAGACCGCAAAGAAAACTCTGAAACTAAAAACAAACATAGTGGGAAGTAAGGGAAAAGATGTCACAGCAGCCCCTTGCTTCTGCTAGAAATGCATCTAGCTGTGCAGCTGAAATGGAATAAAATGACTGAAAAGACATTTAGGAAGCACAAAAAAGACCTGTTCCTTCGCATTTATGATTGTGCAAAGAAGCACAGCCAATATGCAAACTGTTTTTGAAAACTAAAATTTGTCACTAGCAATTTACCCAATTTTTTTTTTCATGAATCCATGTTTAACAGAGTACCTTTTTTCCATCGGTCTTGTTCTTTTGATTGTCCGTCTTGTCATTTCTTCAAAAAATCGATTCTTATGATGTGTAAATGATGCTGTAAGGAGCCCAGAGGGGCGTTCTTCTTTCTCCACGGTGCCCAGGAACGCCCCTCTGAAGTGCCGTGCCCGGCTAAATTTGAAATCTAATAACGCCTCCAAGTTCCTCTAAATCCCCTCCCAGAGGCGCGGCTAAGTGCTCAACAACGCCCCCTCCTCAGCGCCGCGCCCTGCGGCAAACACCCCGATCCTCCTCTCGCCAGTGTCCCAAATCCCGCGCAGGCGCAGTGCCGGCGATTTCCTGGGCTATGATAATGCCGGCGAGAGGAGGATCGGGGTGTTTGCCGCAGAGCGCGGCGCTGAGGAGGGGGCGTTGTTGAGCACTTAGCCGCGCCTCTGGGAGGGGATTTAGATGAACTTGGAGGCGTTATTAGATTTCGAATTTAGGCGGGCATGGCACTTCAGAGGGGCGTTCCTGGGCACCGTGGAGAAAGAAGAACGCCCCTCTGGGTTCCTTACAGCGTCATTTACACATCATAAGAATCGATTTTTTGAAGAAATGACAAGACGGACAATCAAAAGAACAAGACCGATGGAAAAAAGGTACTCTGTTAAACATGGATTCATGAAAAAAAAATTTGGGTAAATTGCTAGTGACAGATTCCCTTTAAGGCAGAGATGCTCAACCTGCAGCCCTAGAGCTGTTGCAAAACTACAACTCCCAGCATGCCCTAATAGCTGTAGGCTATGCAGGCATGCTGGGAATTGTAGTTTTGCAACAGCTGAAGGGCCGCAGGTTGGGCATCCCTGCTTTAAGGCATTGTTCACATCTCCATTAAGGTAACTCCAGTAGTCTCTTCCAGCAGAGGCGCAGACTCCAAAGTTACCATATCTGGCATAGACGGATACCACCAGACCCATTCACTATAATGGGGTCCGGCAGGTTTCTGGCATAAATGCCATCTTTCTATTGTAAAAATAGCGCTCCATTCCATTATAGTGAATGGGGATCCAAACTAAGGTGCCGGATACAGTAACAGCCTCTCTCCTGGAACAGACTACCGGAATTAGCTATGGAGATGGGAACAAAGCCTTAGTTCTTCCTTGCTTTCTAAGATAGTTTGTCCTTTGAGCTCAAATGTATTTATATTTCATGCAAAGTAGACCTATTTTAGAAACCATTCTGTAGAAAATCAATGTTGACCTACTTCTTTAACGTTTAAGGGGAACCTGTCACCACGAAAATGCAAAATAATCCACAGACAGCATGCTATAGAGCAGGAGGATCTGAGCAGATTAATATATAGATTTGTGGGAAAAGATTCTGTAAAACTTGTGTTTCATTCATTTAAAGAGGACCTTTCACCACTCCTGACATGCCTGTTTTAATAGCTTCATGCATTCCCCATGTAATACCAATTCTGGAGCATCTATTCTTATGGCTCTATGTTGTGCCATTCCTTTATTATAGCTACTGGAAGTTATGAATAATTGCTATTAGCCTTCAGTAAGGGTACAGAGGGGAGGTAACCAGTTGGGGGGGTGTACCTGCAGAGCCTGAAAATGGCAGCACTGATAGGATACAGTGAGCCTGTGCAGATACACCCCCCCCCCCCAACTTGTTACCTCCCCTCTATACCCTTACTGAAGACAATAGCAATTCATTCATAACTTCTAGCAGGAATAATAAAGGAATGACACAACATAGTCATAAGAATAGATGCTCCAGAACTGTTTTTACATGGGGAATGCATGAATCTATTAAAACAGGCATGTCAGGAGTGGTGAAAGATCCTCTTTAAATCTCTGCTCTTCTGAGCTTTGAAGTCAAGGAGGTGGTCCTATGAGTGATTGACAGCCTGTGCATACAGAGATAGCTGTCAATCACTGATAGCCTCCTTGCCTTCAAAGCCCAAAATAAGCAGAAATTTTTAATGAAGGATATACAGACTATACTGATTCCCCCCCCCCCCCCCCCCCCCCCACAAAACTACCTTATTTTTCGCCCCATAAGACTCACTTTTTCCCCCCAAAGTGGGGGGAAAATGTCCCTGCATCTTATGGGGTGAATACTAATGACCGCTTCCATTATGGAAGGCTCTGTACTCACTGCTTCCTGGTCCTCAGCTGTTGGCTGTGCATGTCAGGTGACAGCACAGCCGGCGGCAGGAAGAGCAGGAGGAGCGCCGAAGGTGAGGAGCGGTGGTGTCCGGAGCAGGAGAGATAAGTGGATTTTTTATTTTGTCTGATCTGAGGCTGGGGGCTGCAGGCTCCATACATGAGGCTGGGGGCTGCATACAAGAGGCTGGGGGTTTGATCTGAGGCATGAGGGTCTGATTGAGGGTCTTATTAACATTTGGGGTCTGATTGGGGCTGTGAGCTGAGGTCTGATTAACATTGCAGGGCTCCAGACTAAAGAGCCATTGGCTCCTAACCTGAAAAATTTAGGAGCCAAATTAAAATTTTTAGTCGCCAAATTTAAAATACATATAATTACAGTATAATTTTTAAAAAAACACACGTCTTACCTAGGGTTGTCACAATACCAAAATTTTGACTCTATTTCGATACCATAAAAAAGTATTGCGATACTCGATACCACGTGAAAAAAATAAAACACCCAAAAAGCCGTGTGCATTCCGGATTTTATGGAACGTCTGGACCATAATAGAACAGTCCTAACCTAATTTTTGTCAGGACAAGGTGACAAAAAAATGGCAAATTGCAATTTATTTATTTATTTATTTTCTGTTATGACGTTCACCGCATAGGACATATTTTTAAATATTTTAATAGTTCGCACTTTTTTGGGCGTGGCTATATGTAATTTTTTTTTATTGTTTATATATTTTATATGTAAAATTGGGCTAGGGGGTGATTTAAACTTAATATTCTGGGTGCCGGCCATATCCCATACCCGGCACCCAGCCTCTATGACTGCGCGCTGCGATCTGCCGCTATTAACCCCTCAGGCACAAATGCTGACAAGACTACAAAGTCTTTTCGCCATTTAGCAATTCTAAGTCGCATTGGCGACCATTTTGGTCGCCATCTGGAGCCCTGCATTGGGGGTCTGATTGGTGGTCTGACCTGAGGTCTAATGAAAATGTTTTTTTTTCTTATTGTCCTCTTCTAAAACCTAGGTGCATCTTATGGGCCAGTGTGTCTTATAGGGTGAAAATTACGGTATATATCAATCTATTCTAGCACATTACAATGTACTTTTATGGTGACAGGTTTCCATTAAGATGTGTCACTTGACTTGGAAGTGTTGTTTTAATTACCGTAATGGTCTTATATCAGTTTTATTTTACTGTAAGATACTGGAATGTATTTTAGGTTTTGTTAGTCATCGAATTGAATGTTCCTTTCTTTATTAAAAGGCTTATCTGGTTGGAATAATCTTTCTGATTAAATGCATCCTGCTGTTAATTGCGTGATTTTTCTTAGGGAGCATGCTAGAATTTTTTTCTACAAAAATACCCCAGGCAAATAGGAAAACAGTGTGATCTTCCAGGCACAGATTGAATATAATATATGAATCAATATATCAATTCAGTAACAAATAAATCAAGGAAAAAAAGATAAAAAAAGAAACAAATACACAAGTAATGAAACAAATATAAATCTCCAGTCTCCGGGCCCAGCAACTAGTTTAAATATATAATAATGGCGATGGATCCATCTAAAAGCAAACCAACAAAAAGGCGCTGTAATACAGGCATTTAAATGAGCCCTCATAGTTGCGAATTTAGTCTGGGTTCTTGTCAGCATTGTTTCCATTGATCTGCTTTATTATAGGTGCATAACTGAGACAGACTGAGCCAGACGGATTCCCTGGACTTTAAGGGGTTCCATCAGGTTTCCGTTCAGGAGTCCAGCATTTTACCAGACAAAATAACACAGCATGCTGCACTATTTTGTCCAATCATTTTTGCCAGTGTGTGTGATGGATGCCCCTACAGCTGACCCTCTGATGCAGATGTGAACATAGCCTTAGCTTGTCTTGATATTGGCATGTAATACACAACCTGTGGTAAGCAACTAAATATTTTCTCTGAACCCATACCTACATATTTTTATTTATTTATTTTTACAACATAGGCTAAGATGTGCTATGCCATGGCTTAAAGGGGTTGTCCGGGTTCAGACCCGGACATATCCCCATTTTCACCCAGGCAGCCCCCCTGACTTGAGCATCGGAGCAGTTTATTCTCCGATGCTCTCCTTTGCCCTGCGCCAAATCGCGCAGGGCAAAGGCATTTTCTAGAGTTGGGGCTGCCAGGCGGAGGCTTCTGCCCAGCAGTGTGTTATTGTAAATTAAAGAGCCCTTGCAATCCAGCACAGGGCAAGGGAGCGCATCGGAGCATTAACTGCTCCGATGCTAACATCAGGGGGGCTGTCTGGGTGAAAATATGGGTATGTCCGGGTTCAACCCCTTTAACCACTACCACTGGTTCACCCCTTCTTTGCTGTCTGCACAATGTCACCCAGCTGTTGTTTGAGTGTGACTTGGTGCTAAAGATACATTGCCTAACAGTGATGACCTATCTTAAAGGGGCTGCCTGGTTTCCTGTATTGATGACCAGCTCAGAATAGGTCATCAGTATCAGATCAGCTGTTTGAAGAGACCGCAGTGCTCTTCACTGTTCACCTGCTCATCATTGATATTGCAGTGAGCAGGTGTAATTACAGCTCCTCTGTCCCATTCACTAAAATGGAAAAGAGCAGTTGTAGTTATACTCTGTCCCATTCAAGTGAATGGGATGGAGTTGCTGTAACTACACTGCTCGCTGCTGCAGTGTTGATAGCGAGCAGATAAAAGTTAAGAGAATGTAGCACTCATGTGAGTGCTGTGTTTTCTTCAACAGCTGATCTGCAGGGGTGCCAGGGGTCAGACCCTTGCCAATCTGGTGTTGATGACATATCCGCAGGAAACCGGACAACGCCTTTAATTGAGCAGCCTCCCAGGTTTTCAGATCAACACCTGAGGACATAGAAGGAAGCTTGGTACTTTTTCTGTATCTCTTACTGCCATATTAGGCCTCTTGCGCACGAACGTGTGCGCCCCGTTGCCGTATTGCGGATCCGCAATACACGGGTGCCGTTCCGTGGGCATTCCGCATCACGGATGCGGACCCATTCACTTCAATGGGTCCGCAAATCCGGAGATGCGGAATGGCGCGGAACGGAAGCATGGAACGGAACCCTACGGAAGCACTACGGAGTGCTTCCGTGGGGTTTCATCCTGTACTTCCGTTCCGCAAAAAGATAGAACATGTCCTATCTTTTTGCGGAACGGCCGGATCGCGGACCCATTAAAGTGAATGGGTCCGCGATCCGCTGCGGCTGCCCCACGGACTGTGCTCATGCACTGCGGCCCGCATTTTGCGGGCCGCAGCACGACCACGGGGCGCAAACGTTCGTGTGCAAGAGGCCTTAATCAGATTTGTAGACAATGCAGGGGAAGAACCTCTGTAATGAGTAGTATTGGTCAAGTCTGCATTGCTGTATGGTTGATGGCGTGTGAATGATGATTATATCACCAGTTCAGGAGGAAATCATGACTCATTGCCTGTTCCTGAACCTGATGTCAGCCTGAGTAATTCTATCCTAAGGATATTTTTTCATAGGATTTCCTGTGCAGTTGGGATAGTCCGATTATCAGAATTTTACAGTATGTTAATATTATTCAGGTTTAGTCTATTTACACTGCAGAATGTAGCTATACTGTACATGAGTGGCATAGTCTTCTTTAAACGTATATCCACACTACTGGGATAGTTGATTCTATTAGAAAAGGTGGGAAACTATACTGTGCCTCTGTCTCTTTGCAGTATTTTAGGAAGGTCTGCTTGAAGTTGTATTTTACGTCTTCACGCATTTGAATTGAGCAGGAATTATGAAATGATTAATAACTGAAAGGAGGCAGTGGAGGTCATTTATGAAGACTGGCTTTTTTTTACGTTGCCATAAGATTCGGCTAATTTATGAAGAGGTGTGTGCCTCATCATAAGTTAGGCAAGTCTACAGCAGTCCATACGCCTGCCAACATTTACATCTGTTTTCATTCGTAAATGTTAGCATATTGTGGGGGGCCGGCATGCCCCGTCCCGCCCACCTGCCGAACACAGCGTAAAACCGGCCGTGCTACTAAATATCGTCACACAGATGGTCAGAAAATGGACTTGCAACTTTTTTTTCCGACTAAGGCTACTTTCAAACTTGCGTTTGGGGTTCCGCTTGTGAGATCCGTTTGAGGGCTCTCCCAAGCAGCCCCGAACGGATCCGTTCATCCCCAATGCATTCTGAATGGATAAGGATCCGTTCAGAATGCATCAGTTTGGCTCCGTTCCGCCTCCATTCCGCTCTGGAGGCGGACACCAAAACGCAGCTTGCAGCGTTTTGGTGTCCGCCTGGCCGTGCGGAGCCAAACAGATCCGTCCTGACTTACAATGCAAGTCAATGGGGACGGATCCGTTTGACGTTGACACAATATGGTGCAATTGCAAACGGATCCGTCCCCCATTGACTTTCAATGTAAAGTCAGGAGTCCCTATTAATATACCATCGGATCTGAGTTTTCTCCAATCCGATAGTATATATATATATTTTTTTTTAAATATATCTTTATTGCTTTTCTTAAATAAAAACAATGTAAAAAGGATATCTGGTCACAGAGAGTAAGCACGTATGATAGGTTCATTTAAACAGTGTATCACTTCGGTGCTAAACAACATACAAATATATAAAGGCATCTAAATCCAAAGGTACCCTAAATTAATATCAATTCTCTGTCCCACATAACAAAACCAAAACCCATCCCCCCCCCAAGGCTCCAAAGCCCCCCCCCCCCCCCTCTCCATCCCCCCACCCAGCATACCTGGCCTGGTGCGGCTGCCACGAGGGGCGACAGGGCGCTCATGCCCCTCTCTTGGGTATTTCTCAAACCTTCATGATATCGGATCCTGTTTGATGTGAACTGTTATAGTAGTATTTATTACTTAAAAATGCTTGACAGTTTATTTGTTTATATTAGGACATAACCGCAGAGAAAGAAATACCCTGACTGGAACTGATGACCACCCCATTCTCTGCGGTTATGTCCGATAGTATATTTTAACTTGAAGCGTCCCCATCACCATGAGAACGCCTCTATGTTAGAATATACCATCGGATTTGAGTTAGATCGTGAAATCTCAGATCCGACAGTATATTCTAACACAGAGGCGTTTCCATAGTGATGGGGACGCTTCAAGTTAGAATATACTAAGAACTGTTTACATAACTGCTGCCTGGCAGCACCCGATCTCTTACAGCGGGCTGTGATCCGCACAATTAACCCCTCAGTTGCCGCACCCGAGGGGTTAATTGTGCGGATCTCAGCCCCCTGATCGGGTGCTGCCAGGCAGCAGGGGCCAGACCCTCCCTCCCCAGTATTAAAAACATTGGTGGCCAGTGCACAGACCTGTCACTTACCAGTAGGAGGAGCGCCGGCCGGCCACAGACAGCGCAGGTAAGTATAACCTAAGTAACCATGGCAGCCAGGACTGCAGTAGCGTCCTGGCTGCCATGGTAACCGATCGGAGCCCCAGCGATTAAACTGGGACTCCGATCGGAAATGCCTCTCCGCTGCCACCAATGATGGGGTGAGGGGGGTTGTTAGCCTGTGGCCACTGCCACCAATGGGGGGGAGGGGGGGGCCGCACTGGCCACCAATGCCTTTAATACTGGGGAGGGAGGGGGGGCCGCACTGGCCACCAATGCTTTAATACTGGGGAGGGAGGGGGATCTGGCCCCTGCTGCCTGGCAGCACCCGATCAGGGGGCTGAGATCCGCACAATTAACCCCTCAGGTGCGGCACCTGAGGGGTTAATTGTGCGGTTCACAGTACCCTGTAAGAGATCGGATGCTGCCAGGCAGCAGGGGGCAGTTATGTACACAGTTCTTAGTATATTCTAACTTGAAGCGTCCCCATCACCATGGGAACGCCTCTGTGTTAGAATATACTGTCGGATCTGAGTTTTCACGATTGTGAAAACTCAGATCTGAAAAAGCTGTTATGCAGATGGATCTGTTCTGAACGGATGCAAGCGTTTGCATTATAGGTGCGGATCCGTCTGTGCAGATACCAGACGGATCCGCACCTAACGCAAGTGTGAAAGTAGCCTAAAATAGCAAGACCTTAAATGACCCCCAATACATTGTGCTACGTCTTTAGTGTAGACATGCTTAGCATTTCCATGCAGTTTGCCATTAGTAAAGCATCTGCACGCTATGTATTTTAAAGTCTATATACCGTACATAGCATGTCAATAGCCATGCTGCTGTATAAAGGTGTACTGTATGTGTTACACAGCCCCTACATACATCTGGTAGTCCAGAGGTGTTCGCTCAGCTAAGTAAATGCAAACTCTTAACAATCAAGCAAATATGTTTTATTGGGTCTTTTGCATTAGCTGATTTTTCATTATATAAAAAATATTGTGTGATGCAGTAATTACAAAAAAAATCATAAAAAAACTGTCAAAACTGCTAAAGAAAAAAAATCCTATGTATTCACCCTTTATCCCTGATAAACTCTACTAGGAATGGTAGGTGAAACTACACTGATTAATTATGAAATTATCCTAAATAGCAATCCCGCAACATACACCGCAACATAGTGTATGTGCATTTTCTGTGTGGATTTCACTGCATTTCTGCACAAAATCCGGGCCAAAATCTGCATGTGTTACTTATCTGCATGTTTTAGGCCTTGTTCACATTTCCGTGTCCGTTTCATGCCCATGGAAAAATCAGTCCGTGTTTCATCCGTGAAGGGTCTGTGTGTCCATTTTTTTTACATTCGTATTCCACAGACACCGATTAGCTGAAAATGAATGTCCAGAGCATCTCCTACCATTGTTAAAAAACTGACCAAACACGGATGCCATCTGGGTTGTGTCAGTGATTTTTCACTGACCAATAGACTTCAATGGGCGTGTTTCATCTGCATCACGTACCTACGGTCAGTAAATAAATACTGATGCGTGAACACATCAAAGTCAATGGGTATGAGTCCTGTCCATGGGTAGCACAATGTCAGTGAAAAACGGCCTCATCATAAATTAGGCAGATCCTCTGGCAGCACAGACGGGGAACAAAGACCGTCATAAAAAGCTGGCCTTTGTATATCCATTCTGATAGGTAAGACAAATCCATGTGTGTGAGGGGCCAGGCACATGGCTTCTGCAGCCGTGTAGGCATTCCATCACCAGAAGCCTCACGATGCTGACAATAGCCCTGTCACAGCCAGGGGGATAAGGCCACCGTCCCAGGGCATGGCTATTGAAAGGATTGTTCAGCCAGCGTTCAGACTGCAATGGAATGTGAGCTGTTCCCGGGCAGCGCTGCCTGTGAAAGGATGAAGTGAATTTCTAATGAAATCTTTCTGTATATGTTGTGAGGGGCGACAGCTGATTGTAACTGGCAGCCCACAATGTGTTGGCACTGCTTTTAGCATTACGTCTGAATCTCAATCACGTTCTTTTAAAGATACTAGTTCTAAATTATCTTTCTTTTTTTCCATTTCTTGCATTTGGTGCGGAGCTGAAGCGAGATGTGATGCTGTTGTTGCCAAAGGCAGAGTGAACAGCAACTTTCACTAATAATTAGAACAAGGGCATCGGCACTGTGGCACATTGGACTGGAAAAGACAGGATGCCAGCCTGCTTACATAACCTAGCTGGTGACTCCTCTAGCGACGTGTCGTTTGTGCTACATGCGAGTTTTCCTTAAATCAGATCACAGTACAAACACCGGGAATGAGGGAGATTTACCAAAACTGCTGCCCATAGCCACCAGTCGGATGCCACCTTTCATTTTTCAGAGCTTCTCTATATAGTGAAAAGATCAATCCGATTGGTTGTAAAGCCAGTTTTCTTTTGCACCAGTTTTGATGAATATCCCCCCAATGTTCTTGGCATTGCGTTGTGAATAACGGTAATGGCATAGATTGGAGAACTGTGGTCCATCCAGAAGTTAGTAGGGTGTTGCAGGGTTATGCCTTGAGACAACAGCTATAGATGTGGAGAATGTAGTCATTTGATGGTGGTGGTTATCTCTATATACTGTAGATGGTTTATATCTGCTTTAGTTTTTTAGTGTAATCTTATTTTGTCAATCCTATACTTTGTATATTTGAATATAAATGCGCTGTCCTACTTGATTTCCACAGAGTCGCTAAATGTAGTAAAATAATAAGATTGTATACTCACCACTTAATCCCCCACCTGTACACGTGATGCTGCGTTGGTCGTGACATAGCCGTATACATCACTGGATGCAGCAGTCTGTTCCCGTCTACTACTGTGGGCATTGATTGGCTGCTGCGGTCTCAGCTACATTACCGCTGTAAATACAGAGCAGAAGCACAGAAAACCTTGGGGGTGCTGGGTTTAAGGGGTATTCCCTACCTAAAGGTTGTGGGTTACCTGTTAGATCAGTGGGGGTCCTAGCAGTGGAACTCTCACTGATCCTGAGAACGGACACCCCTGAAATGTCAGGCATGCATACTGCCACTTCATTCATCTCTAGAAATAGCCATGCACTCTACTAGGCTGTCTCCGGAACTCCCTTAGAGATAAATGGAGCGTCCGTACGCTTGTCAGGGGTGTGCGTTCTTATGATTGGTGGGGGGCCCACTGGTAGGACCCTCACAGATCGAATAGTTTCCCCCCAACCTGTGGACAGGAGATAACTTGTCACAACCAGGATATCCCTTTAAGTGGTAGGGACACAATCTGGTATTATTTTAATACATTTCCAGGCTCCGGAAAGTCTGACAACCCCTTTAATACCTGATTGATAATGTAGCATGCTTTAACTCTTAACTTTCCAAGATGCATACATTTCTTCTCCATCTCAACACAGAATATTTCCTATTCTAAGGATTTACACCCTCGATTTCCATTAACTGACGAACATCTCTGTAGCCGGCAGTATGTATTGTCAATGTTGACAGGGTTATTGATATGTTTCCTTTATCTTCCCTAATATTTTATTTTGCTTCCCCCCCCCCCCCTTCCCCCCGTTTAATGGGCAAACATTTTCCACACCAGTTAACTGCCTTCATGATCCACCGAAGGTCACACTAGCCTCAGCCTCTCCTTTGTATTCATGGAATAATTGGCCAATTGTGTAAGTGATGAGCTAGCCCTCCCTCCCCCATCTGGGTCCCAACTGCACGTTGCTGTTAAGCCTCAGCGCCCGCTCCCTGAGGAGAGCAGTGCTATTGCGCAGGTTAAAACAGCAGAAGCAGCATCCATTTTAATCTGCAAGACAGCCTCTCGCCCTGTAGGGCGTTCTTTCGGTCCCCCGTCTTCAGATGCAGTAATCCTTGCCTGGTATTTGCATCATCTGTGATCTCTTCTTGCTGTATGATGCTCTGAGATGGTACACCAGGAAAATTGTGCTTATCAGGTAAGACGAGGGCATGTACTGTATGCTGCGCTGTTTATCCGAGGCCAGGCCTGTGTGTGCTGCTATGTTGCCTCTGACATAACATCCATGCTATTGCATTATCCTTCCTGCTACCTGCCTTACACAGCCCCCGCTGCTGCCATTAGAATTGTATAGGACCGTATATATCACATGTTGTACTGTTTCTGATGCAGTTGTATGTGTCCTCTATATTATTACATTATTTATGTACGCTTTGTGCATATTTATTGTACTGTCATTTTAATATTCTTTTCCCTATCAGTGAAATGATGAAGAATTAGGGTGAATGTTATATATACACAGTATATATTAGCAAATTTATTAGCATTTTTACTTATTGTATGTCATTCAGTACATTGTGAGTAAAACTTTCACCCCACCATTTACCATGACCCGACGAGCACTGGATGTGATACATACATGATAGCCGCTCATTACCTTACAGACGTCCGTTATATAATGTTAGTCCAATGCAAATTTTAGGAAACAAATCAAGATGCCAAGGCACAAAACTTATAATGGGGGGGGGGGGGGGGTTATAAACCATATTGATTTTAGAGCTTAAGACTTGCTTTACATGAGCAATACGGAATGAGTCAGGGTCTGTTCAGGTTAAGGCTACATTCACATGACAGTGAGAAGTGGACGTGCATTTTAAGAACAATTGTAGTCTATGGGGTTATCCACACAGCATTTTTATTTATTTTGATGACCAGTGAACGTCAAAAAATAGAACATATTCTATCCTGTCTGTTGTCACTGACCAACAGCCCCCATACAATTAAAGGGACCGTTTTAACGTCCATTTCTTAGAAAGGCATCAGTGGCCTCATGCACACGAACGTTGTTTCTTTCTGTGTCCATTCCATTTTTTTTTGCGATAGGATGCGGACCCATTTATTTCAATGAGCTGTCCGCATCAGTACGTCCATTCCGTAGCCCCGCAAAAAAATAGAACATGTCCTATTCTTGTCCGTTTTAGGCATTGTTACAATGGATCCGCAAAATAAAACGGATGGTATACAGATGTGATCCGTTTTTTAGGTTTTTTTTCGGCGGATCTGCAATTTGTGGACCGCAAAACACATACGGTCATGAGCATGTACCCTTAATGGCCTTTTTTTTCCCGTGTGAATGTGTCCTTAATCAGTTTTGTCTGTGATTGCATTCAGTTTTCCAGCACAGACGCGCATTTTGAATGGTTCACGCAGGTGAAGAAAAACTAAAGAATAACACTCAGCATCTCCTAGCAACCGTCAGTGAAAAGCACATCGGGGGAGAGTTATCAAAGCTGGTGTAAAGGAAAACTGGCTTAGTTGCCCATAGCAACCAATCAGATTCCACCTTACATTTTCCAGCGCTCCTTTGGAAAATGAAAAGTGGAACTAAGCCAGTTTTCCTTTACATCAGCTTTGATAAATCTGCTCCATAGTCGTCTAATGGTAGATGCTAAGCATCATGGAAACAAAAAATGAAGTGTGCCCTGAAGTTGCGTTTTTTGTTGTGGATTATGTTGCAAATTTTGTTTTGGTTTTTGATTGGTATTTGTGAATTACGTTGCGGATTTCTGTGCGGATTACATGTCCATTGAAATGAATGGAGACATTCAGCTACTGGAAATCCGCAGCAAAACATTATTTGTGCTCTGTTCTGGAATTAATATTCCACAGCAGAACAAAATGCAGGTATTGAAACATTTCATCTTCATAGGATAACATATATTCTATTTTCCGGTATTGATCCGTCACAGGATTCATTGTCAATGGGGACAAAACGTAACTGAACGGAATGCACCAAAAAGCATTCCATTCGGTTTGGTTGCGTTCCCATACCAGAGAGCAAACCACAGCAAGCTGCGGTTTTCTTTCAGTTCTGGGATGCGGAGCAAAACGGATCCGGCATGACCCACAATGCAAGTCAATGGGGACACATCCAATCTGACACAATAGAAAACGCATCCGTCCCCCATTGACTTTCAATGGAGTTCATGACGGATCCGTCTTGGCAATGTTAAAGATAATACAACCGGATCCGTTCATAATGGATGCAGATGGTTGTATTATCAGTAACTGAAGCGTTTTTGCTGAACCCTGACGGATCCAGCAAAAACACTAGTGTGAGAGTAGCCTAATTTCATACAAGCAAGTTTTTCCATCCATTTTGCGAATGGACAGTCTTCAGACTGAACCCTGACCCGCACATTACAATAGGTATTTGCACATGAGCAGTGTTTTACATTGACCATTTGTCATTGCAGGAAAAATGACAGCATGTTCTATCTTCATCTGTTTTTCACACAGGACTGGTCCATTGAAGTCAATGGGTTAGTGAGTAAAAAACTGATGGCACATGTATGGCATCTGGGTGCAGTCCACTTTTCACTGATGGTTGCTAGATGCTAAGTGTTATTATTTAGCTATTCTTCACGCAGGTGAAAAATTTAAGCAAAATGGATGCAATCCACTGAATGCAATCCGTTGCTCCGTTCCGTGGTCCGCAAAAAAAAATATCCTGTCCTATTCTTGTCCAATTTGCGGACAAGAATAGGCAGTTATATTAATGCCTGTCCGTGCCGTTCCGCAAATTGCGGAACGCACACGGACCCCTTCTGTGTTTTGCGGACCGCAAAATACACAAAGGTCGTGTGCATGAGACCAAAACTGCATGCAAAACACTATTTTTTTTTGAAGAAAATAGAAGAAAGCTGGCTGTAACCCTTTTTATGCACTATTTTTTTTTCCCTGAACAGACCCAGACTCATTCTATATCGCTCATGTGGAAGAGACCTAAGGGATCATGCACACGACTGTGTGCTGGCCTTGTCCTTGCTGCGGGGCACCGACCGCGTTGCCACCATCTTCAGACGGGGACCCATTTACTTAAATGGGGTCCACAATTCACATCCAAGAGTCCGCACCGCAAAAAAGTACTGTTTGCGGAGGCACAGACAGAAAACCCATGGAAGCCTCTGTTACACACTGCACCGTATCTCCCGGATGAAGTGGATGGGTCCATATTCCTTGATATGGTGTGCACACGGCCGGTGCCCATATATTGCGGACCTGCTGTTTGTGGGCCGCAATACAGGCCCGGCTGGACAATGGCCGTGTGCATAAGCTCTAAATTTGTGTCCACTTCAGCAGAGCTTCTTCACCTGTGGGAGGCTGTCCCCGCAGGTGAAGAAGTGCCCACCCGCTGTAACATTGACAGGACACTGACTATTTCTTCCATTTAGCAGAGTAAGGGCAAAGGCTCAGCTTCAGAGCAGCGCCTGCGCAGAACCCCACAGGTGAAGAAGACAAATTGATTCGTTAGAATCGTTTGACTCATCTTTAGTCCACGTAATATTATCCAGGGTTCTTCCAGTGCTGAGACATCTGCTTTTTCTTCCTCATAGTAACTTCGGTACCAGGAGAACTGCATTAATAAACCCTCCTGCTCTAGATATTTGGCAGAGGGAGTACTTTTTGTTTTATACAGATAGACGGTTCTTGACTCTGCTTGGTGCAGGCATTTATGCTCAGCAGGGCAGGGAGATTCCTGAGACCTTTACATTGCAAGAAAATAAAGTAATTTGAGGTATTGGACTATTGACCTCTGCTGGAGCGAATGCGCGCCTACGAAATGACTTTTAAGAATATTCCCTTGCCTCAGATTTGTTGTAGAAATTTCTGCAACTGAAAATCAGTGAACATGATAATGCTTCTTGCATATATTCAGATGAATTGGACAGCTGCAAAAATGTCTTCAAATGAAGCTGCTACTACAGTGCCTTGACTTTTTTCGTGTTTTGTTACATTACAGCCTTAAGTTCAGTGTTTTGTTAATCTGAATTTTATGTGATGGATCAGAACCCAATAGTCTTAGTTGGTGAAGTGAAATAAGAAAAATATATAAATAAAACTATTGTGTAGAAATTGAAAACAGAAAATTGGCATGTGCATATGTATTCACCCCCTTTGTTA
The DNA here is from genome assembly GCF_905171765.1 of Bufo bufo. Classification (NCBI taxonomy): domain Eukaryota; kingdom Metazoa; phylum Chordata; class Amphibia; order Anura; family Bufonidae; genus Bufo; species Bufo bufo. The sequence goes on from NC_053392.1 coordinate 183,276,719, forward strand.
GGAAGCCCATAAAAACCTTCAGAAGTCACATAATTAGTGAAATGATGTCCACCTGTGTGGAATCTAAGTGTCACATGATCTGTCATTACATATACACACCTTTTTTAAAAAGCCCCAGGCTGCAACACCTAAGCAAGAGGAATCCCTAACCAAACACTGCCATGAAGACCAAGGAACTCTCCAAACAAGTAAGGGACAATGTTGTTGAGAAGTACAAGTCAGGGTTAGGTTATAAAAAAAATATCAAAATCTTTGATGATCTCCAGGAGCACCATCAAATCTATCATAACCAAATGGAAAGAACATGGCACAACAGCAAACCTGGCAAGAGACGGCCGCCCACCAAAACTCACAGACTGGGCAAGGAGGGCATTAATCAGAGAGGCAGCAACGAGACCTAAGGTAACCCTGGAGGAGCTGCAGAGTTCCACAGCAGAGACTGGAGTATCTGTACATAGGACGGCAATAAGCCGTACGCTCCATAGAGTTGGGCTTTATGGCAGAGTGGCCAGAAGAAAGCTATTACTTTCAGCTAAAAACACGTTGTGAGTTTGCGGAAAGGCATGTGGGAGACTCCCAAAATGTATGGAGGAAGGTGCTCTGGTCTGATGAGGCTAAAATTGAACTTTTCGGCCATCAAAGAAAACGCTATGTCTGGCGCAAACCTAACACATCACATCACCCAAAGAACACCATCCCGACAGTGAAACATGGTGGCAGCATCATGCTGTGGGGATGGGACTGGGAAACTGGTCAGAGTTGAGGGAAAGATGGATGGTGCTAAATACAGGGATATTCTTAAACAAAACCTGTACCACTCTGTGCGTGATTTGAGGCTAGGACGGAGGTTTACCTTCCAGCAGGACAATGACCCCCAACACACTGCTAAAGCAACACTTGACTGGTTTAAGGGGAAACATGTAAATGTGTTGGAATGGCCTAGTCGAAGCCCAGATCTCAATCCAATAGAAAATCTGTGGTCAGACTTAAAGATGTTCACAAGCGCAAACCATCCAACTTGAAGGAGCTGGAGCAGTTTTGCAAGGAGGAATGGGCAAAAATCCCAGTGGTAAGATGTGGCAAGCTCATTGAGACTTATCCAAAGTGACTTGGAGCTGTGATCACCGCAAAAGGTGGCTCTAAAAAGTATTGACTTTAGGGGGGTGAATAGTTATGCACATTGACTTTTTCTGGTATTTTGTTCTATTTGTTGTTTGCTTCACAATAAAAAATAAAAATAAAAACATCTTCAAAGTTGTGGGCATGTTCTGTGAATTAAATCATATAAATCCTCAATCAATCCATGTTAATTCCAGGTTGTGAGGCACCAAATTACGAAAAAAGTCAAGGGGGGTGAATACTTTTGCAAGGCATTGTATACAGTTGCAATAAAAATTATGTGAACCCTTTGGAATGATATGGATTTCTGCACAAATTGGTCATAAAATGTGATCTGATCTGTTGTGACAATGTTTATTGTCACAACAATAGACAATCACGGTCTGCTTAAACTGCTACAGAAGGATCTGGATAGATTACAGGCTTGGGCAGAGAAGTGGCAGATGAGGTCTGCACACAAAGAATTAAATGTTACCATGTTTTTATTGAACACAACATGTAAACATTCACAGTGCAGGTGAAAAAAGTATGTGAACCCTTGGATTTAATAACTGGTTAAACCTCCTTTGGCAGCAATGACTTCAACCAAACGTTTCCTGTAGTTGCAGATCAGACGTGCACAACGGTCAGGAGTAATTCTTGACCATTCCTCTTTACAAAACTGTTTCAGTTCAGCAATATTCTTGGGATATCTGGTGTGAATCGCTTTCTTGAGGTCATGCCACAGCATCTCAATCGGGTTGAGGTCAGGACTCTGACTGGGCCACTCCAGAAGGCGTATTTTCTTCTGTTTAAGCCATTCTGTTGTTGATTTATTTCTGTGCTTTGGGTCGTTGTCCTGTTGCAACACCCATCTTCTGTTGAGCTTCAGCTGGTGGACAGATGGCCTTACGTTCTCCTGCAAAATGTCTTGATAAACTTGGGAATTCATTTTTCCTTCGATGATAGCAATCCGTCCAGGCCCTGACGCAGCAAAGCAGCCCCAAACCATGATGCCCCCACCACCATACTTCACAGTTGGGATGAGGTTTTGATGTTGGTGTGCTGTGCCTCTTTTTCTCCACACATAGTGTTGTGTGCTTCTTCCAAACAACTCAACTTTGGTTTCATCTGTCCACAGAATATTTTGCCAGTACTGCTGTGGAACATCCAGGTGCTCTTGTGCAAACTGTAAACGTGCCGAAATATTTTTTTTGGACAGCAGTGCCTTCCTCTGTGGTATCCGCCCATGAAATCCATTCTTGTTTAGTGTTTTACGTATCGTAGATTCGCTAACAGGGATGTTAGCATATGCCAGAGACTTTTGTAAGTCTTTAGCTGACACTCTAGGATTCTTCTTCACCTCAATGAGCAGTCTGCGCTGTGCTCTTGCAGTCATCTTTACAGGACGGCCACTCCTAGGGAGAGTAGCAGCAGTGCTGAACTTTCTCCATTTATAGACAATTTGTATTACCGTGGACTGATGAACAGCAAGGCTTTTGGAGATACTTTTATAACCCTTTCCAGCTTTATGCAAGTCAACAATTCTTAATCGCAGGTCTTCTGAGAGCTCTTTTGTGCGAGGAATCATTCACATCAGGCAATGCTTCTTTTGAAAAGCAAACCCAGAACTGGTGTGTGTTTTTTTTTATAGGGCAGGGCAGCTGTAACCAACACCTCCAATCTCATCTCATTGATTGGACTCCAGTTGGCTGACACCTCACTCCAATTAGCTCTTGGTGATGTCATTAGTCTAGGGGTTCACATACTTTTTCCACCTGCACTGTTAATGCTTACATGGTGTGTTCAATAAAAACATGGTAACATTTAATTCTTTGTGTGTTATTAGTTTAAGCAGACTGTGATTGTCTATTGTTGTGGCTTAGATGAAGATCAGATCACATTTTATGGCCATTTTGTGCAGAAATCCATATCATTCCAAAGGTTTCACATACTTTTTCTTGCAACTGTAAGTGTAGGTCTTTCCTTAGCTACCCTGGGTTCTTCCTGCTACTATAGCGGCTGCATCTCCCACCAGGACTTATAGGATAAGTTCACTCACGGCATAATTAATTTGTTACAAATTGGTTTGCAATTGTGGTAAAAATCTGACACATATACAACACATATAGAGCATTCATCTTGTCCTAAAATCCACAGCATGAATGTAAAACCACATTCAGATGTATTGTAAATTGTACAGAGAATCTTGCAAAATGATGCCATATGTGAAAATGCGACAGCAAGAAATGTACAGCGGCAGACTCTGCTGTTTTGGCTTCATTCACTTTTGGCAGAAGATGCATCAGCACTGGTAGCTTGAACTACCGTTTAATGTGTTGCACGTTAAAAGGGTTGTGCAGCGTCATGATGGGTTATCAATATCATGTTGGTGGCTGTTTGAAGAAGCTGTGACTCTCATGCGAGCACTGCATCGGACTCTTATTGATGACCTAGACATTCTCTCTTTGAGGTTTTTTGAATCCATATTTCATTGATTCACCCCCTTCACAACCTGCAGTAAGCACAGCACAGTGCAAACATCTTTCCCAGAATGTTTCTTAAGTCTGTATTAGACAGTCCGATTCTGCCAGCGATTGTCAGTTTCCTCTTCAGTATAGGGAGGAATGATCATTGTGCCATCTCTCTTCCCTATACTGAATCATTATTTGCCGGCAGCAGATTGCAATTAGACACCACGATCTGCTGCCTGCAAACGATAATTTTTAAACCTGGCAAAAGATTTGGATTGCCCAATGCTCGTTAATCGGGTAATCGGCAGTAGTATTACACTGCCAGATCATCACTAACGAGCGTTACTACGAACGATCATTTACGATCAACTGGCAGAAAATCTGCTTTAGTATGTGGGCAGAAGAATACATGAAGATCCTGGTCATAAATGCTATTTTGGTGAAGTTTTTGGTGCTTTATCTATAGCCAAAAATAAGAGTGAATTATCATAACTCCTAATCCCAGGTAAATTCCAGCTTCTTGGCAGACTGGCACAGTTCCCTGGCAGTGGCCATGTATTTAATTGGCCTGCTAACAAACAAACACACTTAATTTCAGGCTTTATGTTTTTCTGCCATCCCCTGCTGTTGAGAACAAATGCTTTTAATATTGTAGCTTTTTGTTTGTAGCTTCCAGTGCAGAGTGAAAGTGTAGTCAATGTAGTATGGTCGTCAAAACAGCTTTATGTGTAGGTGAATGGTCAATAATGTGGACAAAGTAAGAACTCTTAAATAAGAACTTAAAACAACTTCTTTATTCCTTTTTCATAAAGAACTTAGTACAAAATAGTTGTTTCTGCTTACACGTTTCAAGCTCTTGCTCAGAATGTGCTTAAAACGCATAAGCAGAATTAAATGTATTACTATGTTTTCTATGAAGATGGAATAAAGAAGTGATTTTATTAACGTGTGTTAGCTCAGCTGTCCGTGCCTTCTGCCCCTTCCCATGGACATGGGCGCCGGGCTCCCTCTTTCCCTCCTGCTGACAAACGTGGGCAGCAAGTAGCGTAACTGTTGTATCTATGCTCCGTGCCAGAGCTTACTTCCTTCTTGAGTCCTGTACTGTTTGTTAGGGCTTCCATGGGTGTGTCTCTCCTCCTTCGTGAGACAGCATGTACACGCCCTCTGTCTCCCAAGCCTATGGCATTTTTTATGCATTTTTTTAGATTTTGCTTTTTTGCCACCTGCCTCTAACCTTGTACTTTGTTTACGGACTTTGCGTGATCACTGCCTGCCCTGACTTTGGACTTCCTGACCACATACTTCACCTCGGTGCTTGCACCTGTTCCTTAGACCCCCCTGGTCAGCTGCCACTGTCTTGGGGACTGCTCTGAAGTGGGACCTGGCAACTACCCTAACAGCCCAAGCCTATCCTCACCATCAGAGGCTCTAGTGAAGACCAGGTAGTCCCTTCGTCACGCCCCTCCAGAGTATAGCCGGTCAGTGGGTACACACCCGCTTGCATAACAACTCGCTAGATATCTTACTGTGTTATATATGGTTGCCGCTGGTCAGCGGCCTCTATACACTGAAGGATTTAAGGCTGCTTGAGACTTTATTTTGGGTCAATAATATGAGCTGCTGTTCGCTGGTGTAAAGAGCTATGTATAGTGAGCAGAAGCAGGGGGCTGTGCTCTACAGTAGTATACGATGGCTTGAGCATAATTAATACTGGATTTGGCTCAATTGTCAGCCACCATCATACACCTTATGTACAAAGCATTAACTGCTCGTAATTTCCATTCAAAATCACTCGCTTTTTTTTTTTATGTTTACGAGCAGCCAAAAATGAAAACTTGATATTTCCTTTCAAACCTTATATGTAGTTGCCGTCTACAGTATTGCAGGTGTAAACTTGGCATCAGGATCCTCCATGTGAAAAACGCCTCTCCTTTCAGCCATATTTGCTTTCATGGGACTGATATATTTGTCAGCCAAGTACGAAGCTGACGAGTCCATCAGACATCTCCTCCTCCCATCCCCTTCTCTGCGGGGACAAGCCTGATTTGTATGTGATCTAAAATTTACATACAGTATGGTCCTTACTAATCCATTCAGAGATTAGAGTTTGCTTACAGACAGATTATTAATCATTTATGGACATTCTTTAATAGCAGAACCAGCAACTTTGCATTTTGGGCAGTGTAGCCTAATGTTGATGGAGGATGTGTTGTAACTGCTTCTTGCTCAAATGATCTCTCCTCTGCGTTCGGTGCGGATCCGTCTTGTATCTGCACAGACGGATCCGCACCAATAATGCATACGCTTGGATCCGTTTGCATTATTCATTCAAAAAAAGTCTAAGTCAAAACGGATCCATCTTGACTTACATTGAAAGTCAATGGGGGACGGATCCGTTTTCAATTGCACCATATTGTGTGAGTGAAAAACAAATCCGTCCCCATTGACTTACATTGTAAGTTTGGCTCCGCATAGTCAGACGGTCACTAAAACGCTGCAAGCTGTGTTTTAGTCTCCGTCTAAAAAAACGCAACGGAGACCAAACGCAGCCAAATTGATGCATTCTGAACGGATTCTTATCCATTCAGAATGCATTGGGGCTGAACTGATCCGTTTTGGGCCGCTTGTGAAAGCCCTGAAACGGATCTCACAAGCGGACCCAGAAACGCCAGTGTGAAAGTAGCCTAAGAAGAAAACGATCTCCCTAGTGCCACCTACGTCCATGTTAAACCCATTAATGAGCCCTGAGAAGGGATATCCTAGGCCTGTTTCAAGGCACTTTAATGAGTCAGACAAACAGGATGGCTAACTATTGGTGGCACTAGAGGCCATTCTCTTCCTTTTGGAGGAGAGCTGATTTACATGCTTTTTCCCAGGGTGCATTGCACTGGCTAGCTCTTTGTTTATTAAGGTCTGCTCAGTGGTCAGTTGATCACCGTAGGTCCAGCTTTCTAATTTCTTGATGATAAACTGTTTCTTACAGTGGAAGCTCCTGCGGGCCATGGCAGACCGTGAAATGAATGGCCAGCCATGCAACACATGGATGGTCCAAGGCAGTATGAAAGACACTGTATGCAGAAGCTCTCTGCTCTGGCTTAGAGAGGGGTACTGAGCAGGAATCTCCTTCTACAGTTCCATTTTCCCTAACTGGTCCTGATGACACAATGAGGCACTTTACAATGTTTAAGAATCCGAATCACAGTCTTAATATTACACAAATTTACTATTCTGGTGCATGGACTGTGCCAGACCATATGCAAAATATTTTCTGTGACCAAAAAAAAAATTATCTAGTCTAGCCACCTATAAGTTGGCCTAGTCTTACTCTGAAAATGTGGCAACATTTTGACACATATTTTGGTGTACAGAAGCACATTTAGGCCACTACCCTTTTCCCACACAGCCACACCCCTTCTTGAGCGAGACGAAAAAAGCTTAAAAAAGTGTGCAAATCTGTTGGTAAATGTGATGCAAAGCATGCACTCTGTTTTTTGGTGCCCCATTGAGAGTGATTGCACATTTGCAGCTTTCTCTGCTGAGAGCGGGCACAGGACGCCCCTGTTCTCTGGATCTAGCATGGTTTTAGCAGGCAGATGCACACCAATTGCACATGACATCAGGAGCAGACTGGAAACTTAAAGTGGCCCTGGTAAAATTCTTAAAGTGACTCTGTTTTGTAGTCGGGGCCAAATTGATGGAAGGCATGGCCAGCAATACCATATTGTGGCACATTATACCACCCCAACAGAGCCAAATACCACAGTCCATCACAAAATATCCCCCAAAACTTCCATTGGCCGTCTTTGAAGAGGGCCCAGGTAGCCCTCTGGGCATCGGCCCACTGGGAAATTTCCCTGTAAGGTCTATGACCAATCTGCCCCTGCATGACATATCTACATTATGTGCCACACAAGTTTATAGTGGGAAAAATGCTATAAAGAGCCTTCGATGTGACTAAATAGTGCCCACCTAGAGGACATATGTGTTCTTATCAACATGAAGAATATCTTTCAACATGTGCCCCTCAACCTTACCAGCCCTGTGTACTAAACCACGGGGGTCCGATCAAAAGTTTTCCTTCAGTTCTGATTAATAATCAGGCGAAGTCCAATTTCTTATGGTGGACAACCTGTCCTGGCCGTAGATTGAGTAATTCATCTTAGAAAATGTTATGGATGTCCTGACCTAAATAGAACCTGTCCTACTGTGAAGCATACGGCTGTTACCGTTAAATATACAGTACTTAAGTACTTAAGGCAGACATTTGGCGAGCAGAATGTTTGCCCTTCTGGCAACAACTATGAAATAGTCATGAATCATTTCAGAAACCAATATGACATAAACCCAGTAGTCTCAGTAGCTGTTAATTTTTAATACAATATTTGTGAATGTTTTTGAAGTGGCTGAAGGGCTTTTGAAGTGTTAAAAATCCTAACTTGAATTTGGAAAATTTGTGCAGTGAGTTCAGAAGTAGGTCAGACTGACCTGAGGAGATGTGACTGACTTCGAGGAGTGAAGTGTCAGACTTCATTTCTGTACATTTTATTCTTGTCAGCCTTCCTGTTATTTCTTTAAGGTTCCTCGTTTTAGAAGCAGAGAGAGATGTGACCAATTTTGTGTCCTTACGATCGGTTTACATGTAGGCAGATCAGATTGCATCATTTGGTTGTGAATTTGTTATGCAATATCCTTCTCATGCTCATAAATTAAATGGAAGTGTCACCATGACAGAAGAACCCTTTAACTGAAGGCATCTATTAGTATTCATAAGAACACAGGCCGGTACGCCCTTAACCAAAAAGCATGGCCAAAATATTCATGTACAAACTAAGGCCTCCTGCACACGACCATTCCCCCCCCCCCCGTTTACTGGCCGTTTTTTGCATTCCGTATACGGAACCATTCATTTCAATGGTTCCGCAAAAAAAAAATTTAATGTACTCCGTATGCATTCCGTTTCCGTATTTCCGTTTTTCCGTTCCGTTTAAAGATAGAACATGTCCTATTATTGCCCGCAAATCACGTTCCATGGCTCCATTCAAGTCGATGGGTCTGCAAAAAAACTGAACACATACGGAAATGCATCCGTATGTCTTCCGTTTCTGTTCCGTTTTTTGTGGAACCATCTATTGAAAATGTTATGCCCAGCCCAATTTTATCTATGTAATTACTGTATACTGTATATGCCATACGGAAAAACGGAACAGAAACGCAAACACAACGGAAACAAAAAACGGAACAACTGATCCGTGAAAAACGGACCGCAAAACACTAAAAAAGCCATACGGTCGTGTGCAATAGGCCTAAAGTGCATGGGCCAATATAGCAATCTGTTCGTTCCCGATAATTGCCTGCTTATCAGAGGAGGTGAGAGCTGTATTTATTTCCTTTGATATATTGATAAATAATTTTTTCAACTGATTTGTCTAAGTCCAACACATGGTTGCTTTTAGCCAACCGTACAGAATTTTTATTTCATTTAATGGATAACAAAATTCCCAAAAGATTCCACATTTTTAGATTCTGACATTGATGCTGAATGGGTCTCCACGCTGAATAGAGTTTGCTGCCAGCTCGGTGTAAATATTTGCTGCCTGGTTTAAGATAACAAGTAGGTGACATTTCTGGGTGTACACAGCTGCCAGTGCTATCAGTTGTTTTATGGTGGTCTTCTAACCTTTCACCTACCAGAGGCCCTGGCTTTAACCTCACAGAGAAACCCATTACTATCCCTTAGCAACTGCAGTTTGTCGTGTGATGTTCTACTGTCCAGAGTCTGGTTCTGCATGTCTTCTCCCCTTATTATTATTATATAGACTGTTTCCTTCTAATCTGATCATGGGCACTGAATGCCATGGTTTCAGTCCTGGTGCAATGTAATCAGAGGACATGACTATTGTTGGGCTGGCAGGAAGCTGGACCGCCTTGTGTACATAGACTTAGATGGAGCACAAATAGAACAGCTGAACAAGCTCGATATCTACCCAGATTACAACCAGCCACCCAGCATCCTGGACATCTCCACAGCGGATACAGAAAATAACCTGCGTTATCTGTGTGCACGAAAGGGAGGGAACAATACAGGGACATTTACTGGGTGGCTTTGGGCAGAATCTTTCCTGATCTAGTTTTTCACTTCAGCCGTTGACGACACGGGAAGCCTTCATAGATAGAAACACCAGGTGACATGTAAGATAAAAATAGCAGTCATCCCATATAAGCACAGCTCATCCTGATCCTCCTGTTTACATGAGTCAAAAATCTGGATAGTGAAGACTGACATATACTGTACAGTCGTGGCCAAAAGTTTTGAGAATTACATAAATATTGGAAATTGGAAAAGTTGCTGCTTAAGTTTTTATAATAGCAATTTGCATATACTCCAGAATGTTATGAAGAGTGATCAGATGAATTGCATAGTCCTTCTTTGCCATGAAAATTAACTTAATCCCAAAAAAAACTTTCCCCTGCATTTCATTGCTGTCATTAAAGGACCTGCTGAGATCATTTCAGTAATCGTCTTGTTAACTCAGGTGAGAATGTTGACGAGCACAAGGCTGGAGATCATTATGTCAGGCTGATTGGGTTAAAATGGCAGACTTGACATGTTAAAAGGAGGGTGATGCTTGAAATCATTGTTCTTCCATTGTTAACCATGGTGACCTGCAAAGAAACATGTGCAGCCATCATTGCGTTGCATAAAAATGGCTTCACAGGCAAGGATATTGTGGCTAAGATTGCACCTCAATCAACAATTTTTTAGGATCATCAAGAACTTCAAGGAAAGAGGTTCAATTCTTGTTAAGAAGGCTTCAGGGCATCCAAGAAAGTCCAGCAAATGCCAGGATCGTCTCCTAAAGAGGATTCAGCTGCGGGATCGGAGTGCCACCAGTGCAGAGCTTGCTCAGGAATGGCAGCAGGCAGGTGTGAGCGCATCTGCACGCACAGTGAGGCAAAGACTTTTAGAAGATGGCCTGGTGTCAAGAAGGACAGCAAAGAAGCCACTTCTCTCCAAAAAAAACATCAGGGACAGATTGATCTTCTGCAGAAAATATGGTGAATGGACTGCTGAGGACTGGGGCAAAGTCATATTCTCCGATGAAGCCTCTTTCCGATTGTTTGGGGCATCAGGAAAAAGGCTTGTCCGGAGAAGAAAAGGTGAGCGCTACCATCAGTCCTGTGTCATGCCAACAGTAAAGCATCCTGAGACCATTCATGTGTGGGGTTGCTTCTCATCCAAGGGAGTGGGCTCACTCACAATTTTGCCCAAAAACACAGCCATGAATAAAGAATGGTACCAAAACACCCTCCAACAGCAACTTCTTCCAACAATCCAACAACAGTTTGGTGAAGAAAAATGCATTTTCCAGCACGATGGAGCACCGTGCCATAAGGCAAAAGGGATAACTAACTGGCTCGGGGACCAAAACTTTGACATTTCGGGTCCATGGCCTGGAAACTCCCCAGATCTTAATCCCATTGAGAACTTGTGGTCAATCCTCAAGAGGCGGGTGGACCAACAAAAACCCACTAATTCTGACAAACTCCAAGAAGTGATTATGAAAGAATGGGTTGCTATCAGTCAGGAATTGGCCCAGAAGTTAACTGAGAGCATGACCAGTCGAATTGCAGAGGTCCTGAAAAAGAAGGGCCAACACTGCAAATACTGACTCTTTGCATAAATGTCATGTAATGGTCAATAAAAGCCTTTGAAACGTATGAAGTGCGTGTAATTATATTTCACTACATCACAGAAACAACTGAAACAAAGATCTAAAAGCAGTTTAGCAGCAAACTTTGTGAAAACTAGTATTTGTGTCATTCTCAAAACTTTTGGCCACGACTGTACACAGAGCTTGCAGCAAGCATGCACACAAATGAAGGACCAGGAAGAAGATGCATCAGCTGGTAATTAGTGTGTAGTTACGTGGAGGAGGCTTGGGCTAGTGATCTATTTTATTTTAAGTTGCTGTTAGCAGTTTTTTTTATTGCAAGAACACTCAGGGAGATGTAAGACGGTATGAAAGCCACTTGGGATATTGAAATGATCAATAGCATGACGAACTGTGTATGAGTACGGTAATATCAGAAGTGATGTAATCACCTGAAACACAAATACTGAGAAGTGGCTGCTGCATCATCAGTGGTGCTGAAAATGGCTCTGCTTATTAATGTGTAATCTGTCATCTATCTGCTAGGAATTATCACAAACATGTTGTCAGTACGTGTGAAGTATGATCATTTTCAGGATACTCTTTCAAGGTATAAGAAAATATACTTACACAGTTGGACCCCCAGGAATCTGATAATGAAGGTCTATCCCAAGGATAGACCATCAATATTATGAAGCCAGAAAATCTCTTTAAGGGCTCATCCACATAACCGCATGGGCCCGTGGTGCACTCCACAATCTTCAAGATACGGAGAAGTGCGGAGACATGGATCGGAAGCACAATGAAGAGCTTCTGTGGGATTTCGGTACATGCCTCCGCACCACAAAAAAATAGAACATGTGTTTCTCTTGCAGATCGCAAACCCATTCAAGTCAGTGGGTCGACAAACAGCATGCACACAGACAGTGCTTGCGCATTGCAGTCCGCAGCATGGGCACGGAGCACAAACGACCTTGTGCATGAGCCCTTAGGGCAGGGCTGGCCAACCTGCGGCTCTCCAGCTGTTGCAAAACTACAACTCCCAGCATGCCCAGTCTGCCTACAGCTATCAGCCTACATCAGGGCATGGTGGGAGTTGTAGTTTTACAACAGCTGGAGAGCCGCAAGTTGGCCAGCCCTGCCTTAGGGTATGATCACCCAGCTCAGCCACACAAACCGCAACAGGCTCGAATTAAACTACTTAGGACCATGCTGTTTAGTCGGTCTGTATTGTTGAAGGGGAATTCCAGATGTGACAAGTTAATCCCTATCCACCCCACGTGCACCGCCGCAATATATATATATATTTTTTTATATTAAGCTATACCTCTAACTCTGCCAAGTACATGCCCAATCCCCTTAGTGCCCCACATGGTAATTATTACTCTTTAGTGCCCCCATAGTGCCCAAAGTAGTTATGCCCCCTACTGCCCACACACAGTAGTTAGTTCTCCTTTTGGCCCACACACAGAATTTATGCCCCCAATGTACTGTTCCACACAGAAGGTGTGCCCCCATATAGGATTATGCTACCATAGTGCCCCCACACAGAGAAATTATGCCACCACATAGTATTATGCCACCAAAGTGACCCTTTACTGTTAATAAAATAAAGCAAAAATAAGGAATACTCCTCTAGCTCATTCCCCCGGTAAATGTAGCACATCCTGCTCCAGCAGCAGGCACGATGTGTATACATGTGCAGAAGAGAGCATAGGCTGATTCCCCGGCCAGGGAATTATCCTGACGTCTCTGCTCCTACTACACAGCCAGTAAAGGGTGGACTGCTCCCTGTTTCACCATTACACTCAACTGTATCTGCATCCACAGAACGCAGATAAAGTTAAAATTGGGACGTACCTTAGCTGTCCCGGGACCACAGGACAGCCACCAGAATCCGGGACTGTCCCACCGGATCTGGGACGGTTGGGAGGTATGTCTATGGGAGTTCCAGAAATAGCTGTCTCCATAGGGGCAGTGATTGTGAACGTTTGTATGAATGATCGTTTGAGCGATTGTCACTCGATGTAAAATATAGAATATGAATATGTCAAAGCCTATTACCTGAATATGAGTATGGGAAAGCCTATTACCTGAGGCATTGTCTGCATATATTTCCATAGAAGTGTGAATGCAGTCCTCCAGACTTTCCATATGGGCAAGCAGTATGATGTGCTTGTCATCAGGCAAGGACAGGACTCCCCGAGGAGTGTATGTTTTACTCCATCTTTCCAGCTTTGGCCATAGGATTAGTAATCTGTTTGTTTTTGCCTCCGACAGAAGTTGTTCGTACTAATGTATGTAAAGGGTGGTGGCTGTTCCAAAGGGCGAGCTGGGAGGGAATGGAGAGGAACAGAGCTTATGCTTCTCACACTCCCTGAGTGTAGAAATGGTGCAGGACATGATTCATGAGAGTCACCAAAATGCATTGAAAATATCATCAGTGTGCTTGTATTATGGAGCAAGGATGACTTTTTTTTTGGGGGGGGGGGGGGGGCAGAGAACCCCTTTAAAATATTATTTTCCAAATAGTGAAGCAGCACAGCATATTTTTCTCATTGCTTAGATTTTTCAGTATTGTAAGCGCTTCTCTAGATTTCTAGAATGCATTGTGATAAGAGGGAGATGTATTGTTTTTTTTTTTTGTCAAAGGGCTGAAGTATGAAATGCTTGTCCCTGGAATATATTACTACTCCGCCTGCCGCTCTAATGTAACTACAACTGTGTCAGATCTGGAGAAGATGCATTTTGCCTTTATTAGGTAAAGCCAGGGAACATATCAGTAGATTGTAGCCACATTCCCAGCTCAAGTGTGGCAGGTGATAGTGGAAGTATGACAGGCCCTGGTTCTGTGTGCAAGACCTAGATAGATCTTAAAGGTGAAAAGTAACAGATGTCTTCACTTCTATGTGAGAAGAACAAACAGCGGGCTCAAGGAAGGGAAATCTCACATAGCCTGTCAGTTTAGCTTGTGCAGAGCTCATGTGGCAAATCTAATCAAAAGCCTTTAGAAGCAAGGTAAATGGGAGAGAAAGTGGAGTACGGACGAGCTGTAATATGCCGGAAGATTCTTTGCCGCTAAAAATGAACACCACGAGGAAGGATAGAGTCCTGCAGAAAATCTCTTCACTTGCCTTGGAAAGTTCTACTAAGGTAATGATAGTAACTCAGTTACTGTTGGCTTAGAAGTATTCTCTACTGTGTATGACGGGTTACTGATCAGCATTGGATTCCAAAAATGTAGTTTTAGAAGGTATCGTTTTTAATTGTAGTTTTAGGGTGCACTCACACACAAAATCATCAAGACGACTTTCCCCATGTTCTCCTATGGGGCTGAAAATTGTCCATCTCTGAATTGTGTTCCACTGGGGAATTTACATTTCGTAGCATAAATAACGTTGTGTTGTGGATTTTCTGTATGAGAATTGTTTCTGAGATTTTTACTTGAAGAATCAAATTCCCATTGAATTGAATGGAGAGATTCTAATACAGGAAATCCGCCACAAAATCCACACCATAACTCCCCAAAAAATCCACAATCTGGCACAAAATTCCGCCACATGTGAGCGCACACTTAGTAGGAAAGACTACATACAGAGATCCCAACAACAGATTAGAGATGTAGGCGACCAACACACTTTTGCTATACATGCAGCATGTGACTTACATCCAGCAGCCTCTAGGATTTAGACAGCAAGCCAAACTGATAAGATCAGTGGCAGTTTATTGCTAGCCTTGAGCAAATCGACCTTCAGATCATATATCCGAAGTCCATTCGTTTAAAACCTTCGTTATTAGTGCCGTTTCCGTACAGCATTAAAGTGGCTCAGTGTAGGCAAAGTTCTTAGTCACGCGAGACTTCGGTGAATTACTACTGTATTCATATCTGCGTATTTTAAGACATTTTAAAATAGGAATCCGAAGTGGGCTTTGGTAGTCAGTCAGTACCGAAGCCCACTTAAAGCTCTAAACCCGGACATACCTCCATTTTCACCCAGGCAGCCCCCGTGACGAGCATCGGAGCAGTTCATGCTCCGATGCTCTCCTTTGCCCTGCCTGTCACCAGCACTGATGGGCGGGCTTTAGCACTGCCCTAGCCAGTAAAACGGCTAGGGCAGCGCTAAAGCACGCCAATCTGAGCCAGTGACGTCACCAAACACACTGCCGGGTGGAAGCGTCAGCCCAGCCGTGTGTTATTGTAAACAAAAGAGCCTGTGTCCTGCGCGATCTAGCGCAGGGCAAGGGAGCGCATCGGAGCATGAGATGCTCCGATGCCAACATCACTGGGGGTGCCTCTGAACCCGGACAACCCCTTTAAGATTTTTATTTTAAACTGTTTTAAAATACACAGATATGAATACAGTAGTAATTCACCGAAGTCTTGCGCAACTTTGGGTAATATGCACTTTGCCTACACAGGGCCAATGCTTTTCAATGCTGTACAGGCAAAACAAAGGTTTTAAACGAATTGACTTCGGATCTGTGATCCAAAGCTCGATTCGCTCAAGCCTATTTATTGGCACAGCAGTCATGCAGCTTCTATGGCGCAGCTCAGCCTCTGAGTGGGCGCCATGTTTAAAGCATGGACTTCTGCCATACGTGTGCAGCGGAAGTCCTTAAGGGGTTAAAGTCCGTTATGCAGGACTTTTCTGTAATTTAGGTTAAATTTATCAACTGTCACATTATATTTGAAAAACGTGATGATTAATTATCTCCCACCCGCTTTTGAAAACTGAGGTGGTGTGGAGTGGTGGAAAAATGCAAAAATTCCCCAAATTTTTTGCACTCCAAAGTTTTTTTAATCCAGAATGTTTGGAGTGCAGGACCTGATAATTTCCCCCAATAGACTATGCATTACAGTACAAAGTTATACCAATGTGTACATACAAGCCAAACCTATGCAAAGAGTAAAATTTTTTGGTACACAAAGACTAAAGATCGTTTTATGTTCATCTGATTATATTTCATTTCAATAATGAGTTATGATGATTTGTACTTATCATTCCCTTCAGTGTTTTTCCTTGCACAGCGGTGCTCCCACCTCCCATCTGTTCACAGTACTGCAGCCGTCCTCATTCCCCAGTTGCGCTGCAGTACCCTGCAAAACAGTGAAACTGGTGGTCGGAGCCCCCACTGATCACCATAAAGTGATCACTGGCATCCACATTATGAATGCATTGTAGTTAAAAAAGTGTATGAGACCAAGAATATGTATAGCTGTAGAACATAACTTCAAAAAATTGTTCGGAGCCTTCAGGATCTTTTTTGATTTTCAGGAAAAGTCACTATAAAGAGATTTCTAGAGAACTTAATGTACCGTATGTATTCAGAACTGAGATGTCTGCTACTAAAATAATATTTGAGCAGGTAATGTTGAGATCAGCGGAGTCTATAACATGGCTTTAGGAAAATGGCTGATCTAGTAAAGTGGATTGCAGTGATTTTTTTAAAGGAAGTGCAAGCAGTCGTAAAGCCTCGGCACAAGAGCTTTCACTGCAGGAGGATTAACATTATTTCTGGAAAATAGATGACATGGCGTCATTGGGAAAAGGCTAAGAAGCTTATTTCTGCCGCATGTCTGTGCATTCTCTGATACACCGCAATGGTTTTCTATTTAATCAGGGCTTAATTTCTTTTATTAAAACTGTCTCACATTGTGACTTCATTCAAGGTGTTTTATTATGGAGATTTGTTCATCTCCTAAAACACGAGAGAGGAGTTGTCAGAGATATAGTCCATGGGTTGTCGTTAATCTTCTTACACCAGATTACCATCCACATCCCTTTAATTGTATGAAGCGATTTAACCTGTGTGCTTATGTATGTCAAGATGTAAAACCAACATGCTCTGTAATAAGAAGACAATAGAGGCCTCACTGCAGTTCTAACGTGACTGCTCATCTTTCTGTATTAGCATTGTCGTGCCAGTGACCCTGGTAGTGCTGGGCAGGGCCATACAAATCCCTGCTATTCTATTCTCTGTGATCGAGTGAGTGGGGACAGAGAAGTCTGTTCAAGCTGGCAGCAAAACCTCACATGTGCAAATATTGTATGGTTTTTTATGATGATTTTTGTGTTTTTTTTCCATTTATGAGCTTGGGTTGTAGATCTGGGTAGTGCAGTTCTGTAATATAAAGTCGGTAGTATGGTGTAGGCATATACCTCATGGCCTCCAATTGTATCTATTGAGAGACACTTGATTTTATTTTCCAGGGTCCATGAAAATTCAGAAGAAAAATATTGTAACATGGTGACTATAGAGACATTATGCCCTTAAAGTACTGTCTGTGGAGACTCCATAATGTTGCATACAGGATGCCTTAAAGGGAACCTGTCACAGGGATTTTGTGTATAGAGCTGAGGACATGGGTTGCTAGATGGCCGCTAGCACATCCGCAATACCCAGTCCCCATAGCGCTGTGTGCTTTTATTGTGTAATAAAAAACGATTTGATACATATGCAAATTAACCTGAGATGAGTCCTGTATGTGAGATGAGTCAGGGACAGGACTCATCTCAGGTTCATTTGCATATGTATCAAATCGGTTTTTTTACACAATAAAAGCACACAGAGCTATGGGGACTGGGTATTGCGGATGTGCTAGCGGTCATCTAGCAACCCATGTCCTCAGCTCTATACACAAAATCCCGGTGACAGGTTCCCTTTAATGCCTACAATGGCAGATTTGTGTTGTGTAATGAGCACCGGGTGACAATATAGCATGTTGATGAACGCTCATTTAAAGGGAATCTATCCGCTCCAAAACACCCCGCAAACTAGAGTAAGGGGTGTATAATATAAGTGGTGCTGATTCTGGTTATGTATTTTTTAGAAAGAGGCATAAGTGAAAAAGGTGACTTGTTAAAAATACCTTTAATAATTAATCAAGAGGGTATAGGTATAAATATACCAACTGTGAAAGAGCTACGTTGGCCGAGAGAACTCAGTAAGGGAGTAGCAATCCCTTGGACAAAAAAACAAACATACAGACACCGTAAGCACAGTACTCGTAATGGACCCAGACTTAACGCAGGTAATCAGGACATACCCCCAGGTGACTTACCGCAAAGGGAGAAGCCTGCGGGACCGCCTGGTGCAGAGTCATTACGAGGGCCCCAAGAAAGAAGGCACCTGGCTGGACCGAAAGCCCTTGGGTGTCTTCAGGTGTGGATCGTGTAAAGCCTGTAGCTCCATCAATACCTCAAAAACAATTATCTGTTCTGCGACACAACGTCCCTTTACCATCCGGGACTTTGCTAACTGCAGAACCAAAGGAGTCGTGTACATCTGTCAGTGTAGTTGCCCTCTTGACTACATTGGTAAAACCAAAAGAGAGTTCAGGAGAAGGGTCTGTGAGCACCTAAACGATATTAGGAAGCTAAAAGATACCCCAGTGGCCCATCATTTTAACAACGTCCACAGGGGTGATGTGACCTGTGCTCGCTTTTCCGTACTAGAGGTAATCCCACTACCGGAAAGAAAAGGGGACTGGGACAAAAAGATTCTGAAGAAAGAGGCTTCATGGATCTATCGGTTCCAGTCCCAATCCCCTCGGGGCCTTAACGAAAGATTAAATTTTACATGTTTCATCTAGTTATTCCCTGTCCTTAATATGTTTCCTTAGTCGGTGTCTAGTTTTTGTTATTTAGGTATGTTGCCCTCTAAACTGTTCAAATCGATGCGTAAAGCATCTTACTATATAGGTGATCTTATTATCTGATCCCCTCATCCTTATGAAACCCTGTGTGGTCTCTGTTCCAATGATTAAGAGACCACACGGAGTATTATTATAATTTAGACCTATCATCATTTGTATCTTTTGGGATATTTAAAAAACTTCCATTAGGTCCCTTAGCCTCCCTTTTTTTTTTTTGGACCTTTGTAACTAGGGTTAGGGAGATTTTATTCTGTTCCCCCCTAGTAGCTGCTGTTTCCTGAGTGGTTCCTATCCTAGGGATCTCCTAATAGGGCTCCAGCAGCGCTTGTGGACATAGGTGGAGCATTTGCGCTCCACTGATGCGTTCCACCGGGTTTTGGCAGCTGATGCGATGTCACTTCCGGTTTCGTCATGCGTTCCACCTTGCGTTTCACGATCCCGGAAGTGACGAGCAGTCACCTGCGTTCCAGTATGCGCCCCAAAGACCGGAAATCGTGTCTGAGCGTCCGGAAGCGCTGCTGTACCGGCGCCAGTCTTTAAATAACTGATTTCACTGTAGCAGAGGTCAGCTTTGGACCCTTATAGCTCGACCTCTGCCTGGATGAATCTCCATCTCTACCGCCTGTAAGTCTTTACTGGGCCTTATCCCTCTTTCCTATGGGCTTAGATCAGGAATATTGGGAATTTTATGCAGTCTTTCCCCTGCTTTGTCTACCTCTGTAACTCTATAATACATGTAACTATGTGGACTCCTTTTGGTTGGTTGCCAGCTGTGAGTTCTGTGTGGGCATCAGGTGCATAACCGTGAGATTTGCCTTAGTGACGTACCATTGCGAGGCTATCTTATTAGTTATACTTCTATTTATTTACTCGTTTTTAGGCACCTTTGAGCGGAAGGAGGTTTACTTTCCTCCTCTTGGGGACCGGCAGCGGAATAAAGTATCATGGTCTTTAACATCCGGTTGCAAAAGCTAAGTACCACACTTTATCGTACCCCCTGATGAGCCTAAGTAGCATTGGGCGAAACGCGTCGGGGTCTATTGGTGACTACCTTCCTGTTGGGAACATTTAGTGACCAGCGGATTTTGCTCACCTGAGAATAATGGTGACATCCATTCATATAGAGCACCATTTATTCGTCATTGTATTTTAAGTCCTTCCTGGAACCTTTTGTAACTAGGGAATTCCAGGGACCTGTTAGCACTAGGTACGGGGACAGGGAACCTCCACCTTTAGGGGGTCGCCCTGGGCACAGCAGACCTCTAGGGACTCTAGGGGTAGTTAGTGCCTTTTTTTAGCCTTGCATCTCCGGGCTATTAGTAATTACTTATCCTTATTCTCTGTTTACCCTTATAACCCCTGTGCTTACGGTGTCTGTATGTTTGTTTTTTTGTCCAAGGGATTGCTACTCCCTTACTGAGTTCTCTCGGCCAACGTAGCTCTTTCACAGTTGGTATATTTATACCTATACCCTCTTGATTAATTATTAAAGGTATTTTTAACAAGTCACCTTTTTCACTTATGCCTCTTTCTACAAAAACTTTGGTGACAATTTATCTTATTATAAAATCTCTAATACTGTAAAATTTATGTATTTTTTATCTTCATACTCACTCGCATTGTCCCACAAACCAGCAGTAAAATGCATTGTGAGGACTCCTCTTTCAGTCCTCTCCATTATGTGAGTGAGCGCAGGAGTCCTCTCAATGCATTTTACTGATGGTTTCTGGGAGGATGCAAGTGAGTATGAAGATAAAAATGACATAATTGGACTCTGCATCACTTACACTATAAACCACTTACTCTAGTTTTGGAGCTAACAGATTCCTTTTAGCGCCTTTATCTGGCCAGATAATTGCCTAAACGATGGCTGCATGAGCAATCGGATCGTTCATTTATTTAACCTGTTGTTGGTAGTATTTCTCCTGTTTCCATAGGGTGATATGCTGCCGACAAAAGATGCTGTTGACTGACAGACAAGTATGTGCTCATTTGTTAGATAAATGATGGGCCTTCTACATGGGCCAGGGATTTGGCTGATAATAGGCCTTCTGGGGCTCAGGGGTGCTTCAGCCTCTTCTGGCCTAGGAACGGCTGAGTCCCATTGAAGTACATACTGTGTACAGCGCTGTGCTTAGTAAGCTACACAGAGACCACCACGCTCATCGGAATGCCATAGCCTCTTCAAACAGCTGATCAGTGGGGGTGCCAGGAGTTGGACCTCTGCTGATCTCATATCGCCATCAAACACCCGGAAATCCCCTATATTGTACACTATTTAAGTATTTTACTGCACATTATTTAACCTGGGTTTTACACTTCTCCTTACATGTATTTTTTGTGACTTTTTTTAGGCTCAGAAGAATGAAAGAGAATCCATCCGGCAAAAGTTGGCACTGGGGAGTTTTTTCGATGATGGCCCTGGCCTCTATACCAGCTGCAGCAAAAGTGGGAAGCCAAGTCTGTCTTCCAGGTAAAATGTTGATGCCACAGCATCATGCCATCTTCTTGTACATATGTGTAATTTTCTATATAGATGTATATCAAAGGCTTTATACAATGGTCATTTTACTGCACTGTAAAGCTACTTTCACATTTGCGTTTACATTTTCTGCTATTGAGATCCATCAAAGGATCTCAATACCAGAGAAAAACGCTTCGGTTTTGTCCCCATTCATTGTCAGTGGGGACAAAAAGTAACTGAACAGAACAGTATGCTCCAAAATGTGTTCCGTTCCGTATGGTTGCGTTCCCATACCAGAGAGCAAACCGCAGCAAGCTGCGGTTTTCTTTCCGTCATGGGATGCGGAGCAAAACCGATCCGGCATGACCCACAATGCAAGTCAATGGGGACGGATGCGTTTTCTCAGACACAATAAAAACGGATCCGCCCCCCATTGACTTTCAATGGTGTTCATGACGGATCCATCATTGCTATGTTAAAGATAATACAACCGTATCCGTTCATAACGGGTGCAGATGGTTGTATTATCAGTAATGGAAGCGTTTTTGCTGATCCCTGCTGGATCAGGCAAAAACACAAGTGTAAAAGTAGCCTAAGGCCTCTTGCATACGGCGGGTTTGCAATAAACGGGCACCGGCCCGTGTGCACTCCGCATCACAGATGCGGACCCATTCCCTTGAATGGGTCCACAATCACAGAGATGTGGAACGGAAGCACGGATCGGAACCCCATGGAAGCACTATGGAATGCTTCCGTGGTGTTTCTATCCATGCCTTCGCACCGCAAAAAAATAGAACTTGTTCTATTTTTTTGCGGTGCAGACGGATCACGGACCCGTTCAAGTTGAATGGGTATCGATCTGTCCCGGCCTCCGCGCGAACGTTGCCTGTGCATTAAGGGACCGCAAGTTGCGGTCCCCAATGCACAAAAGGGATGTACAACGTTCATGTGCAAGAGGCCTAAGGCTGTGTGGATAAGACAGCTGCTTGTCTCCATTAGGGTCAGCTGCTTGTCTTCATTAGGGTCAACCCGTTAGCATTCCCTGTCCTGTGTGTGTGCTGTTCAGTCCTGCGATTGGGGTTCTGTGTGGTGATGTACCTTGAATAACTGTGTGCTATCCAACTGCACTACACTACACTGCATGGATCCAGTGGTGCAATTCACACTTCAGTCTAACTGTCTATGCCAGGACATGTGTAGCTTCCCCCATTCTTGTCCATTTTCCATCCCCGTTTTATTTATTCAAATGAATGGGTACACCCAGATGCCCTAGGGCTATCCAGATACGGTATGTCCATGGTTTTCTGGAAGGAAATCAGAATGCCTATCTTAATCCCACGTTTGACTAGGGGCCAGGCCAATGTGCCAGAACACATGACAGTAGGTATCTAGAAGGCATCAGCCCAGTAGCCTCCTGCACTGGTATACTGCTTTGTGCAATGAGAGGAATCTCCTATCATCTTGGTTAGATAACTTTTAGGGTGGGTTAACTATTTGTTGTCTGCTTTTCCACTTTGGGATTTGCTCCTATTTTTACTTGCCAAAAATTAACCCAAACACCAAATTCATTTATATTCATTTAACTTATCTGCAAACCCTGATTTACTGATAGAAAAGACCTGAAAGAGGCACCATTGAGATGTCACCCTATATACTGTAAAGATCACACTGTGTAGGTTAGAAAATGTGAGGTGTTATGTGACTCTGGTGAAATCTCGGTATTCTCAGACTATAGAGTGCACAGTGTACATCTGGAGCTGTCTAATAGTAGAGTCTACTTTGTGAAGACCCAGATGATTCATTTCCATTGTGTTTGTAGCCAGCCCTCTACCTTCTGAGAAAATGTTAATATCACTGCTCGCTAATTGGATTAAAATGAAAATCTGGGATTACATAGACCTTCTGTTATAATGTGCAATTGACTTCATTGGGAATAAAGGGACTTTACATATCCTGGTTACTAGGGTAATGAGAGGGATGTCACAAAGGATATACAATGATAATTGCTTCTAATTCTTATATTAACGTCTAGGTCTATGTGCTCCTCCATTTTATATGATTAGCATTACTTCCTGTTATATAATGTCAACATATTCCATTGCGCCGCACAGAGATTGTCAGTACCCACATCAGTTTCCATCCTTATTCAGACGGATAATGGGAACTCATCCATGTACAGTCCGTTTTTCTCACAGACCCATTTATTTGAGTAAAGAAGTCCTACAGGAATGGAGCAGAATGGTGTAGGCTGCAATTTTCTCGGCACTGGCCTCAGGGACGGCCTGGGAACTTAAAACGGCCCTGGAAAAGAAACTAAAAGCCTACCTACTGCAGGGGTGCACAACCTGCGGCCCTTGATACCATTCTGTGTGGCCCCCAACCATCTGGTAACAGACGTGTATGTCTATGCCATAAATACAGTATTGCAATTGTTAATACCTCTTTAAATTTTATTTTCCGTCCTTGACGTTGTTTCAGTCTGATAATGTGGCCCCCATCCAGAAAACATTGTGCACCTTTGACCTACTGTATTAACTTTAGCTGGTCAGTGATCGGTCTGGGAGCTGTTCATTCTAAACTTGGACAGCACCCAGACTGAAAAACTGTTCATCTGAATGGGCCGTAATGACTCAATCTGAATACACATACTAGGGCAGTAGGTTTCTGGAGTATGGGAAGAAATTAGAGTTTTGTAGACTTTTTGGTTTCCATTGTGAAATGATGACTGAATTTTACATGGCAGTAATATGGCATCTAAACCAAGTGTCAGTGTGTGGTATTCACACTTATGTCCAGGGTTCCAGATGTAGGCGCCGTTCCCTTATTACTCAGGCAGTCACCAGTTCCCAGTGTGTGTTCAGCATGATAGAAAAGTACGTTTAGGCCAAATGCACACAACCGTATTTTTCATTTGTGTATTATCTGCATTTCTGTAGATAGCACCCTGACACATTCGTTACTGTGAGGCTATGCATGCTTCTGTACCTTTTGCAGATTCATGTGACTGTTCCTCTGATTTTAGGCTACTTTCACACTAGCGTTGTTTTAATCCGGCGTTCAATTCCGACACCGGAACTGCCCGCCGGATCCGGAAAAACGTGTGAAAACGGATTACATTTGAATCCTGATCAGGATTTTGATCACAATGAAAAAATGCATTGGAAAAAACGGATCCGCCATTTATGGACTTTAACTTTATTTTCACATTTTTCGGGTTTAACATGCAAAAGCCGGATCCGGTTGAACTGAACACACAGCGCCAGATACGGCGTTAATGCAAGTCAATGGGAAAAAGACCGGATCCGGCGTTCAGTCAAAGTGTTCAGGATTTTTGGCCGGAGGTAAAAATACAGCATGCTACGTTTTTCTGAAAAGCCTGATCAGTCAAAAAGACTGAACTGAAGACATCCTGATGCATCCTGAAGGACGGACTCTCCATTCAGAATGCATGGGGATAAAACTGATCAGTTCTTTTCCGGATTTGAGCCCCTAGGACGGAACTCAGCGCCGGAAAAGAAAAACGCTAGTGTGAAAGTACCCTTAGAACATGTCTTATTGCTATTGATAGGAGTGAAAAAAACACAGAATAGACACAGAAGGTATCTGTATCTTGTAGATCTGTGGTCTCCAGACCAAAATACGGACATGGCTGTATGCATGAGGCCTAAATGTATGGTTAAAAAAAAAAACTGTATCTGTCATGCTCCCCATTATTTTTCTTTTTTCATGTTTCACTTTAAATTTGAGTTTGAATACTTTTACTGCCTCTTATGTCAATTCAATGGGACGGCTTGTTCCTATACGCTAATACCTGCTCACCACTGCCCTGTTGACGGCAAGCAGGGAATAAAGGGAAGGCTACGCTCGTGTAAGACCGTGAACCGGGGAGGGACCCCCAGGATACAGCGAAGTCATGGAATAAGGAAAGCGACACAGACACCAGCTCTTGATGCAAAAACATTAACGTTACTGAACAGTGGTATGAACAGATATTACAACAGCAAGTATAGAGAGTATATATCACATACGGTA
This sequence comes from Bufo bufo, assembly GCF_905171765.1. NCBI lineage: Eukaryota > Metazoa > Chordata > Amphibia > Anura > Bufonidae > Bufo > Bufo bufo. The sequence continues at coordinate 183,302,096 of NC_053392.1, forward strand.
TATATCAAATACAATAAACACCTCACATTCCTTTCTCTTGCCCCCAAATGACACTGTTCATGTGCCCTGAGTACTCCCAGCCTGGACAATTGCGGTCCCCAATGCACGGGCATCATCTGTGCAGTGGACCGGATCCATTCAACTTGAATGGGTCCGTGGTCTGTCCGCACCTAAAAAAAAAATATGACATGTCATATTTATTTGCGGTACGGAACAATGGAAAGAAACACCAAGGAAGCACTCTGTAGTGCTTCCGGTGTTCCATTCCGTGACTCCGTTCTGCATCTCTGCAATTGCGGACCCATTCAAGTGAATGGGTCCGCATCCGTGATGCGGGGTGCACGCGGCCGTGGATTGCCGGCCCGCCGTCTGCGGGCCGCAATACGGCCACGGCCGTGTGTATGAAGCCTAAATCTGGCAATCACAGTAAAGGTGGATTTACACAGGCAAACTAGCAGCAGACTGTCGAGAAAGAAGCGTTCCTTCCTGACAGTTGGCTGCTCGTTAAGTGGAGGTGAAGCTCAGCATTTACATGCAGCGATCTCCTCCACAGTATGAGGACGAGGGATTATTCATCATCATACAGCTGAATTTTTTCCCGACAATCTGCCCGTCTTAACTCGTTGGATCAATGACCCATCCCCAGCAGCTATAAGAATGGGTTCATATGTGGCGGATAAGCCGCAAATTTACAGTCACATGTTTTTGTGTGTTGTATGATATTAGCTAGGGATCGACCGATTATCGGTTTTACCGATATTATCGGCCGATATTGAGGATTTTGACAGTTATCGGCATCTATTTTGCCGATATTCCGATAACGTATTGGGAACACAGAATGCGCTGCTCTCAGCGCTCTCCGTGTTCCCTCAGCAGCACAGGGGAGAAGGAAGCAGTGTCTCCCTCCCCCTGTGTTGCTGCCGCTGCCTCCAATGAGAGGAGAGAACATAAGAGGAGGGGAGGGGCTGTGGCCACCGCTCCACCAATGAAGATAAGCCTTTCATTCATTCATATACAGGAGGCAGGAGCTGGCTGCAGAATCACATAGCCGGCTCCCGACCTCTATGAGCGGTAGCTGCGATCCACGGTAGTTAACCCCTCAGGTGCCGCGGATCGCAGCTACCGCTCCTAGAGGTCGGGAGCCGGCTATGTGATTCTGCAGCCAGCTCCCGCCTCCTGTATATGAATTAATGAGAGATTTCTCTTCATTGGTGGCGCAGTGCGCCCCCCCCCCCCCCAAGTATTAATCATTGATGGCGCAGCGCGCCCCCCACCCCCACCCCAGTATTAAAAACATTGGTGGCGCAGTGCGCCCCCCCACCCAAGCCCCCACCCCCCAGTATTAATCATTGGTGGCAGTGGCCACAGGATCCCCTCTCTCCTGCTCCTCCGATTGGAGCCCCAGCTGTGTAATCCTGGGGCTCCGATCGGTTACCATGGCAGCCAGGATGCTATTGAAGCTCTGGCTGCCATGGTAAGCTCCATGCTGCTGTGTGCACAAAGCACAGGGCAGCTGGGACAGTGTGAGATCCTATTCACCCTGATAGAGGTCTATCAGGGTGAATAGGACAAGGGTTCTAGTCCCTAAGGGGGCTAAAAGTTAGTAAAAAAAACAAAAAACACCAAAATATTAAGTATAAATGAAAGAAAGATTTAAAAAAAATAAAAATAAATACACGTTAACAATAAACATATTAATTTTCAGCAGATTTGTGTAGGATTTTTTTTTTTCAAAAATGAAAATTACCAGAATATCGGTATAAATTATCGGCTATCGACCTGAAAGTTCACAAATTATCGGTATCGGCCCTAAAAAATCTATATCGGTCGATCCCTAGTATTAGCAATATCATTCACAAGCTGCGTAAAAAATTCACATCGTAAACTGATCTGTGGTGTGGATTGTAGGTCTGCAGTATGTCAATTTATGCTGCTGAAAACTTCTTTAAATATACTAGAATTTAGGAGACAGTATAGTCAGGCGTATAACATGCTTATTGTATTGTACCTTGATAAAATGTTAGTACATTGCATTTATTGCTTATCTGGTGGTGCACCCACTGTTTTAGCATACAGGGACCTTAGAATGGCTGACTGTCATTCATTCTGGTGTTTTATGCAGTTATTATGAGTGGCGCTCCTTTTCTCATCACTTTCTAATGCAAATGGAGCAATAAGTGCATCTTATCCTCCAAAAGGAAGGGGACTGGTGAGTAAGCAGTGCCACCAAGCGCTGAGATAATGAGAATGGTTCACATGCGCTCTACACTGCGACGTAGTATGCACAGGGCTAGTGCTCATGGGAAACCCACTAACCAATATATTTTTGGACACTGTCCTAAAATAAAGATGTCCCCCCTGTGCAGGTATCAGTGCCATAACCCCAGTTCTGCAGGAAAGCATGCTGGCTGAGAGAAGTAATGTACAATAATTTCACTGAAAAAGTACTATATTTGTGTGCATTGAACAGTATGAAATATAAATGCAATGAATATAACATTACTATATATGACCACTTACCGATCTAAGCGGATCCTTTCTTTGGAATATGTCCGCCTATAGGACTAAGGCTAGGTCTACATGACATGTGTCGCGCAACATTTTGTCGCACAAATGCTGCGCAACAATTTTTATAATGGTAGTCTATAGTGTCGCACTGCGACATACTGCGACGCGACATTTCGAATGGATTTTTTGCGACTGTTGCGTCGCAGTCACAGCATGTCTCAGTGCGACACCATAGACTATCATTATAAAAATTGTTGCGTGACAAATTTCGTCGTGTAGACCTAGCCTTACTGAAAAATGAACCTGAAAAATGAACCTAAATCTTTATTATTTGCATGCCATTCAGCTGATCAGCATGCTAAGACGACAGGTGTCATTTAAAGGAATATCTCCTATCTTTATTCTCCAGGCTCCAAAGTGGGATGAATTTACAGATCTGTTTTGTAAATGACAGCGGAAGTGACAAGGACAGCGATGCTGATGACAGCAAAACGGAAACGAGCCTGGATACCCCATTATCCCCAATGGTGAGCGCAATTGTTGGGAACACCTTTCAGCAGGGAACTGTGGCCCAGATTTACTAATCTTATAGATGGTGTAAACTTAGGCTGTGTAGACCTGCTACAGATGGATCACAGGGACTCAGGCTGGATGACACATGTGGTGAATTTATCATGAGGGGAATATTTGAAGTCGGTTCTGCTTGAGTCTGCTTTGGCGTACTTTATGTCGCATGTTGTTTGATAAATTTATCTAATCCTTAAATACTTTCCTTCTCCACCCTCCTCCTAGAGTGCGACTTTTTAAGAAAGTCTCAGTGATGAATCTGGAGTGAAGCTCATTCACGTGGCTAGCCACGCCCACTTTCCTAACCATCCTTCAGAACTGGAGTAGTGTAAAAATTCAAAAAGTTGCAAAATGTTTGTACAAGTGAGTCAAAAAAGTCGCAAATGACCTATTTTGCAACTTTTTGAAGCCAGAGAATGAAGGCATGATAAATTCGGGCCTTTAACTATATACCAACTATTGGTTGGCTTACCCTGAGGCATGATTAACGCCAGACTTGTAACACAATATTACCTCTTAGGCCATGCCCCATTTCCCCAGAGCACCACCCCGTCTCACTAAACCTCTTTTTTTCAGAACAAGACTGGAAAAAGTGTAGAAGCCCTTGCTGTGCTAAATTGCGCCACTTTTTTGACTTTTTACATTCTAGGTGCAGACACATTAGTAAATGTGCCACTTTGGGATGTGTTGAACATGACTTTTATTGTACGTTGAGCTGTAGTTTACAGAGATTTACAATTTGAAAAACCAAACTGACAGAAAAAACTCCACAAAAAAAAAAAAGTTTGTCCTGCATTTAACATTTGCCATAGACTTCGATGCAACATCTGGAAAAAAAGCCCCCAGAAACTGCAAAACCCCTCAGACATGCTAAACGAAAACAGGGTGTGACATCAGCTTTATGGCTTATTCACAGGATATGTGTCTGATAAATGCGGGTGGGACCCATCGCCAAAATGAGGCCCCCCCGATCCTTGTCCCACCTATGCCACCGCATTTCCTGTGGATGCAACGACTGACTAAATCGTCAGGACGGGATTAGGGGCCTGTTCTCGAGATAGGTGTGGGTTCCAAGAGGTGTGCCACATTTATCAGACATTTGTGGCATTTTCTGCATATCATTAACATCTACCTCTTTAATACTTACAATATTTACTCCCTCTGGTGGACATTTGTGGTATCAGTTCTGTTCCCTTAGCATTTCTCTATAAGTACAGGGAGGGAAGAAATGCAAATGAGCTCTTAACAAGCTCTGCCTCTAATGCCACCAGATGTAAGGCAGCTATCCTATAAGTCAATGTTCAGCTCTTAAAATAAGCCTTGAGACATGGCTTGGATATTAAATAAGCCAGCACCTCATGAGGGGCAATCACCCGGAACAGCTGTCTGCAGATGAGGTGCTGGCTTATTTAATATCCAAGTCATGTCGCAAGGCTTATTTTAAGAGCTGAACACTGACTTATAGGATAGCTGCCTTACATCTGGAGGCATTAGAGGCAGAGCTTGTTAAGAGCTCATTTGCATCCCTTCCCTCCCAGAATTCCAGAGGAGCATGTATGGCCTATAAGTCTCCTCACACTGATTAAGGTGCTCTCTCCCTAAGGAGAGTTAGTTCCCCCTTGCTCTATAAGTACAGAAAGCCAAATACTCTGCTTTAGACAGCACAAAGGCTCTCGGTTTACTGTAGATTTGTGCATTTGTAAAATGACACCCTTAGGCCCCTTTCACACGAGCGAGTATTCCGCGCGGATGCGATGCGGGAGGTGAACGCATTGCACCCGCACTGAATACTGACCCATTCATTTCTATGGGGCTGTGCACACGAGCGGTGATTTTCACGCATCACTTTTGCGTTGCGTGAAAATCGCAGCATGCTCCTCTTTGTGCGTTTTTCACGTAACGCAGGCCCCATAGAAATGAATGGGGTTGCGTGAAAATCGCAAGCATCCGCAAGCAAGTGCGGATGCGGTGCGATTTTCACGCACGGTTGCTAGGAGACGATCGGGATGGAGACCCGAACCTTATTATTTTCCCTTATAACATGGTTATAAGGGAAAATAATAGCATTCTGAATACAGAATGCATAGTAAAACAGGGCTGGAGGGGTTAAAAAAAATAAAAAATCATTTAACTCACCTTAATCCACTTGCTCGCGATGCCCGTCATCTCCGTCTGACTCTTTTACTGTATAGGACCTGTGGAGAGCATTAACTATAGTTTAAGGACCTGGGATGACGTCACTCCGGTCATCACATGGTACATCACATGATCTTTTACCATGGTGATTCACCATGGTAAAAGATCATGTGACGTACCATGTGATGACCAGAGTGACGTCTTCCCAGGTCCTTAAACTATAGTTAATGCTCTCCACAGGTCCTATACAGTAAAAGAGTCAGACGGAGATGGCGGGCATCGCGAGCAAGTGGATTAAGGTGAGTTAAATGATTTTTTATTTTTTTTAACCCCTCCAGCCCTGTTTTACTTAGCATTCTGTATTCAGAATGCTATTATTTTCCCTTATAACCATGTTATAAGGGAAAATAATACTATTTACAGAACACCAATCCCAAGCCCGAACTTCTGTGAAGAAGTTCGGGTTTGGGTACCAAACACGCGCGATTTTTCTCACGCGAGTGCAAAACGCATTACAATGTTTTGCACTCGCGCGGAAAAATCGCGGGTGTTCCTGCAACGCACCCGCACATTTTTCCGCAACGCCCGTGTGAAAGAGGCCTAAGGGACACAAGAATGCAGAGCTAATAATTGTAAGTTTGAATTTTTTTTTTTTTTTTTATATTTCTCCTTTTTCATATTACATATCATTGTCTCAATACATCGAGATAATCCAGTATATTTAAATATTATATTATTTGCTCAGTTATTTGTGCGCCCACGCTGCTGCCTACCCTCCTTGTCACAGGCCATAATACTAATAGGAGCAAATATAAATGACTGGTGGTAACCAGAGCTCATACATGAGCCTTTCAGTAAGGACAGTGATATCAGAGTGCTATCCATTCACTTCTACAGGCGTGTTATTCACTCACAAATGCAGAATGAATGATAAAGGCCTTTTTTTCTCCTTTTGTATTATGTAGAGCAAGCAGAGTTCTTCATACTCAGACAGAGACACCACTGAGGAGGAATCCGAGTCCTTTGAAGACATGGATTTTATCTCGCGACAGAAGAAACTGCAGGCTGAAGCCAAGATGGCGTTGGCTATGGTGAAACCCATGGCCAAGATGCAGGTGGAGGTGGAAAAACAGAATCGGAAAAAATCTCCAGTTGCAGATCTTGTAAGTGAAAAGCACTGCACTATTACACTGTATATAATGTATGCATTTCTGCGGTCTGCACTAAGTATTACACTGTATATAATGTATGCATTGCTGCGGTCTGCACTAAGTATTACACTGTATATAATGTATGTATTGCTGCGGTCTGCACTATTACACTGTATATAATGTATGCATTGCTGCAGTCTGCACTAAGTATTACACTGTATATAATGTATGTATTGCTGTGGTCTGCACTAAGTATTACACTGTATATAATGTATGTATTGCTGCGGTCTGCACTAAGTATTACACTGTATATAATGTATGTATTGCTGCGGTCTGCACTAAGTATTACACTGTATATAATGTATGTATTGCTGCAGTCTGCACTAAGTATTACACTGTATATAATGTATGTATTGCTGCAGTCTGCACTAAGTATTACACTGTATATAATGTATGTATTGCTGCAGTCTGCACTAAGTATTACACTGTATATAATGTATGTATTGCTGCAGTCTGCACTAAGTATTACACTGTATATAATGTATGTATTGCTGCGGGTCTGCACTAAGTATTACACTGTATATAATGTATGTATTGCTGCGGTCTGCACTAAGTATTACACTGTATATAATGTATGTATTGCTGCGGTCTGCACTAAGTATTACGCTATGTTGGTAAGGCTGATTAGTCAGCCTGCATTTGTGGGAAGGGCGGAGGCTCTTCATATACGAGCCACACCCTCACTTCCAGGCGTGTGTTTTCAGGTGCCCCACCCTCCCTCCCTTATCTTCTCATTTCCACAGGGTATGCCCACTTATAGGCCTACCCACGATCATGGCTTAGGGCAGACAACAAGCCATTTAGTCAGGTCAGCTAAGACACGCCTAGCTGGGTTAGATTGTTCCCGTTGTTTCTCTCCCTAGGGTTCTTCGAATACCTCTTGGCCGTAGCCATGACCACAAATAATGTATGCATTACTGCGGTCTGCACTAAGTATTACACTGTATATAATGTATGCATTTCTGCATTGCTGCGGTCTACACTAAGTATTACACCGTATATAATTTCTGCATTGCTGCGGTCTGCACTAAGTATTACACTATATAATGTATGCATTTCTGCATTGCTGCGGTCTGCACTAAGTATTACACCGTATATAATTTCTGCATTGCTGCAGTCTGCACTAAGTATTACACTATATAATGTATGCATTTCTGCATTGCTGCGGTCTGCACTAAGTATTACGCTGTATATAATTTCTGCATTGCTGCAGTCTGCACTAAGTATTACACTGTATATAATGTATGTATTGCTGCGGTCTACACTAAGTATTACACCGTATATAATTTCTGCATTGCTGCAGTCTGCACTAAGTATTACACTATATAATGTATGCATTGCTGCATTGCTGCGGTCTGCACTAAGTATTACACCGTATATAATTTCTGCATTGCTGCAGTCTGCACTAAGTATTACACTATATAATGTATGCATTTCTGCATTGCTGCGGTCTGCACTAAGTATTACGCTGTATATAATTTCTGCATTGCTGCAGTCTGCACTAAGTATTACACTGTATATAATGTATGTATTGCTGCGGTCTACACTAAGTATTACACCGTATATAATTTCTGCATTGCTGCAGTCTGCACTAAGTATTACACTATATAATGTATGCATTGCTGCATTGCTGCGGTCTGCACTAAGTATTACACCGTATATAATTTCTGCATTGCTGCAGTCTGCACTAAGTATTACACTATATAATGTATGCATTTCTGCATTGCTGCAGTCTGCACTAAGTATTACACTATATAACGTGTGCATTGCTGCGGTCTACACTAAGTATTACACCGTATATAATTTCTGCATTGCTGCGGTCTGCACTAAGTATTACACAGTATATAATTTCTGCATTGCTGCGGTCTGCACTAAGTATTACACCGTATATAATTTCTGCATTGCTGCGCTCTGCACTAAGTATTACACCGTATATAATTTCTGCATTGCTGTGGTCTGCACTAAGTATTACACAGTATATAATTGCTGCGTTGCTGCGGTCTACACTAAGGTGTATGGCTCAAATACCAACGGACTACAACTCACTGAGAGAAGTACACTGAGGGTGCCCGTCACTTACCCAGTCACTATCTGGTTTTATGTTAATAAAGATAAAATGAAATCTGTTACCAGTTTATGCTGTCCCGTCTGAGGGCAACGTAAACTGGGGACAGAGACCCTGACCTGTTTTTTTTTTTATATAAGTATTTTTTTTAAAGATGACCTGTACCCTTTCCTGACATATCTGTAACTACTTGTATTCCCCACGTAATAACAACTCTTTAGCATCTATTCTTCTGACTCTGTTCATTTATTATTCCTTCTAGAAGTTATGAATGAATTACTAGCAGTTTAGCAGGTGTTGGGGTGTCTCTGCACGGATTGGATAATATCAGACTGTGCAGAGTCACACACCCCTGACATATTCCGCAGCACTGTACAGACATGACCATCACTCTCTGTCCCCAGTCAGTATGTCTTTGGAGTGTGGGAGGAAACCCACGCAAACATGGAGAGAACATAGAAACTCCATGCAGATGTTGTTCTTGGTTGTATTCGAGCCTAGGACCCCAGCGCTGCAAGACACCAGTGCTAACCACTGAGCAGCCGTACTTCTTGACAAACTGCTAATAATTCATTTGTAACTTCTAGAAGGAATAATAAACAAATGATACAAGGTAGAGTCTGTAAGAATAGATGCTCCAGGATTGTTATTACATGGAGAAGGCAATTTGTTACTAAAACAGACATGTCAGGAGAGAAAACAGGTCCTCTTTAAATCCCTATAGAGAAGATCCAGTGTGAGCTGAGTGATGGAGTCTGCTGAAGAACTGCAGAGCACTAGCACAGGAGACCTTATCTTCATGAGCTTCTGGCTGTCCTCACCGCTGATTAACAGCTCTGTCCCTATAGCAATCAGTGGTGGTGGCTGAGGAGAGCAGTGAGGACTCCCATACATGCAGTGTATTTGAGGGGAGTATCACTCAATTTGCCCTGGAGCTATTGCACAGCTTAGAATTGGAAACCGGGTAATCCTGGTATCGAACCGAACTGGGTATCAAACTATTGAGAAAGTATCTGGGTGCAACCCTATGACACAGAGCACTCTCTCCTCACTGCAGGAGACTGACGTGACCCAGGATCTGTGCGAGCTCCTCTATCTCCTCATTTTAGGGATCTCAGCCCTTGAACCCCACTAATCAAAACCTTTGATATGTCTCTATGTACAGGGACACATTTGTATTGTGTAAAATATATAGCTGTAATATACTCTGCTCTGCATTTGCCAATCATTTCTAAGATTTTTACTGGTGGATGAGAACAGATCTTGGCGAGGAATTGATAGTTGGACAATAGTGGGAACATTTTTCTTGTATCAGTGTAAAACTGCTAGAGCTCCCAAACTTTATACATAATCACCGTACTTTTTTCCCAACGCCATTTATATGAAATCATAATATACTGAGCAGACTGGCAGCACAGGAACTGTGGGAATACGTATTATCAACTGTGATGTAAGCCTATGTGGGACCTGGGCCAATTTTAGTAAAACAGCGCCACCTGGTGTTCACTTGGCACTAGCAAAAAAAAATAAAAAAAATTGCACTGAATGTAAATGAATCATGTATTTCATGTATGATACTGAAGTATTTTAGGGTGAATGGATTTATACTGAGTATTTGATCACTAATTTTGCTTCTTTGCCCTTTGTAGTTACCGCACATGCCGCACTTGATGAAGAGGAGCTTGAAGCCTACTGACCTGAGGGATATGACGATTGGCCAGTTACAGGTTATAGTGAATGATCTTCACTCTCAGATTGAAAGTAAGTAGTTAGGTTTTTCTCTTAAAACAGGGGTTCACAGCATTATTTGGTCTGGGGGCTGCATGGTTGCATTGCTCTATTTCAGTAATATATTAACCATCCTCTTTAAAATATGATTTGCTGCATTATTGATTATCGGCCAGCATAATTACAGGCATGCTTAAAGAGCCCCATTAGGACCTGGTAGTGATTTATACATTCCCTTTAATGAAAACTAAACGCTAACATACACGTACGTGTAGAAACTAGAACTTGGCCTGCATTGGTGCAAAAGTAAAAAAGGTTCTTGGATCCAAAAAAGTGAGAGGAAATATCCAGACTTCATGTGGTGCTGAAGGCCAAAAATGGCCTGGAAACAAGAAGGAGAAACAATCCTGAGGTGGACTCGTCTAAGCCAGATCTGTCTAAAGGGTAGCCATTGAAAAAGACCACTAAAAATGTCTTAACATACTGTTATAGATTAGTGATCATACAGTGGATGAAGCATGTGTGCTGTTTTTGCAGGCTTGAATGAAGAGCTAGTCCAGCTCCTCCTCATCCGTGATGAATTGCACATGGAACAAGATGCAATGCTTGTAGATATCGAAGACTTGACAAGGTAAGAGTTTTATTAAATTCTTTATAATTATACATATAGTATAGACCCGTCAGAAACTACAACTCCTAGCATTGCTCGGCTGTTCTCAGAACTCCCAGTGCAGCATGCTGGGAGTTGTAGTTTCACAACAGCTGGAGTGCCAGATGTTACTGACTCCTGGTATACACAATAGCTACATGCAAACGTTACAAACAGTAATTCGCCTTTCAGCTAGAGACGAAAACATTGTCCTATGCAAGTAATTAAGACCTTATGTACCCAAAATTAGACGTGGCAACTTTATTATAGATGTTTGAAATAACCTCATAACTATGCATTTGCCTAAATTAAAAGAGTTTCCAGGTTTCTTTTTAACTCTTAGTGCTCATTTACACGACCGTATGAATGGTTCCGCAACCATTCCGCAACAGATGCGGACCCATTCATTTCAATGGGGTTGCAAAAGATGCGGACAACACACCGTGTGCTGTCTGCATCTGTAGTTCTGTTCCAATCGCACAATCGCGGACAAGAATAGGCATTTCTATAATGGGCCTCCCTTTCCACGGACGGCATCCGTATTTTGCCGATCCGCAATTTGTGGACCGCAAAGCGCGGTGCGGTCGTGTGGTTGCGCCCTAAGGCAGCCATAGAATCAGCGCTGAAATGAATTCATGTAAAGCCCAATATAGAGTGGTAAAGAGGAGCAGGGACTATGCATTTCTATGTACCCTGGGCAATTCTGTAACTAACATCACAGCGCCATAGTTGTTAAAGGGGTTCTCCAGGGCTAAAAGATGGCTTCTTTCTTCCAAAAACAGCACCACACCTGTCCACAGGTTGTGTGTGGTATTACAGCTCAGCCCCATACACTTAAAAAGAGCTGAGGTGCATCATCAGAAAAAAAAAACATGGATGGTGTGGGGGGGGGGGGGGGGGGGTGACTGTTTTTGGAATTAAGCATCTATGTTTCTCCAATCCTGGCCATCCCCTTTAAAGTAACTGCTGAAGCTTATCCATTTACACAACTAGATGATGTGGATGACAAGGACATAGCAGCCATGGGAGCTCTCTGTTCTACTACTGTGTCATGTTCTTTGCTAAGTTTTCATGTTTAAGAGGAGAAGTACTAATATAGAAAAGGCTACAATTAGAGATGAGCGAATTTCATGTTATAAAAAATTCGTTCACGCTTCATTTGCTGGTAAAAGCAGAATTGCGTTATGGATTCCGTTACCACGGACCATAATGCAATTCTATGACGGAATGCCTTTAGAGGCATTCCGTTATTCATTCCGTCATAGAAGTCTAGTGCCTGCATAACGGATCCGTCCCGTTTCCGTTATGCAGGGGAGTCCTCTCCTGCATAACTGAAACGGGACGGATCCGATATGCAGGCCATAGGCTTCTATTATGACGGAGTGAATAACGGAATGACTCTATAGGCATTCCGTCATAGAATTGTGTTATGATCCGTGGTAACGGAATCCATAACGCAATTCTGCTTTTACCACCAAACGAAGCGTGAACGAATTTCATAACATGAAATTTGCTCATCTCTAGCTACAATCTTTCCAAACCTGGAAGACGCTGACATCTACTGGTTACAATTGAGTACTACCTTTTGTCAGTGTGAAATGATGCATGTTTTATGTCATTTTCTAAAGAGCTCATATTTGCATATTTCGTGTAGGTGGATTGTACTCTTCACATGTTTAAGCAGAGAGGAATGTTAACACATTTTAGAACACATAATTGTAATCCACAAATGTTTATTCTGACTCACTGCCTGTTCTTGTGAGTGTGCTCTGAGTCAGAACAGATGACTGACATTTTTGCATTAAAAAGTGCCTTAACATTCCTGTCTGCTTAAAGGGTTTATCCGTGAATTGAAAATGATGACCTATTCTGAAAATTGGTCATCATTGTAACATTGGTGGGGTTCCAAGTCCCGGCAGTCCCGCAGATCAGCTGTTACAAGGAGCCACCTCGCTCTCCGGTGCTCTGATGAGCACAGTGGCCCCCAGCAGTTTTCTAAGCATAGTCCTGTACATTGTATAGTGGCAGTGCTGGGTATTGCAGCTCAGCCCCACTGACTTGAATGGGGCTGAGCTGCAACTTGGCCATATCACCAATTTATGGTGATGTCATATGGCTTAGAAAAAATCTGAGGCCCTCGCGGACAACCTCCTCCGGGACCCCTGCACTTGGAGACTTTTTGGATTTAAGAGTATCTCTCTTTCTTTATGAAACTTTCATTAAAGGGGTTTTCTCATCTAAATCATGTATTGTTAATATTGGAATATCTGTCATATGAGGTGGCTGGGGTTTTGGAACGGCCAAGTGGACTGTGCCACTCCGTTCCTGTATCTCTATGGGAGTTATGGAAACAGCATTGTACACACCTCCATGGCTGTTTTCAAACCCTGGCCATCTCTGGCCAGCACATAGAACAGGTAGTCAGATCTCGACCATGGATGGCTAAGATGGGAATGCTCCTTTAAGAACATCATGCAGCAGTAGTACTGGACAAAGAGAAAGTTATGTCATCTTACCTAATCAAAATGTATTTATATGACCCCATCCAAAGCCAGAATGTCAGTGAGCTCACTACAGTTTTCAGAAACATTTCTTTTAAAGGGGTTGTGCCAACTTTAAGTTCACCTCAACTGCCAAGACCCCCAGTAATCATAAGACCGAGGATCCTGTAGGCTTCAAATTACACAAATTACTGTTTTTGACACTAAAATACTAAAATCCAAAAGAGCTGGTGATTTCAGTAATTTCCCTTGCTTACATAGGATGTTATACTTTTCGTTGGGACCAGAGCAGATGGAAGTCCATAGTCTGGTCACTTACCTGCTTACAGAATTACAGGAACATAGACGTGGCATGCATCACCTTTAGCACAGGATGTCATGTGTCATACTTCATTACCGAGCCCCGAAACAGGAATGCTGCAGGGGCAGAGGTGTAACATACAGGACTGGTAGAGTTTTATGGGCAGGTAGGCAGCTGCATTCACATGTATGGCACATTGAGAGGTTATAATGGACACAGACGTAATGTTCTGCAGAGCTTGCGGTTCAGCTGTTTCCTGAGGGCACAGGCGGATACTGGCACAATTTTCCTCCATGAGCTCATAGTCAAATCTTACAGCCAGAGTAAATGCCATATGAGGGCAGTGTACTTGTTATAACATGGCTGCATTACTATTACTGTATATTGTATATTTAGCAGCTGCTGGGTCCTTTTTGTTCAGACATTTAAAGATCAGTAAGGTCAGGATTCCTGGTGCTGTTTTGGAAGCCAAACTCAGGAGTGGATCATAAAAGGAAAGAAAGGATAAAGGACAGATATGACTTCTCTTTTGTTTTAATTTGTTCCTTGTTTTGGCTTCCAAAACTGTATCAGTTTACCAGAGGGGTGGATTGGCCATAGACCTTACAGGGAAATTTCCAGTGGGCCGATGCCCAGGGGGCCGCCTGGGCTCTCTCCACGGCCGGCCAGTGTAAATTTTTGGGGATGTATTTTGTGATATTTTGTGATGGACTGTGGTATTTGGCTCTGTTGGGGTGGTATAAAGTGCCACAATATGGTATTGCTGGCCCTGCCTTCCATCAATTTGGACCTGACTACAAAACAGGGCCACTTTTAGGATTTTCTCCCGGGCCACCTGGTTCCCAGTCCGCCCCTGGTTTACCATGAACCACAGCTGATTTTGCACCCCTATTCAACCCATGAAAAAAAAAAATAATACCCAATTTCCTGGGGGGGGATTCAAAAAAGATTTTTTTTTTGACCCATTAACCCCCATAGAGGAAAATGCCACAGCTGCATATCATATTTACAGTAAAGCATTCCATATATCTGTACAGAGTGCTGAATGTTTGTGCCTGTACTTTGCTTTACTTGCCCTATGCTGATTTTTGGATTATGATATTTTATTCTACGTTTAGACAGAAAGCTAAATTCACAGTTGGGATGAATTCTTGTTACCAAGTGGCAATGCCTTCTGGGAGTTCGTTTGACTAAGCTGTCGGTCACATCAGTGTCACCTCTAGGTGTATTTGGACCCTTGGGAGTTAAAGTGATGGCATATACTGCATGCTTAACCAGGTCACCTTGGGCCCATCAAAAACAGGGGGCGCTGGCATCTGCCTAGTTCACTTTGGTGATGATGCTAGTCATAGGTTCACCTGATAGGATAGTTCAAAATAATTATAAGTAAAGGGAAGTAGGGCACAATGAATTAGCTTTTAGGCCACACGGTCAGGTTTCCTGATGAAGTTTTGGAAGCCAAAACCAGGAGTGAATAAAAAAAAAGAGAAGTCTTTTATTCTTTCTCTCCTTTTATGATCCAATTCTGATTTTGGCTTCTAAAACTGTATCGGGAAACCTGACTGTGTGGCCGTATCCTAAATGACAAAGTGAATAAATGTTCAGCTTCCCTCTACTTCCCAATCATGGTATGCCAGAGGTGAAGGAGTATGATTCGGAATTCTCATGTAAAAAGATGTATAAATCCTGCCACTAACACTCGGCTTTTCTTTTCCTTTCCCACAGACATGCTGAAAGTCAGCAGAAGCACATGGCAGAGAAAATGCCAACTAAATAAAGCAAAAAGCCATTGAACATTAGGAACAAGCTAAACTTTTATTTTGCTTTTGTGGTTGTCAAAATGCTGATGCTCGAGATGATACACAAGAAAAATCAGTGTTAGTCTTTGATGATGTCTGAAGCTTTTTGTCCAGTGATTTGGCCTCTGCTTCCTAATTTATTTTAACTTTTTACTTGTGCCTCTAGACACCTGGCATTTTGTTAAGAATCTATATATGTACAGTACTTATTCCATTACAGACTATGGATAAAGAGACAGATAATAGTTACAAATTGTATTTATTTTTTTCATTTGCAAATCTTTTCAGTTGGTCAGTATTTTACCTATAACTACCTTTTATTCTCCTGTAGTTCCCAAACACAAATGTTATTGACGGTGCTAAACAAGTCAACAACTACACGCCTGCCTCATCGTAAAATTGTAGCTTTCTGTATCTTGTATAATTCAATCAGTGGTCAACATTTTGTGAATGTTGATTACCTGACTTCCATTTTTAGATGTGCTATTGTATTATTCAACTGGATTACAAGGAAAGGTCACATTGAGAGGTTTTATGTATAAATATGTAAAATAAACTTTAAACATTTGTTTTGTATGTTACTGTCTTTTGCCTGGCATGATCTGTGGTTTGCTGAACTGCATTCCGCCATCAGGTAACCAGTGACCTCTATTTATAAAGGGGAACTCCAGAGGTTCAAATGTAGGAATCTTTTCCTGCAAAACTATATATCATTCTGCTCTGTTCTTCCTGCTGTATAACCTGCTGCCTGCAAACTGTATTGCATTTCGTGGTGAAAGGTTCCCTTTAAATAATAGGTAATTTTCTGATGACACATTCCCTTTAAAGGGTAACTGTCATTTTTTTATTTTATTTTCTAGTTTATTTGAGCTAGGCATGTATACCTGAGTTAGTTTGTCAATGATTGTCAAAAGATCTGTAATTACCTTGAAATAACAGCTTTCATGAATGTCCTCTGTCCCTTTCCACTGGTCCCTTAAAAGACAGTTGCTATGGCTCAATTGTCTCCGGCTAAGAAGACAGGAAGACAGAGGGGCGGTCCTTCACACTGCATGCCTGCATTAGGCTTCAGAGTCAGGGGGCGTGTCTCTCAGTAATCCAATCTGATTGGCTGGCAGGAAGTTGCTGGCTACATCAAATGTGTATGGGAAGTAAGGGAAAGCAGTTTTGACCTCAGAGAACTGGCAGATGGGCGTAAATGTTTAAACACCCGTAACTAAGGGGAAAAACTCAAGGAAAACAGTGGTATGTGAAGAAACTAAAGATTGCTTTATGCATTACGCTGCTGCAGCAGTTACATATGCTAAAATAGATTTTTTGATGAAAACATGACAGTTACCCTTTAATGAGCATGAACATGCAAACTGAATAAGTCAAAAGTTACCAGGGAGTATTGGACATGCTGCCTGCAGATTGCCCTACAGCCCTGCCTGCAGATTGTTTGGTACTTGGCGAGACTTGTTTGCAAGCGTGGTGGGCGCATTAGCCGCTGGGTGCTTGCTGTTTTAAACAGCAGACATCCGGGTCTAATGTCTGCGACTAGAGGTAATGCTGATTACAAGCTTTTAACCCCTCACATTCCATGGTCAAATATGACCACAGCATCTGGATGCCCAAAGACCTAGAAGCGCACTCTTCCGGGTGTGTTCGGTCTCCCCCTGGTGAGGAGCGGGGGAGCCGGCTTGTTTGTGCTGCAGCCTCTGTATTCCTCAATGATACAAGGCTGTCGAACATTAGTTCCCACGGAGCACCTGCCTGCGGCAGGGCTCCATAGAAACATAGTGAAATCCTCTTAGAATCCAGTGCAAATGCATTGGAGTCTATGAGAATAGCAATCTCATGATTGCTACTGACCTGGATAAGCAACAGATCAGTTTTACCGCATAGGGAATGCCGTAAAAACAAAACCCATAAAACTGTTACACAGTTTTTTCCATCTCCCCGCTACATAATATGCAATATTACATGATGGAAATAGAAAGTGCAAATTGTGCCACAAAAACAAGCCCTCATAAGGCTATGTGAATAGAAAAATAAAAAAAGTTATGGCCCCAGAAAGGCAGGGAATGAAAAACGAAAAAACCTCCAGGGCGGAAAAGGGTTAAATAAAGTTTTTGTTGAACATTTCTTTAGAATTTGTGGTGTTTTTTTTTTTTTTTTTATCTCCCTGTCTATATTAGAAGAATAAACCTAAAATCCTACATTTTTCACACTACTAGGCCTAAATATGTCAAAACCTTTAAAGGACAGGAGAGGTCTTCCTAGGGCTCATTCACACGACCGTTGGTGTCCCATTCCCATATTGCGGACCGCATATGCGGATCCGCAATACACAGGCACCGTTCCATTGTCATTCCGCATCACCGAAATCCGGAGATGCGGAACGGATGCACGGAATGGAACACTACGGAAGCACTACGGAGTGCTTTCTGGGGTTCCGTTCCGTGCCTCCGCAACGCAAAAAGATACTTGTGGTTCACGGCACGGGACACCAACGGTCGTGTGAACGATCCCTTATGGAGAGTTTTCTAGGTATGCTCTGTGACCTGTGCAGAGGTCAGGAGGGAGAAGATAAGCTGTGATATCAACTGTTGTAAATAATGGATGCCGTGTTATCTATATATATACCTAGGTGATATCTGTCATTGTAATTCTGCCTGTGATAATGCAAAGGCTACTCTACAGAACAGGAAATCATCACGTAATATTAGGCCTAGCTGTCAGTGTGAAAACTGCACGTTAGATATTTTTTCAAATAGATAGTAACAATGAAAATTTAAACAAACATTATAAAAAAATATGTTTAACATGAAACAAATATTTAAACAATAGGTCAATTTCTGATGACACATTCACTTAAAGTCCATATGTATTTGTGCTTATAAAAAGCCCAAAAGTTCCTATCAATGTATTGGCACTTACAATACAAAAGTAGTTGTGGTGCCAGTGGTAGGCTGGAGCCAATTGTGATAAAAGGGTTGTACCACAGCAATCAGTGTATCATATTTAGAAGAGAGGTGTTTTTTTTCATGCTCATCAAGAATAAAATTATCTTATAAATATAATACACTGCGTGCCGTGGTACAACCCTTTTATCACAGTTGGCCCCCAAAGCCCTGTGCAGCACCACAGTGTGGAGTCATAGGGATTCTGTGTGCTGCCATACCATTCAGCATCAGGAAGTGCAATCCTAACGTTGTGTTCATAACATTACCTCTGTATATAATTCCTGAGCCCAGGCTGATCCCAAGAGTCACGCACTATGGTCATAGGCAATGTATCTAACATGTGTGCCTGACTGTTTTGGCGGCACTGAAGGACACAGTGGATGGCCCCCGTAGGGGCAATTCATTTAACTGTTATGGAGGCACTGAGAAAGATAAACTATAAGTAATGGGGACTCAATGGATAGCTCTTGCAAAGGCATTTGTGAAGGCAGCAGTTACCACAAGTGAGTCAGTTACACAGCGGTTCCTCCTGTCCTCCTCCTGCTTCCCCCTTGGCGGTTTGGGAAATGCTGGTGTCACACAGTCACTGTGCATTGATTGACTCCCTACTGTGTGTCAGCTCAGAGGCAGGCAGTGAGTCACACAAGCTGCTCCAGTCTGGCTCCTCCTAAATCCTTATGGGTGGGTTGGCGCTGGTGTGAGCAGATTGGTGAGAGTAGATGGACGAGAACCGCTCTTCTCTCTCCTCCTCTGCCTTTTCCACAAACTTGACATGTGACCTGCTTACCTGGCGCTGGGACTGTGAAAAAAAACCTAAAAACCTCTTTGGTGCCACGCCCTGTGCCACCTAGGCACTGGACTTCAAGTGCAGAATTGAAGAAATGCCCCTGAATATAGCCCCCACATTCTGGAGCTGGGAGTTGCCTGCTTAGGAGGCGAGACACAACCTTAACATTATTGAAAATGATTGCCTCTGTCTCATTACCAAAGCTCTATAAGGGCCTCTACATCCCTTTTAAATCCACTTTAATGGGACAACTAGAACAACAACTACTAAAAGTACAACATTCTGAGCACAAATAGTGTCTGGACCATCAATGAAGAAGCTGCAGTGATCACTCAAGATATGCAACCCCTTCAAACAGCTGATCAGCGGATGATATTGATGGCCTATCCTAAGAATAGGTCATGAATTTAAAAAGGTTGTATAACCACTTTAAAATACAGTGTTACGTAAGCACGGCCAGCACTGCTGGATTACAGGATGGTTGTAACTCCTGGATACGAGCAGTGTATAATGTGATGGAAAAATGAATCAAGCCAGCAAAGGAGGCAATATGGACAATCACAATACATTAGTAAGGGCCTTGTATTAATTTTGTCTACATGATAAATGCCATTAGCTGAAGTAAGACAACCCCTTTAAGTAACCAATGGCAAGAAAATATAAATTGATGTTTTCAATGGCTTTTGTCACGCGATAACACTGACATGTTAGTTTGGCTATATCTGTATAGTTCAGTCAAAAACTACAAAAGAAAGGCTAACTGATTTCTTACCTACTGTACTTATCCTGCTCTGATTTTGACATTATCTTCACCACACTTGCACAAAGAAGATAAAAATAATCCTAGATTCTTCTTTTTATCAGTATGTACAGTAGCTTATCTGCACAGGTACTCTTAAAAAAAAATGTATAGCTTAAAGAGGACCTTTCACCGGTCCTGACATTACAATATACACTAATCACGAAAAGTTAGGGATATTTGGCTTTCGGGTGAAATTTATGGAAATCGTAAAAAATTCACAATGATATTATATCCTGAACGTAGGACGTTTAAGTAGAAGCATGCAATGGTGACTTCCTCGTCTCAAAAAATGTTTTAAAACAAAACACCCACAATGCCATGCATGCAGCCAATCAGCAGCCAGCTAGCTCCTGTGAAGTCACAGCCCTCAGCCATCTTGGATTTAGCCATTTTCCAGTGTACTTAGTGCAGGGAGAAACATCAGCAGGCGCTAGGGACAGTGGTAGAAAAGACTTTAAAACTTTTATTTTGCTCAATAGAAGTTCAGGGAAAGAGCATTAAGTGTAAGGAAAGGATATGGAGGAATTAGTCCACAGTATTGAAGCAGAACAGGGTTCAGTAGGGGATTTTACAGCCTGGGTAATAGGAATAAAATTGCCATTATACAGCTCTGTAATTCCAGCAAACCGTTGTTGTTATTGGGGTCTTATTAGCCCTTGTGCGGTGCAGTTATATATATGTTCTAAAGCCTTTTTTTGTTGTGTATTAGTGGGGGCGGTGGGGCTTATTAGCCGTTGTGTGGTGAAGTGAGAAAATTAAAGCCTTTTTTGGCGTGTATTAGTGGCAAAAAAAACTTTATTTGTCGTTCATGGCCACGGTTATACGTTCTAAAGCCTTTCTTTGGCATGTATTAGTGGGGGAAAAGAAAAAGGGCTTATTAGCCGTTGGTGTGTTGAAGTGAGAAAATTACAGCCCTTTTTGAAATAATTGGTAAAAAAAACTATATATTATTTGCTGTTCAGTGGAGAAGTTCCATTGTACTGCAGCCTTTTACGGGGTGTATTAATAGGATAGATACGCATGTCCTATTAGCCATTCTGCGGTTAATTGTGATTGTTATATTTATTTTTTGGGGTTTGTATTGATAGGAAAAAGAATGTCTTATTAGCCGGTCTGCAGTGAACCGACATTGTTATACAGCCATTGTTGTGGTGTATTAATGGGAAAAATAAGTACGTGTTATTAGCCATTCTGCTGTGAATTTACATTGTCATACAGACATTGCTGCGCTGTATTAATAGCAAAAATAAGTATGTGTAATTAGCCGTTCTGCAGTGAATTTAGATTGTTATTCATTGGTGAAATTTTTTTGTGATACAGCCTTTTTTGGGAAAATTGGTCGGTGAATGTAGACTTTCTTCAGTAGAGACTGAGTAATTGCGTCGATTAGCCATTCAGTGGTGAATTTTATTTTGTGAAACAGACTTTTTTGGGAAAATTGATGGGTAATTGTAGAGTATCTTCCGTAGGGACTAACAATTCATCAATTAGCCATTCAGTGGTGACATTTTTTGTGATACAGCCTTTTTTGGGAAAATTGGTCGGTAGCTATAACATTATATGTCCTTTACAGCCCACTGGGTGAATGTGGTTCCTGCCCAGCCACACCAGCAACTTGGCCAGGTGACGCCGGTTACGCCTCCACGTTCTCATGCCATTGGTCCTGCGACAATGTCCGCCTCTGCCTCCTCATCCTCCACCGTATCCTCAGCCTCCACTGCAGGAACAATTCACAGTGCTCCTCCAGCATACCACATGTGCAGGGCACGGCGGTGTCATGCTGCTCTACATATCGTTTGCCTGGCAAAAGGAGTAACACATGGGAGGAACTGCTCCGTGTCCTTCATCAAGAAATCAAATCCTGACTTTATCCGCGACAACTCAACTCAAAATCGGAACCATGGTGACCGACAACGGGAAGAACATGTGTCGGCGCTGCGTCAAGGAGGGCTGAGCCATGCGCCCTGCATGGTGCATGTGTTCAATCTAGTTGTAAAGCGGTTCCTGAAGTCTTCCGCCCATCTGCAAGACATCCTAAAAATTGCCAGGAAACTTTGCATGCGCTTGCCACTCGTACACCGCCAAGCACACCCTCCTTGAGCTGCACCGGCAGAATGGCGTCCCCCAACATAGGCTGATATGCAACGTTTCCACCCTTTGGAATTCCACCCTCCATATGTTGGACCGACTATATAAACAGAGAAAGGCCATAAACCATTTATTGATGATCCAAGCGGACAGAGGTACTCCCCTGTGTAACTGCGATGTTAGCCAGTGGCAGCTCATGCGTGACACCTGCCGTTTGCTCGTGCCATTTGAGGAGGCCACTTTATTTGTCAGTCGCCAGGACTACAGGATGAACAACGTCATTCCACTGATTCATGTCCTGGAAAAGATGCTGGTAAATATGGCTGGTCAGGGGACTGGAGATGTGGTGCCCACATCTCATGGCCACATAAGCCCTGTGGGGGCTGAACTGAAGGAGGGCATTGGAGCACAAGCAATGTGTAGCAAAATTTGTGTTTTTTTTACACAGGTAACAAGAGAGCAGGAGCAGCCGGAGGAGCAAGAGGGAGATGAGGAAGACGAGGCAGATGACCCAGGCACACCATGGCAGTATGCAGTGGAGATGGAGGCAGGGAGTCCCTCTGAGTCACTTGCACAAATGGCCTGATGCATGCTCACTTGCTTGCATAGTGACAGCCGAATTGTCACCATTCGGCAGAGGGATGACTACTGGCTCTCCACCATGTTAGACCCTCGCTACTGGTCCAAAATGGGGGCCTTTATTTACACCCGCTGAGAGGGAGGACAAACTGAACTACTATAGAGACATCCTATGTAGTCAGCTGGCCGCTGCCTATCTGCGCCATCGTCCGTCCTCTCGTAGGTCTGACTGGGGGACTTCTGTGCTCATGTTCCACTGCCATGGTGGCTGGGGGGGAGAAAGGGGTAGCAGGAGCAGTACCAGCTCCATCAGCAGCAGTCTGAGTCTACAGTCACTGATGAGCAGCTTTCTTCACCCACATAGTGAAGAAACTACTCACCAGCAGCTAGACATAGAGCAGAACCTGAACCAGAAGGTGGTGGCATACTTGGAGTGCACCCTGCCACCCGTCATCGAAGATCTGCTGTACTTCTGGGCAGCCAAACTGGATTTGTGACCGCGACTGGCCGACTTTGCCCTGGAAAAGCTGTCCTTTCCGGCCAGTAGTGTGGCATCAGAATGGGTGTTTAGTGCGGCGGGGGCAATAGTTACCCCAAATAGAACTCGCCTGTCCACCAAAAATGTGGAGAGACTGACCTTTGTCAAGATGAATCAGGCGTGGATCAGCCAGGATTTCTACCCACCAATGCCTGATGCATCAGATTAGATCTTCCATGCTGCCTCACCCAAACCTTGACAAAAGAGACCGGTTTCTTCTGGCTACCTGCCTCAGCTACTATTCTGATGCTTACACCTGCCTGATGCCACACATCTGATGCCAAGTGCTCTATCTTACACCCACCATCGTCAGCGGGTACTGTTATTGCCATCCACCTCCACTCTGTCACCGGGTCACTCTGTGGTCTCCTCATGCTGCTGCTGCCACTTCCCCACTTTGTCATTGTGCCCCTCTGTGGCCTCCTCATGCTGCTGCTGCTACCTCAACACTATGTCACCTTCCCAATCTGTGGCCTCCTCATGCTGCTGCTGCTGCCACCTCCACACTCTCTGTACTTCCTAAAACGAATGGATGTAATTCGCTTCTGTTAGATGATAGCTGCTGGGAGACAAGCAGTGTTTTTATACAGTTGTGTTCAAATTAATAGCAGTGTGTTTAAAAATATGAATAAAGCTCAAAATCCTTCTAATAGTTTTTATCTCCATACACTCAAATGCATTGGGAATACTACACATTTTATTCCAAATCAAAACATGAAGAAAAATATATCAAATTTGTGTTGTTCCTCAAAAAAATTGAAGAAAAGTGAATATTAGTCTGTTCAAAAAAATTCTTTACAAACTCAAACATTCACTATTTAAACGGAAAAATGTTTGAAGATTTTGCTTTCCTTTGAATCACTTAACTAATGTTTAGTTGTATAACCACTGTTTCTGAGAACTGCTGTACATCTGAGTTGCATAGAGTCAACCAACTTCTGGCACCTGTGAACAGGTATTCCAGCCCAGGAAGATTGGACTACATTTCACAGTTCTTCTCTATTTCTTGATTTTGCCTCAGAAACTGCATTTTTGATGTCACCCCACAAGTTTTCTATTGGATTAAAATCCGGGGATTGGGATGGCCACTCCATAACATTAATCTTGTTGGTCTGGAACCAAGATGTTGAACGTTTACTGGTGTGTTTGGGGTCATTGTCTTGTTGGAACACCCATTTCAAGGGCATTTCCTCTTTAGCATAAGGCAGCATGACCTCTTCAAGTATTCTGATGTATTCAAACTGATCCATGATCTCTGGTATGCGATAAATAGGCCCAATGCCTTAGTATGAGAAACATCCCCATATCATGATGCTTGCGCCACCATGCTTCACTGTCTTCACAGTGTACTGTGGCTTGAATTCAGTGTTTGGGGGTCATCTGACAAACTGTCTCTGGCCACTAGACCCAAAAAGAACAATTTACTTTCATCAGTCCACAAAATGTCTCTTTAGGCCAGTCAATGTGCTCTTTGGCAAATTGTATCCTCTTCAGCACATGTCTTTTTTTCAACAGTGAGACTTTGCGGAGGCTTCTTGCAGATAGCTTGGCTTCACATAGGCGTCTTCTAATTGTAACAGTACTCACAGGTAACTTTAGACCTTCTTTGATCTTCCTGGAGCTGGTTGTTGGCTGAGTCCTTGCCAATTTGGCTATTCTTCTATTCGTTCGAATTGTAGTTTTCCACTTTCTTCCATGTCTTTCAGGTTTTGGTTGCCATTTTAAAGCATTTGCGATCATTTTAGCTGAGCAGCCTATTATTTTCTGCACTTCTGTATATGTTTTCTCCTCTCCAATCAACTTTTTAATCAAGGTACACTGTTTTTCTGAACAATATCTGGAACAACCCATTTTCCTCAGAATTTCATAGAGAAATGCACTGTAACCAGCATGTCCAACATTTGCTGCTTTCCTTCCTTAAATAAGAGCAATATTTGCCACCTGTTTTTAAAGAATGAATGACCTCACTCATTGAACTCCACACTGCTATTATTTTGAACATGCCCCTTTCAATAAGTTATTGAATTACAGAGAATCAGCAGCATGCATGTCATGACTGTTGGGTCTGTTGGGTTTCTATTACTCTACTACACCTGCAAGTAAATAATTTGCCATGTAGAAATATAATTTCTACCAAAAACAGTGATTGATCAGGTTAGTGATGTCTGACTGCTATTATTTTGAACACAACTGTACACTTAATATATTTCTGTCCTTGAAAAGGTGACGAGATAGGTGCACTCAGCTAATAGGTGCAAATAGATGCATAAACAAATAAGGAACATTAAATTAGATAAAATGAAATGAGTCCCCAATGGCAATAGGACAGGGATAAAAAGGTGAAGATATCACTTAACAGCATACAGTATATTCCAAATGTATTAAAAATCGAGTGTAAATAAATATAACAGTATGCACTTCACTGGGGGTTGTTTACAGGATAAGCTCAATACACCTGACACTTTGAACCCCCCTGGCCAGGATCGCACGTAGTATATTGAAGATTGATGGCAGCACACTTTTCGCAGGCTTCTGATCAGTCCTTTTATTTAGAACAATTTATGCCACGATTTGTGCAATTTATGCCACTGTGAGTGCACACTGTTATATGAGCTAACACCGACCTGTAAGACTGAGTTCATATGTGAGTTATTTGGTCAGTTTTGAAATGTGCAGTGATTCTAGAAGAGACGCCTGTCATCTGCATGTCATACTGACTCACAGTATTGTTTCAATACCACAGCAGACTCTCTATGCATGTTACTGCAAGGCACAGTGTTCTACACCACTATACAGGCTCTCTGCAGCCAGGAAATAGCTGCTTTGTAACGCGTATTTGCCGCGAATAAATTTGAATCGTTTCGGAAAATTCGGCAAACCGGCCGAATCCAATTTTTTTTATATTTGCTCATCTCTAGTTGTAACCGCCTAGTTTTTTCCCCAATTCTACCCCATTTGTGCGAACATTTGTGTGGTGAAGTAAGAAACTTACAGCCCTTTTTGGCATGTATTAGTGGCAAAACAAAAATATTATTTGCCGTTCACGCCCGCAGTTATATGTTCTAAAGCCTTTCTTTAGCGTGTAGTAGTGGGGGAAAAGAAAAAGGGCTTATTAGCCATTGTGTGGTGAAGTGAGACAATTAAAGCCCTTTTTGGTGTGTATTAGTGGCAAAAAAAAAACTTTATTTGCCGTTCAGGGCCGCAGTTATATGTTGTAAAGGCTTTTTTTGGCGTGTATTAGTGGGGAAAAAGAAAAAGGGCTTATTAGCTGTTGTGTGTTAAAGTGATAAATTACAGCCCTTTTTGGAATAATTGGTAAAAAAACCATTATGCCATTTAGTGGAGAAGTTTCATTGTACTACAGCCATTTACGGGGTGTATTAATAGGATAGATACGTATGTCCTATTAGCCGTTCTGCGGTGAATTGTGATTGTTTATTTTTTTGGGGTGTATTAATAGGAAAAATAATACGTCTTATTAGCCGGTCTGCAGTGAACCGACATTGTTATAGAGCCATTGTTGTGGTGTATTAATGGGAAAAATAAGTACATGTTATTAGCTGTTCTGCAGTGAATTTACATTGTCATATAGACATTGTTGCGCTGTATTAATAGCAAAAATAAGTATGTGTAATTAGCCGTTCTGCGGTGAATTTACATTGTCATTCATTGGTGAAATTTTTTGTGATACAGCCTTTTTCGGGAAAATTGGCCAATGAATGTAGACTTTCTTCAGTAGGGATTGAGTAATTGCGTCGATTAGCCATTAAGTGGTGAAATTTGTTTGTGATACATCCTTTTTTGGAAAAATTGGTCGGTAGCTGTAACTACAGTCAAGGACAATATATGTCCTTTACGGCCCACTGGGTAAATGTGGTTTCTGACCAGCCACACCAGTAACTTGGTCAGGTGACACGCTTTCGCCTACACATTCTCATGCCGTTGGTCCTGCAACAATGCCCGCCTTTACCTCCTCATCCTCCACCGTATCCTCAGCCTCCACTGCAGTGACAATTCACAGTACTCCTCCAGCATACCACATGTGCAGGGCACGGCGGTGTCATGCTGTTCTACACATCGTTTGCCTGGCAAACGGAGTAACACATGGGAGGAACTGCTCCGTGTCCTTCATCAAGAAATCAAATCCTGACTTTGTCCGCGACAACTCAAAATCGGAACCATGGTGACCGACAACAGGAAGAACATGGTGTCGGCGCTGCGTCAAGGAGGGCTGAGCCATGCGCCCTGCATGGTGCACGTGTTCAATCTAGTTGTAAAGCGGTTCCTGAAGTCTTCCGCCCATCTGTAAGACATCCTAAAAATTGCCAGGAAACTTTGCATGCACTTGCCACTGGTACACCGCCAAGCACACCCTCCTTGAGCTGCATCGGCAGAATGGCGTCCCCCAACATAGGCTGATATGCAACGTTTCCACCCTTTGGAATTCCACCCTCCATATGTTGGGCCGACTATATGAACAGAGAAAGTCCATAAACGATTTCTTGATGATCCAAGCGGACAGAGGTACTCCCCTGTGTAACTGCGATGTTAGCCAGTGGCAGCTCATGTGTGACACCTGTCGTTTGCTCGTGCCCTCTGAGGAGGCCGCTTTATTTGTCAGTCGCCAGGACTACAGGATGAACAACGTCATTCCACTGATTCATGTCCTGGAAAAGATGCTGGTAAATCAGGCTGGTCAGGGGACTGGAAATGTGGTGCCCACATCTCATGGCCACATGAGCCCTGTGGGGGCTGAACTGGAGGAGGACATTGGAGCAAAAGAAATGTGTAGCGAAATGGGTGGTTTTTCTACACAGGTGACAAGAGAGCAGGAGCAGCCGGAGGAGCAAGAGGAAGATGAGGCAGATGACCCAGGCACACCGTGGCAGTATGCAGTGGAGATAGAGGCAGGGAGTCCCTCCGAGTCACTTGCGCAAATGGCCTGATGCATGCTCACTTGCTTGCGTAGTGACAGCCGAATTGTCACCATTCGTCAGAGGGATGACTACTGGCTCTCCACCATGTTAGACCCTCGCTACCGAAATGGGGGCCTTTTTTTACACCCGCTGAGAGGGAGGACCAACTGAACTACTATAGAGACATCCTATGTAGTCAGCTGTCTGACTGGGGGGCCCTCTGCGCTCATGTTCCTCTGCCATGGCGGCTGGGGGGGAGGGGTTGCAGGAGCAGTACCAGCTCCATCAGCAGCAGCCTGAGTCTAAAGTCGCTGATGAGCAGCTTCCTTCAGCCACATAGTGAAGAGACTACTCACCAGCAGCTACACATAGAGCAGAACCTGAACCAGCAGGTGGTGGCATACTTGGAGTGCACCCTGCCACCCGTCATCGAAGATCCGCTGTACTACTGGGCAGCCAAACTGGATGGACGTCATCATCTGGCTACCTGCCTCAGCTACTATTCTGATGCTTCCACCCGCCTGATGCCACACATCTGATGCCAAGTGCTCCTTCTTACACCCACCATAGTCAGCGGGGTACTGTTATTGCCGTCCACCTCCCAACTCTGTTACTGGGTCACTGTGTGGTGTCCTTATGCTGCTGCCACCTCCACACTATGTCACCTTGCCACTCTGTGGTCTCCTCATGCTGCTGCTGCCACTTCTACACTCTGTCATTGTGCCCATCTGTGGCTTCCTCATGCTGATGCTGCTACCTCAACACTATGTCACCTTGCCACTCTGTGGCCTCCTCATGCTGCTTCTGCCACTTCCACACTCTCTGTACTTCCTAAAATGAATAGATGTAATTAGCTTCTGTTAGATGATAGTACTGGGAGACAAGCAGTGTTTTTACACTTAATATATTTCTGTCCTTGAAAAGGTGACGAGATAGGTGCACTCATTTAATAGGTGCAAATAGATGCATAAACAGATAACGAACATTAAATTAGATAAAATGAAATAAGAGTCCTCAATGGCGATAGGACAGGGATAGAAAAGTGAAGATATCACTTAATAGCATACAGTATATTCCAAATATGTTAAAAATCAAGTGTAAATCAATATAACAGTATGCACTCACTTGGCTGGGGGGTTGTCTACAGGTTAAGCTCAATACACCTGAGACTTTGAACCCCTCTGGCCAGGATCGCACGTAGAATATTTAAGATTGATGGCAGCACACTTCTCGCAGGCTTCTGATCAGTCCTTTTATTTAGAACAATTTGTGCCACTGTTTGTGCAATTTGTGCCACTGTGAGTGCACACTGTTATGTGAGCTAACAGCAACCTGTAAGGCTGAGTTCATACTTGAGTTATTTGGTCAGTTTTGTCCTCGTAACTGCCCAAATAAGTGAAGTGTGCAGTAATTCTAAGAGCGACACCTGTTTTGTTAAGCGATTTGCCACGAATAAATTTGAATCAAATCATTTCGGAAAATTTGGCGAACCGGCAGAATCGAATTTTTTAAAAATTCGCTCATCTCTAGTTGTAACCGCCTAGTTTTTTTCCCAATTCTACCCCATTTGGAATTTTTTTTTCCTTTTCCCACTACATTGCATGCTACTGTAAATGGCGCCATTAAAAATAAATAAATAAAAGGTTAGGACTACGGGAACGCTCGGAGTGAAAAACAAAAATGGAAAATCGCAGGGTCCTCTAAGGGTGAAGCTCCTTGTTAGAGAACAGCAAGCTGTACAAAGAGTACTGAAACATTTAACAGTTGAACATGTGCATTCAAAAGTTTAGAGAAGGTCACATTAAGTTCACCTGCAAAGGTTAGCGTGCATTTTTGATTTATCCAGAAATTTCACCTACAAGCCAAATATCCCTAACTTTTTGTGAGTAGTGTAATTATCTGGCATTGTTCTGCCCAGCAGGGATAGGGAAAATGATTCCAGTTCACATCTGCCAGAGTTTTGGTATTTCTGTAGTGATTAGTGTGGTTATAGCACCAACTAGTGGCTGCTGCATTGTGGGTTGTGCAAAGCATTGTGGGAGTGCAAAGCATTCTGGGAAAGAGAAGTCTCCAGTCCCAGGACACAGTTCAGAGCTGTCCTTCTGCATATCTCTTTCTCAAACTCCACCATCCTTGTAAAATCATATCTGGTGAGAGATCTACATTTGTTTCAGGGACATTGTTTTGCAGAGCTGTTTAGTTAGTTATAATTGTCACTCAGGGAATTGTTACTACTGTTAGCTAGACATGCTATCTTATGTACAGGCAGCCATTTTACCATGTGCTTTCACTGATGACTGTTAATGTTATAGAACATGCTATGCTATGCTTTATACTTATACATGTTATATGTATTCTTGTAGTTTTACCAACAATCCTGTTTTGCCAATCAAATACTCCTGTTTTACCAATAAACAAGTTAGACTACAAAGAATAGTCCTCTTATTTGGAAGACAGGAATGGTTTATACTGAACGTCAGACTGCACACTGTCTGAATGTGTATGAAGACAGAACAGGCATGTTGAGGAGATGTCTTCAAGCTTATGTTTTTTCCTATAGGCTGCTTTGTTCACCATCTGTGCCCCCTGTTCTGGTTTCCCGCCCTGTATGCTTATCCATACCATCGGAACAGGGAGGAGGAGACAGCCATGCTTCTGTGAGTTGTCCAATCACAGAGGACAGGGGCGTAACTACCATAGTGGGGCCCAGGGCAAGAAGCGGCCCAGTTGGGAACATCCCCTGTTGTATTGGGGGTGAAAACTTAGTCAGGACTCTACCCTCTAAAGCAGGCATCCTCAAACTGCCGCCCTCCAGCTGTTGCAAAACTACAACTCCCAGCATGCCCAAACAGCCTACAGGTATCAGCCTACAGCAGGGCATTGTGGGAGTTGTAGTTTGAGGATGCCTGCTCTAAAGGAACAACTTTTAGCAAATGAGGCAGTGGAAAAAACGGCCCAAGGGTCATTGAAGGCGGTTTAAGTAAAAACCCTTCTGTCCTGTGTGGGGGGGGGGGGGGGGGGGCCTTGGTTTGATCCTTGCTATGGGGCCCTTACTTCTCTATGTATGCCACTGGCAGCGGAGTCTGAACATTGTAGCTACGCACACTTTTAGATATGCAAAATAGTTTCAATGTGAAAAGCATGTGATAATTGTACAGTCGTGGCTGTATTACATAAATATTGGAAGATAGAAAAGTGCTTAAGTTTTTATAATAGCAATTTGCATATACTCCAGAATGTTATGAAGAGTGATCAGATGAATTGCATAGTCCTTCTTTGCCATGAAAATTAACTTAATCCCCCCAAAAAATTTCCACTGCATTTCATTGCTGTCATTAAAGGACCTGCTGAGATCATTTCAGTAATCGTCTTGTTAACTCAGTGTCATGGTCTTACCTTCTTGCTGTTCTCCTTCGTTTGACATGTGCTGGCGGCCATCTTGGTTTCTGGGTTTCTTGTAGCCTTCCACCCTGCGGCTCCTCCTTCCCACTGGGAGGAGCTGGATGCCTAGCTCATATATATAGGAGGTCTGTGGCTTCAGTTCCTTGCTTGGTCCTCCTGTGTTCACATGCTTCTAAGACTGCTGCTGCTTCTGGTTCCTGATCCTGGCTTCGTCTGACTACCCTGCTGGTTCCTGATCTTGGCTTTGTCTGACTACCCTGCTGGTTCCTGATCCTGGCTTCGTCTGACTACCCTTCTGGTTCCTGATCTCTGGCCTCTCAAAGACTCTGCTTCGGTTTCACCATTCGTTTGGACTTTTGCTTTACAGCTTTATTTTCAATAAAGCCTTCTTATTTTCACTTATCTCTTGTGTACGTCTGGTTCATGGTTCCGTGACATTAGGACCAAGCCATGAGTTCTGACGGTACAGGGCCATCCTCGCTACCCATGCTGGTTGCCAGACTTGATCAGCAGGATCACCTGTTGGGTCGGTTCGCTGTGGCGTTGCAAACCCTGCTTGAACGCACGGCTCATTTCGCTCCCGTTGCCGATGGGTCGGTTGTCGCTCCTACTGCCGCTCCGGTTGTTGCGCCAGAGTCTACCCCGACACCTGTTGTTGCGCCTGCGGTGTTTCGGGGTATGACCGGTTCTGCCCCTCTTCCACAGCGCTTTGGGGGAGAGCCAACTCAGTGCCGAGGTTTCCTTAACCAGGTGGGCATTTATTTCGAGTTGCTGCCACATGCCTTTCCTACTGAGAGATCAAAGGTAGGCTTCTTGATCTCGCTGCTCTCGGACAAGGCCTTGGCCTGGGCCAGCCCTTTATGGGAGAACAACAATCCGGTGGTTGCCGAGTTTTCCGGTTTTGTTGCTTCTCTTCGGAAGGTATTCGATGTGCCGGCTCGTGCTGCCTCTGCTGCGAAGCTCCTTATGTCCATCAGACAGGGTTCACGATCCGTAGCTGAATACGCCATTGAGTTTCGTACCCTGGCAGCAGAGGTGGGCTGGAATAATGAGGCTCTGGTCGCTGCTTTCTCTCATGGTCTCTCGGATGCCTTGAAGGATGAGGTTGCAGCTAAGGACCTACCAGTGGAGCTCGAGTCTCTTATTTCTTTCCTGATTTTGATTGACACCAGACTCAGGGAGAGACCTTCCTTTAAGGAGAGCCTGCGGAGGTCTTCTAACAGATTGGCGCCTACGTTTGCTGTCCCACCCGTGCCTCCCTCTCCTCCCACGCCTCCTGGGGATGACTTGTCTGGGGGTGAACCCATGCAGCTGGGGTTTGCTCGCCTGTCCGAGGGGGAGAGGGTACTCCGGAGACGCGAGGGTCGATGCATGTACTGTGGTCTCGGTGGGCATTTTCGGTTGGCATGTCCGAACCGTCCGGGAGACGCTCGTACCTGAGATCCTGTCGGGGGCAGATCTTGGGTCCTCGTCCCCGGTTTCCCGTGTTGACAAACCACTGATCACTGTTGTCCTCTCCTGGGTCGGGGGCTCGGTGACGACCCAGGCGTTGGTGGACTCTGGTGCTGGTGGTTTGTTCATTGATAGTGTGTTCGCTGCCGCCAATTCCATTCCTCTGCAGGCTCGAGGTTCCCCACTGGCTCTTGAGGCGATAGACGGCAGACCCCTTCTGTCGTCACACGTGACTCATGAGACCCTTCCAGTGGGGATAGCCATTGGTGCCGTTCACAGAGAGTCGGTCTGTCTCCAGGTTATTTCGTCTCCACACTACTCGGTGGTCTTGGGGTACCCCTGGCCGAGATCCTCTCGTGGTCACCACAGTGTGGGGCTAGTTGCATCCATGGGTCTGTCAAGTTGCTGTGTACTTCCTCGGACTCTCTGTTGCCTCCTGAATACGAGGAGTACCGGGATGTATTCGATAAGGTGCGCGCGGTTGCCCTACCTCCGCACCGCCCATACGATTGTGCCATAGAGTTACAACCTGGTGCCGTTCCTCCTCGTGGCAAAGTCTATCCACTGTCGGTAGCGGATAATGAGGCCATGGAGGAGTACGTGAGGGAGGCGCTTTCACGCGGACACATTCGCAAATCCTCGTCCCCGGCAGGGGCTGGATTTTTCTTTGTGAAAAAGAAGGGCGGTGAGTTGAGGCCTTGCATCGATTACAGGGGTCTCAATCGCATCACTATCAAGAACGCTTACTCGATACCCTTGATTTCCGAGCTGTTCGATCGCCTTAAAGGGGCCACGGTCTTTACCAAACTCGACCTGAGGGCGGCATATAACCTGGTAAGGATCAAGGCGGGCGATGAGTGGAAGACCGCGTTTAACACCAGGACCGGTCATTATGAATCCTTGGTTATGCCCTTTGGGTTGTGCAATGCGCCCGCAGTCTTTCAGGAATTCATCAACGATGTTTTCCGTGACCTGTTGCAGCAGTGTGTGGTGGTCTATTTGGATGACATCTTGGTATATTCTGAATCCATGGAGGCCCACATTCTGGATGTCAGACGAGTGTTGCAACGGTTACGAGAGAACAAGCTGTTCGGTAAGCTTGAGAAATGCGAATTTCACCGATCCCAGGTAACCTTCTTAGGTTACATCATTTCCGCTGAGGGGTTCTCCATGGATCCTGAGAAGGTTTCGGCTGTCTTACAGTGGCCCCAGCCCAGTGGTCTTCGTTCCCTGCAGCGCTTTTTGGGCTTCGCCAATTATTATCGGAAGTTCATCAGGGACTTTTCCATGCTGGCCAAGCCTCTCACGGATCTGACCAGGAAGGGCAGTAATTCCCAGGTCTGGCCGCTCGAGGCCATCCGAGCTTTTGAGGGCCTAAAGTCTGCTTTTGTGTCGGCTCCGATTCTGTCGCATCCCAACCCTGGGTTGCCCTTTGTCCTCGAGGTGGACGCGTCTGAGACGGGAGTAGGCGCCCTTCTGTCTCAGCGTAGAACACCAGAGGGTCCTCTGCTTCCTTGTGGGTTTTACTCCCGGAAACTGTCTTCCGCGGAGTGCAACTATCAGATTGGTGACAGGGAGTTATTGGCCACCGTGCAGGCCCTTAAAGAATGGAGGCACTTGCTCGAGGGTTCGGTGGTTCCGGTTCTCATCCTGACGGACCATAAGAATCTGACCTACCTTTCTGAGGCCAAGAGATTGACACCACGTCAGGCCAGATGGGCTCTGTTCTTGTCACGTTTTAATTACGTGGTCTCCTACCTACCCGGTTCCAAGAACATCAGGGCGGATGCCCTATCACGGCAGTACTCCGAGCTGTCCAGGGAGGAGTCGATTCCGACTTCGGTCATACCTCCGAATCAGATCCTGGCCGCCATTCGTACCAGCCTGACCTCTCCCCTGGGTGAGCAGATTTTGGCGGCTCAATCTGGTGCTCCCCCTGGGAGACCCAACGGCAGATGTTTTGTGCCTGAGGAGTTGCGCACTCGGTTGTTGCGAACATACCATAACTCCAAGACCGCGGGGCATCCTGGAAAGAATCAGCTGTCCTGGGCTGTTTCACGTCTGTTCTGGTGGCCTTCCCTACGTTCCGACATCGCCGCATATGTAGCGGCATGCTCCGTTTGTGCCCAGAGTAAGTCCCCTCGGCACCTTCCGTTGGGCCTTCTGCAACCCATAGCCACCGGGGAGCGCCCATGGTCACACCTGGGGATGGATTTCATTGTGGACCTCCCTGCATCCCGAGGCCATACGGTCATTCTCATGATTGTGGATCGGTTTTCCAAAATGTGCCACTGTGTTCCTCTCAAGAAGTTACCCTCTGCACAAGAGTTGGCCACGATTTTTGCCAGGGAGGTCTTCCGTTTGCACGGTTTGCCCAAGGAGATTGTGTCCGATCGGGGGAGTCAGTTTGTGTCCAGGTTCTGGCGCGCCTTTTGCTCCCAGTTGGGGATTCATCTCTCCTTCTCCTCGGCCTACCACCCTCAGTCCAATGGGGCCGCAGAACGATCCAATCAGGCCTTGGAGCAATTCCTTCGTTGCTATGTCTCCGATCACCAAGACAATTGGGTTGACCTTCTGCCTTGGGCTGAGTTTGCCAGGAACACGGCGGTGAACTCTTCCTCTGGGACGTCTCCCTTCATGGCCAATTATGGGTTCCAACCTGCCGTGTTACCGGAGGTATTCTCTCCCCAGGATATTCCGGCTGTGGAGGATCACCTTTCCGTCCTACGTGCTTCTTGGGTACAGATCCAGAAGTCCCTTGAGGCCTCTGCGCAGCGCCAGAGACTCCAGGCTGATCGCAGACGAGCGCCTGCTTCTTCCTACCAGGTCGGAGACCGTGTATGGTTGTCCACCCGCAACCTCAACCTTCGAGTGCCCACTCCCAAGCTGGCGCCTCGCTTTGTTGGTCCCTTCCGAGTGCTTCGCAGGGTAAACCCGGTAGCCTATGCCCTTGCGCTTCCTCCTGGCATGCGGATCTCTAACATGTTTCATGTCTCCCTGTTGAAGCCACTGGTGTGTAATCGTTTCACTTCCTCGGTTCCTCGGCCTCGTCCGGTCCGAGTGGGCAATCATGAGGAGTATGAGGTGAGCAATATCCTGGACTCACGCCTGGTCCGCGGTCGGGTGCAGTTTTTGGTCCATTGGCGTGGTTATGGTCCAGAGGAGCGTTCCTGGGTTCCCTCCGCAGATGTCCATGCTCCTGCCTTGCTCCGAGCCTTCCACGCACGCTTCCCTCAGAAACCGTTTTTTGCTCCGCGGAGGAGGGGCCCTTGAGGGGGTGGTACTGTCATGGTCTTACCTTCTTGCTGTTCTCCTTCGTTTGACATGTGCTGGCGGCCATCTTGGTTTCTGGGTTTCTTGTAGCCTTCCACCCTGCGGCTCCTCCTTCCCACTGGGAGGAGCTGGATGCCTAGCTCATATATATAGGAGGTCTGTGGCTTCAGTTCCTTGCTTGGTCCTCCTGTGTTCACATGCTTCTAAGACTGCTGCTGCTTCTGGTTCCTGATCCTGGCTTCGTCTGACTACCCTGCTGGTTCCTGATCTTGGCTTCGTCTGACTACCCTGCTGGTTCCTGATCCTGGCTTCGTCTGACTACCCTCTGGTTCCTGATCTCTGGCCTCTCAAAGACTCTGCTTCGGTTTCACCATTCGTTTGGACTTTTGCTTTACAGCTTTATTTTCAATAAAGCCTTCTTATTTTCACTTATCTCTTGTGTACGTCTGGTTCATGGTTCCGTGACACTCAGGTGAGAATGTTGACGATCACAAGGCTGGAGACTTGACCTGTTAAAAGGAGGGTGATGCTTGAAATCATTGTTCTTCCATTGTTAACCATGGTGACCTGCAAAGAAACGCGTGCAGCCATAATTGCGTTGCATAAAAATGGCTTCACAGGCAAGGATATTGTGGCTACTAAGATTGCACCTCAATCAACAAATTATAGGATCATCAAGAACTTTAAGGAAAGAGGTTCAATTCTTGTTAAGAAGGCTTCAGGGCGTCCAAGAAAGTCTAGCAAGCGCCAGGATCGTCTCCTAAAGAGGATTCAGCTGTGGGATCGGAGTGCCACCAGTGCAGAGCTTGCTCAGGAATGGCAGCAGGCAGGTGTGAGCGCATCTGCACGCACAGTGAGGCGAAGACTTTTGGAAGATGGCCTGTTGTCAAGAAGGGCAGCAAAGAAACCACTTCTCTCCAAAAAAAACATCAGGGACAGATTGATCTTCTGCAGAAAATATGGTGAATGGACTGCTGAGGACTGGGGCAAAGTCATATTCTCCGATGAAGCCTCTTTCCGATTGTTTGGGGCATCTGGAAAAAGGCTTGTCCGGAGAAGAAAAGGTGAGCGCTACCATCAGTCCTGTGTCATGCCAACAGTAAAGCATCCTGAGACCATTCATGTGTGGGGCTGCTTCTCATCCAAGGGAGTGGGCTCACTCACAATTTTGCCCAAAAACACAGCCATGAATAAAGAATGGTACCAAAACACCCTCCAATAGCAACTTCTTCCAACAATCCAACAACAGTTTGGTGAAGAACAATGCATTTTCCAGCACGATGGAGCACCGTGCCATAAGGCAAAAGTGATAACTAAGTGGCTCGGGGAGGAAAACATTGACATTTTCTGTCCATGGCCTGGAAACTCCCCAGATCTTAATCCCATTGAGATCTTGTGGTCAATCCTCAAGAGGCGGGTGGACAAACAAAAACCCACCAATTCTGACAAACTCCAAGAAGTGATTATGAAAGAATGGGTTGCTATCAGTCAGGAATTGGCCCAGAAGTTGATTGAGAGCATGCCCAGTCGAATTGCAGAGGTCCTGAAAAAGAAGGGCCAACACTGCAAATACTGACTCTTTGCATAAATGTCATGTAATTGTCGATAAAAGCCTTTGAAACGTATGAAGTGCGTGTAATTATATTTCACTACATGACAGAAACAACTGAAAGAAAGATCTAAAAGCAGTTTAGCAGCAAACTTTGTGAAAACTAATATTTGTGTCATTCTCAAAACTTTTGGCCACGACTGTACACAAAAGTGGTACTAAAGAGTTATATTCAGCTCATTGGATTGTTTGTGCAAGACGTCCCAGAGAGACATATATTAAATTGCAATGTCCGAGACAAACGTTTCGGTCTAATTTGACCTTTTTCAATGTCTCGCTGTGGATGAAAGAAACAGTGTTAATCCATTTATACGATGTATATCCTATGTACACATAAGGCTTGAAGGCAAGTGTGTGAAAATCATGAAGTTTGCAAAAAGAAAATCATATGTATAGAAGAAGATAAATAGATATCTAGATCCAGATGAGGGTAATAAACTGATTATATATATATATATATATATATATATACACACTTACCTAAAGAATTATTAGGAACACCATACTAATACGGTGTTGGACCCCCTTTTGCCTTCAGAACTGCCTTAATTTTACGTGGCATTGATTCAACACGGTGCTGATAGCATTCTTTAGAAATGTTGGCCCTTATTGATAGGATAGCATCTTGCAGTTGATGGAGATTTGAGGGATGCACATCCAGGGCACGAAGCTCCCGTTCCACCACATCCCAAAGATGCTCTATTGGGTTGAGATCTGGTGACTGTGGGGGCCAGTTTAGTACAGTGAACTCATTGTCATGTTCAAGAAACCAATTTGAAATGATTCGAGCTTTGTGACATGGTGCATTATCCTGCTGGAAGTAGCCATCAGATGATGGATACCTTTTCTCATTCTGTTTACGCCAAATTCGGACTCTAGCATTTGAATGTCTCAACAGAAATCGAGACTCATCAGACCAGGCAACATTTTTCCAGTCTTCAACAGTCCAATTTTGGTGAGCTCGTGCAAATTGTAGCCTCTTTTTCCTATTTGTAGTGGAGATGAGTGGTACCCGGTGGGGTCTTCTGCTGTTGTAGCCCATCCGCCACAGGGTTGTGCGTGTTGTGGCTTCACAAATGCTTTGCTGCATACCTCGGTTGTAACGAGTGGTTATTTCAGTCAACGTTGCTCTTCTATCAGCTTGAATCAGTCGTGCCATTCTCCTCTGACCTCTAGCATCCACAAGGCATTTTTGCCCACAGGACTGCCGCATACTGGATGTTTTTCCCTTTTCACACCATTCT
Organism: Bufo bufo; assembly: GCF_905171765.1. Lineage (NCBI taxonomy): Eukaryota > Metazoa > Chordata > Amphibia > Anura > Bufonidae > Bufo > Bufo bufo. The sequence goes on from NC_053392.1 coordinate 183,341,199, forward strand.
TTGTAAACCCTAGAAATGGTTGTGTGTGAAAATCCCAGTAACTGAGCAGATTGTGAAATACTCAGACCGACCCGTCTGGCACCAACAACCATGCCACGCTCAAAATTGCTTAAATCACCTTTCTTTCCCATTCTGACATTCAGTTTGGAGTTCAGGAGATTGTCTTGACCAGGACAACACCCCTAAATGCATTGAAGCAACTGCCATGTGATTGGTTGGCTAGATAATTGCATTAATGAGAAATAGAACAGGTGTTCCTAATAATTCTTTAGGTGAGTGTATATTAGGCTATTGCTCAAGTAAATAGTAATTTCAAGGGGAAATTCTTTATGTATGAAGCATATAGATACGAGTAACTCACTCAAGTGTTAACTCTCTATAAATACAACATGTGATAAGCAACATAGCAGAATACAACAGAGAAAAGGGCAGGGTCTGGACAAAAATAAAATGTTTTGCAAATTCGTCACAGGCTGTAAAGAGGCAGGTGCCGGGTCTGGGGAAGAGGAGAAAAGTCACCAATATGAAGTAACATCAAAGCTTGGGCATCCCACATGTGGGCGCTGAGTATAGGGAGCTGATGTAGGTAGAAGGGGAGGAGGCATTATATGGGCAGCGGAGAGCATCACAGCCAGGAAGAAAAAAAGCTCAACTCACCAAAAGATCACTTGTCCTGATACAGAGGGGATGATTGCTGTATGTACATGCAGTTTCGCCTCTGCAGACAATCAGGCAATTATTGGTTTGTTCCCGATAGTTACCTGAAGAATCGTCCTGTGTAAAACCTACAAGGGAGTGAATAAGAGATACGAAGTAGGAATGTTTGACTGTACTTGTGATGCTGCTACAATTACCCTTGGTGGCACTATATTATGGAATTATTCCTTCCTAGAAGCAATGCTAGAAGAATACTTTGCAATGCATCATCTAATGGGTCACAAAAACACTCAAGACATCCATGGTACTATATTACGGTTCTTTATGACTTAGTGGCCACACAGAGCCATAATACACTTTTGTATATTAGTCCTTATAATTGTAAATATAGCCCTGCTGATTCATGGTTGACTCTATAATAAGTCTTATATAGTTAAACTTACGTGTATAGTACCAGCAGTTTTACCTGCAAAATTGTGCTGCTATTAGCAACCCGTGTGAATAGCCACACTGTTTTGTGGGTAAAACTGCCTACCTTCAAAATTGAACAAACTCACAGAATGAACATAACCCTGTTCAAGGGATTATAGTAGAATTTGGTCAATTAGTAAACAGATTTCACAGAATTACCATAAATTCTAAGACATAGCTTTTAATAATCATTATTAAAATATTGGACCTTTAAATACAGAAATAAATAATAAATACAAAATTAAATCAAAAAACCTATGTTCCACTTGTCTCCTTAGCGCAGGAAGGGCAGCCAAGTATGATTTTGATAGGCTAAAGGGGCAATGTCCCTAATGCTCCCCCTATTAAGGTAGCCCTGCCTATAAACGGAATAGCCGCCCCGATAGGGGCGATCCCGTATCTCGTACCTCCTATTGATCCCTGGAGGGCCCTAGTACGGGTGACAGATAAGACTATTCCTAGTTGGAGACCTGGACTAGTCTATACTATTACAAAAAACAACAAACAACATGTATAGAACACCCCCCGTGTGGTGGTAAATAGACCAACCATAGATAGTGCAAGGAAAAAATCGTGAAAAATGTAGTATTAATGTAGGTCATGTGTCAAACTGGCACTTATGACCCTCCCGTTCCAACGCGTTTCACCTGGTTGGTGTTAGGCTCCTCAGGGGACAAAAAAACTAAAACAGCAGAGTGTCCTACACCATAGATTATAACAACAAAGAGGAAAGAAGAGAGACCACGATATGTCTTGCTCTCCTAAAATGGTAGTCACTAAATCTAGAGCCACATGTATATATTTAATATTTAATACAGAATTATATCCACAATGATCAGGTATATTTTAATAATGATTATTAAAAGCTTTGTCTTAGAATTTATGGTAATTCTGTGAAATCTGTTTACCTTCAAAATTGACTGCCCATTTACCAATTATCACATACACACTACTAAGTAGGACTGTTCTCTTATTATATTTAGGATTTCCTAAATAAAATAGAAAGATCTCGGTGAAGAGGATGTTAGGGTGATTGTTTTTTGCTTGGACTGAGCATTTCCTCAAAGTTTATACAGTGGAAATTCTAGTGGCAAGAAATTGTTCATTTACAGCAATCAGAATTTCCTCTTAAGATATAATGCAACTTAAATGTTTCCTGGAGATAATGGGAGAAATTAATCTAAAATACTAGAGTGAAAAGGTTAAATGACACTATGATATGATAACTGAGGTCATCAGTCTTTGATATGCTGGTAACTGGATGATGAGCTCATATGGATACCATAGAGATTACCCAGAAAGAAAATTACATTTTGGGCATATCATTTAATAAGGAGAGTTACCAAATGCAAAATAATCTTTTCTGGAACAAATAAAATTCAAGCAATGACTTCAGCAACATGACTAACTTTCTACTAAAAAATGATAGCCAGATTTATACAAGCAATGGCACTAATTTTAATGTGTTTGATTCAAGCTAAAATGTATTTTTTGAACCTTATGCTAATTTTTTGTATAAGGACTGTGTACTTCACAGCTATCTGATTGAATTTTAACTTCAGTAAATCATTCAAGCATTATATACAGGGATAGTTGTTACCAAGAAGTTCAACATTTATCTTCACTTCAAAGAGCCAGTGGTCATACAAAATAGGGCTGTCATATGGCTTCCATAGATGTATGAGGCCTCTACTTTCAATGGGGTTCTGTACAAAAATCACAAAATACAGTAATCATGCCCTGGCCCATTGGACTATAGTACTGTAGCTCTTCATTTTTGTTTAGTGCATCTCAAGTTCTATATATGACACTATTATAGAGATTTCGATCATGGTCAACAACAGCAGCCAAACAAGCAGAAGTTTCCAGTTCAGCCATGAGATTCTCCTCTTAGCAATAACTTGGAAGCATTATGTAGAATGCCTTTCAGTCTGAGAAGATTATCTGACGACACGTCTATGCTTTTGACACATATGCAATCATCCACACATAGCACTGAACGATTATGCTGCTTCTCAGTAGAGGTGGTAGATGCACACAGGCAAGACCTTTTTATAATGGGCAGCTCTTTAATGGCCCATTGACTCCTCATTGTCAGTAGCTTAACAACTACAGAGATGATGCCAATCTTAAACATAGCACCTTAGGCCGCTGCTAGGATTGCACCTGGCCATATTATCATCAGAATGCCGATGCAGGTACTTAATTTGGTAAAGGTTACATTAATTCCTGGAAAGTTTCTCTTCAGTAGCCAAGGAGGTAAGAGATACCCCCTTGCTACTAAGGGCTCTGTCTCAGGCTGTAAAGCAGCAACAGTTATGAGCAAAGTCCTGTTTTAAAGGCAATCTAATTTCTAAACAAGAACAGGATAGCAATGCTGGCTACAATACAGCCATAGAATAAATAAAATCACAAGGCGGATTTCACCATGAATTCTGTGCCAAAAACAGGCAGCATCCTCACTGAAACCACCTCCTATTGTGTTCAATGGAAGTGTGCGCCATCTTTCACACACCAGTGTATTTTATGTGTGGCTTTCCAGATCATGCAAAGAATGTACATACCAATTCTTAGCATGGTTTCCACCGTGGACACCACGAGAAACCACAGTGGAAGTCTGCTCGTGGTTTAGTTTCATTGAGGTCCATGACACTGAAATTGAAAAACATAGGCAGAAACAGTGCTGTTTTTTGCCACAAAATATGTGTGAACATAGTCTTAGAAACCAGGTATGGAACAAGATCTGCAGACATTACAGGATTTTTAAAGTTTTTATTTCTGGCTGTAGCGATGGCTAGACCATGATCCTGGTCTTGTTTTGAAGATTATATTGTCACCACAATCCTGGTATTGGTTTAAAGTTTAGATTGTCAGCTTTAAAACTCATTATAAACTAGCTGCCTTCAAACTCTCAGTTTTTCATATTTTGTTATTCATGTAAATTTTCTGTTAAAATGAAAAAAGAACAATAAAAATTTTCCCCCATCAATCTGCACACAATACTTCATTATGACCAAGTGCATTTTGCAAATGTGTTGAAAAAAACACATTTCACATGAAAATAAGACCATTTGCTGTGACACTTGAAATTTAGCTCTGGGGGCCTCGCATTTCTCTTTGAGATGTTTCTACACCTTGACTGAAGTCTACCTTTAATTCAGTTGATTGGACATTTGGAGAGACACAGCCCTGTTTATATAAGGTCTAGGAGGAATGGATTGCCTGTAGAGCTTAGAAATAGGATTATGTGGAAGCACAGATCTAGAGAAGCGTGCAAAAAATTATACTATACTGAAATTCCCAGAATCACAATGGCCTCCATAATTCTTAAAAAGAAAAGGTTTGGAACAAACAGGACTCTGCCTAGAGCTGGCCACCCCACCAAACTAAGTAATTTGGGGAGTAGGATCTTGGTAAGAGGTGATCAAGAACCCAATTGTCACTGTGGCTCAGCACCAAGGATTCTGTGTGGAGATGGAAGAAACTTCCAGAAGGTTAGCCATTACTGCACTCGACTAATGTGAGCTTAATGGCAGAGTGGCCAAAAAGAAGCCTCTCCTCAGTAAAAGACAAATGAAAGCCCATCTGGAGTTTGCAAAAAGCACCTAAAGGACTCTCTGACTATGGGGACTATGAGAAACAAGTCCCCATAGTCCCCAATACCATCCCTACAGTGAAGCATGGGGTGGCAGCATCATGCTGTGGGGGTGTTTACTGGGAATGAAACAGGGAGACTGGTCAGGGTTAAGGGAAAGCTGAATGGAGCAAAGTAGACATATTCTTAGACAAAACATGTCCAGAGTGCTCTGGACCTCATACTGGGCTGATGTTACACCTTCCAACAAGACAAGGACTAAGCTCACAGCCAAGACAATGCAGGGATGGCTTAGGGACCACTCTGTGAATGTCCTTGAGTGGTCCAGCCAGAGGCCTGACTTGAACCGAATCAAACATCTCGAAAGTGACTTTAAAATGGCTGTTCTCCGGTGGTCTCCATCCAACCTTACAGATCTTGAGAGGATCTGCAGAGAAGAATGGCAGAACATCTCCAAATCTAGGTGTGCAAACCTTGTGGCATCATACCAAAGAAGACCAGAGGCTCTAATGACTGCTTCAACTAAGCACTGAGTAAAGTTTACAGTTTACACTGTCCCTATTCTGTTTATTTAAAAGATTTGAGCATAGAAATATACTGAGTAACATGCTACATGAATAGTGATAATGGATATATATCCAATATGTTTCCAATAGATATCTGAAAGAAAGTTATCTGAGACTCAATAAAATTTGCAGGGTAGTTTGGAAGGGTTTAAGAAAAAATGCTTACAGTTCATGCACACTAGAAAGATTAAGACTCCTGTACTCCACTGAATTGCTTTAAGTGTTGTATTTTATTAAGCAAGCGAATTTGTAGTTCACAAATATAGAACGTTTTCGGCATTTAGCCTTCTTCGGAATACTGGAATAATTTACAGACATACAATCATTAGAACATAGTGCAAAACATATTATAATCTATATGACATGATGTATATACATTATTCAGTTGAACAGTATTTTAGACAAGGCATCAAATCCCACAGCAAGTGATCCCAAGGGACCATGTACAGTAACAGTCTTTATACAGTCTGCTTGAATTGAGGAGAAATGTCCTTAGTTGGTTCCAAATGGTTAACCGGGTAGAATCCATTTGCATAGGTATCTAGCCGTGCGTAAAGGAAGATAATCGGCATGTTCACTGTGCAATACATACACTATATAAGCACAGAATTCAAATGACAGCAGTATGTCAGAGCATTAGAGACAACAATATAAAAGGGGGGTATCGTCAATGGCAACATAATTGTAGTATTATAGTGCAGCAATAATTAACTGCTGCCTAATAGGGGTGTCACCTGATGTAATTATAATATGCATGTGAGGAGAGGAGAAGAGAGCGCTTACCTGGATGAGCCGCACTAGATAAAGAAAATGGAAGAGGGGTAACAAACCCGCAGTCTTTGGCAATTGGAATCGAGGAACCAAAAGTGGTCCTATTATGCAGGGCTCTGTGGTCCTGTTCAGCGCTCTGTTTAAACTGGGCAGCTACCCTTCAGGAATGGCGCCATGAGCCGTTAAGCGCTAGCGGCGTTTTTATCCTGCCTCAGGTGCAGGGGCGGAAGTCGGAAGGGAAGGTGTCGATGACGTGTGCTGAGCCAGGTTGGCTCTGAGCATGCGCGGGTGGGTGGCGCTCAGGGAGAGGATGGTAAGAAAAGCAAAGATGGCGATCGCTGTTGCAGGGGGACACAACGCATGCGCCTGGTGATAGAAGAGACCGGTGATATACCGGGGGTGAACGGCTCGTGTGCGGGAACCAGGGACAGTAAGAGTGTGAGCTAGGGTGGTGAATTAAAGAGGCCAGAACATAAGGACAGAAAAGGAAACAGAGATGGAAATAGAGAAAGGATAGAGATAAAAAAAAAAGATAAACTGAAAAAAGGATACCAGTTCATGCACACTGTTATTAAATATTTTTTATTAAATGATTGTGTGGTCAAAAAATAATACAGCTATAAAACTTTTCTAATAAAACAAGTGACTTACAAAATACTTTCCCCTTTATATTTGGCTGTGATCTTCGGTGCCAATTGTTTCTTTAAACTCTTTGAATACCAGCATGCTCCATCTAAGCGAGCAGGGCAACAAAGAGGGAAGATTTCTTACTGAAGCGTTCAAAGCTGGAATCTTCATGTTACACACTCACCTAAAGAATTATTAAGAACACCTGTTCTATTTCTCATTAATGCAATTATCTAGTCAACCAATCACATGGCAGTTGCTTCAATGCATTTAGGGGGGTGGTCCTGGTCAAGACAATCTCCTGAACTCCAAACTGAATGTCAGAATGGGAAAGAAAGGTGATTTAAGCAATTTTGAGCGTGGCATGGTTGTTGGTGCCAGACTGGCCGATCTGAGTATTTCACAATCTGCTCAGTTACTGGGATTTTCACGCACAACCATTTCTAGGGTTTACAAAGAATGGTGTGAAAAGAGAAAAACATCCAGTATGCGGCAGTCCTGTGGGCAAAAATGCCTTGTGGATGCTAGAGGTCAGAGGAGAATGGAAGTCATTTGTGAAGCCACAACACGCACAACCTTGAGGCGGATGGGCTACAACAGCAGAAGACCCCACCGGGTACCACTCATCTCCACTACAAATAGGAAAAAGAGGCTACAATTTGCACGAGCTCACCAAAATTGGACTGTTGAAGGCTGGAAAAATGTTGCCTGGTCTGATGAGTCTCGATTTCTGTTGAGACATTCAAATGGTAGAGTCCGAATTTGGCGTAAACAGAATGAGAACATGTATCCATCCTCTGATGGCTACTTCCAGCAGGATAATGCACCATGTCACAAAGCTCGAATCATTTCAAATTGGTTTCTTGAACATGACAATGAGTTCACTGTACTAAAATGGCCCCCACAGTCACCAGATCTCAACCCAATAGAGCATCTTTGGGATGTGGTGGAACGGGAGCTTCGTGCCCTGGATGTGCATCCCTCAAATCTCCATCAACTGCAAGATGCTATCCTCTCAATATGGGCCAACATTTCTAAAGAATGCTATCAGCACCAGAATTAAGGCAGTTCTAAAGGCAAAAGGGGGTCCAACACCGTTGGAGTATGGTGCTCCTAATAATTCTTTAGGTGAGTGTATGTCTGCAGCCCAAAGAGAAAGGAGTATTTTGCAAGTAACTTGTCTTTTAAAGAGGTTGTCCAATGTCAGGAAGAAACAGGACAACACATGGTATCCTGCAAAAAAACATCTGAGCCTGACAGATCCTGCGTAACCTCTCTGGATCTCCTGGGCAGGCTTTGTTAACCCGATTGCAACAGTGATAACACATGACTGCTGCAGCGAATGACAGACCTCTTTGATACACTGCTGAGGCCAGTGACTGACTGCAGCTGTCACGAGTTTTCAATATGACTAGAGATGAGCGAATTCTTAAAAAATTAGATTCGCCCAAAAAATTTTTGAAAAAATGTGGTTCGATCCGTATTTATTTGCATCGAATTTCATTAAAAACAGCTATTTCCTGGCTGCAGAGAGCCTTTATAGTGGTGTAGAACACTGTGCCTTGCAGTAACACGCACAGGGAGTCTGCTTTGGTAGTAAAATAATACTGTGAGTCCGTATGACATGCAGATGACAGGCGTTGCTCTTAGAATCACTGCACACTTCACTTATTAGGGCAGTCACAGGGCCAAAACTGACCAAATAACTCAAGTATGAACTCAGCCTTACAGGTAGATGTTAGCGCCAAGAAGAAGCGCACTCCTTTTACACCGTCATCAGCTGATTCCACATAGATGTCTACAGAACCTGTTCTATTAAACACTTATACAAGTAGAGCCCCCCCCCGACAGAGTGCAGAGGGGGTCAGCAGTAAGTTTGTGTTGACGTCACTGATTATTTTGCCCTTCCTCTGATCCGTTAGAACAATAACCCCCAAAAAACGGATCCTGTCTGTTGAGTATCCCCCTTCACTCAATCAGCATTTGGTCAGTATGTAATTCATAAGTATTTCTAATGCCAAAAAACCAATAGTGGATCTAAAACAGAGATGACCGAGTCAACCATTCAAGAACCGCTGGGTTGCTGGTCAAGACACGACCGCTAGCTGACACTGAGAGCTCAGGCCTCTGGAAGTGACCCCTGCTGCCACGGCCCCTTACTCTGCTGCGACCTCTGCCTGCGCCCGAAACATTTAGGCCTCTGCCACTCCCCTGTGCAGGGCCTGGCACTTTTCTGTCTGACATACTGTTAGATCAAATAAAAATGAAATTAAAACACCCCAAAAAAGTCTGTAATTTTCTCACTTCACCACACAACGGCTAAAAAGTCCTTTTTTTCCCACTAATACACTCCACAAAAGGCTTTAGAACATATAACTGCACCACTGACCGGCAAATATATTTTTTCTTTTGCCACTAATACACAACAAAAAGGGCTCTAATTTTAGCACTTCACCACACAACAGCTAAAAAGCCCTTTTTTTCCCCACTAATGCAAGCCAAAAAATGCTTTAGAACATAAAACTGCACCGCAGAAGGCCAAATAAGACGTAGAAATATTTTCTTGTAATAAACCCTGTGAATGCCTGTGTCAAACAGCACTTGGACCCTAGTAAGAACGGTTTGCTGGAATTACAGAGCTGTATAATGGCAATTTGGGTCCCCAGTCAGTGCAGCAAGGTGTTATAGGATTGTTCCTATTACCCAGTCTGTAACCTCCCCTACTGAATCCTGTTCAACATAAATGCTGTGGAATGATTTCTCCCTATCCTTACCCTACACCTTCAATAATATTTCCCTGCACTTGTTTAATGTTTTTTTTTAGCACAATTAAGTTTTTTTTAACACTGTCCCTAGCGCCTGCTGACGTCTCTCCCTGCACTAAGTACACTGGAAAATGGCAGAATCTAAGATGGCTGAGGCTAGTTATAGGGCTGTGAGATCACAGGGATGGCTGGCTGCTGATTGGCTGCATGCATGGCATTGTGGGTGATCCCACCTTCCCAAAGTTCCTTTCTCCGTGTCCTCACAAGTGCAGCAGCCATTTTAGGAAATAATGAGATTCGTTACCACTAGAGATGAGCAAATTTCCACTTATGAAATTCATTCACACTTCGTTTGTTGGTTAAAGGTGAATTGCGTTATGGATGCCGTTACCACAGACCATAACGCAATTCTAGGATGGAATGCATAACGGAATGCCTTTAGAGGCATGCCGTTATTTATTCCGTCATAATAGAAGTCTGTGGGCTGCATAACGGATCCGTCCCGTTTCCGTTATGCAGGAGAGGACTCCCCTGCATAACGGAAACGGAAAGGATCCGTTTTGCAGCCCACAGACTTCTATTATTCGCTCATCTCTAGTTACCACAAGCGCAAGGAAATTCGGCTTAGGTGCAAATCGAATTTTTCCAGAAATTCTGATCGAATTCCACTTCGTCATCTTCGATTTGCTCATCTCTAAATATGACGTCACCGCAGCCTAGGGTTAAAACAAATCTGTATTCTTTTTAATTGACTGTACAACCCCTCAAACCATCCTCAGCTGTCCTATAATTGTAATTAGTCTCAGACAACTCCTCTAGTAAGAAACCTCCAATATCTCTCTTTCCAAATGAGGAAGAAAAATCTCAAGAGGTGACATAAAGCACTTTTCACATGTTTGAGTGGGTTGGACAGGCTGGAATTTTGTTTTAATCAGGTTGTATCTATTCTGTTGTACTTTTTGATTTGGCAGGAGGGAGTCTCCATGTTTGCAACTCTTGTGCTTGCGAACAGCCTTGTGACCAAACCAACCAACAAAAAAGATGAAACATGGACTTTGGTTGCTATAGGCAAGAAATGCATTCTTGTGATACATAAATATCGATGTCACCCTGAAAATATAAAAAAAAAAAGTGCCAGGATTATAATGTCTGGAGAGGTACTGTATCATTTGTGGTTTACCTACATACTGTAGTAGTACTGCCTCCAATACAATAATTGGGCTCCCTTAACTGCCCTATACACACTAATAGTGCCACAATCAAGTAAAAAAAATAACCAAATGAATGGGGTTGCAGCGCGACTTGCACTGCTACGACCTCATTTATTTCTATGTCTGCCCTGCTACACTGCGATACTCGGGCGCGCAACAGCTGTTGCACCCTAAATCGCCATGTAACTGAGCCTCTAGGGTACCTCTCTAAGAAAAAGTACCCATTAAGCGTCCCATGCTTAAAGGGGTATTATAGTTGTTAAAAGTTATCCCCTATTCACAGGATAGTGAATAACTATTAGATCGGGAGGGGGTTCTACCACTGGGACTCCCACTGATCACGAGAATGAGTACCCTGTACCCCTCGGAGCACCCTGAAACAAACAGAGCAGCAGGTCAAGCATGTACACTATCATAGGCGTGCGCAGCCTATTGCATTAGGGTGTGCAACCTAAAGCACAAACACACACATATTATATACATACACACACAGGCCGGGCCTCACCCTAGTGTTGCCGTGACTCCGCCTCTGCGCAGTGGCGACTCTAGGAACAATATATAGGGGGGGGGGCACATAAGATATCACAGTCAAAAATGGGGGGGCACTAATAATTTTCACCACTTAATCATACTACTGAAAAAAGCAAAATAAGTATATATAAATAAGATTACAAAATAAGAGCGTATTGCGGTATGCAGGGATACCTTTTTATTGTACTAACCTAATACTTAAAAGACAAGCTTTCAAGAGTTTTCCTTTCTTCCTCGGTATTGCTTCAGACCTGAGAGAGAGAGAAACACTCTCCAAAACTTTTCTTTAGAGTTTAAAGCAGTTTCAGCACTATAATAAAATAATTTACTTACAAAAAAAGCTATTCAGTCGTCTGCTGTGCCGTCCTCTGCTTGCTTCCGCGGATCTTCCCCTCCTTTCAGTCTCTCCTCAGTGCGCAGGTGCACTGTTATGGGGGATCTGTGGATGACACTGTTATGGGGAATCTGTGGATGAAACACTGTTATGGGGGATCTGTGGATGGCACTGTTAGGGGGGATCTGTGGATGACACACTGTTATGAGGCATCTGTGGATAACACTGTTATGAGGCATCTGTGGAGGACACTGTTATGGCGGATCTGTGGATGACACTGTTATGGGGGATCTGTGGATGACACTGTTATGGGGAATCTGTGGATGACACTGTTATGGGGCGATCTGTGGATGACACACTGTTATGGGGGATCTGTGGATGGCACTGTTAGGGGGGATCTGTGGATGACACACTGTTATGGGGGATCTGTGGATGGCACTGTTAGGGGGGATCTGTTGATGACACACTGTTATGAGGGACCTGTGGATGACACACTGTTATGGGGGACCTGTGGATGACACACTGTTATGGGGGACCTGTGGATGACAATGTTATGGGCATCAGTGGATGACACACTGTTATGGGGGATCTGTGGATGACACACTGTTATGGGGGATCTGTGGATGACACACTGTTATGAGGCATCTGTGGATAACACTGTTATGGGGCATCCGTGGAGGACACTGTTATGGGGAATCTGTGGATGACACTGTTATGGGGGATCTGTGGATGACACTGTTATGGGGGATCTGTGGATGACACTGTTATGGGGGATCTGTGGATGACACTGTTATGGGGGCATCTGTGGATGACGCACTGTTATGGGCATCAGTGGATGACACTGTTATAGGGGCATCTGTGGATGACACTGTTATGGGGCATCTGTGGATGATGCACTGTTATGGGGGCATCTGTAGATGACGCACTGTTATTAACAGTGTGCGTCATCCACAGATCCCCCCATAACAGTATCATCCACAGATCCCCCCCATAACAGTGTCATCCACAGATATCCCCTTAACAGTCTATTAATGAGATATCTGTGGATGGCACTGTTATAAGGGCATCTGTGTGGAATCTGACACAGATGAGGGGGGGGGGGGGATTTGTGGATGACACATATATAGCAGCATCTTGTGCTATATATGTGTCATCATCCACAGATTCCTTTCCCCCCCCCCATAACAGTGTCCCTGGGGAGGAGGCCGGCAACTATTGTTAGACCCAGCCGCGTTCCTTATGTAAAGTGTTGTAATTAAACTTGTACCATGTTGTACTACTATCTCTATTACTAACTTACTGGGACTCCAGCTAGTATTCACACTTTTTCTTTTTCACAGACACAATCACTGGGCGCCTTGGGCGGGCGGGCGGGCTGGCAGGCTCTCAAACATTCAAACCAGGCCGGCGGCAGCGTAATGTGACGTCACCCACTCCGTCACGCTGCACGCTCCTGCTCCTCCCACTTTATTAATGAAGCAGGCGGAGCAGGCGCGTGACGTCGGAGTGAGTGACGTTACGCGACCGGCCGCCGGGCCACGGAGCACAGGAGCAGTCGTACTCATCAGTCGAGCAGATGTGAGAATCTGAGATGTCATTGAAGCTGTGCGGCCGGGGCTCAAGAGGCTAGGCAGCTGCGGCAGGCGGCAGTGCAAGAGCACAGGGGTGTGATTAGGGTGTGCCCAGGCACACCCCGTGCGCACGCCTAACACTGTCACTCCATTTACCAATATGAGAGCTCAAGAAATAGCTGCGAACTGTAGTCAGCTGTCTCCATAACTCCCATAGAGATGAATGAAGCAGAAGTTTGAATGCTTAACTTGCCGTTCCATTCATTCGCTCCAAGGGGTTCGAGGTACCTGTTCTCGTTATTGATGGTAGTCCCAGAAGTAGGACTCCCACCTATCTAATAGTTATCCCCATTCTAGTCAATATTTTTGGGGGAACAAGGTGATCGCACGTTGTTATTCTTTTCCATTCCTTTACAACGTATACCGTGCATAGTTGAGATATTTTTTGATGTTGTGATACCTGTTATGTTTATTTTGTTTATTCTTCATTTATTTTTATATGTAAAATTGGGAAAGGGAGTATTTTAAAAATTATTTTTTACTTTTCTCACTGTACATTTTAGTCCCCTTAAGGGATATTAACATGTGATCTTCTGACCACAAGTCCCTTACACCACAATAGAATACTATTGCGGTCTATGGGATTCTGACACTCTGCCTGAGAAGCCGTGCCTTGTGCATGGCTTTTCAGGCAGTTAGCCATAACAGACTTGTGAATTTTTCCAAGGCTCCAGGCTGTCATAGCAACAAATTGGAGCCTTGCAATTTCACTATGGGAGCTCCGATTGGAAGGCAGAGGGTGCTCCCTCCCTCTGCCTAACCCTAAAGATGCTGTGATCGCTATTGATCACAGCATCTGTGGGGGTTAAACGACTGGGATCAGCATCATCGCCGATCCCAGTTATCGCAGCCGAATGCTGGCTGTGTTATATAGCCCGAATCCGCCGGGTATAGAGCAAGCTCAGCATGTGAGCCTGCTCCATAATTACATCGTACCACGACATAACTGTACTGTAGGTTAATATCAATTTTTTTTTTTTGTCTTTTTTCTGCTCTCTGACAGTCCCATATAGAATGTATGGCGTGGCAGTGTGCATGGTCAGCCTGCTGCTCCCTTAGCACAGGAGAACAAGATCCCGTATGCTGTAGATGTGGGTCACTTTAACCCCTAAAATACTATTTTGGCATTAAAGGCGTCTCATCCGAGACAATGGGGGCATATCGCTAGTATATGCTCCCATTGTCTGATAGGTGCAGGTCCCACCACTGGGACCCTCACCTATCTCATCTCCTAAACAAAGCCCAAAAGTGATGAAGAGCATGCTCGGCTATTTCTGTCGGGCCCATAGAAATGAATGACAGCCCTAACTTATTTTTCCATCAAAATAGCCGTGTGAGGGCTTGTTTTATGTGGGACAAATTGTATTTTTGGTGACACCATTTTGGGGTAACTTTGTAACTTTTTTGGGGGGTGTAATGAGAATACAAACTATTCCACTATTGTTTTGTCTTTTTATTCACTTAAAAATGTACTTTTATTCTAGGGGTCAACACAATTACATACTACTACTTCTAATAGCACATCTCATGCAAAAAAAAAAATGTAACTGAATTCCAAGATCTATATCTTTTATTTTTCCATCTATGTAGTTGTACGAAGGCTTGTTTTTTTATGGAATGAGATTTCATTGGTAGCTTTCATTGGTATCATTTCAAAGTACATGGGACTTATGGAGAAAAAGCAATTTTGTTGTCATTATTTGTGTTTTTTTTAATGTTGTTCACCAATGTAATGTTATTTTTATTATATGGATGTTACCAACACGGTGATATGTGTTTATTTTACTATTTTTTTTTTAATATTCTAAGTATTCAAGTATATTCAAAAAAAATAAATAAAAATTGGGGAAACAGGACAGAGACTAATTTGTCTAACCAATAAACTTTTAGTGAGCTTGATTCTACTTCCATAAGGTCCTTTAAGCAATGGTTTCCAGGTCTAAGGCTTTGTTCACATCATTGTTCAGCCTTTCCGTTATCCTGCTCCGTTTAGGAGCAGGAGAACGGAAAGGACGGAGAAGGCACATAACTGAGCCAAACGGAGCCCTTAGGACCCCATAGACTATAATGGGGTCTGTTATGTTTCCGCTCAGAAGATGATTTTGAAGCGGAGACAAAAGTCCTGCAGGCTTCGTTCGTCTCAGTTATGTGCCTTCTCCGTTCTTTTCCGTTCTCCTGCTCCTAAACGGAGCAGGAGAACGGAAAGGCTGAACGGTGATGTGAAGCCTTACCATGAAAGCACAAGCATTCTCTACTCACTTCCCATTTGACATCATTTGAATAAAAGCACAGACACAAAGGACTCCCTAACCTTTCAATTGACTTGCTGAGAAATGAGAGCGCTCACAATTGTAGATTCCCATTCACACTTCTACTTCTTACTTTTATTATTATATCGCTACTAAAAATTGGACAATTTATACTTCATTGATTAAATGGGGGACTCTGGGACTAAGGGGAAGTCCTGTCTATCAGAGGTTGTGGTTTTAAAGTTTTCAGTATGAGATTAGCAAAAGCATTTCAGGAATATTAACAATGACCATGTATAAACAAGTAACAAGGAGGTTTTGAGTAATCTGTAGCTGCTCTTCATGATACTCTAGAAAATGTTTCCATTGGGTTTTTGGGGGCAGAAGTTACAGATAAATGGACAATTAGAAAAATTACATGTGTAGTTTTCAAAATGACAGTTTGGATTAATCTAAAATGTACAGTATATAATAGGTACAGGACATAGGTAACACTACTCAATGCATCAGTTTCATATTCAAGATTAACATACCTTTGACTTATCTATAGGGAATGTTTAAATTACAATAAAAATTGCACTTTATGCCTAAGTGGAAATTTGACCCTTGAGTTGTTGGGCCCGATAACAGTTTCCAGGGTCGGACTAGCCCACCAGAGTACACTATAATGGGCCCCAATGGCCCTGAGAAAAAATAACAATTGGAGTTGACTTTGGAGTTAGTCACTTGCATCTAGGGTCTATTTTCTAGTGCCAACATATACACAGTCAAGTCACAATATTATGACCACTTCCTACTTTGATATCAGCATGTAGTTCATCAAGGAAGTCATTTGTCATGAACTGGATAGTTGGTATATAAAGTGTGCGATAGGCTGTCTGTACACATATCTCTCGCTGCTGTCATGGGTAGTAGGGGCAATTTATCACAGTTGCAAAAAAGGATGATTATTGGATTTCAGGCCAAGGGTGGCAGTAGTCCTGAAACTGCACAGTTTGTTAACTGTTTGCATTCTGCTGTGGTGAAAGTGTATTGAGAATGGACAAATGGCACCATTGTGAATAAGTGACGTGAAAACTGCGGAGCACCATGGGTCATTGATATGAGAGGTGAACGCCAGCTACGACGGCGTAAGACACTACAGGGGACTAAAAGATGTACTGCATGTCTAAAACAACAGCCCATCTAGCTGCTGTCTGTGCTGCACACTGCAGTTACTCTGGATAATAGCTGGTGGTCATAATAATGTGATTCCACTGTGTATTTATAAAAAAAAAACAAAAAAAAAAACGGTGTCCCCCACTTCACGTCAACGTCTGCGAGACCTGAGATCCTGTGTCCTGGCATAGGCAGTTGCGATAATATCACTGCTACCTCTGTGTCGGGTCTTAGGCAGCACAATGATGTGGTCACGAATGCCTCGTGACCAAGTCATCGTGCTGCCTGAGACCTGGGACAGGAGGTCACTGTGATGTCATTGGAAACTCCTCAACCATTCTACTGCCCCATACGTGTTAGGCCTAGTGCCTGCAGTCTATGAGGATGAACAGTGGGGACAGGACCCATTACAGGTAGGTCGACCGCCGTCTGCTCATCTCGCCTCATGGCAGATGCGGCCCTGCTTTAATAATGCATACAATTGATTGCTAATAAATGAAAGATAAATTCACAATTCACATTAGTGGCTAGGCTTGAATAAAATAAAAAAAAAGATATATGCACACACAATAAGTCACATGCACCAAACAGACAGGTGTACATAGTAACATAGTATACAAGGCCGAAAAAAGACATTTGTCCATCCAGTTCGGCCTGTTATCCTGCAAGTTGATCCAGAGGAAGGCAGAAAAAAAAACTGTGAGGTACAGGCCAATTTTCCTCACTTAAGGCAATCAGGCAATCAGAATAACTCCCTGGATCAACGACCCCTCTCTAGTAGCTATAGCCTGTAATATTATTACACTCCAGAAATACATCCAGGCCCCTCTTGATTTCCTTTATTGTACTCACCACCTTCTCAGGCAGAGAGTTCCATAGTCTCACTGCTCTTACCGTAAAGAATCCTCTTCTATGTTTGTGTACAAACCTTCTCTCCTCCAGACGCAGAGGATGTCCCCTCGTCACAGTCACAGTCCTGGGGATAAATAGATGATGGGAGAGATCTCTGTACTGACCCCTGATATATTTATACATAGTAATTAGATCTTCCCTCAGTCATCTTTTTTCTAACGTGAATATCCCTAATTTTGATAATCTTTCAGGGCACTGTAGTCCACCCATTCCAGTTATTACTTTAGTTGCCCTCCTCTGAACCCTCTCCAACTCTGCTATGTCTGCCTTGTTCACGGAAGCCCAGAACTGTACACAGTACTCCATGTGTGGTCTGACTAGTGATTTGTAAAGTGGTAGGACTATGTTCTCATCACAGGCATCTATGCCCTTTTGATGCAACCCATTATCTTATTGGCCTTGGCAGCAGCTGCCTGACACTGGTTTTTACAGCTTAGTTTGCTGTTTATTAAAATTCCTAGGTCCTTTTCCATGTCAGTGTTACCGAGTGTTTTACCATTTATGTATGTACGGGTGATTTGCATTATTCCTTCCCATGTGCATAACCTTACATTTGTCAGTGTTAAACCTAATCTGCTACTAAAACCAAGGTACATACTTACATATTAGGAAGGGGTCAGCGAACTACAGTACTTCAGCAGTTGTGAAACTACAACTCCCAGCATACACACTTGCTTGGCTGTCCCCGAATTCCCACAGAAGTAAATAGGGCATGCTGGGAATTGTAGTTTAACAACATCTAGAGTGCCAGAGGTTCCTGACCCTTGCAATAAGATCACAAATTGTTTTGTAATAGGACAAGATAGTTGGAGATTGTACACCATGCACCCCACACCCTCATTCTTAGAGGCATCATCTGCGTTTGTGTAAATTAAGGGCTATGGCTATTCTGGCCAGGAATTCGCAAAGGAAAATCCTGGTGTGCTGGGGTCAATGTCCCTTACGCCAGGTAAAAAGACCCCAGACATGAGTATACAGTAACCCAGAAGGAGCCGGAGTGGAGGATGATAGTGATAGTGGCTCTGGCTGTCCCAGTCAATCATGGTGACTGTCCTCACACTGTTGCTCCCTAGGGCTGTGTTGTAAAAGGAGGGGGCACCCTTTCTTCCCTCTTAGCACACTCTAATTCTGGGGCTCCTGTCTGATGGTAGCTGGGGTGCCCTTGATGTTAGATATTTGGATGGGTGAAGGCAGGGTGTGTACAGTGCAATAGCCTGCATATGAAACAGGAGTCATGAAACCGGGCCAGAGATAGAGGAATAAACGTCTCTCTTTACTGTGGTGAAAAATGGGAGTTGTAGTACATCCACCTATAGTAGTCAGAGTTCCAACTGTACACAATAAAATTCTCTCCCAGATAACAGTGTATGGATTTAGGCAATGATTGGAGTTATGGCCCGCTTTTTACGCTATCTTGCTAAAGTGTCTCTCAGTAGAATATATAGCAGGCAATAGTACTCTTGCAATGGTGGCTGTAGTGTGCTCTGCAGAATACAGGGCTGAAATACAGTATGAAAGGTGTCTTAACAGCATCCACCACTGCAGCAAAGTTTGAATGGCTGTAGTCACAGATTACCTTGCTGACTTCTATGCTTGGCCATGCAGATTCTACATTCTCCAGTTCTATTTTTTGTCTTTCTCCTTCTCTCTTTCTTTCTGTAGATCTTGCAGTAATTCACCGGAGATCTGTTAGCGCTCTGAAACTTGAGGCCTAAGGAGAAGGAGCATAGGTCACGCTTTTTTCCTCCATCAAACTCTCACTTGAACTCATTAGAGCTAGGGGAGGATTGTTAACCATGGCCATTAAATAACAAAACAAACCATTTGCAGATACCCCTGCAAAGTAAGAACCTCAGATAAGACTTACCACTTCCCTTCCCCAAAATGATCTAATACAAGAAAAATCCCACATTATTTGCCAAAAATTAGCATCAGTTTACTGACATCTGTGGAATTGAATGTGTGACAAACAACCCATTCTATTCGGACAATATTTATCAACTTATCCTTCTCTAATGCATCTGACCAATCTTCTGCTGTTAAAAATGGTATGAAAACTTTATATGACGTCGCCACAGATTAAGCAAGAGGACTACCATGGACTACCTTCTGGACCCTATCATTGAATAGAGATGGGCTGCTGGTCGACAATGAATTGGGTGTGGACTGCATGGTGCAACCACAAGAATCTATAAAAGCCTGTGTGTAGTACCCCAAATATCTCCTGTACCTGAGAAAGATCATAAATATCCCTCAAGCAATTCACCCCCTGGGAATACCAGGAACCCTCTTCCCCTAAATTAAGCAAATGAAAAAAGAGAATA
Source organism: Bufo bufo (assembly GCF_905171765.1). NCBI lineage: Eukaryota > Metazoa > Chordata > Amphibia > Anura > Bufonidae > Bufo > Bufo bufo. The sequence goes on from NC_053392.1 coordinate 183,361,001, forward strand.
ACCCACAAAGGACTGTCATCTGGTAAATCTCTTTATTCCCTGAAGTTCCTTGCTGTCCTTCAAACCTGATTTGCCAATCTGTAAAGGGGTAGTAGCTGTCTAGTGAATAAGGATAAGATCTCTAAACCTAACCACAAAATACGTAACCCCAAATGTTCTCTCAACAAGTGCACAGAATTAAGCCAGTCAGTGTTTTTCAGTGATTTCCATCAGTGATTGTGAGCCAAAGCCAGGATTGAATAAGGTGTAATGGAAAGATTTGCCCATATTCTTTGTTTAGAGCAGCACCTGGTTTGGGCTCAAACTCACTGATGGAAATTACTGGCTGTGTGAATGTGTGAATAAGGGATTAGGCATGTTATCAGATGTCCAGAATTACAAACATCTGAGCTGATCTGCAAGGAAATCTAAGTAAAAATTCTGCAGGGCTGCTACCCTTTAAAGTTTGAAGGTTTGAAGGTTTATGGCGAGAGGACCACCCAAAAAAGTTCACATTAAAGAATGTAACTTAGCAAAGAAATTTTTTTAGGGACAAGACCAACAGATAGATACCCTTCAAGGGAATCTGTCATTTCCAAAACGTTACAGTCCCAGAGGATGTTTCCTTTATCAGTGGCTAGATAAAGCAAGTCTGTCAGGTTCAAAACATTTTATTAGAAAAAAGACCAAAAATTACCCAATTATGAGAGTGGGGATAAGTGCCCACCCAAAAAAATAATACAAGACAATGGGCCACCTAAACAAATAACTCGGTACGAGCCTCCGAGTATATCAAGCAAAACAACCCCTAAACTACAGTAAGTTTTTTTTAATGATTCCGAGTACGATTATGTAATTTTAATCGTCATGCTCACTTGCATTCTCACACTTTGCTCCCACAAACCAGAAGTAAAATGCATGATTCTTCTGCATTATGTGCATGAGTTTGAGAGTCTATTCAACGCATTTTACTGCTGGTTTATGGGAGCACAGAGTGAGAATGCAAGTAAGTACCGTATGAAGATAAAAAATAAAAAATCAGGCTCAGTGTAATTTATACTATGACCACATACTCTAGTTTTTGGGTTGTTTTGGAGCCGACAGATTTGCTTTAAGTAGTAAGATAATTTTAATTAAATTGGTCCTTCCAGCCACGGATACGGTAAAGGAAGCATCCTCCAGATCTGACACTTCTCTACAAAAAGTTCTTCCACTGGAGGTATGTTCTTAAAATGCAACAGAGCTGGATCCCTCATAATGAAAACTCCTAAATATTTATAGTGATCACGTCCAGTCAATCCACCTCCTAGAATGGCATTAAAGAAGATGTTGTCCATTTAATCTGGCATCCTGAAAAGAATCCACATTTATTGATCAGATCACTTGCACGTGGGAATGTAATTTCACTCTTAGACACAAATAGGATAAGGTCATCAAAATATAAACTAACTCTGTCTTCCCTGTACTTACGTAATCTAAGGGCAGAAGGCTCACTGGCCACATAGTCACATGGAGAAATGTCAAAATGGTGTACACAAGTGGATGGTTTTGATTGGAAGCATCCTTGTTTAAATTGGAAGGCCATCAATGGATTACGTTTTCACACAGAGCTATTTGCTGGATCAATATTTTTAATACTGTTAAAATTTGCCATAGTAGTTAACAAGTAGTTGTCTGCGAGTGTTCTTGATATGATCATAATCAACTATCAAAATTAAATAAAAACTGTCAAATTGTTCATGTCTGTGTGTAAAGCCACTCTTCATTGCTTAATGAACATGTGTCTTATTTCAACATTGTGTTATCATGTAACATTGTGTTATCTGCATCAGACAAATTTATGACCCAGAACAGGGATTTTTATATATTGACCTTGCTCCATGCAGCCAGTTATTTCTTCAACTTGGGAGGTACCTCAGAAATAAAATTAGGGGATTATTTAAACACTTTAGTTTCATTAACAAATTACCTAATGTAGCGAACATAAAAACTGAAAATGTAGAAGACAAACTTGGGAAATTTCAAATTCTCCTTGGTTGTCCTGAGCATCTCTCAGCATGATAAAGACTCCGGTCTGTAACAGAATGTGCTGTGGTTCGCAAATAACATAAACTAGAGCTTTTGAATATGCATCTGATTTTACTAGTTCTCTTTATGTATCATCCCTGTAACTGAAACAATTACATTAATTATATAATTTAACAGCAACTGAAAAAATGCCCTTAATACAGTATATTACATATAATACCTTGATAGGTTAAAGGGAGTTTGTCAGCAGTTTTATGCATGTTAAACTGCTGGCAGTTTTAGTTAGGGCCTGGGGAGAGCAGGAAAACATACCTTTGTAAAGCTTTTCTCACTAGCATAGCGTGAATATAAATGTTTATTCTGACAGATTCTGCTCCTGCAATTGCCCAGGGTGGGGCTTCACTGGGAAGTACTCTCTGTAGTTCACTGCTTCACAGCCCCTCCCTTCTCCTCTGAGTGACAGCTGTAGTATCCAACCAGGAGACCACTATAGCTGTCATTCAGATCAGAGGGAAGGGGCGGTAACAGCACTTTACAGTGAAGATTTGCCCCCTGGGCACTTGCAGGAACAGAACCTGGCAGAAGATAAGGTCATACTCGCACTACTTCTGATAATAGAAACTCTCTGGAGATTTAACCTTTTATTCTTCTTTTGAGGACATTTTATATTGAACAGCTTTTCAGCATAATTTTTGTACAGCCCATTTAAAGGGTTTTTGTCACCAGATTTAACCCTATTAAGCTAATTGACATTAGCGATGTGCTAATGTCAGCTAAACCTAACTAGCCTATTCCTACTTTTATCTATGCCCCTGTTACGCCAGAAATCTAACTTTTATAATATGCTAATTAGCCTATAGGAGCAGGGGGGCTGTTGTTCCTGCTCCTAGAGGCTCCGTTCTCCCACCTTTGTCGCCTCCCTCCGACAGGGCCAGGCATCGCTCGCATCTGTCTGGCAGCCCTGTGCTCTGGTGAAATCTTGCGCCGTTCAGTATACGGAGCAGGCGCGGTGTGGAAGCTGGCAGCCTGCTAGCGTCTTTCCCTCACCGCGCCTGTGCCGAATGCTGAACGGTGTTAGATTTCGGTGTTAGATTTCTGCCGTAACGGGGGCATAGATAAAAGTAGGAATAGTAACATAGTATACAAGGCCGAAAAAAGACATTTGTCTATCCAGTTCGGCCTGTTATCCTGCAAGTTGATCCGGAGGAAGGCAAAAAATCCATGAGGTAGAAGCCAATTTTCCCCACTTAAGGGGGAAAAAATTCCTTCCCGACTCGAATAAGGCAATCAAAATAACTCCCTGGATCAACGACCCCTCTCTAGTAGCTATAGCCTGTAATATTATTACACTCCAGAAATTTATCCAAGCCCCTCTTGAATTCCTTTATTGTACTCACCATCACCACCTCCTCAGGCAGAGAGTTCCATAGTCTCACTGCTCTTACCGTAAAGAATCCTTCCTATGTTTGTGTACAAACCTTCTTTCCTCCAGATGCAGAGGATGTCCCCTTGTCACAGTCCTGGGGATAAATAGATGATGGGATAGATCTCTGTACTGTCCCCTGATATATTTATACATAGTAATTAGATCTCCCCTCAGTCGTCTTTTTTCTAAAGTGAATAACCCTAATGTTGATAATCTTTCAGGGTACTGTAGTTGGCCCATTCCAGTTATTACTTTAGTTGCCCTCCTCTGAACCCTCTCTAGCTCTGCTATGTCTGCCTTGTTCACAGAAGCCCAGAACTGTACACAGTACTCCATGTGTGGTCTGACTAGTGATGTGTAAAGTGGTAGGACTATGTTCTCATCACAGGCATCTATGCCCCTTTTGATGCAACCCATTATCTTATTGTCCTTGGCAGCAGCTGTCTGACACTGGTTTTTACTGCTTAGTTTGCTGTTTATTAAAATTCCTAGGTCCTTTTCCATGTCAGTGTTACCGAGTGTTTTACCATTTAGTATGTACAGGTGACTTGCATTATTCCTTCCCATGTGCATAACCTTAACTTTGTCAGTGTTAAACCTCATCTGCCAATTCTCTGCCCAAGCCTCCAATCATACCTAAACCAAGGGACATACTTACATAATAGGAAGGGGTCAGCGAACTCCAGTACTTCAGCAGTTGTGAAACTACAACTCCCAGCATACACACTTGCTTGGCTGTCCCCAGAATTCCCACAGAAGTATATAGGGAATGCTAGGAATTATAGTTTAACAACAACTAGAGTGCCAGAGGTTCCTGACCCTTGCAATAAGAACACAAATATCTGGGTAGTTGAAGTCCCCCATAATAACCCCCTCATTATGATTTGTCGCCTTGTCTATCTCGTTTAGTAGAAGATTTTCTGTGGACTCTGGTATATTAGGCGGTTTATAATAAACTCCTATTAGTAATTTATTATTATTTTTGCCTCCATGTATTTCTATCCACAGTGACTCCACATGTTCATGTCCCTCACTTATATCTTCTCGGACTGTGGTCTTTAGACAGGACTTTACATAAAGGCAGACCCCTCCCCCACTCCAGTTTTGACGATCCTTTCTAAACAGACTGTAACCTTGTACATTAACTGCCCAGTCATAGCTATCATCCAGCCATGTCTCAGTTATTCCCACTATGTCATAGTCCTTATCACACATCACTAATTCCAGTTCACCAGTTTTATTAGTCAGGCTTCTGGCATTAGTATACATACATTTGAGAGGTTTATGTATATTATTTACCCTACACCTTTCCTTCTGAACTGTTCTAGTCCCTCCTTCCATTCCTCCCCCAGTCTCACTACCTTGCCCCCTGTCTCTATCTGCACTATCTTCCCCTCCTATAATGTAATTTTCCTCGCCCCCAGTCCCTAGTTTAAACACTCCTCCAACCTTCTAGCCATCTTTCTCCCCAACACAGCTGCCTCTTCCCCATTGAGGTGCAGCCCATCCCTATGATAGAGCCTGTAGCCGACAGAGAAGTCGGCCTAGTTCTCCAGGAACCCAAACCCCTCCTTCCTACACCAGTTCTTGAGCCACTTGTTAACCTCCCTAGGCTAGTTAGGTTTGGCTGACATTAGCACATTGCTAATGTCAGCTAGCTTAATAGAGTTAAAGGGCTTCTGTCACCCCCCATTTAGCAATTTTCAGTATCGGACATTAGCTATTTGCTAATGTCAGTTGAGTCCATATATATCACTCTTACCTCTCTCTGTGCTGTAATTTCTTTAAAAAATTGTACTTTTCTAATATGCTAATTATTTCACTACCAGCAAGTTGGGCGGTTACTTGCTGGTAGCCGCCGCATCCTCGGACTATAAACACGCCCCCTCCTCCACTTGATAGACAGGGCCAGCAAGCGCTCTCACCTCCCGCTGGCCCTCTCTGCCCATGAAATCCCGCGCAGGCGCTCTGAGAGAAGGACGCTCGCTTGCCAGCTCCTTACTCAGTGCGCCTGCGCCGATTAAGTCACACTACACCTGGAAGAGAAGACTGCCGGCATCAGCGATAATCTGCAGTCTTCTCTTCTGGGTGTAGTGTGACGTAATCGGCGCAGGCGCACTGAGGAAGGAGCTGGCAAGCGCGCGTCCTTCACTCAGTATGCCTGCACCAATCATGGAACGTTACGGCGCCGGCGCAGGAATTCAGCAGCAGACAGGGCCAACGGGAGGAGGAGAGCGCTCGCTGGCCCTGTCTATCAAGAGGAGATGAGGCGTGTCTAGATGCGGCGGCTACCAGCAAGTACACGCCCAACTTGCTGGTGGTGAAGAAATTTGCATATGATAAAAGTATGATTTTTACAAGAAATAAGCCACAGACAAAGGTAGGACATGTATGATTGCACTCAGCTTACATTAGCAAATAGCTAATATCGGCTAATGAAAATTGCACAATGGGGGGTGACAGAAGCCCTTTAAATCTGGTGACAGAAACCCTTTAAATATTTGTATATTTGTTCCCCTTAGATGTCTCTTCTCAAAACTAAATAAATGTAATTCTTTTAATCTTTCCTCATAATTAAGATCCTCCATGCCCCTTACCAGTATAGTCGCTCTCCTTTGTACTTTTTCCATTTCCAGGGTATCCTTTCTAATGGACTGGTGCCCAGAACTGAGCTGCATATTCCAGATGAGGCCGCACCAAAGCTTTGTAAAGTGGTAATATTACATCCCTGCCCCGAGAGTCAATGCCTGCTAATAATTTCTGTCATTTCTGTCCGAGAAGCAGAACAGTGAAAATAATGGTAGCACCAGATCTGTCATAGGGAAGCAATGGTACCTGACAGATCCTATTGACTATAATGAGGTCTGTTTAGTTTCTGTCATGGTGTCTGTAATTTTACCAGACAAAATAATGCTGGCTTCAATGCAGATGTGAACACAGAGAAAATAGCAAGAACAAAAAGAAATGTTATCACATGCTTTCTCTGCTGTCACCATGGCATCTTTAGTTTATGCATTAATTATTTTATCAATGCAGATCATAAACTCATGATGGACAAGGCATAAGACAAGTGCAATAGTTTTAGTTTTTATATTAAAGTCAAAATGTTGGACATCTGGATAAAACATATGCAAACATATATGTCATCATATACAGTCAGGTCCATAAATATTGGGACATCAACACAATTCTAACATTTTTGGCTCTATACACCCCCACAATGGATTTGAAATAAAACAAACAAGATGTGCTTTAACTGCAGACTGTCAGCTGTAATTTGAGGGTATTTACATCTAAATCAGGTGAACGGTGTAGGAATTACAACAGTTTGCATATGTGCCTCTGACTTGTTAAGGGACCAAAAGTAATGGGACAGAATAATAATCATAAATCAAACTTTCACTTTTTAATACTTGGTTGCAAATCCTTTGCAGTCAATTACAGCTTGAAGTCTGGAACGCATAGACATCACCAGACGCTGGGTTTCATCCCTGGTGATGCTCTGCCAGGCCTCTACTGCAACTGTCTTCAGTTCCTGATTGTTCTTGGGGCATTTTCCCTTCAGTTTTGTCTTCAGCAAGTGAAATGCATGCTCAATCGGATTCAGGTCAGGTGATTGACTTGGCCATTGCATAACATTCCACTTCTTTCCCTTAAAAAACTCTTTGGTTTCTTTTGCAGTATTAAATGAATGAGTGGTTGGCTCTACACCTAGTGGCTATGACGGGTGCTGCTAACTCAAAATCGGGTGCCCGACCCAATAAAAATTGATAATGAGAAGCAAGGGAGTGAGAACTCACAACACCTGGACCATAGGGTGCAAAATTGATATTTATTCAGATAGGACCTGCCAAGTCCAATAGATATAGTATATAGTACATGATATAGTATATAGATATAGTATATAGTACATGCCTGTGTGAGCTCCGCACCGTCCACCGCCTCAATCCCATAATAATCGCCGTCATCACGGCTCCACTACATTAGTGTTCTCATGCAGGGGACGCAGAAAACATCCCGTGGCAAAGGGAAGCCCAAATTGCCGGCTACACCCGCTTCATCCCAGACAATACCGGAGATTTTCAGAGCTACGCGCCAATCCATCATGGCGGACCAGACCGCAATGCCGGCAAGCCCTGCCTCATCCACGGAAAGTGAGCAGAGACCAGCTCCAGAAGAGGCTCAGCCGAACCCGTCTGACCTCTATAACAACATAGCTACACTATTCCGCACCGAGCTGACTCAAGCGGTGGCTGAATTTACCCGGCAATTACAAGACCTGGGCAACAGGGTGTCCGACATGGAGACCAGAGCTGATGACTTAGCTGACGCCATCGGAGCAGACAGAACAGACATCGACTCACATACGGCTCAGCCTCAGGAGCTCGAACTTAAAATTGAGGATCTAGAAAATAGATCTAGGAGAGGCAACCTTCGGGTTCGAGGGCTACCTGAGCTCTTTCAAGATCTGCCTGCGACAATGGCGAGTCTGTTTACAGAGTTACTGCCGGACACCGAGCCCGAATATCTAAAGATGGACAGAGTCCACAGATCTCTGGGGAAACCGAGGTTACCTGATATACCGAGAGATGTAGTGCTCCATATGCATCATCCTGACATGAGGGATAAGATCCTTAATGCGGCCCGGAACCTATCCAACCTACCTGGACTCCCCGCGTCGGTTCATCTTTATGCCGACTTGGCCCCGTCCACACTACGGAAACGTAGGGAAATGAGGCCTGTGACCCAGGCTCTCCAACAAGCGCAGGTGAAATACAGATGGGGATTCCCTTTCGCTCTCTCCTTCCAGTTGAACACTCGTAGCCACACTATCCGCACACCGGCTGAAGGAATCGAGGTTCTACAGAAGGCCGGCATTGAGTTAGACCGACCAGAAGGGCCATCCACGCACCCTAGGCCGCAACGCCCGACAAGGGAGTGGACCAGAGTCGTCTCATCTCCATCTTCAGGATCCAGGCAATCGACGACCTGAAGGACCCATTTGAGTTGTTTTCTGAAGTACCGGATTAACAGAGACTCATTATACTTGGGTAACTCATGATATATCACGTTTTTCCTATCCTTGTTTTTTGCACTTAACTGCCCCTCATGAAGCACGCGTTTACCTATTGGGACGCGGTGGATCGGACATGCTTGTTGCTCGTCCATAGGGGACAATTGTTTATTGCGGAATCAGGTTTATTCCTGTTTTACCTGATGGTCGCAATTCACCCGTTTGAACTGCATTATACTGCATCTCATGATGCATTTATTTTATTATATGTTATGTTCTTTTTTATTATTTTCGTTATTGGAGATCCTACTTTGAGCCGAATAAGATATTTGGTATTGCACATTATGACTTGCCTTAACCACATCATGCTTTACAATCAGTCATGTGTAAGGTTTTAACACATAATGTCCGGGGTTTTAACTCCCCGAGAAAACGTAAAACAGCATTTTCTGCTTATTGCAGAAATAAGCCCGATATAATATGTCTCCAGGAGACCCATTTCACTGCAGTTTCCCATCCTAAATACTTTCATCCCCAATACACGAGATTTTTCTCGTCCACTTTTCAGTCCAAGTGTAGAGGGACCATAATCCTGCTCAAGAATAATTTTCCATTTCAGGTTACCCGCTCCATTGTGGATAAAGAGGGTCGTTACGTCATTTTACTGGGTGACTACTGCGGTGAAATGTGGTGTATAGTTAGTACATATGCCCCTAATATTGAGTCAATCTCATTTTTTTCTCATATGCAACATACACTTGACTCTCTCACCTATGACAAAGTAATTTGGTGCGGAGATTTTAACTTTGTGATGGATCCTGTGTTGGACCGTTCTGCTCCACCCGCTACATCACGCTCGGCTTCTTGTAAGGTCACTATTAAGAACATACTGGAATCCCTTTCAATAGCGGACTCGTGGAGGGAGCACAACGGTGGACAGAGGGGATATACATATTATTCTCCAGCTCATAATGTATATTCACGTATTGACCACATTCTGTTGTCCAACTCTATGCTCCCCTATATGGCATATAGCAGACATATAGTGTCTTCTTGGTCGGACCATGACATGGTGATGATTGAGCTGGCCCCAAACACACCTACGAACCGTCTGTTCTCTTGGAGACTTAATGAGTCCCTTTTGACAAGACCAGCTGTTCGTGATAGGCTTCAGGAGGACATGAAATGCTTTTTTGCTGAGAATGTGCAGCCGGATATAGACCCTTTGCTCACATGGATCACACATAAGGCCTACATGAGGGGAAGAATAATTAGGGAAGCATTTGACGCTTGAAGCTAAACTGAATAGATTGGTTCAGGCGCACCAGCGGTCACCCTCACTATATTTGCTTAAAGCGGTCAAGGACACCAAGATGCAAATAAACATCATATTATCAAATAATACAGAAAAGGCCTTACGATGGACCGCATCGTATTTCTATGGATACGCTAATAAACCTGATAAAATGTTAGCTCGACAATTGAAGGCTAAACAGAAGATTAACCAGGTTTTCCAAATCCGTTCACACACTGGCCATATAACATCCAACCCTAAGATCATTTATGATACGTTTCATGCTTTTTACCGGCAGCTTTACAAGGGAGCGGAGGATGAGCAAGCACAACCAAGAGATAACTTCCTGTCATCTATATCGCTCCCACAGGTGTCTCCTGATGCTTTACGGGACCTGAGTAGAGCTATTAGTTCGGAGGAAGTAATTTACACAATAAACTCACTGAAACTGGGGAAGGCCCCGGGTCCTGATGGGCTATCTGCCTTGTATTATAAAAAATATGCCACGATTTTAACTCCACACATAGTTCAATTCTGTAACCATCTGCTATCAGGCCATACTCCTCATCCCGATTTTCTTTTCGCTAACATCACCGTACTGCCCAAGCCTAAAAAGGATCCCTTGTCTACCACTAACTATAGACCGATTTCCCTATTAAATCTGGACACTAAACTTTTTACATCTATATTAGCAAGGCGTCTTAATATACTCCTCCCTGGACTTATTCATAAAGACCAGGTAGGTTTTATACCAGACAGAGAGGCACCAGATAACATTAGAAAGGTACTCAACGTAATACAGATAGCCAACACTAATAAGACCCCCCTGGCCATTCTGGCATTAGATATAGAAAAGGCCTTTGACTCTATTAGCTGGGATTATTTATACAAAGTGTTACACAACATGGGCATTACTGGGCCGTTTGTAAAAGCGATTCAAGCAATCTACTCGGCCCCAGTGGCTTACCTCAAACTCCCAACAACTCATCCTTCACCAATTCACATTTCTAGAGGCACTAGACAGGGCTGCCCACTGTCACCTGCATTATTCGCCTTGGCCAGGGAACCCCTCGCAATATCCATCAGGAACGATCCCAATCTATCAGGCATTAAATTCGGAAACACTGAATATAAATTGAGTTTATTTGCCGATGACCTCCTATTATCCCTGACCAATCCCCTCATTTCACTCCCGAACCTCTTAAAGTTACTAAACACCTTCTCCTTAGCTTCAGGGCTCAAAATTAACCAGAAAAAGTCAGAGCTTTTGTTGTGTAATTCCCCATTATCCCTCCAAACTTCAATTGCTCAAAACTTTCCTTTTACCCAACAAACCAATCACATCCAATATTTAGGAACCCTAATAGCTAAGAAGTTGTCTTCAATCTACAAACTTAACTATATTCCACTTTACCGTAGAATCAGAGAAGACTACAAATCCTGGAGCTCGCTACCTGTCTCATGGATAGGGGGGATACATATTGTTAGGATGGTGGTACTACCCCGCATTCTATACCTATTCAGAACCCTTCCAGTTCGAATCCCCATTAGGGACCTCCGAAATTTACAGGCAGACACTATGAAATTTATTTGGGCAGGAAAGAGGGCTAGGATCTCTAGGTCCACAATGTGTAGACACAAATCCCAGGGAGGTCTGTTCCTGATTTTATCAAATATTACAAATCAGCTGGTTTAGCTCAATTATTTTTGACACACTTAAAGCCAGCTCACTGAGGAAGGGGTGTAGACGCCCGGAAACGCGTCTGGTGTCAGGAACATCTATTACTAAATTGCATGGCCATGCGATAGAAGACTTTTTAGGTACGACTACCGCTTTAATATACCGCCCTGGTATACAAGAACGGGCCTCATTGTACAAGCACCGATCCTGCGTACCCAGCCCCGCGATAACGTGACGTCATCCGCCTGAGATGTGCAAGGCGGGACACCGAAAGCGACAAACATTGTACGCACCTCGTGGAAGCGCTGGGAGGTCTGACAGCAGGACGCGGTGCCAGGATTCAGGTAGGAACCTGGACTGTTAAATCTGAATATCAGTGAATTCTCCGTTCAGGGCGGTTATACTAATGATAAAAAGAGGATTACATCTGGAGCGATTTATTATACTATAATGCTGGAACTGGTCACCATTTAAACCAGTACTTGGAGTGATTCATGACACATATCACTGAGACATTTCAAAACAAATTGCGGTGTGTGGCATAACGAACATTATTAGTGCCTACATTGCTTGTGACCGTCCATTTCTAGGAATTAGATAACATTATGGACTGCAGATTGTGACACTACTACCATAGCATGCGGTTTTTTTCAAGTGTCTTATTCCTGTTTAGGATGTATTAACATGGTTTATACCTCAGTTTACTGGTACCATTTTATATTGTATGTGATTTGTGATTGTCACATTTTATATTGTATGTGTTTAACATATTTTAATATCTATTGGACTTGGCAGGTCCTATCTGAATAAATATCAATTTTGCACCCTATGGTCCAGGTGTTGTGAGTGCTCACTCCCTTGCTTCTCATTCTTTTGCAGTATGCTTTGGGTCATTGTCCATCTGCACTGTGAAGCGCCGTCCAATGAGTTCTGAAGCAAATGGCTGAATATGAGCAGATAATATTGCTCGAAACACTTCAGTATTCATCCTACTGCTTTTGTCAGCAGTCACATCATCAATAAATACAAGAGAACCAGTTCCATTGGCAGCCATACATGCCCACACCATGACACTACCACCACCATGCTTCACTGATGAGATGCTATGCTTAGGATCATGAGCAGTTCCTTTCCTTCTCCATACTCTTCTCTTCCCATCACTCTGGTACAAGTTGATCTTGGTCTCATCTGTCCATAGGATGTTGTTCCAGAACTGTGAAGGCTTTTTTAGATGTCGTTTGGCAAACTCTAATCTGGCCTTCCTGTTTTTGAGGCTCACCAATGGTTTACATCTTGTGGTGAACCCTCTGTATTCACTCTGGTGAAGTCTTCTCTTGATTGTTGACTTTGACACACATACACCTACCTCCTGGAGAGTGTTCTTGATCTGGCCAATTGTTGTGAAGGGTGTTTTCTTCATCAGGAAAATAATTCTTCGGTCATCCACCACAGTTGTTTCCGTGGTCTTGCGGGTCTTTTGGTGTTGCTGAGCTCACCGATGCGTTCCTTCTTTTTAAGAATGTTCCAGAGAGTTGTTTTGGCCACGCCTAATGTTTTTGCTATTTCTCTGATGGGTTTGTTTTGTATTTTCAGCCTAATGATGGCTTGCTTCACTGATAGTGACAGCTCTTGGTCTCATCTGGAGAGTTGACAGCAACAGATTCCAAATGCAAATAGCACACTTGAAATGAACTCTGGACCTTTTATCTGCTCATTGTAATTGGGATAATGAGGGAATAACACACACCTGGCCATGGAACAGCTGAGAAGCCAATTGTCCCATTACTTTTGGTCCCTTAACAAATGGCACATATGCAAACTGTTGTAATTCCTACACCGTTCACCTGATTTGGATGTAAATACCCTCAAATTAAAGCTGACAGTCTGCAGTTAAAGCACATCTTGTTTGTTTCATTTCAAATCCATTGTGGTGGTGTATAGAGCCAAAACTGTTAGAATTGCGTCGATGTCCCAATATTTATGGACCTGGCTGTAAATGCCACTTTCTTGTGTGACAATATCACTAAAACCATCAAGAATACATTGCCCCTGCACAATTTTTACCCGGTGCTTTCTTTTTCTCATTGTAAACATTACATCACACTGAGAACTCAGCCAACACAGTGACACAAATCTAGAAGAGTATAACTTGTTATGGAATCTCCTTACGAGATCGTAGTTTCTGTATCTTATTCCTTCCATAGATGTCATCTTTAGATCTCGTGGTTAGGACAAGTAGACATAGTTTTCTCAAGTTCTCAAAAGGAGTTTCACTGCTAAACCAAATGATTCCTGCTTAGTAGTAATGTAAAGTTTGTGAGTATTTGGCTTTGTTAAATGTGTTTAACCACAAAAGAAGAAGTTGTTAGGCAATGAGCCATTTCCATTGCTATAATAGAGCTTTACTTAAATTGAAGTCTGTATTGTAAAATAATAAAAAATATATTTAAATATATTACACGAATTTTATATATATATATATATATATATATATATATATATATATATATACTGTATATATATACAGTACAGACCAAAAGTTTGGACACACCTCATTCAAAGAGTTTTCTTTATTTTCATGACTATGAAAATTGTAGATTCACACTGAAGGCATCAAAACTATGAATTAACACATGTGGAATTATATACATAACAAACAAGTGTGAAATAACTGAAAATATGTCATATTCTAGGTTCTTCAAAGTAGCCACCTTTTGCTTTGATTACTGCTTTGCACACTCTTGGCATTCTCTTGATGAGCTTCAAGAGGTAGTCCCCTGAAATGGTTTTCACTTCACAGGTGTGCCCTGTCAGGTTTAATAAGTGGGATTTCTTGCCTTATAAATGGGGTTGGGACCATCAGTTGCGTTGAGGAGAAGTCAGGTGGATACACAGCTGATAGTCCTACTGAATAGACTGTTAGAATTTGTATTATGGCAAGAAAAAAGCAGCTAAGTAAAGAAAAACGAGTGGCCATCATTACTTTAAGAAATGAAGTTCAGTCAGTCAGCAGAAAAATTGGGAAAACTTTGAAAGTAAGGACTATTTGACCATGAAGGAGAGTGATGGGGTGCTGCGCCAGATGACCTGGCCTCCACAGTCACCGGACCTGAACCCAATCGAGATGGTTTGGGGTGAGCTGGACCGCAGAGTGAAGGCAAAAGGACCAACAAGTGCTAAGCATCTCTGGGAACTCCTTCAAGACTGTTGGAAGACCATTTCAGGGGACTACCTCTTGAAGCTCATCAAGAGAATGCCAAGAGTGTGCAAAGCAGTAATCAAAGCAAAAGGTGGCTACTTTGAAGAACCTAGAATATGACATATTTTCAGTTGTTTCACACTTGTTTGTTATGTATATAATTCCACATGTGTTAATTCGTAGTTTTGATGCCTTCATAGTCATGAAAATAAAGAAAACTCTTTGAATGAGAAGGTGTGTCCAAACTTTTGGTCTGTACTGTATATATACACATACAGTGGATATAAAAAGTTTACACACCATTGTTAAAATGGCAGGTTTCTGTGATGTAAAAAAAAATAATTTCAGAACATTTTTCACCTTTAATGTGACCTATAAAATGTACAACTCAATTGAAAAACAAACTAAAATCTTTTAGGTAGAGGGAAGAAAAAATATAAAAATAAAATAATATGGTTGCATAAGTGTGCACACCCTTAAACTAATACTTTGTTGAAGCACCATTTGATTTTATTTCAGCACTCAGTCTTTTTGGGTATGAGTCTATCAGCATGGCACATTTTGACTTGGCAAGATTTGCGCACTCTTCTTTGCAAAAACACTCTGTCAGATTGCGAGGGCATCTCCTGTGCACAGTCCTCTTCAGATCACCCCACAGATTTTCAATCAGATTCAGGTCTGGGCTCTGGCTGGGCCATTCCAAAACTTGAATCTTCTTCTAGTTAAAGGGATTCTGTCACCAGGTTTCACCCCTGTCAGCTAAACATATGCTGATGTTCAGGGCCTCATCAGGATTCCTAATGTGGGCTTCTAAATGTGATCCGTAGCCTTATTTTGCTAAAAAACAGATTTTACTAACCTGTCACTCAAAGAAATAAGGTGCCCAAGGGGATGTCAAGGGATGCAAGGTGCTGGCCGCACCCACCGCGGTTCGTGCCCAGCGCCGCCTTTCCAGACTTCTGCACTGCCACCTAATACTCTGTGTCGCCTCTCGCTCTCCCTCCATCCCCCTCCTCCCTCCTCCTGCTATAAGATCTCGCTCGTGTGCACAGGGCTCTGCCTGATGCGCCCGTGCAGACTTCTCGATTTGGCTTCTTAAAGCGAAGTGCGCATTCTGTATGACCTGCACTCTGGCGCCAGCCTCTCAGAGCCCTGTGCGCACGCGCGATATATTACAGCAGGAGGAGGGAGGAGGGGGGATGGAGGGAGAGCGAGAGGCGGCACAGAGGATTAGGAGGCGGTGCAGAAGTCTGGAAAGGCTGCGCTGGACACGAACGGCGGTGGGTGCGGTTGGCACCTTGCATCCCTTGACATCCCCTTGGGCACCTTATTTCTTTGAGTGACAGGTTAGTAAAACCTGTTTTTTAGCAAAATAAGGCAACGGATCACATTTAGAAGCCCACATTAGGAATTCTGATGAGGCCCTGAACATCAGCATATGTTTAGCTGACAGGGGTGAAACCTGGTGACAGAATCCCTTTAAGCCATTCCTTTGTTGATTTGGATGTATGCTTTGGGTCGTTGTCATGCTGAAAGATGAAGTTCCTCCTTATGTTCAGCTTTCTAGCAGAAGCCTGAAGGTTTTGTGCCAATATTGACTGGTATTTGGAACTGTTCATAATTCCCTCTAGCTTAACTAAGGCCCCAGTTCCAGCTGAAGAAAAACTGCCCCAAAAGATGATGCTGCAACCACCATTCTTCACTGTGAGTATGGTGTTCTTTTGGTGATGTGCAGTGTTGTTTTTGCACCAAACATATCTTTTGGAATTATGGCCAAGAAGTTCAACCTTGGCTTCATCAGACCATAACACCTTTTCCCACATGCTTTTGGGAGACTTTAGATGTGTTTTTGCAAAATGTAGCCTGGCTTGGATGTTTTTCTTCGTAAGAAAAGGCTTTCGTCTTGCCACTCTACCCCATAGCCCAGACATATGAAAAATACGGGAGATTGTTGTCACATGTACCACACAGCTAGTACTTGCCAGATATTCCTACAGCTCCTTTAATGTTGCTGTAGGCCTCTTGGTAGCCTCCCAGACCAGTTTTCTTCTCGTCTTTTCATCAGTTTTGGAGGGACGTCCAGTTCTTGGTAATGTCACAGTTGTGCAATATTTTCTACACTTGATGATGACTGTCTTCACTGTGTTCCATGGTATATCTAATACCTTGGAAATTCTTTTATAGCCTTCTCCTGACTGATGCCTTTTAACAATGAGATCCCTCTGATGCTTTGGAAGCTCTCTGTGGACTATGGCTTTTGCTGTGGGATGCGACTAAGAATATTTCAGGAAACACCAACTAGAGCAGCTGAACTTTATTTGGGGTTAATCAGAGGCACTTTAAATAATGGCAGGTGTATGCTGACTCCTATTTAACATGGTTTTTTATGTGATTGCTTAATTCTGGACACAGCCACATCCCCAGTTATAAGAGGATGTGCACACTTATGCAACCACATTATTTTAGCTTTTTTGTTTTCTTTCCTCCACCTAAAAGATTTCAGTTTGTTTTTTAATTGAGTGGTACAGTTTATAGGTCACATTAAGGGTGGAAAAAGTTCTGAAATGATTTATCTTTGTCTCATTTTTTTACAGCACAGAAACCTGACATTTTAACAAGGGTGTGGACACTTTTTATCCACTGTATATATACACATTTGTTATATATATATATATATATATATATACAGTACAGACCAAAAGTTTGGACACACTTTCTCATTCAAAGAGTTTTCTTTATTTTCATGACTATGATGGCATCAAAACTATGAATTAACACATGTTGAATTATATACATAACAAACAAGTGTGAAACAACTGAAAATATGTCATAGTCTAGGTTCTTCAAAGTAGCCACCTTTTGCTTTGATTACTGCTTTGCACACTCTTGGCAGTCTCTTGATGAGCTTCAAGAGGTAGTCCCCTGAAATGGTCTTCCAACAGTCTTGAAGGAGTTCCCAGAGATGCTTAGCACTTGTTGGCCCTTTTGCCTTCACTCTGCGGTCCAGCTCACCCCAAACCATCTCGATTGGGTTCAGGTCCGGTGACTGTGGAGGCCAGGTCATCTGGCGCAGCACCCCATCACTCTCCTTCATGGTCAAATAGCCCTTACTTTCAAAGTTTTCCCAATTTTTCTGCTGACTGACTGAACTTCATTTCTTAAAGTAATGATGGCCACTCGTTTTTCTTTACTTAGCTGCTTTTTTCTTGCCATAATACAAATTCTAACAGTCTATTCAGTAGGACTATCAGCTGTGTATCCACCGGACTTCTCCTCAACGCAACTGATGGTCCCAACCCCATTTATAAGGCAAGAAATCCCACTTATTAAACCTGACAAGGCACACCTGTGAAGTGAAAACCATTTCAGGGGACTACCTCTTGAAGCTCATCAAGAAAATACCAAGAGTGTGCAAAGCAGTAATCAAAGCAAAAGGTGGCTACTTTGAAGAACCTAGAATATGACATATTTTCAGTTGTTTCACACTTGTTTGTTATGTATATAATTCCACATGTGTTAATTCATAGTTTTGATGCCTTCAGTGTGAATCTACAATTTTCATAGTCATGAAAATAAAGAAAACTCTTTGAATGAGAAGGTGTGTCCAAACATTTGGTCTGTACTGTATATATATATATATATATATATATATATATATATATATATATTACATTAATATTTTAGATTAAGTGGAGTGATATAACAACAGTGTGTGGGTTAACAGCTATGGACACCTTTGGGGGCAAGTTTTTTTTTTTTTTTATTGTTGCATTGTCCTTATTTTGAGATTAAAATCCTTTTTCAATTGGTCTTCATAAAAAAAAAAATCAGCCCCTTTCTCTGTACAGCCTCAAGACTCTCTAGGACCAAGCTCTGTTTCCCATCAACCAGCTAAGACTACTTTCACACTGGCATTTTGGCTTTCCGCTTGTGAGATCCGTTCAGGGCTCTCACAAGCGGTCCAAAATGGATCAGTTTTTCCCTAATGCATTCTGAATAGAAAACGATCCGCTCAGAATGCATCAGTTTGCCTCTGTTCCGTCTCCATTCCGCTTAGGAGGCGGACACCAAAACGCTATTTGCAGCTTTTTGGTGTCCGTCTCACGAATCTGATCCGTTCTGACACGCAATGTAAGTCAATGGGGATGGATCCGTTTTCTATGACACAATCTGGCACAATAGAAAACAGATCCGTCCTCCATTGACTTTCAATGGTGTTCAAGACGGATCCGTCTTGGCTATGTTAAAGATAATACAAACGGATCCGTTCTGAACGGATGCAGACATTTGCATTGTCTGAACGGATCCGTCTGTGCAGATCCATGACAGATCCGCACCAAACGCTAGTGTGAAAGTAGCCTAAGCTGACGGCTCCTTATCTCTGATCTACTGACCTCATAAACTCTCATTATAGCTCCATTCTTATATTACTGATAAGATCATGGCTTAAATATGTGTTTGTGGGTTCTTAGTAGTTCAAAGATAAGGGATATACACAGCCAGCAAATGATGGCTCAAAGTGAAAGCAAGATGCTCACAGCAAGGTAAAGAGTTAAACCTTTATGACAAAAACTACTGACATTTTTTTTAACTTAAGACCAGTTTCCATCCTTAGACCGCTCCACCACCGTCAATTCCACCTACCCGCTACCATTCCAACCCGCTACCATTATGTTGGCTGACACATATATGCTTACACAACCCTTGCTTCAATAATCTGACTGAGGATAAGATGTGTATCAAGTATCTTGAGGGCACCCTATCATATGGGATTTAATAGGCTTTGCTTCTAACCATATCTGAAGCAAAGGTTTTTGATGAATTATCTATTTATTTATGTATTTACTAGATCATGTATTTCTGACTAGCATTATGTATTAGATTGAATTAATTTTCTATTGGTCTATTTACTGTACTTATGTAATTATTGAATCATGTATTTATCTATCTATCGAATCATGTTTCTTTTATTACCTATTACCCACTATTTCTCCCCTGATGAACCTTGAAGCGGGGAAATGTGTGTTGGGAAGTTGCAAGGGTAAAAATAAGGAAAGTTAGGAATAGGAACGAGATCAGAGGGTACCCACCATCAGGGAGTTCCTCTGGGTGAGGCATTAGTAAGGGAAATTTCAGGGACATCATTCCCAATGCCGGTTTCCTCTATTTATAAAAAAAAACATGGTACATATGAATTATGTTGGATGGATCAGATGTTTGTGTCTTTACGAAATTTAGTTTTTCCTGTCTGTAATTTGTTTTCCCCTGGTGTACACTGAAGTTTTTGCCCTTACAGGTGAGCACGTTTTACGGTATTTAGTAAAAGTTACGTTTTACTCCCAAGCTTTTTGTACGATCAAAATTATTTTTAACCCACAATGAGTAAAATTCAGTCAATAAAATCAATAATGTCCCCAAAGGTATTCATAGCCTATAACTATAGCCACATCCATTAAAGGGGTTGTCAAGCCCCACTCACCTTGCAGGAGTTTGCAGGACCTGTGAGCGAAGTACAAACCGGATTCCAAAAAAGTTGGGACACTAAACAAATTGTGAATAAAAACTGAATGCAATGATGTGGAGATGGCAAATGTCAATATTTTATTTGTAATAGAACGTAGATGACAGATCAAACGTTTAATCCGAGTAAATGTATCATTTTAAAGGAAAAATACGTTGATTCCAATTTTCACGGTGTCAACAAATCCCAAAAAAGTTGGGACAAGTAGCAATAAGAGGCTGGAAAAAGTAAATTTGAGCATAACGAAGAGCTGGAAGACCAATTAACACTAATTAGGTCAATTGGCAACATGATTGGGTATAAAAAGAGCTTCTCAGAGTGGCAGTGTCTCTCAGAAGCCAAGATGGATAGAGGATCACCAATTCCCACAATGTTGCGCAGAAAGATAGTGGAGCAATATCAGAAAGGTGTTACCCAGCAAAAAATTGCAAAGACTTTGCATCTATCATCATCAACTGTGCATAACATCATCCGAAGATTCAGAGAATCTGGAACAATCTCTGTACGTAAGGGTCAAGGCCGTAAAACCATACTGGATGCCCGCGATGTCCGGGCCCTTAAACAACACTGCA
Source organism: Bufo bufo (assembly GCF_905171765.1). NCBI lineage: Eukaryota > Metazoa > Chordata > Amphibia > Anura > Bufonidae > Bufo > Bufo bufo. The sequence goes on from NC_053392.1 coordinate 183,381,715, forward strand.
CCACAAACAGGAATGCTACTGTAAAGCAAATCACAGAATGGGCTCAGGAATACTTCCAGAAACCATTGTCAGTGAACACAATCCACCGTGCCATCCGCCGTTGCCAGCTGAAACTCTACAGTGCAAAGAAGAAGCCATTTCTAAGCAAGATCCACAAGCTCAGGCGTTTTCACTGGGCCAGGGATCATTTAAAATGGAGTGTGACAAAATGGAAGACTGTTCTGTGGTCAGACGAGTCACAATTCAAAGTTCTTTTTGGAAATCTGGGACGCCATGTCATCCGGACCAAAGAGGACAAGGACAACACAAGTTGTTATCAACGCTCAGTTCAGAAGCCTGCATCTCTGATGGTATGGGGGTTGCATGAGTGCGTGTGGCATGGGCAGCTTGCATGTCTGGAAAGGCACCATCAATGCAGAAAAATATATTCAGGTTCTAGAACAACATATGCTCCCATCCAGACGTCATCTCTTTCAGGGAAGACCCTGCATTTTTTAACAAGATAATGCCAGACCACATTCTGCATCAATCACAACATCATGGCTGCGTACGAGAGGGATCCGGGTACTGAAATGGCCAGTCTGCAGTCCAGATCTTTCACCTATAAAGAACATTTGGCGCATCATAAAGAGGAAGGTGCAACAAAGAAGGCCCAAGACGATTGAACAGTTAGAGGCCTGTATTAGACAAGAATGGGAGAGCATTCCTATTTCTAAACTTGAGAAACTGGTCTCTTCGGTCCCCAGACGTCTGTTGAGTGTTGTAAGAAGAAGGGGAGATGCCACACAGTGGTGAAAATGGCCTATTCCCAACTTTTGTGGGATTTGTTGACACCATGAAATTCTGATTCAACATATTTTTCCCTTAAAATGGTACATTTTCTCAGTTTAAACTTTTGTTCCGTGATTTATGTTCTATTCTGAATAAAATATTAGAAGTTGGCACCTCCACATCATTGCATTCAGTTTTTATACACGATTTGTATAGTGTCCCAACTTTTTTGGAATCCGGTTTGTATATTAACAAGCTCTCCGCCACTCAGTTCCAGCTACTTTGGTCCACCACTTTGTTCACTGCACTATGGTCTCATCCTATAAACATCTGGCATGGGCAGAGCTCCTGTGTGCTGCTACAACCAATGACTGCCCGCACTGATGTGTCCCCAAGCAGTACATCACTCTGTCACATGTTGCTTAGGGGGACACATTACTGCTACAGCTAGACATTGGCTACACCAGCATACAGGACTCTCGTCCATGCTTGATGTTTACCTGCAGCACCATATACAGTACGTGACCCCTATAGCCAATTACTTGCATTGGTGATATATACGGCAGGAGACCACTGATGCCAGTAAATGACTGCAGCGGTCACCGGCATGTCACCTCTGCAATCAGAACAAAGCTTGTCAGGTAGAAGGCAGCGGTGCTGCAACAGATGGTGCTCAGGATGGTAAGTATACCATATTTTTTGGACTATAAGACACACTATAGTTCGAATGCTAATGACAGTTTCCAATATGGAGCGGTTAGGGAAGCACTGTGCTGGCTCTACGCATAATCTCTGGTCTTCTTATGGACTGCGCTCTGCACTGTGTGCTGATGGAGTACAGCGTCAGAACACAGTGCATGTAGGCGCACTGTGCAACGTCAGGTCGCAGTGCAGCATGGGCCGGAAGAAAACCAGGAAGCGGTGAGTAAGTGGCAGCACCGTCCAGAGCAAATGATTTTTTTTTTTTAAGTCTGATTTGAGGTTTGATGGGGTTCAGATCTGAGGCGGATGGGGTCTGATCTCAAGCTTATGGGGCCTGATTTGAGTCTGATGGAGGTCTGATCAGAGGCTTATGGGGGTCAGATCAGAGGCTTATGGGGGTCAGATCTGAGTCTGATGGAGGCTGGGGGAGTCTGATGGGTGGCTGATCTGAGGCTGATGGAGATTGGGGGTCTGATGAGGGTCTGATCTAAGGTCGAATGGTGCTTGGGGGTCTGATTTTGGAGTCTGATCTGAGGTCTAATGAAGAATGGAGGTCGGATATGGGGGTCTAATGAGGATTGGGGGTCTGATCTGAGGTCTGATGAAATTATTTGTTTTCTTATTTTCCTACTCCAAATCCTAGGTGCATTTTAAAATCCAAAGCGTCTTCTGGTCTGAAAAATATGGTAATTATTATCAATGTCCCTGCTATGATAAAAAAAATACAAACACACCTCATACAACCCCTTCAGAAGGGCAATGTATTTTCAAGCCATGTTAAATATATTAAATAATGGTTTTATAGGCCAGTAGGTCATATAAAATTATTAACAAATTCACTCTTTACTAATGTTCCCTGTTCACAAAGTTCCCTGCAGAGCAACTATAAAGGGGCTGAGGCTAATCTCTGGTAAACTTCAAGACAGTTATGGTCAAATATTCTAAAAACTACCCTTTACTGGTCTTCATACCAGAATGTGTCAGAACCAAGACAGAATATTAGACACTGGGAAATATCTGTGAAACCAAAATGATTCCCTTTTTTTCCACAGAAAATGTTTGTTTTTATTTTAATAAACGTAATAGGTTCTTTATGTGAATGGTAGGCATTAATGTAAATTCCTTTGGTAAAACCGAGTTAAAAGATCTGTCAAACACAGTACATAAACCATACATATAGTGCTGCAGTCTGGATCAGTTTTCCATATACAGACCTGCACAAGCTCTCTTGACGCCCTATGTGAATTTCAGCATCACAGACGGATGTACAGTCATTTATTAAGTACACTAAAGGGAAGTGGGATAGAAAGGGATGCAAATGAGCTCTTAACAAGCTCTGCCTCTAATGCCACCAGATGTAAGGCAGCTATCTTATAAGTCAATGTTCCACCCTTTATATAGGCCTTGATATATGACTTAGATAATAAATAAGCCAGCACCACAGCTGTTTCGGGGTGATTGCTCCTCATCAGTGCAGAGTAAAGTGTACTGGCTTAGGCTACTTTCACACTAGAATTAATATTTTCCGGTATTGAGATCCGTCATAGGGTCTCAATACCGGAAAAAAATGCTTCCGTTTTGTCCCTATTCATTGTCAATGGTGAAAAAACTTAATTGAACAGAAGGCAATGCTCCAAAATGCATTCCGTTCCATTCTCATACTGGAGAGCAAACAGCAACATGTTGTAGTTTGCTTTCTGTCCTGGGATGCGGAGCAAGACGGATCCGTCATGACCCACAATGCAAATCAATGGGGGCGGATGACTTTCAATGACTTTCAATGGAGTTCATGACTACGGCATACATATTAGGACATCATCAGACATCATCCACAACTCCATCCTCCGTCAGGCAAAACTCCATCAGACCTCAGACAAAACTCCGTCCTCCCTCAGACATCAGCCAAAACTCCATCAGACATCAGCCAAAACTCCATCAGACATCAGCCAAAACTCCATCAGACATCAGCCAAAACTCCGTCAGACATCAGCCAAAACTCCATCAGACATCAGCCAAAACTCCGTCGTCCCTCATCCAAAACTCCGTCGTCCCTCAGACATCAGCCAAAACTCCATCAGACCTCAGACATCAGCCAAAACTCCATCGTCCCTCATCCAAAACTCCGTCGTCCCTCATCCAAAACTCAGTCGTCCCTCAGCCAAAACTCCGTCAGACATCAGCCAAAACTCCGTCGTCCCTCAGCCAAAACTCCATCAGACATCAGCCAAAACTCCGTCAGACATCAGCCAAAACTCCGTCAGACATCAGCCAAAACTCCGTCAGACATCAGCCAAAACTCCGTCAGACATCAGCCAAAACTCCGTCAGACATCAGCCAAAACTCCGTCAGACATCAGCCAAAACTCCGTCCTCCCTAACTCAAAATATGCCCTACTACACACACTCTTCACCTGACAGAGCTGCTAGCTGCTGGAAAGGCAAAGGACCTGTGATGATGTCATGACCATGTGACGAGTCACGTGTGTGGGAGGGGTCAGATGTGCACAGCAGCTGGTAGAGTGTACAGAACTGTAGCCATCAAATAGAGCTCTGTACTAGAGATGTGTGTGTAACCTGCATGTAGCAGTGTTGTGTATTGTGTAGCAGGGCTGTATGTGTAACCTGCATATCGCAGAGCGGTGTACTGTGTAGCAGAGCTGTATGTGTAAACTGCATGTAGCAGAGCTGTGTACTGTGTAGCAGAGCTGTATGTGTAACCTGCATGTAGCAGTGCTGTGTACTGTGTAGCAGAGCTGTATGTGTAACTTGTATGTAGCAGAGCTGTGTACTGTGTAGCAGAGCTGTATGTGTACCCTGCATGTAGCAGAGCTGTGTACTGTGTAGCAGAGCTGTATTTGTAACCTGCATGTAGCAGAGCTGTATTTGTAACCTGCATGTAGCACAGCTGTGTACTGTGTAGCAGAGCTGTATTTGTAACCTGCATGTAGCAGAGCTGTATGTGTAACCTGCATGTAGCACAGCTGTGTACTGTGTAGCAGAGCTGTATTTGTAACCTGCATGTAGCAGAGCTGTATGTGTAACCTGCATGTAGCAAAACTGTGTACTGTGTAGCAGAGCTGTACTAGAGATGTGTGTGTAACCTGCATGTAGCAGTGTTGTGTATTGTGTAGCAGGGCTGTATGTGTAACCTGCATGTCGCAGAGCGGTGTACTGTGTAGCAGAGCTATATGTGTAGCTTGTATGTAGCAGAGCTGTGTACTGTGTAGCAGAGCTGTATGTGTAACTTGTATGTAGCAGAGCTGTGTACTGTGTAGCAGAGCTGTATGTGTACCCTGCATGTAGCAGAGCTGTGTACTGTGTAGCAGAGCTGTATGTGTACCCTGCATGTAGCAGAGCTGTGTACTGTGTAGCAGAGCTGTATTTGTAACCTGCATGTAGCAGAGCTGTATGTGTAACCTGCATGTAGCACAGCTGTGTACTGTGTAGCAGAGCTGTATTTGTAACCTGCATGTAGCAGAGCTGTATGTGTAACCTGCATGTAGCACAGCTGTGTACTGTGTAGCAGAGCTGTATTTGTAACCTGCATGTAGCAGAGCTGTATGTGTAACCTGCATGTAGCAAAACTGTGTACTGTGTAGCAGAGCTGTATGTGTAACCTGCATGTAGCAGTGCTGTGTACTGTGTAGCAGAGCTGTATGTGTAACCTGCATGTAGCAGGGCTGTGTACTGTGTAGCAGAGCTGTATTTGTAACCTGCATGTAGCAGAGCTGTATGTGTAACCTGCATGTAGCAGAGCTGTATGTGTATCCTGCATGTAGCAGAGCTGTGTACTGTGTAGCAGAGCTGTATGTGTAACCTGCATGTAGCAGAGCTGTATGTGTAACCTGCATGTAGCAGTGCTGTGTACTGTGTTGCAGAGCTGTATGTGTAACCTGCATGTAGCAGAGCTGTATTTGTAACCTGCATGTAGCAGAGCTGTGTACTGTGTAGCAGAGCTGTATGTGTAACCTGCATGTAGCAGAGCTGTATGTGTAACCTGCATGTAGCAGAGCTGTGTACTGTGTAGCAGAGCTGTATGTGTAACCTGCATGTAGCAGAGCTGTGTACTGTGTAGCAGAGCTGTATGTGTAACCTGCATGTAGGAGAGTTGTATGTGTAACCTGCATGTAGCAGAGCTGTGTACTGTGTAGCTGAGCTGTATGTGTAACCTGAATGTAGCAGAGCTGTGTACTGTGTAGCAGAGCTGTATGTGTAACCTGCATGTAGCAGAGCTGTGTACTGTGTAGCAGAGCTGTATGTGTAACCTGCATGTAGCAGAGCTGGTTACTGTGTAGTAGAGCTGTATGTGTAACCTGGATGTAGCAGTGCTGTGTACTGTGTAGCAGATCTGTATGTGTACCCTGCATGTAGCAGAGCTGTGTACTGTGTAGCAGTGCTGTATGTGTAACCTGCATGTAGCAGAGCTGTATGTGTAACCTGCATGTAGGAGAGTTGTATGTGTAACCTGCATGTAGCAGAGCTGTGTACTGTGTAGCAGAGCTGTATGTGTAACCTGCATGTAGCAGTGCTGTGTACTGTGTAGCAGATCTGTATGTGTACCCTGCATGTAGCAGAGCTGTGTACTGTGTAGCAGAGCTGTATGTGTAACCTGCATGTAGCAGAGCTGTATGTGTAACCTGCATGTAGGAGAGCTGAATGTGTAACCTGCATGTAGCAGGGCTGTGTACTGTGTAGCAGAGCTGTATATGTAACCTGAATGTAGCAGAGCTGTGTACTGTGTAGCAGTGCTGTATGTGTAACCTGCATGTAGCAGAGATGTGTACTGTGTAGCAGAGCTGTATGTGTAAACTGCATGTAGCAGAGCTTTATGTGTAACCTGCATGTAGCAGAGCTGTGTACTGTGTAGCAGAGCTGTATGTGTAACCTGCATGTAGCATTGCTGTTTACTGTGTAGCAGAGCTGTATGTGTAACTTGCATGTAGCAGAGCTGTGTACTGTGTAGTAGAGCTATATGTGTAACCTGCAGGTAGCAGTGCTGTGTACTGTGTAGCAGAGATGTGTACTGTGTTACAGAGATGTGTGTGTAACCTGCATGTAGCAGAGCTGTGTACTGTGTTACAGAGATGTGTGTGTAACCTGGGAACTATAAAAAAGTGTAAAAAAAATAATAATAATTAGATCACCCCCCTTTTCCCAAAATGAAAATAAAAGAACTGAAAAAATACACATCATGGGTGTCGCAATGTATAAAATCACCCATTGTATAAAAATATATTCCCCATACGGCAAACAGCAAAACAGAAAAAAAAAGAGTCCAAATGTCCGATTCGTCGTTTTTGGTCGCTTCATTTGCTACAATTTTTTTTTATAAAAAGTGATCAAAAAGTCTTAAACACCCCAGAATGGTATGAGTGAAAAGTTCAGATTGCCCTGCAAAAAATGAGCCCCACCCAGCTCCGTAAACATAATTACAAAAAAGTTATAGGGGTTAAAATAAAAAATAAATAAATCAGATTTTGGAAATCTCCTGTCACTCCGAGTTACTCAGAATTGGTAGCCCTAATTAATAAATACATGCAACATGAATGTATATATGCCGCTTCACACAAAACTAGATCACAAGTGTTAGGCCTCTTACACATAAACGTTGTTGGTCGATTCCGTGCATTAGGGACAGCAATTTGCAGTCCCCAATGCACGGGCAACGTGCGTGCAGCGGCTGGGACAGATCCAGACTTATTCAACTTGAATGGGTCAGTGAGCATGTTCTACTTTTTTGCTGTGCGGTGGGACGGCCAGAAACACCACGGAAGCACTCTGTAGTGCTTCTATGGGGATCCGATCCGTGTTTCCGTTCCGTTCAAGTGAATGGGTCGACATCACGGATGCGGGATGCACACGGCTGGTGCCCTGTGTATTGCGGAACCGCCGTATGTGGTCCACAATACAACCACAGGCACACAGCGGCATGTGCAAGAGGCCTTACAAAGATGGGATTTATGGTGCACATCCTCTTATGCTTCCCATATTCCACAGATTTATATCACACAGCTACTTACAGTTGTGCTGATAAGTTTACATACCCTTGCAGAACTTATGATCTCTTAAACGGGTATTCTCATCTTCACTTTTTTATACTTGCCTTTCTTGAGCGCGACGTTCACTTCCTGGATTCTTCTCCCGGCCGGGCCATGCTTGCGCAGAAGACTGAAGATTTTCTCCCGGCCGGGGCGCTCAATGTCCTGAACGCGCACGCCGCCGCGCATGTGCCATGGTGACTTATTCCTGGCCTGTATAGTATAGAGTCGGTGTGCGCGTTCGCGGCTCTGTACTATACTGGCCAGGAAGAAGTCATCATGGCGCATGCGCGGCGTCATGCGTGTTCAGGACATTGCGCGGCCCGGTGGGATTCAACAGGAGAGGTGGCCGTAACCAGGGGAGACCAAAGACAACATCAGGTAAGAGGTGACTTATTTTCTAAAAAAGGGTGGGAATTGGGTAATAAAATGTATTTAGAAAAATGATCACTGTCAAATCATTAACAGATTTAACAGTGATCAATATGATGGGAATACCCCTTTAACCATTGTTCAGAGAAAATGAATGATAACACGGACACTTGTCTCTCGCTCATGGTTAGTGGTCGGCTGAAGCTATTTATGTCAAACAACTGTGTTTACTCTTTATAAATCATAATCACAACACAAACTCCCCAAATGACCCTGATCAGAAGTTTACACACCCCAGTTCTTAATACCATGTATTGCCCCCTTTAACATCAATGACAGCTTGAAGTCTTTTGTGGTAGTTGTGGATGAGGCTCTTTATTTTCTCAGATGGTAAAACTGCCGATTCTTCCTGTTGAAAAAAAAAAAGCAATTCCACCACAGTTTTACAGGATTTTTATTTACGACATTCGATGTGCGATAAAACTGACTTACTTTTATTCTACAGGTCAGATCGAATCCGGCGATACCTTATATGTATAGTTTTTCTTGCGTTTTAATAGTGATAAAAAAATAAAATAAAAATCTGATTAATTTTTTTGTCGCCATATTTTGAGCCCTATAACTTTTTAGCAATTATGTGTACGGAGCTGGGTGGGGGCTCATTATTTGAGGGGCAATCTGAACTTTTCACTGATACCATTCTGGGGTGTTTAAGACTTTTTGATCACTTTTTATTTAAATTTTTGTAGCAAATGAAGCGACCAAAAACGGCGAATCGGACATTTGGACTCTTTTTTTTTCTGTTTTGCTGTTTTCCGTATGGGGAATATATTTTTATACAATGGGTGTTTATACACATTGTGAAACCCATGATGTGTATTTTTTTAGTTCTTTTATTTTCATTTTGGGAAAAGGGGGGTGATCTGAATTTTTATGTTTTTTTTTTACACTTTTTTATAGTTCCCAGGTTACACACACATCTCTGTAACACAGTACACAGCCCTGCTACATGCGGTTAGACACACTGCTCTATATACACAGTACTGTCACGGAACCATGAACCAGACGTACAACAAGAGATAAGTGAAAATAAGAAGGCTTTATTGAAAATAAAGCTGTAAAGCAAAAGTCCAAACGGATGGTGAAACCGAGCAGAGTCTTTGCGAAGCCAGAGGTCAGGAACCAGAAGGGTAGTCAGACGAAGCCAGGATCAGGAACCAGCAGGGTAGTCAGACGAAGCCAGGATCAGGAACCAGCAGGGTAGTCAGACGAAGCCAGGATCAGGAACCAGCAGGGTAGTCAGACGAAGCCAGGATCAGGAACCAGAAGCAGCAGCAGTCTTAGAAGCATGTGAACACAAGAGGACCAAGCAAGGAACTGAAGCCACAGACCTCCTATATATATGAGCTAGGCATCCAGCTCCTCCCAGGGGAAGGAGGAGCCGCAGGGTGGAAGGCTACAAGAAACCCAGAAACCAAGATGGCCGCCAGCACATGTCAAACGAAGGAGAGCAGCAAGCAGGTAAGACCATGACAGTACCTCCCCCTCAAGGGCCCCTCCTCCGCGGAGCCCAAAACGGTTTCTGAGGGAAGCGTGCGTGGAAGGCTCGGAGCAAGGCAGGAGCATGGACATCTGCGGAGGGAACCCAGGAACGCTCCTCTGGACCATAACCACGCCAATGGACCAAAAACTGCAACCTCACGATTGCCCACTTGGACCGGACGAGGCCGAGGAACCGAGGAAGTGAAACGATTACACACCAGTGGCTTCAACAGGGAGACATGAAACACGTTGGAGATCCGCATGCCAGGAGGAAGCGTAAGGGCATAGGCTACCGGGTTTACCCTGCGAAGCACTCGGAAGGGACCAACAAAGCGAGGCGCCAGCTTGGGAGTGGGCACTCGAAGGTTGAGGTTGCGGGTGGACAACCATACACGGTCTCCGACCTGGTAGGAAGGAGCAGGCGCTCGTCTGCGATCAGCCTGGAGTCTCTGGCGCTGCGCAGAGACCTCAAGGGACTTCTGGATCTGTACCCAAGAAGCACGTAGGACGGAAAGGTGATCCTCCACAGCCGAAATATCCTGGGGAGAGAATACCTCCGGTAACACGGCAGGTTGGAACCCATAATTGGCCATGAAGGGAGACGTCCCAGAGGAAGAGTTCACCGCCGTGTTCCTGGCAAACTCAGCCCAAGGCAGGAGGTCAACCCAATTGTCTTGGTGATCGGAGACATAGCAACGAAGGAATTGCTCCAAGGCCTGATTGGATCGTTCTGCGGCCCCATTGGACTGAGGGTGGTAGGCCGAGGAGAAGGAGAGATGAATCCCCAACTGGGAGCAAAAGGCGCGCCAGAACCTGGACACAAACTGACTCCCCCGATCCGACACAATCTCCTTAGGCAAACCGTGCAACCGGAAGACCTCCCTGGCAAAAATCGTGGCCAACTCTTGTGCAGAGGGTAACTTCTTGAGAGGAACACAGTGGCACATTTTGGAAAACCGATCCACAATCATGAGAATGACCGTATGGCCTCGGGATGCAGGGAGGTCCACAATGAAATCCATCCCCAGGTGTGACCATGGGCGCTCCCCGGTGGCTATGGGTTGCAGAAGGCCCAACGGAAGGTGCCGAGGGGACTTACTCTGGGCACAAACGGAGCATGCCGCTACATATGCGGCGATGTTGGAACGTAGGGAAGGCCACCAGAACAGACGTGAAACAGCCCAGGACAGCTGATTCTTTCCAGGATGCCCCGCGGTCTTGGAGTTATGGTAGGTTCGCAACAACCGAGTGCGCAACTCCTCAGGCACAAAACATCTGCCGTTGGGTCTCCCAGAGGGAGCACCAGATTGAGCCACCAAAATCTGCTCACCCAGGGGAGAGGTCAGGCTGGTGCGAATGGCGGCCAGGATCTGATTCGGAGGTATGACCGAAGTCGGAATCGACTCCTCCCTGGACAGCTCGGTGCACTGCCGTGATAAGGCATCCGCCCTGATGTTCTTGGAACCGGGTAGGTAGGAGACCACGTAATTAAAACGTGACAAGAACAGAGCCCATCTGGCCTGACGTGGTGTCAATCTCTTGGCCTCAGAAAGGTAGGTCAGATTCTTGTGGTCCGTCAGGATGAGAACCGGAACCACCGAACCCTCGAGCAAGTGCCTCCATTCTTTAAGGGCCTGCACGATGGCCAATAACTCCCTGTCACCAATCTGATAGTTGCACTCCGCGGAAGACAGTTTCCGGGAGTAAAACCCACAAGGAAGCAGAGGACCCTCTGGTGTTCTACGCTGAGACAGAAGGGCGCCTACTCCCGTCTCAGACGCGTCCACCTCGAGGACAAAGGGCAACCCAGGGTTGGGATGCGACAGAATCGGAGCCGACACAAAGGCGGACTTTAGGGCCTCAAAAGCTCGGATGGCCTCGAGCGGCCAGACCTGGGAATTACTGCCCTTCCTGGTCAGATCCGTAAGAGGCTTGGCCAGCATGGAAAAGTCCCTGATGAACTTCCGATAATAATTGGCGAAGCCCAAAAAGCGCTGCAGGGAACGAAGACCACTGGGCTGGGGCCACTGTAAGACAGCCGAAACCTTCTCAGGATCCATGGAGAACCCCTCAGCGGAAATGATGTAACCTAAGAAGGTTACCTGGGATCGGTGAAATTCGCAATTCTCAAGCTTACCGAACAGCTTGTTCTCTCGTAACCGTTGCAACACTCGTCTGACATCCAGAATGTGGGCCTCCATGGATTCAGAATATACCAAGATGTCATCCAAATAGACTACCACACACTGCTGCAACAGGTCACGGAAAACATCGTTGATGAATTCCTGAAAGACTGCGGGCGCATTGCACAACCCAAAGGGCATAACCAAGGATTCGTAATGACCGGTCCTGGTGTTAAACGCGGTCTTCCACTCATCGCCCGCCTTGATCCTTACCAGGTTATATGCCGCCCTCAGGTCGAGTTTGGTAAAGACCGTGGCCCCTTTAAGGCGATCGAACAGCTCGGAAATCAAGGGTATCGGGTAAGCGTTCTTGATCGTGATGCGATTGAGACCCCTGTAATCGATGCAAGGCCTCAACTCACCGCCCTTCTTTTTCACAAAGAAAAATCCAGCCCCTGCCGGGGACGAAGATTTGCGAATGTGTCCGCGTGAAAGCGCCTCCCTCACGTACTCCTCCATGGCCTCATTCTCCGCTACCGACAGTGGATAGACTTTGCCACGAGGAGGAACGGCACCAGATTGTAACTCTATGGCACAATCGTATGGGCGGTGCGGAGGTAGGGCAACCGCGCGCACCTTATCGAATACATCCCGGTACTCCTCGTATTCAGGAGGCAACAGAGAGTCCGAGGAAGTACACAGCAACTTGACAGACCCATGGATGCAACTAGCCCCACACTGCGGTGACCACGAGAGGATCTCGACCGATCTCCAATCGAAAGTCGGATTATGCTTCTGGAGCCAGGGGTACCCCAAGACCACCGAGTAGTGTGGAGACGAAATAACCTGGAGGCAGACCGACTCTCTGTGAACGGCACCAATGGCTATCCCCACTGGAAGGGTCTCATGAGTCACGTGTGGCGGCAGAAGGGGTCTGCCGTCTATCGCCTCAAGAGCCAGTGGGGAACCTCGAGCCTGCAGAGGAATGGAATTGGCGGCAGCGAACACACTATCAATGAACAAACCACCAGCACCAGAGTCCACCAACGCCTGGGTCGTCACCGAGCCCCCGACCCAGGAGAGGACAACAGTGATCAGTGGTTTGTCAACACGGGAAACCGGGGACGAGGAGACTCCACCCAAGATCTGCCCCCGACAGGATCTCAGGGTACGAGCGTTTCCCGGACGGTTTGGACATGCCAACCGAAAATGCCCACCGAGACCACAGTACATGCATCGGCCCTCGCGTCTCCGGAGTGCCCTCTCCCCCTCGGACAGGCGAGCAAACCCCAGCTGCATGGGTTCACCCCCAGACAAGTCATCCCCAGGAGGCGTGGGAGGAGAGGGAGGCACGGGTGGGACAGCAAACGTAGGCACCAATCTGTTAGAAGACCTCCGCAGGTTCTCCTTAAAGGAAGGTCTCTCCATGAGTCTGGTGTCAATCAAAATCAGGAAAGAAATAAGAGACTCGAGCTCAACTGGTAGGTCCTTAGCTGCAACCTCATCCTTCAAGGCATCCGAGAGACCATGAGAGAAAGCAGCGACCAGAGCCTCATTATTCCAGCCCACCTCTGCTGCCAGGGTACGAAACTCAATGGCGTATTCAGCTACGGATCGTGAACCCTGTCTGATGGACATAAGGAGCTTCGCAGCAGAGGCAGCACGAGCCGGCACATCGAATACTTTCCGAAGAGAAGCAACAAAACCGGAAAACTCGGCAACCACCGGATTGTTGTTCTCCCATAAAGGGCTGGCCCAGGCCAAGGCCTTGTCCGAGAGCAGCGAGATCAAGAAGCCCACCTTTGATCTCTCAGTAGGAAAGGCATGTGGCAGCAACTCAAAATAAATGCCCACCTGGTTAAGGAAACCTCGGCACTGAGTTGGCTCTCCCCCAAAGCGCTGTGGAAGAGGGGCAGAACCGGTCATACCCCGAAACACCGCAGGCGCAACAACAGGTGTCGGGGTAGACTCTGGCATAACAACCGGAGCGGCAGTAGGAGCGAGCCCAGGAGCTACAACCGACCCATCGGCAACGGGAGCGAAATGAGCCGTGCGTTCAAGCAGGGTTTGCAACGCCACAGCGAACCGACCCAACAGGTGATCCTGCTGATCAAGTCTGGCAACCAGCGTGGGTAGCGAGGATGGCCCTGTACCGTCAGAATTCATGGCTTGGTCCTAATGTCACGGAACCATGAACCAGACGTACAACAAGAGATAAGTGAAAATAAGAAGGCTTTATTGAAAATAAAGCTGTAAAGCAAAAGTCCAAACGGATGGTGAAACCGAGCAGAGTCTTTGCGAAGCCAGAGGTCAGGAACCAGAAGGGTAGTCAGACGAAGCCAGGATCAGGAACCAGCAGGGTAGTCAGACGAAGCCAGGATCAGGAACCAGCAGGGTAGTCAGACGAAGCCAGGATCAGGAACCAGCAGGGTAGTCAGACGAAGCCAGGATCAGGAACCAGAAGCAGCAGCAGTCTTAGAAGCATGTGAACACAAGAGGACCAAGCAAGGAACTGAAGCCACAGACCTCCTATATATATGAGCTAGGCATCCAGCTCCTCCCAGGGGAAGGAGGAGCCGCAGGGTGGAAGGCTACAAGAAACCCAGAAACCAAGATGGCCGCCAGCACATGTCAAACGAAGGAGAGCAGCAAGCAGGTAAGACCATGCCAAGTACACAGCTCTGCTACATGCAGGTTACACATACAGATCTGCTACACAGTACACAGCACTGCTACATGCAGGTTACACATACAGCTCTGCTACACAGTACACAGCTCTGCTACAGCCAGGGTACACATACAGCTCTGCTACATGCAGGTTACACATACAGCTCTACTACACTGTACTGCTACATGCAGGTTAAACATACAGCTCTGCTACATGCAGGTTACACATACAGCTCTGCTACACAGTACACAGCTCTGCTACATGCAGGGTACACATACAGATCTGCTACACAGTACACAGCACTGCTACATGCAGGTTACACATACAGCTCTACTACACAGTACACGGCACTGATACAGCCAGGGTACACATACAGCTCTGCTACATGCAGGTTACACATACAGCTCTGCTACACAGTACACAGAAACATAGAAACATAGAATGTGTCGGCAGATAAGAACCATTTGGCCCATCTAGTCTGCGCAATATACTGAATACTATGGATAGCCCCCGGCCCTATCTTATATGAAGGATGGCCTTATGCCTATCCCATGCATGCTTAAACCCCTTCACTGTATTTGCAGATACCACTTCTGCAGGAAGGCTATTCCATGCATCCACTACTCTCTCAGTAAAGTAATACTTCCTTATATTACTTTTAAACCTTTGCCCCTCTAATTTAAAACTGTGTCCTCTTGTGGTAGTTTTTCTTCTTTTAAATATGCTCTCTTCCTTTACCGAGTTGATTCCCTTTATGTATTTAAAAGTTTCTATCATATCCCCTCTGTCTCTTCTTTCTTCCAAGCTATACATATTAAGGTCCTTTAACCTTTCCTGGTAAGTTTTATCCTGCAATCCATGTACTAGTTTAGTAGCTCTTCTCTGAACTCTCTCTAGAGTATCTATATCCTTCTGGAGATATGGCCTCCAGTACTGCGCACAATACTCCAAGTGAGGTCTCACCAGTGTTCTGTACAGCGGCATAAGCACTTCACTCTTTCTACTGCTTATACCTCTCCCTATACATCCAAGCATTCTGCTGGCATTTCGTGCTGCTCTATTACATTGTCTTCCCACCTTTAAGTCTTCTGAAATAATTACTCCTAAATCCCTTTCCTCAGATACTGAGGTCAGGACTGTGTCAAATATTCTATATTCTGCCCTTGGGTTTTTACGCCCCAGGTGCATTATCTTGCACTTATCCACATAAAATTTCAGTTTCCAGAGTTCTGACCATTCTTCTAGTTTTCCTAAATCCTTTTCTATTTGGCGTTTCCCACAGCACTGCTACATGCAGGTTAAACATACAGCTCTACTACATGCAGGTTACACATACAGCTCTGCTACACAGTACACAGCCTGCTACATGCAGGTTACACATACAGCTCTGTTACATGCAGGTTACACATACAGCTCTGCTACACAGTACACAGCTCTGCTACATGCAGGTTACATATACAGCTCTGCTACACAGTACACAGCACTGCTACATGCAGGTTATACATACAGCTCTGCTACACAGTACACAGCTCTGCTACAGCCAGGGTACACATACAGCACTGCTACATGCAGGTTATACATACAGCTCTGCTACACAGTTCGCAGCACTGCTACATGCAGGTTAAACATACAGCTCTGCTACATGCAGTTTACACATACAGCTCTGCTACACAGTACACAGCTCTGCTACATGCAGGTTAGACATATAGCTCTGCTATATATAGGTTACACATACAGCTCTGCTACACAGTACACAGCTCTGCTACATGCAGGTTACACATACAGCTCTGCTACACAGTACACAGCAATGCTACATGCAGGTTACACATACAGCTCTGCTAAATGCAGTTTACACATACAGCTCTTCTACACAGTACACAGCTCTGCTACATGCAGGGTACACATACAGCTCAGCTACACAGTACACAGCTCTGCTACATGCAGGTTACACATACAGCTCTGCTACACAGTACACAGCTCTGCTACATCCAGGGTACACATACAGCCCTGCTACATGCAGGTTACACATACAGCTCTGCTACACAATACACAGCACTGCTACATGCAGGTTACACATACAGCTCTGCTACACAGTACACAGCACTGCTACATGCAGGTTACACATACAGCTCTGCTACATGCAGATTACACATACATCTCTGCTACACAGTACACAGCTCTGCTACATGCAGGTTACAAATACAGCTCTGCTACATGCAGGTTACACATACAGCTCTGCTACACAGTACACAGCACTGCTACATGCAGGTTACACATACAGCTCTGCTACATGCAGGTTACACATACAGCTCTGCTACACAGTACACAGCTCTGCTACATGCAGGTTACACCAACAGCTCTGCTTCATGCAGGTTACACATACAGCTCTGCTGCATGCAGGTTACACATACAGCTCTGCTACACAGTACACAGCCCTGCTACATGCAGGTTACACATACAGCTCTGCTACACAGTACACAGCACTGCTACATGCAGGTTACACATACAGCTCTGCTACACAGTACACAGCTCTGCTAGGATGTCTTGCAGATGGGAGGAAGACTTCAGGAACCGCTTGACAACCAGATTGAACATGTCTGCCATGCAGGGCGCATGGCTCAGCCCTCCTGGACGCAGCGCCGACACCATGTTCTTCCCATTGTCGATCACCATGGTTCCGATTTTGAGTTGTCGCGGAGAAAGCCAGGATTCTATTTCTTGATAAAGGACACAGAGCAGTTCCTCCCCTGTGTAACTCCGTTCGCCCAGGCAAAAGAGGTGCAGAACAGCGTGACACAGCCGTGCCCTGCACATGTGGTATGCTGGAGGGGCACTGTGAATTGTGTAAAGTCACTGGAAGGAGGAACGTTGTAAAGAAAATGATAAAATCACCTTTATTGATATATTGATAAAAATAGGAGGAACGACATAAACTCTACCTAAATCG
The DNA here is from genome assembly GCF_905171765.1 of Bufo bufo. Taxonomy (NCBI): domain Eukaryota; kingdom Metazoa; phylum Chordata; class Amphibia; order Anura; family Bufonidae; genus Bufo; species Bufo bufo. The sequence goes on from NC_053392.1 coordinate 183,398,877, forward strand.
CTATACATTTAACGAATGGGTGACTATCCACAAACGAGACTGGCTTAGAATTCAATCTGACACACTGATAAGCTGTATCGCTAAAACTCAGTGTGTCTGGCCGCTCGGATGTGGAAAGGAAGTCAACCATAAGCACGACAGAGAGCTATGACCATTCCCTGTATACTGGCAAGTGGTGATTAACAAGCCTATAATAAGCCAGTGCGGCTAAAAGGTACAACACCACTGACTGGATATGGTCATAGTAATACTCACTGGTGCAAGAGGCTTGTTGCGCTGACAAATGGGCGGCAAGTCTGGCTACTGTTTGCTATACCAGAAAACATATACTCTTCCCTATGTCCTACAGGGAGTTGATAAACATCTGCTCACATCCTAGCATGCACCCACATTACAGTGACGGGATGCATCTAGTATTCCTGATGTGAGCACGAATCAACATCCCATAAGCTGTCTAGCATAAATCACCCCCAATCCTGCTCTATGCATTTTACCCTCACTAGGGATCCTCAGGAACATTTACGATCTGGGCTATAGACATGCATACAAAGCTCTGGATATGAGGAGGAGGCCCCTCCCCTAGGATGGATCGAGCCCCTGGGTCAGCCAATCGCGTGGGACCGGGGCGCGGCTAACAGCAACTGAACCCCGCCCACACTAGCCGCCCACTGAATGGAGCAATTCCAACTGGAGTGTCACAACACTCTCTGTGACAACGGGGGACCAATCGGCTATGTGCATTGCGGCAGCAAGGCAAAGCTAGATATAATCGCAAGGTAAATAAAAGTAGTCTCTGCTCTCAGTTTTTATTTACCTTGCGATTATATCCAGCTTTGCCTTGCTGCCGCAATGCACATGACCGCCGATTGGTCCCCCCTTGTCACAGAGAGTGTTGTGACACTCCAGTTGGAATGTTCACCTCCTCCGGCAGCTTAACAAAAAACTGCCACACCACCGAGTAGGTGATTTTACTCCCAACACTACGCACTGACTGCTACCGCTACTGCCTCTGCGAACCGGTGCACCACTACTTCCTGGGCAGGTAGGCTCCTGCAAAGCGGTTAGTCTACCCTGTGCACGTTTGGCTACCGAACTCCCACTGCTGCCACCCTGCTGACTCCGGGCCATGCTAGCGACTTTCAGCTAGCTCTGCCACTACCTCACGGGCAAGATGCCACCCTCTTCTTCCGATAATGTTGAAGCCCCTTCGTCACCCGGCTCCCAAGTGCGATCAGCTACATCATCATCATCGAGTACTGTCTGCTTGTCACTGATGTCCTCCTCAACCGTCTCTGGGTCAGGAGCCTGACTGCTCCCAACACCAGCTCCCACGCCACTCTACTCATCACTACTTGCCTAGTGGTGGAAGCGGCAGATGTCTCCTCCACATCTTGGCTTGCCAGTAGCCGCTGAATGTCTTCTAATAGCTCTCCTCACTGAATAGTGGAGCTGAGCCCACAGCATATAATACTTCTCTGGCTGTGGGAACTGAAAAAGGACAGAGTCAGGTTGAGGACAGGTGAGGGCACAGGGCCTGCTCCTGGGTCATGCCAACTAAGGGTTGTGTCTGACACACCCACCGACTCTTGGCTGGGGGTCTCTGATGTCACTCGGGACGAAGTGGATGACCGAGTCAACCATTCAAGAACCGCTGGATTGCTGGTCAAGACACGACCGCTAGATGACACCAGGAGCTCAGGTTTCTTACTGCAACCCCTGTTGCCATGCTCCCTTACTCTGCTGCGACCTGTGCCAGAAACATTTAGACCTCTGCCACTCCCTTGTGCAGGGCCTGGCACTTCTCTGTCTGACATACTGTTAGATCAAATAAATAAATAAAAAGAAAATTAAAACACCCCAAAAAAGTTAGTAATTTTCTCACTTCACGACACAACGGCTAATAAGCCCTTTTTTCCCCCCACTAATACACGCCAAAAAGGGCTATAATTTTCTCACTTCACCACACAATGGCAAATACTTTTTTTGTGCCACTAATACACGGAAAAAAGGGCTTTAGAGCATATAACTGCACAGCTGAACGGCAAATATAGTTTTCTTTTGCCACTAATGCACAACAAAAAGGGCTATAAAACATATAACTGCACTGCTGAACGGCAAATATATTTTTCTTTTTTCGACTTATACACTCCACAAAAGGCGTTAGAATATATAATTGCACCGCTGAACGGAAAATATATTTTTCTTTTTTCCACTTATACACTCCACAAAACGGCTTCAGAACATAAAACTGCACCACTGAACGGCAAATAGGCCCTTATTGTTTTCCACTTATACACGACACAAAAGGCTTTAGAACATATAACTGCATCGCTGACCGGCAAATAGGCCCTTTTTTTCCCACTTATACACAACACAAAAGGCTTTAGAACATATAACTGCACTGCTCAACGGCAAATAGGCCCTTATTTTTTTCCACTTATACCCGACACAAAAGGCTTTAGAATATATAACTGCACCACTGAACGGCAAATATATTTTTATTTTTTCCACTTATACACTCTACAATAGGCTTTAGAATATATAATTGCACCGCTGAACTGCAAATATATTTTTCTTTTTTCCACTTATACACTCCACAAAACGGCTTTAGAATATATAATTGTACCGCTGAACGGCAAATATATATTTCTTATTTCCACTTATACACTCCACAAAACGGCTTTAGAACATATAACTGCACCGCTGAACGGCAAATAGGTCCTTATTTTTTTTCACTTATACACAACACAATAGGCTTTAGAACATATAACTGCACTGCTGAACGGCAAATAGGCCCTTGTTTTTTTTCACTTATACATGATACAAAAGGCTTTAGAACATAAAACTGCACCGCTGAACGGCAAATATATTTTTCTTTTTTTACACTTATACACTCCACAAAAAGCTTTTGAACATATAACTGCACAGCTAAACAGCAAATATATTTTTATTTTGCACTACGACACGACAAAAAGGGCTGTTCAAATTTTTTATATGGATGGCAAGTTACCTTGCTGTTATGGCAAACTGCACCTCAGAGATATAAAATTTGTATGGATAACACAACACTCACCCCTAGAAGAAAAGTAGAATAGGTTAGTGTTCCAAAGAGTTTCCAGCTGTTATGGTTATCTGGAATATTTAAGATTACACAAAAATCTGTAAATGCTAATTATTGCCAATCTAATCTCAACTATTGAGGACTGAAAGGATTCATCAGAGATCACTTAAAAGATGAAATTTCAAAAGTCCCTCAAATACCTGTCACTGCCTGCCCTGTGTGAGGTCTGAGAAGATCAGATAGACGTGCAGCACATGAGTCTATCTGACAGGTCTTTCTGTTTTTCCTTGCTGTCTGTTGTTGTGGGCAGGCCTTCACCTCTCTACAGGTTCTGCTCATTTGCTGTTTAGTGGCTCTATTTAGGCCCACCTCTCACTGAAGACCTTGCTGTTGTTATTTCCTTCTGGAGTTCTCCTGCTTCTTACTCCTCTCAAGCTAAGTCCTCCTGTTTCTACTTTGTGTGTGTGTTGTGTCTAGGTCTCAGGGAGACGCTGGTCCCTTCATGGTGGAAGGTCCCGGCAGTCTCATCCCCGCTTCCTAATTTAGGGTTTGTCACAGTTTCAGCAGGTCTTAGGTTCCGGTGTATGAGTTCTTCCACCATTAGGATTTGCTCATACTGTCAGCAGTCAGGGCGAGGCTCAGGGATAACTAGGAGGTTACCATCCCCCTTCTCACTAGCTTTGGGGCCTAGTCTGTGTTACTGTTGTAGTTTGTTTATTTGGTGTTCTTCCTTTCCCCACTTACCGTGACAATACCATACTCAGTAACTCAAGAGACTTCTAGATACATAGCTACTTGACATGTTTGCCAATAGGGAGTTTCCAGCTTCTAAATATTATTTTCTATGGGTCCTAAAGTGCCACTGTCATTTCAGTTGATTTTTAATATAGCGTAGAGATAGGGATATTAAACATTTTTGTAATGTACTTTATTAGGGAAGGATGTTTCTTTGTACTAGTAAACAGGGAATAAAAAGTCTTGCTGAGTGTTGTTAAAGAGAGTTTGTCTTCATTTCTGCTGAGCACTGATGCTGGTGTGTAATAAGTCAGATAGGCAGGGTGATGGGTAGTAATAGTCAGGACACATATAAATAGTCCAGAGACAGGGTAGTGACAAGAGACAGGGTCTCCTTAGCGACACTCAGAGCTTTGCTAAGAAGACTCTTTACATCCTGCTTACTAGAACAAAAGTTTATAAAGTTTATTACAAAAATGTTTAACATCCCTGCCCCTACATTAAAAATAAACTTCAACGACAGTTACACTTTAAGAAACTGTTCAAAATTCCAATTCCTCAAAAGTGCTTTGAAATTTGCATGCTTTAAAGAATAAGACCTTTTACTTGAAGTGTAAACTTTAATTGGAGAATGCTACAAAAGGAGAAAACGTACAGGTACAAATTGAAATAAATTATTTGTGAGTAAATTTCACACAGCAGGTACAACATAAAAGCCAGTACCACATAAAAAACTGTGTGTGCATTATAAATTTGGAGTCAATTTTGTAATAATACATTTTCCCTCAGGTGGCCAAACATGGGCGGCCCTGGTGAAAACAGCTGTTTGTGGGTGTTAGAAACTGATGGCCAGGCCAGCATGTATATAACAAAGGCTAGTCTACATGGGACTGTCCTTTCAAGGTCTCAGACAATATAATTTGCCATAACGTGCTATTATAAAGCGCCAACACATTCTACAGTGCTTTTGCAGACGTTGTCATCACTGGCTGTCCCCAGTGAAACTTACACTTTTGGTATGTCTTAAGAGAGTAGAAGCAAACTGTAGTACCTGGAGGAAACCCACACAAACACAGGGAAAACATACAAACTTCAAGTAGATTTTTCCATTGGTCAGATTCAAACCCAGGACCCCAATGCTGCAAAGGAACAGTGCTACCCACTGAGGCTTATTCATTAATTTATAAAACAACGCAATTTTATTTCATGGAAGTTTACATTGTTTACTGCTAGAGCATCAAAATCCATCCTGGTCATGTGATGGGAATGCCTCTAAAGACTTGTGTGTCCACCTCAAGAATATGGGAGTATGCAAGCATGAATGACTGCTATGAGCATAAAAGAAGCACTCCCACAAATGTTTTATTCTGTGACCAGTTGATAAGGTACCTGATGTATATTGTAGTGAATAACTAGTGACTGTTTTTGTGAGTTATCTACTGTCTTCTGGTCCTCAGTTGTGTAATGTGATCAACAATAACAACATAGCAATTCATTGCTATGGGAGGTTGTCATTGTCAAAATATAAAAATTCTAATCACTTCCCCTTTCCCCAAAATAAAAATAAATAAACAATTTAAAAAATAACATCATGGGCATTGCCGCGTGCGCAAACGCCCATACTATTTAAATATATATTTAAAAAACTTATCCCATACAGTGAACAGGGTAATGGAAAAATGGCCAATAAAAAAGTCATACACACCACGGTATTAGCAAAAACTACAGATCGTCCTGCTAAAAATGACCCCTCACATCTCCGTATACATAACTATATAAAAAATCTACTCCAGCTCCTGGAGTACAGACAGCAGAAGATGCAACACATTTCTCAAGAGGCATGCTGTTCAGGTTTTTACTGGTATACGAAACGCTGGTCTTTAGTAAATAAATACACTTTATTTGTTCAAACTGGAATGTAATTGCAATAAAATACTTTACAACATGATGCAGCTTCCACTCACTTCCTCACATCTGCTTCTTCTTGTAAAATATGTTTATTTAAAGGAAGTATAATAGTTTAGATACATTGGAGTTACTCCACTCCAAATCAATTTTAATACAATCATAGGATTATGCTTCCTAGAGATTCTATATCAATCCATGTAAAAAAAAACAACAACATTTAAACATGTTTATCTAACAAGGTAGAGATAGAAAAGAATGGGAGGGGGGAGAGGGAAAGAAGACAGGAGGAACGGTAACAGTCAGATTATTGAAGTTTCAGATGTAAAATTATATATTTTTGTTTTATTAAAAAAAGAAGACAAAAGTGTACATTTAAACTATAAAGTTAAGTCATTAACAAGGCAATTTTATCAGGTGTTAGATATTCCATCCATTTACTCCAGGTATCCTCAAAATTTTCCAGGTTTTGGACTATAGTCAATCTCTGTTTCTCTTAACTGCGGATTTTCTGGATTTCCAGGAACCATTCCTGGACAGTTGGTGGGTCTTCTTGTAACCATTTCCTAGGTATAATGATCTTAGCAGCGTTTAGGAAATGTATACATAGGTCAGATTTAATAACAGCCTGTCTTACATCAAAAATATTAAAAAGGATCAATTTCTCTGACAGCTTAGTCTCCTTCTTGAAAACCCCATCAAGTATTTTATTGATAGATTTCCAAAAAGGAGAGATACGTGGACAGCTGTACCAAATATGGACATAAGTACCAACTTCTCTCTTACATCTCCAACAACTATCTGAGATGTCCGGGTTTATTCTGTGCATCAGAGTTGGGACTTTGTACCAGCGAGCTGTTAGTTTGAACTGCATCTCTTGGCATACATAAGAACTAGAGAAAGCTAGGGATTTTCCCACCATATATTCTGATTGAATATTGCTAAGCTTAAGCTCTTTATTCAATTTTTCTATATATGTGGGGGAGTTGCATCTTTATTCACTAGTTTATATAATTTAGAGATTAGATGGCCTTCAACTACATTTTTATGAAGGAGAGAAGCCAACACATTATTTGCTGGTCTGTCAGTATGATCTGTGTTCCATTTTCCCAGAATATCCGCTAGTTTATTATACTGTTTGATGGAGATAAGATCTTGACCAAAGATTTTCCCAAAATCCGTCAAGGGGATGAGGTGATTGTCCTTAAGAAGGACTTCAACAGGAGTTCTTCCCAGGGCTTTATTCTCATCTAAAATCTTTAGAAAAGTATGCCATTTATGTGGTATAAAACATTCTATTTAGATGATGCAATTTTTTTCAAGGATAATTTAGTAATCGGGTTTCTAACTTTCTTTAATTTATTGGTATATTGTGGTGTTTTCCAGAGCAAGGCATATAGATTAGAATCTGAACAGTCTTGCTCAATATCTACACAGTTTTTATTGGGTGGTAGTACTCCCCATTCTAGAATTCTGGAGAGGATGCTGGCTTTGTAATAGTTTTCTATATCAGGGAGACCCGTGCCTCCATCCCTTCTATGTCTGGTTAAAGTCTTATATTTCAGCCTATTTTGCTTTCCTTGGCAAACAAATTTTAGCATAAGTTTTTTGATCGTTTTAAAGAATTCTTGAGGGATCTCTATAGGAAGAGTTTGGAAATGGTAAAGAACCTTGGGCAAGATAACCATCTTAATCAAATTAATTCTGCCTAATAATGATAGCCAAAGTGGTTCCCAGTTTTTAAATTGGGTTTCTGTTGCTTTTAGTAGTGGGATGTAATATTTTTTGTATACTTCCTTACTATTTAGGCCTATATTGACCCCTAAATATTTTAAAAATTGTGTGGCTTGTCTCAGAGGGCTTAACTTCTTAACTTCCTCCCATTAATCAGCGTTCAAAGAGACATTAAACATTTCAGATTTATTCAAGTTGATTTTAAAATCTGAGATTTTGTTGAAAGACTCAAACTCTTCTATTAACTTGGGTAAGGATTTAAGCGGGTTTGTTAGGGCGAACAAGGTATCGTCTGCATATGCCGCAATTTTATGTTCCTTATTCAGGGTGGGTAATCCATTTATGTCTGGGTTTGATCTGATTTTGGCGAGGAAAGGTTCTAGGCAAAGGACAAAAAGAAGAGGGGATAACGGACATCCCTGCCTGGTCCCATTATATGAGATACCCTCTGAGAACCGCTTTATGTGTTTCCCATGTCAATGGATCACACCCGTGATTCGTCAAGTTTTCTTTAAAGAAGTGTGATGTGAGCTGAGAGAATCAACATTCTTTTTTTTAGCTAACAGGCTCTCATTTAACCCCCAGGACCCAGGTATTTTCTGATGTGGGCCAAACTGGAGTTTAATTCGAAGGGGGGCGTGGGCTGAAAGAAGCATAGGTTCATATTCAACATTCTTAACCTTATCAATATCTCTTTGTCCCATAGGTACAGTATATAGTCAATTCTTGAGTAGATTAATGTACTTTTGAAAAATATGAATAATCTCTGACTGTCGGGTGTATTGCTCTCCAGACATCTACAAATAGATATTGATTAAATAATTTTTTGATCTTTTTAAGTCTGCGGAATGGTACACTCAATTTGCCAAGGGAAGTATCCAGACCAGGTTCTAATGCGATGTTAAAGTCCCCCCCTATAATCAGGGTTCCTTCCAAAAAAGGTTCTAATTTATCAAGAACTAGTTTAAAGAAGGCGGGTTGTTTCTCATTTGGGGCATATATATTGACAAGAGTGAACAATTTTTCTGCTATATATCCTTTAATAAAAATATATCTGCCATCTGGGTCAACCAGAGTCTCTTTTTGAATAAATCTTATATGTTTACTTAAAATTATGGAAACCCCTTTCCTTTTTTGGGAGGGTGTACAAGCATTGTACTATTGCGTGTAGTATCGTTTTTTCGTTATTGGGGTATACGTTTTCTTGAAATGCATCTCCTGTAAAAAAAAGGATATCTATCTTTTCTTTTTGGAATAATTTAACTGGTGTAACTTAAAAGAAAAAACTAAATACAATTGAACCAAGCAATTTTTCAGTACACCTCAGTAATTGAGTATGGTACTGAAGAGGGGAGGAAAAGAAAAGTGTCTGGTCAATTGAGAAGGCCTCAAATGGTCTTCTCTGTAGAGCAGAGTTTAGGGTGTTCAATACACACCACTTGTGGGGGGTTAGTGCTGAGGTACTAAGTGAAAAAAAAACATCTATTAGTTATATAACAGTGAACCAAAACAATAGACACTTGTTTATAACAGTGAAATAGCAACTTAGGTTATTTTAGGCAAATTTACTTGCCAAGATAGGTGAGTGGTCTTAGATCTTGCGTCAGAAGCCAAGACCACCGACCTAACCAAATATCAGCAGTGTAACATTAGAACATCACAGTGGCGTCATATGCCCTATTGTGTTATAACATAACTAAGCATGGAATATAACAAAGGATATAGGGATAATATCAGCCAGGAGTGAAGCCTCTCATGTTCTTCCTAGGAGCTCTTGGTTGTGAGAGATCTTGAGTATCATTTCTTCTTTGTTTGGGGGTAGTAAATCTTTCCCATTTATCAGCTTTGGGTAGCTCTGGAGCTTCATCAGGTAGGTCTTCCATAGTCCAATCTGGAACCTCGATCCGGCCTATGTTCAGCTTGGGGATGACCGAATAGAGTTCATCTGGAGTCCTAATGAAGGGTCTGCTATTATGAGTCACCAGAATTCCAAAAGGATATAACCATCTGTATTTAATATTGTTTTCTCTAAGAGCTCTAGTAAAGGGCACAAGCTGTCTTCTCTATTCTAATGTGAATCTTGAGACATCTTGAAAGATTGTGATTTCTCCACCATCATATTCTATTTTCTTGGCGAAACGTGCTTTCTTCAATATTTCTTCCTTCAGGCGGAAGCTTAAGATATAGCAAAGAATGTCTCTGGGTGCGTCTTTTGGAGCATTTTTGTGGCGAAAAACTCTATGCACCCTTTCTAATCCTAAGTCCTGGGTACCCTCTTTGCCCACGAGCTCCAAGAAGATTTGTGTTAGAACTTCAGGGATGTTCTTATCTTCAACTTGTTCTGTGAGACCTCTAATCCTGAGGTTGTTACGCCTCGATCTGTTTTCCAGTTCATCTATGTGCAAGCGCATTTCAAAAAGTTCTTTCTGTTGTGTCTTGACCTTACTTTCAAGGTATGAAGCATGTTGAATGGTTTCTTCAGAAGTTTCTTCTAGAGTGTGCACTCTTGAGAATATCTGATTTGATTTAAGCAAGATCTGATTTTATAGTGTTTGTCAATTCTTGAAACATATCTCTCATAGGTGCCGAGGTGGGCAATGTTTTTATGTAATTTCTGAGATCATCTTGTTCTTCTTGTTCTTGGATATCATCGTCCCCTTCACTGTCAGAGCCCAATCCCATAGCTTGAGGCGGGGGAAATTTGTTTTTGGACTTCACGGTCCCGCTTAGATGTTCAGAACCCATAGAAACTGCTTTGGGATATTTATTGCTATCAAAAATCTTTTTTGGTGTCTTAGTAGGTCTGTTTTCTTCTGTTGAGCCTCTAGGTTTCCTCATGCTTCTTATAGCGCATGCAAATGATAGAGGATGGTTTTAGTTTAAGATGAGGCACTTATAGGCTTCCTGTGTATGGTGGAGATATAAAATACAGCTCTTTTGGTCAAATTCTTATTTGTTCATGAGAGGCTGATTAACTTGGTTAGGTTAGTATCAAATATTCTACTTGTGTCTCACATTTATCAGTAATTTGTAGACAATTCAGTCCGTCTGTGTGATCTTATAGGTGTCCGGACTTATGCTGGGTATCTAGAAGCGCTGTATCGATAATAATTTAGTCCGCGGTCTGTAGGGCTAACAGGGCTGACAGGCTGGATGGCCGCACTTGTCTCTGGCGTTATTTAGAAGTTTGCGATTGTTTCAGGCAATAATCGGATGTTCGCGTTTGTCTTCAGGCAATAATTAAGTATTCGCGATTTTTTTAGACAATGATCGAAAGTTCGTGCTTGTCTCGGATGATAATCAGACAAAACCCTAGTGTTCTGTCAGTACGTGCGAATCTTCCAAAATATCGCTATAGTCTGTCAGCTGTTGCAATCTGAGGCAGAACGCTGCTGGGGCCCGAAATTTAGTATGGTGCTTGCGGGCCGGTAGGCCGCGAATTCCGCTTTGGACGCCCAAGTCCCCGGTTATTATGGGGGTCAGATTCTTCTCACCGTTGGTGTCCAGGGAGTGTATGTCCTCCTCAGGTGTCTCCAGATGGCTGTCTCCGTTTATGCCAACAGGGCTAGTGTCCCGCCTGGTGGTTACCAGGCCGAGCTAGGCCGCAACCTCAGGTCCCGTCCGGAAGGTCACCGGCAGCAAATAAAGATATATTCTTGGTCCCTGCGGTGTCAGGAATCCATTAGTGTCTGTATCTGACACTTTTATAAGTTTTAGGCAGATGGATGCTAGTAGAATAGTTTGTAGGATCAGGAGCTGCAGCATTAGACGTCCTCTCAGCTTAGCGGCTGATTTCTACTTCTCCCCAGTTGTTAATTACTTCCAGTATCATTGACCACACTATTTATACATGGCTGTCACCATCTGTGGTGACCAGAAGTTTGTAGCTGGAATATTTCATACACAAACTCTTGGCAGTGCTGCAAGGTTGTGAAGAACAGAAGTGTGTTCTGAGGTTAGAGGCACTTGGAGGTATAAAATACAACTGGATACAAATATCCTACTATAAAGGAGGTTTATTTAATATTTGCAAGCAGTGCATAACAATTGCATAAATAGAAAAGGGTTTAAAAACTTGAATAAAAAGTTGAAAAAATGAGAAAAATATTCAGGATAAAAAAGGAAATAATGAAAAAAATCTGAAAAAAATATTATATAAATAATAAATAAATGAAAAGTCAAATGGATAGAGTCTAATAAAAGTTATTCTACAAAGTTTCCAGTAGAGATAGTTATTTTGTAGGCAATTCGTTTTATAGAAATGTCTTCCTGCTGGTAGATAGGAATGATGGGCTTTGTGGTACTACGCACACTCTAGACCGTTGGCAGCGGTAATAGTGTTTGCTGATAGCTGAATTTGTGGAATCTTCCTATCTCAATGAGTATCGGCTGGTCCCTGTGGTAAGCGATAGTGTGTGGATCGGTAATTTCTAGTTTTCATACACAGCATAAGTAGCCAGTAATATTACAGACTCTGTGTTACATACCCGTCTTGCTGATATTGCTTGGATCGGGGTGAACTGTTGCGGCGACCATTTGTTAGCTCCTGACGTGGCGTCCCATGAGGGCGGGAGTTTGTTAGCATTGTGCTGTCTTCAGATGACTGTGGAGATGCCGGGCTTTTCTTTCTATGTAGTTCCCAGTAAGACCGGAGCTGATGTTCGGTCTTTTGCAGGATGCCTACCCGGGAGAAGAGATCGAGGTGCTGGTAAGCAGCTGGACCTCGATTTCCCGTCCCAGATCGGCCACCGCCCCAAAGTTAGTGAGTTACTGACAGGTATCAGTACCTCGATCTCTTCTCCCGGGTAGGCCCCCGTTCCCCACCCAGTACCCTCTCATCCCATATACCATTCATGCCATTCATGCTCCCATTATATTCCTCCCTGATGATTCTTCACATTTGTCACAGATGCATCCCTCCAGTAACTAGTGGGAAGAAAGAATAAAATGATCAGAGAAAGGATATTAGTAGTGGATCATTAATACATCTCTACATATAGAAGTCAAAAACATACAGATCACACAAATCTGAGAGATATTGCAAACACAGGAAAGAAAACAGTATATCTACTAATATTCCTAACATCAACTTGATATACCAATTCTCCCCCCAAAATACTTTTTTGACACACAAAAATGTTTTTTTTCCCCAAGGAATTTTTTTATGTTTTATTTAAAAAAAATGTTTGGCCTCAAAAAAATGTTTGCCTTTAAAATATAGTCCGCACCCAGCAACTCATCCCACTACCACAAGCACCTGGAGTATCGCATTATTCATTTCACACTCCCACCATTAAAGACTTAACTTTCACCACATAACGCACGGAAACCGCACCTGTAACGCACCATTGTACTATCCTAAATCATATACAGGATGAACATGACAATCTCATTAAATACTCATTAAATACACACTAGTTCACCCCCTTGCCATATCGGCACACATCTCACATAGATCAATCGCTTAACGATACGACCAATACACCTATCAATTATAAACACATATATAGGAATATGGAATGCACTAATCTATGCTTTTAAAAAATTTCAAGGAATATTCCATCCAAAAACATTGATCACCTATGTGCAAGATTTTGATATCAAGCCCCAGACTGTTACTTTTCAATAACCTGTCACAAACCTGTTTGAGGTTTCTTATGTCTTTAAGGTGACAATTTTGGCAAAAAACTCAGGCTGGATTTATATGTTCAAGTTTTTTTTATGCAACTTTTGAAGCCAAAGCCAGGCATGTATCATAAACAGAGGGCACAGAAAGGAAAGGCTGGAGTCTTAATCTGTATATGTAACTACTCCTTGTTTTTGCTTAAAAAATCCTGAACCTTTAACAAACAATTATCAGAAACAAACAGTCAATTCCTACTAATTGCCTGATCATCAGCGGATGTGAGAGCTTAATTTACATGTAATCATCTCTCTTCTGTATGGAAACCAGCGCTCACTGCTGCAATCTCTTGCCCTTATAGAGAATCATTGTTTCTGGGCAGCAGATGACCAGCTGCCTAGAAATGTTGACTTTGGGTGGCAGCCAAAACATTTGATTACCCAATGTAGGAACACTTGTTCATCAGCACATCAGCAACCAGTTATTGGGAATGTGCATTTCTAGGAACACTCATCCCCGATGATCAGCCCATGTAAAAGGACCTTTACTGAACTGCATGAGGACCTTCCAGATGCAGGCAAATTTATTCTGCCATCACTTGGAAAACTCTGACTGCCCAGGTGACCTCTTTTTAAAACCATTTGGCTGTTCCCGTAATTATCCAGGTATACAAGGTAATGGGTGTGAACAATGGATGGGGTTTCACTCCTTCTGATTATTTCAGTGTCACACTTCGGTGTGGCAGGGAAACACCACACCGAGCATAAGAGGGAAGGGGGAAACAGGGAATCAGGCCTGAGAACTAGGGAAGGAAGATGGACACCTCCTAGTGAAAACCCTAACCAAAATCCTGACTGACCACCAGTATGAACAGACCCCAAAGGTAGGTGAGTTCATACGCAGGAATACCTACAGTCCTATCTAGCCCTATCGGACCCTGGTACTAATGGCAGCGACGAGACTACCTGTTCCTCCAAAAAGAAGTACGGACAGGAGGAAATGCAACACACAGAACCGAAACAAAATACAAAAGGGAAAGGAAAGACATAACTTCAAATAGGCTATGGAAGCAGCAGGAACTCAGCCGAGATCCAACCACAAACAATCCACAGGCACAGAAGCTATAAACCGCACAGCATAGTGGGAGAAGCAACTATAAATAAGGAAGGTTAAATTACCACATAAGCAACACCTGGAGGCAAGGGGTGTGGCCATTACCAGAAGCAACACAGACACCTATTGATCCACAAGGAAAACCTGTCAGATCAAACCACATGTTGCCAGTCTTACAGATCTCCTGCCACTCACTATCACCGGGACGTTTGTATGTCTCGGTATGTCCCACTTCTACGGGTCACCCAGGACCGACCTTATCTGGGTGAGACCTGTGAAAAGCTTTCAACAAACGACTGCCATTCACATCAGATGCCGGTACCCACATCCTCTCCTCTGGTCCATAACCCTTCCAGTGAACAAGATACACATGAATTTTCAGGGCCTAAGGAAGTTCAAGACGAAAAGCTACAGGATTAAAAATGGCAGTGATCTTATATGGACCAATAAACCTTGGACCCAACTTTCAAGAAGGTACCTTTAACTTAATGTTTCTTGTGGACAGCCACACAGAATCACCCACTCTTAGGTCTGGACCATTCATACGTCTCTTGTCAGCCATACGTTTATACTTGTTGCCCATTTTTTTTCAGATTATTTAGAATTTTCTGCCAAATAGATGACAAAGAAGTGGAAAATCATTCCTGTTCAGGTATACCAGAAGTCTCCGTACCAGAAAATGTGCCAAATTGCGGGTGGAACTCATATGCTCCAAAAAACTGCGACTTATCAGTGGACTCCTGTCTACAGTTATTTATGGCAAACTCGGCTAAAGACAAAAATAAATACCACTACTCCTGATTCTCCGAGACAAAACATCTTAAATAAGGGTACTTTCACACTTGCGGCAGGACGGATCCGACATGCTTTTCACCTTGTCGGATCCGTCCTTCCTCTATTTCGCCGTGCAGCCGGACCGCCGCTCCCTCCCCATTGACTATAATGGGGATGGGGGCGGAGCTCTGGCGCAGCACGGCGTTGCACGGCGAAAGCCGCCGGACTAAAAAGTCAGACATGCAGGACTTTTTAGTCCGGCGGCTTTCGCCGTGCACCGCCGTGCTGCACCGGAGCTCTGCCCCCGTCCCCATTATAGTCAATGGGGACGGAGCGGCGGTCCGGCAGCACAGCGAAATAGCGGCAGGATGGATCCGACATGGTGAACAGCATGTCAGATCCGTCCTGCTGCAAGTGTGAAAGTACCCTTAGTCTCCAGATTCTGATTAGTGTGTTCAGTTTGTCTGTTCGACTGAGTATGAAAGGCCGAAGAAAAGGACAATTGTACCCCCAGACGAGTACAGAACGCCTTCCAGAATTTGGAAACAAACTGTGTCCCCCTATCAGACACCACATCAGAAGGAATATCATGTAATTTCACGATGTTATCGACAAACACTTGTGCAAGGGTTTTGGCATTAGGCACACCTGGCAATGCTATAAAGTGTGCCATCTTACTAAAGCCAACAACCACCAAAATCACAGTTGTTCCTGAAGAATTAGGTACCGTATATACTCGAGTATAAGCCGACCCGAGTATAAGCCGAGCCCCTAATTTTACCCCCAAAAAATGGGAAAAATTATTGACTCGAGTATAAGACTAGGGTGGGAAATGCAGCTATAATGCAGAGTGTATGTGTATATAATGCACACACTCTACATTATATACACACATCTGCAAGAGGGTGACTCCCTGTATTTAATGCAGAGTGTGTGCATTATATACACCCACACACTGCATTAAATACAGGGAGCCATCCACAGATCTCTCCCCTAAACAGTGCCATCCACAGATCTCCCCCCTAAACAGTGCCATCTACAGATCCCCCCTAAACAGTGCCATCCACAGATCCCCCCTCCCCTAAACAGTGCCATGATGGCACTGTTTAGGAGAGGGGGGATCTGTGGATGGCACTGTAGGGGGATCTGTGGATGGCACTGCCATCCACAGATCCCCCTACAGTGCCATCCACAGATCCCCCTACAGTGCCATCCACAGATCCCCCTACAGTGCCATCCACAGATCCCCCTACAGTGCCATCCACAGATCCCCCTACAGTGCCATCCACAGATCCCCCTACAGTGCCATCCACAGATCCCCCTACAGTGCCATCCACAGATCCCCCTACAGTGCCATCCACAGATCCCCCTACAGTGCCATCCACAGATCCCCCTCCCCGACGCTCACAGCAGTATATTTAAACTAATCAGTAATCTTTAACTTTGGATATCTTACTTTGTCTTTGCTTCGGTAATACAGGCAGTGCGGGGAGCGGCGCTCACTCACTGACGTCACGCGCCTGCTCCCACTAGGCGGCGCAGGCGCGTGACGTCAGTGAGTGAGCGCCGCCCCCCGCACTGCCTGCTATTACCGGAGCTAAGACCTAGACTCGAGTATAAGACGAGGAGGCTTTTTGAGCACAAAAATATGTGCCAAAAAACTCGTCTTATACTCGAGTATATACGGTAAATAAATCAGTGGGGCTTCAGGTCTCCCCCAAATAAATAAATCAGCGGTGCTCAGGGTCCCTCAAATAAATAAATCAATGGTGCATCAGGTTTCCCACAAATAAATAAATCAATGGTGCTCAGGGTCCCCCAAATAAATAAATCAGCAGGGCTTCAGGTCTCCCCCAAATAAATAAATCAGTGGTGCTCAGGGTACCCCCAAATAAATAAATCAGTGGTGCATCAGGTTTCCCCCAAATAAATAAATCAGTGGTGCATCAGGTTTCCCCCAAATAAATAAATCAATGGTGCTCAGGGTCCCCCAAATAAATAAATCAGAAGTGCTCAGGGTCCCCCAAATAAATAAATCAGCGGGGCTTCAGGTCTCCCCCAAATAAATAAATCAGCGGTGCTCAGGGTACCCCCAAATAAATAAATCAGTGGTGCATCAGGTTTCCCCCAAATAAATAAATCAATGGTGCTCAGGGTCTCCCAAATAAATAAATCAGAAGTGCTCAGGGTCACCCAAATAAATAAATCAGCGGTGCTTCAGGTCCCCCCCCAAATAAATGAATCAATGGTGCTCAGGGTCCCCCAAATAAATAAATCAGAAGTGCTCAGGGTCCCCCAAATAAATAAATCAGCGGTGCTTCATGTCCCCCCAAATAAATTAAGCCTTGCTCAGCCAAATAATTAAAATAAAATTAGCCAGGCTCAATTAAATCATTGGTGGCAGTGGTGCTCAGCGGCGGTGTCATTAACGAAAAAACTCGGACCTCAGCAGACAGGCGGCCCGACTTACCCGTCCAGACGTCAGGCTCCTTCAAGCACAGGCAGTGATAGGACATCACTTCCTGTGCGCGAGGATAAGGGGCCGCTGCCGTTGTGCGGGCGACCCACAATAGGAAGCCTCAGGCGACCCCCCGGAAAGGGCCGATCGACCCCCAGGTTGAGAACCGCTGTTTTAGAGGGTCAGCTCAGCAGCAGACCCTCACCCCTAATGTTTTGGATGGTCAGATCAGCAGCAGGCCCTTGCCCCTAATGTTTTAGAGGGTCAGCTCAGCAGCAGAACCTCACCCCTAATGTTTTAGATGGTCAGATCAGCAGCAGGCCCTCGCCCCTAATGTTTTAGAGGGTCAGCTCAGCAGCAGACCCTCACCCCTAATGTTTTAGATGGTCAGATTATCAGCAGGCCCTCGCCCCTAATGTTTTAGAGGGTCACCAGCAGGCCCTTGCTCCTAATGTTTTTGAGGGTCACCAGCAGGCCATCAATCATACATTTTCAAGGGTGTGTATGATGCCCTCCTTTATGTGTAATAAAGGGTGTATTGGAGTGCCGGTTCCTTGTAATTTTTGGCAGTTAGTGCATAGGCTTTATGAGTGTAGGAGTCCCACTACCTGAACAATTGTACCACAATGTGAATGATGTCCTCCTTTATGTGATATACAGGTTGTATCGGAGTGCCTCTTCCTTGTAATTTTTGGCAGCACTTGCACTTTATATACAAGTAAATATACAGGAAAGAATGTTTCCTAACAATTTTTCCTCTAAAATCGATTTTATCTTCGGTTTTGTGCGTATTATTATCAGTCTGTAAAAGTGGCGTACTACTAGGACAACATCGTTCCCAGCAGCGGCCTGGGAGTCCAAGATGCATCCAGACATCCTCCCCATGCCGAACCATTTCAGTGGTGTTTCCATCAATTTCTGACCCTTTCCTGTGAACCAGACACCCTCACTTCTTCAGAGCAGGGGGTGCCTGGTTTAATGCTCTGTTTCTCCCATTGACTTCCTTTGTGCTCGGGTGTTCTGTAGAGCACTCGAGCATCCCAAAGTGTTCTACTCAAGCACCAGAGCACCCGAGCACTTTGGTGCTCGATCAACACTAGTTCTTACGGTACACTCTAGGAGCAGATCTCTCGTAGATTCTGGTGGCCGGGGTTGCTTAAGTGTGTTGAGGACTATGTGTCTGCTTTTAGTACTTTTGCACATGATAAGGTGACACATACTCGGCCTTCCTGATCTTTACTTCCGTTGACCATCCCGTCCCGACCTTGGACTAATTTATCCATGGATTTTTATCACAGATTTACCGTATTTGGGGGACCCTGAGCACTTATGATTTATTTATTTGGGGGGGACTTGAAGCACCACTGATTTATTTATTTGAGGGGTACCCTGAGCACCACAGATTATTTTTTTTTGGGGGGGGTACTGTGAGCACCACTGCTTGTGAGCAGCGAGCGTTTCAGTAGACACAGAAGTAGTATGGTTACGCTGATAATAGCGGCATCGCCGCTCACCATCTGTGTTGATTCCTCAAAGTTACGTAAAACCTCACAGAGGTCAGACATCCATGACCACTCGTCGCTTGTGAAGAGCGAAAGCTGACTGGAAAGGCGATGACCATGTTGCAGCTGGTAATCCACTACGGCCCTCTGCTGCTCACAAAGCCTGGCCAACATGTGGAACGTGAAGTTCCAGTGTGTGCTCACATCGCACAACAGTCAGTGAGCTGGCAATTGCAAGCGCTGCTGCAGCATTGCCAGACTGGCAGCAGCTGTAGATGATTTTCGGAAATGGGCACACACGCGGCGCACCTTCACCAGTAGCTCAGGCAAATTGGGGTAGATTTTGAGAAACCGCTGAACCATTAAGTTGAAGATGTGGGGTAGGCATGGTATGTGTGTGAGCTTGCCGAGCTCCAAAGCCGCCACCAAGTTACAGCCATTATCAGACACAACCATGCCTGGTTGTAGGTTGAGTGGCGAGAGCCACAGCTCAGTCTGGTCCCTTATACCCTGACACAGTTCTGCGGCGATGTGCTGTTTGTCAGCAAATTAATTTCAGCACGGCCTGTTGCCGCTTCCCCACTGCAGTGCTACACTGCTTCCAGCTACTGACTGATGGCTGACTGGTGCTGCAAGATAAGAATTCAGAGGTGGAAGTGGAGGAGGAGGAGAAGGGGGGGGTTGCAGCCACTAATGTAGGTGGTGGCAGAAATCCTGATGGAAGTAGGGCCCTCAATCCTTGGCGTCGGTAGCACCTGTGCCATCCCAGGGTACGACTCGCTCCCGGCCTCCACAACGTTCACCCAGTGTGCCGTCAGGGAAATGTAGCGTCCCTGGCCAAAAGCACTTGTCCATCTGTCAGTCGTTAAGTGGACCTTCCTAATAACTGCATTGGTCAGGGCACGGGTGATGTTACGGGACACATGCTGGTGTAAGGCAGGGACGGCACACCGGAATAAATAATGGCGGCTGGGGACTGAGTAACGAGTGACTGCCGCCGCATCAGTTTGCGGAAAGCCTCAGTGTCCACAAGCCTAAATGGCAACATTTCCAGGTCTGGCAATTTGGAAAGGTGCGCATTTAGTGCTATGGCCTGTGGGTGGGTGGCTGGGTATTTGCGCTTTAGTTCAAAGGCCTGGGGTATGGACATCTGTACGCTGCGCTGGGACACAGAAGTGGATGTGCTAGCTGATGGTGCTTGCAAAGTTTTAGATGCAGGGCGGGACTGCGTCTTGGACAGAGGATTGGCCAGCATGTAACACAGGGGAAGAGGAGGCAGTGGTGTGACCCGCAGTCACTGATTGTGGACCCAGGCGTTTGGCCCACCTATTAGGGTGCTTTGATGCCATGTGGCAGATCATGCTGGTGGTGGTAAGGTTGCTAGTGTTCACTCCCCTGCTCATTTTGGTACGGCACAGGTTGCAAATGACAATTCTTTTATCATCCGCACTTTCCTCATAAAAGCCTCAGACTGCGGAACATCTACCCCTTGGCAAGGGAGATTGCCGCAAGGGGATGCTCCAGGGAACAGTTGCAAGCCTGTTTGGTGTGGCCAACCTTCTCCATTTTGCCACCCCACTGCCTCTACCAGCCTGTTGCGGTGCTGCAGATCCCTCCCCCTCTGTACTCCTGTCCTCGCTCGGCTTGCCACCTTCCCAGGTTGGGTCAGTGATTTCATCGTCCACCACAGCCTCTTTCACTTCCTCACTCTGGTCATCCTCCTGACTTGTTGACAAGAACCTCACTTATTGACAACTGTGTCTCATCCTCATCAACCTCTTGAGACACTAATTGCCGTTGACTTATTGGCAACTGTGTCTCAGCATCATCATCCACCTTGTGAAACACTAATTGCCGTTCCCCACCGACATCTTCTTCTGACTGTGGATGCTCATGAGTTTGGGAATCAGTGCACAAGATCTCCTCATATCCCTCTTCAAGCGGGCTTGGCGAGAGGCCCAAATCAAGGAATGGCGCTGAAAAGAGCTCCTCGGAATATCTGAGTGTGGGATCACTTATTTGCCAAGACTCTCCATGGTGGGAGGAGGAGGATCAGGGTGAGGATTCTGTTGACCAGACTCTTGGCTACTGAGACTGACTTTGTGGAAGACAAGGTGGTGCTTAAGCGACTGTAAGCATTATCTGCTGCAATCCAACCAACCACCTGGTCGCACTGGTGTGACTTCGTCGCCCTGCAAACTGGGACTTGAAGCTAGGTATCGTGAATGAGTGCGTTTTCTTGTGCTCTGGCAGCAGGCACCATTTCACCGCGCCCAGGTCCACGGCCTCTGCGTGCACCATCAGCATCATGGCCACTTCCCCGTCCCTTACAGTTCGCCTTTAGCATATTAAATAGTATATATGCTTGCAAGTATGTCACACGTACAGTAGCACAGTTTTTTTTTAAGTGTATGCGCAAATAAATTACATTGAATGTCACAGATATTTAGGATGCGCAAATGTTATACAGGAGATGTAGCGCAGGTAATGTCGCTGTCACCAGCGGCAAAAAATTACACTGAATTTCACAGATAATTCGGATGTGCAAACGTTATACAGGAGATGTAGCGCAGGTAATGTCGCTGTCACCAGTGGCTAAGAAAAAATTACACTGAATGACACAGATATTTAAGATGCGCAAACGTTATACAGGTGTCACGGCGGGGAGTGGGGGAAACCCCCCACCGTGCGGTATCAAAGGGATAACGGGTAGCTGCTAGGCCAGGACGCCGGGATCAGGGAGCAGGTCACCTAATGCGTCCCTAATTCTGACCCTGACTCCTAACCGTATGAGCCAACCCAGATGGTAGGAGGGCTCATACTCCGGAACCTCAGGGCCCTACTAACCCTCAGGAAATCCCTGGACTAGGAGCAGGGTAAGACGACCTGTTCCTCCACAACACGGACGAACAGGAGTCTCCACTGGCCAAGCTGCAAAGAGAGGGGAACACATACAGCTATAGAGATGGCAGGTAAGCGAGACCAGTAACACACTTACCTGCCACAGACACATTGACTGGAACCCATGCACAAGTGCTGGTGTCCACACAAACATTAAGGACACAGCACACACCACAAACCACACAGGGACCCAGGACACCCATAGCTGCAATAAACATAAGACACCATAAAAACATCTTCTATCTTCTATGACCACAAGGGTGGCCCTCACTGGACAGATGGCATCTGAAGACCAGTAGGATAACTCCAGCATACACCATGGCTGGAGTACCCCTCAGCTTCGGCATCCAGCAGAGGCTAAATAGCCAAAGCAGCCACACCCACACACACATAAACCCAGTGTTAAAACACCAGGAA
Source organism: Bufo bufo (assembly GCF_905171765.1). Classification (NCBI taxonomy): domain Eukaryota; kingdom Metazoa; phylum Chordata; class Amphibia; order Anura; family Bufonidae; genus Bufo; species Bufo bufo. The sequence continues at coordinate 183,421,100 of NC_053392.1, forward strand.
GGGAGTTAACCCTTCCAACACCAGACAAGGGGAGGAAGCCACTTATAGGGAAAGTACACACACAAGCATGGAAAGCTACACGTTGCCGTAGGCAACAGCAAGTGTAGCAACAGTGTCACAGCGCACACCATAGGCCGTGACAACAGGAGATGTTGCGCAGGTAATGTCGCTGTCACTAGCAGAGAAAAAAATTACATTGAATGTCACAGATATTTAGGATGCGCAAATGTTATACAGGAAATGTAGCGCAGGTAATGTCGCTGTCAGCATCGGCCAAACAATTGCACTGAATGTCACAGATATTTAGGATGCGCAAATGTAACACAACAGATGTAACAGAGGTTGTGTCACTGTCAGCAGCGGCCAAACAATTGCATGCAATTTAGCGCAGGTTGTGCTAATGATATACACTCACCTAAAGAATTATTAGGAACTCCATACTAATACGGTGTTGGACCCCCTTTTGCCTTTAGAACTGCCTTAATTCTACGTGGCATTGATTCAACAAGGTGCTGATAGCATTCTTTAGAAATGTTGGCCCATATTGATAGGATAGCATCTTGCAGTTGATGGAGATTTGAGGGATGCACATCCAGGGCACGAAGCTCCCATTCCACCACATCCCAAAGATGCTCTATTGGGTTGAGATCTGGTGACTGTGGGGGCCAGTTTAGTACAGTGAACTCATTGTCATGTTCAAGAAACCAATTTGAAATGATTCGAGCTTTATGACATGGTGCATTATCCTGCTAGAAGTAGCCATCAGAGGATGGATACATGTTCTCATTCTGTTTACGCCAAATTCGGACTCTACCATTTGAATGTCTCAACAGAAATCGAGACTCATCAGACCAGGCAACATTTTTCCAGTCTTCAACAGTCCAATTTTGGTGAGCTCGTGCAAATTGTAGCCTCTTTTTCCTATTTGTAGTGGAGATGAGTGGTACCCGGTGGGGTCTTCTGCTGTTGTAGCCCATCCGCCTCAAGGTTGTGCGTGTTGTGGCTTCACAAATGCTTTGCTGCATACCTCGGTTGTAACGAGTGGTTATTTCAGTCAACGTTGCGCTTGAATCAGTCGGTCCATTCTCCTCTGACCTCTAGCATCCACAAGGCATTTTTGCCCACAGGAATGCCGCATACTGGATGTTTTTCCCTTTTCACACCATACTTTGTAAACTCTAGAAATAGTTGTGCGTGAAAATCCCAGTAACTGAGCAGATTGTGAAATACTCAGACCGGCCCGTCTGGCACCAACAACCATGCCACGCTCAAAATTGCCTAAATCACCTTTCTTTCCCATTCTGACATTCAGTTTGGAGTTCAGGAGATTGTCTTGACCAGGACCACACCCCTAAATGCATTGAAGCAACTGCCATGTGATTGGTTGACTAGATAATTGCATTAATGAGAAATAGAACAGGTGTTCCTGATAATTCTTTAGGTGAGTGTATATTGCAGCCAGATAAAACAATAGTCCACTTCCACAATGAAAGGTTGTGATACATTCGGCTGCACCAATATAGGGGCAAAAAAGAAGAATTCCTTAATTGCAGAAAAGGCTCGCAACGCCGAATCAGACCACACTAAAACATCTGTCCCTTTCTTAGTTATGTCAGTTAAGGGTTTTACTATTGTCTAATAGTTCTGAATACATTTTCGGTAATAGTTGGTGAACCCCAAAAACCGCATAAGAGCCTTCAGATTTTCGGGTCGATCCCAGTCCAATACAGCACAGACTTTCTCTGGATCCATTCGAAAACCCGAAGATGACAGCAGGTAGCCCAAAAACTGCACCTAGTGTACAGCAAAAACACACTTCCCTAATTTTGCGTACAATTTATTATCTCTTAGGATCTGTAATACCTGTCTAACGTGATCCTGATGTATCTCCACGCCTGGAGAATAAATTAGAATGTAATCCAAATATACGACTATAAACCTCCCCATTGTACAGTGGGGAGTTTCCCCACTCCCCACCGTGACAGTTAGGAGGCAACAGGGAAGCAACAAGGCCAGGAGGAGGAATAAGGGAGCAGGTCACCTCCTACAGCGTCCCTAATTCTGACCCTGACTCCTAAACATATGAGCCAACCCAGATGGTAGGAGGGCTCATACTCCGGAACCTTGGGGCCCTACTAACCCTCAAGAAATCCCTGGACTAGGAGCAGGGTAGAGATGACCTGTTCCTCCAAAACACGGAGGAACAGGAGTCTCCACCGGTCAAGCTGCAAAGAAAGGAGACCGTATACAGCATATGGAATCGGCAGGAAAGCGACGAATACAACACACTTACCTGCCACAGGCACACCGACTGGACCCCGTGCACAAGTGCTGATGTCCACAGACACTAAGGACACAGCACATACAACAACCACACAGGTATCCAGGACACACATAGCTGCGTACGGACAATTGGTCCCCCTTCCGGGGATCCAGAGACCCCCTTCCGGAGGATACCACGTTAGACAGGGGAATGTCTAGCAAACATGCTGGACACCAAACACCACCAGACATGTAACACCAAACTAGACATACAAACACCCAGAACATAATCCACTCCAGACAAATAGGAATAGGAAGTTAAGGAAACACTGGAATGACATTGCTGGAGGCATCGATGTCCCACTAGGTGGCCCTCACACTGAAAGATGGAACATCCGGACAAGTAGTATAACTCCAGCACACACCATGGCTGGAGTACAACTGACTCCTGACCTTAAGCCACAGGTAAAAGAAGCACCTAGTGACCACACCCAGCAAGGTATTTTTATTTTATAATTTTTTTTATTAATATCTTTTTTTATTACATGATTACGTATAACTTACAAACATGATTAAGAAGAACATAAATACAAAGACAAAAGACGACATCGACTAGAGGAACACACAGTGGATAACACATCCGCAAATAATCCATATATGTACACATAGTTGACTTAAAGTGCAAGTGCAACGGACATACAACATATATCAGAAATCGTATATATATAGCATGTGACTCTTTTGTCTTAAGGGTCATCAGTAAGTTTACATTCAATGTACAATTCCTTAATGTCGAGATTTAAACCCACTAATCCCTACTCAACCTTTCCATATTCCACTGATGTCCCCGAACTCAAGGCACTCTAGTTCCAATTTTGCCAGGTTTTAATCCGATTCTACTTTCTATTAAAAAATACACCCTCATATATTTTTATTTTATCCATATATTCTTTCCATTCTACAAATGATGTTTTTTTTTTTAGATCCCCAATATTTTGTTATAACAACTTTAGCTAAGGCCATCCCTTTAAACCCCAGTGATTGTTCATCTTTATATCTCGTGGTTTCCGGAAAGATACTTAACACAGCATGTTTAATTCTAAGGGGATAGTCAAGAGATGCACAGCTCCGAATCTCCTCGAATATTTTAGACCAATACTCCTGAATACCCGGACATTCCCATAATAAGTGCAGATAGTCTGCCCTATCTGCTTCACATTTATAGCATTTATCTTCCCTATCTTTATAAATCCTAGACAGATATAGTGGAGTGTAATATAAACGATGTATGATCTTGATTAATATCAGTCTGTGTGCTTGCGAAACAGGATTTTTTTATGTTACCATATATAGTGTTTAAAGGTAAGTTAGTACTGTTGTGTAATTCCCTTTCCCATTTAATTTCACTCCCAAATTTATTACTTCTCGTGAATTCTTTTTTCAGTTTCTGATATATCATGGAAATAGGGTAGTTCTTTTGTGACGAATAGTATAAAAAGTCAAGGAGAATATTTTTTGTGACTATTAAATATTCCTTATTCTCCGTGCATTTCAGAGCGTGGCTCATTTGTGCATATCGAAACCTGTCAATAAAACCAAGTGTCGTGTTTGGCAATATTTCTTCCAGTGGTTTCAGCAACCCATGTGAAACTATTTGTGATATATATGAGATTCCCCTCAGTTCCCAGTATTTATCAGGAATTTTAATAAATTGTGGTAAAAGTGTGCTTCTCCATATAGGAGTAAAGGTAACCGTGTAACACCCCTCCAATATACCTGGTATATTTCCAAGTTTTTTTTAACATCTTACTGAATGTACAGTACATCCATCTGTTTCTTCCAGTTTAATATCCCGTTCTAAAATATAAAAAATGTCTTCACGTGGGCCATCATAGCTCTTAAATAAATACTTAATGTAGCAGCTATTCCTGTTATTTATGCACCACCTTAATTGTGCAGCAATAAGTACCCTTTAAGATATGGTAGGGAGAGTCCCCCCTCCTCCTCAGCTAGAACCAGAGATGCTAATTTAATTCTGCCCCTTTTCCGGCCCCATATTAATTCATTGAATAAAGAATCCAGTAAGCCAAAAAAGGAATCCTCTATCCATATAGGACATGAGACCAGAACGTACAAAATTATTGGCAATAGAATCATTTTGATCAAGGCAATACGGTTAATTTGGGATATAGGGAGTTTTAGCCATGTTCTTATTTTACTCCTAACTTTTCCTATCATTGGGAGAATGTTTAACTTTGTATAACTCTCCAAATTTGATCCAATTTGAATACCAAGATATGTTAAGGATTCTGTGGGTAATAAGGTGTGTACCCTTTTACTAGGGTTAGGGGGGGCTGATCGATTCAAAGGTAACAATTTGGATTTTTCCCAATTGATTTCATATCCAGATATTAAACCAAAGTCATCAATAATTTTCATAAGTTTTGGAAGCCCAATATATAGTTTTTTAAAATAGTAATATGTCATCTGCATATAAATTGACTTTATCTATATCTCCCTCTCCGCCGAACCCAACAATTTCTTCATCACTTCTGATCTTACAAGCCAACTGCTCCATAAAGATCGCGAAAAGTATTGGGGAAAGGGGGCATCCCTGACGAGTCCCCCGCGTCAGCTGAAATAGTGGTGAATATTCCCCATTAATGCGAATTTTCGATATTGGATTCTGATACATAATCTGAACCCATTTGATGAAAAAGATACCCAATTTCATTCGTTCCATTACTGCCCAGAGGAATGACCACTCCACCCTGTCGAACGCCTTTGCAGCGTCCAGAGACAGGATGGAGCGGTCCCCCCCCCTCCCCAACCTGTATGTTTAGGAACGTTCTACGTATATTATCTTGAATGTTTCTTTTGGGTATGAATCCTGTTTGATTATGATGGATAAGTTTATGAATCAAAATTTTAAGTCTATTGGCGAATAATTTAGCGATGATTTTATAGTCGGTGTTTAACAACGAAATGGGCCTATATGATGTTATAAGGTTAGGGTTTTTGTCTTTTTTCGGTATTAGAGTTATTATAGCTTCCATAAAGGAGGGGGGGGGGGAATCCAGACCTATAGGATATATTTATTACATCTAATAGACAAGGGAGTAACACATCCCCATGTTTCCTATACATTTCAAAAGGGAAGCCATCAGGTCCTGGGGTTGTGTTACCATGAATCGTTCCCAGTGTAAGTTTAATCTCATTTAACTCAATAGGTCTATTCACCCCCTCAATATCTTGTCCATCAAGTTCAGGAATTTTGATGTTATTTAAATAATGTTGTGCTGTATCATCCTGCTGCTCAATTATAGACGTATATAGAGTAGAAAAGTGGCAAAAAATTCATGCAGAATAGTTTCGGGGTCGTGTGATACAACCCCTTTACTGGTTTGGATTTTATAAATTTTATTGACTCCTTTCTGAATTTGAATCAGCATTGCGAGTAATCTTCCTGACTTCCCAGATTCGCAGAATTTTCTTTGCCCTGAGAAGAAGATTTTATGTTGTGCTTTATTATAGAGATATTTTTTATATTCCTCCCTTGCTTTTTCTAATGCTGCTTGGGTATCGATATTATTTATTTGGGCGATTTTAATTACCTTTTGTCTAACGCTGTCTTCCAGCTGTTTCTGTGTATCAAAAAAGCTTTTCTTTTTCTGCCTGATTTTACTACTATAAAGGCCGTGTAAAAAGGCCTTTAGTGAGTCCCATACCATATGGATATGAGCTGTATTGACATTGCTAGCCCAAAAGTATTGAATTTCAGTATTACCGTAATTAACTCTGTTTCTTCTACTACAGATAACAATGAGGATTTAGTTTAAATTGTCTATATCCCCCCACCTTATTCAGCCCTCTGATCACAACCAAAACGGTAGAGTGATCCGAAATACTATGTACCTCATATCTCATTTTCTTAATTGCACCGATGGAGCTCGGCATTGGCAAGAGCGAGGGCAATTCTAGACATGGATCTATAGGTTTTTCTAAAACATGAAAACATTTTCTTATTACCGTACAGGTAATTCCAGATATCCGTAAGAGCCATTTCTTGGCATATTCTAAACAACAGAGTATTAATCTTTGTACTGTGTTTATAATCTACGAACATGGATTCCCTATCTTTCTCCATAATTATGACTGAATTGAAATCACCCATTACCAGCAACGGGCAATCACGTCTGATCGAGATAAATTCCATTAATTTACCCATTACATAGGTTGAGAAGGGGGGAGAAACATAGACAAAGGCCAAGATAGTCCTCTGACCATTCAATCTACCCTGCAGAAATATAAATCGACCTTCCCCATCAATCAATTCATCAATTGGGTTGTAGTTAACCCCTGCAGCACCAAACAGGGGAGGAACCAGGAGAAGGGGAGAAAGGCACATACAAGCGGACATCAACGCGTTGCCCCTGGCAACCGGCATGCACGGCTGTGACATAAGGTTATACAATCTAGATTTTGGCAATTTAGCTCCGGTAATAAGGTTGATAGGACAATCATATTCCCGGTGCGGAGGTAAATCCTGCCATCCACTCTCAGAAAATACATAGGCAAAATCAGATATAGTAGTTAAAACAGAAAAAGATGTATTCAGACAATTGTCAATGCAATAATCACCCCAATCCAGAATCTGTTTAGCTTGCCAATTGATGGTTGGATTGTGCTTGCTTAACCACGGTAAACCCAGAACCACCTGAGCAGGGAGATCCTCCAACACAAAACACAAGATAAATTCTTGATGAAAGTCACCCACTCCTTATCTGATATCATGCACCACTTGAGATAAACACTTCTGAGTTAAAGGTGCAGAATCAATAGCAAAAATGGAAAAAAAATATTCTAATGCACTCGGTGACAACCAGTTCGTACGGACGAACTGAGCATCAATCAAGTTCACCCCGGCCCCGCTGTCGATAAACACCTCAATCCCCACAGTTTTTGACTCTAGCGCCACCTCAACAGTCAGGAGAAATCGGGTACTACCAGTCAAAGACAAATGCACATTTTCTGACTCTCCTCTCACCCCTCCAAGAGTCAGATGGGAATTAAATGTCCCTCTTTTTTCTTTTTGCCATTGAACGTATGGACATACTCTGATAAAATGTCCCTTCTGTCTGCAGAAAAAACACACTCCCTTCCTATTACCAGAATGCTTAAAAGCGGTTTCAGGAGTAGCTCCCCCTAATTGCATGGGTTCGTCCCCAGACATAAACCCAGGAGTAGCTTCACCCAAAGTGTCAGAGGAGGACGATACATCAGTTGATAGTACATCCTGACAGTGGGGGCCCCTAGATCTCTCTCTCAGGCGTCTATCAATGCATATAGCCAGAGACATAGCAACCTCCAGAGACACTGGGGTTTCATGAAAGGCCAAAGTGTCCTTAAGCCTCTTTGATAACCCTTGACAAAACTGGCTACAGAGGGCAGGATCATTCCACTCCGTATTGTAGCCCAACTCCTAAACTCAGAGCAATAAATCTCAGTGGAACGATCACCCTGACGAAGGTCGCACAGCTTGGTTTCGGCTAGAGAGGTCCGATCCGGATCATCATAAATAAGACCCAAAGCTTCGAAAAATTCATCTACCGACCGGAGAGACTGCGATCCAGTCGGCAAAGAAAAAGCCCATGACTGCGCATCCCCCTTAAGCAAGGAAATAACCACACCGACTCGCTGTTTCTCATCCCTAGATGAGTGTGGACGTAGCCTAAAATACAGTTTGCACGCCTCCCTAAACAAAATAAAATTGTCACGTCCCCCCCAGAGAATCTGTCTGGGAGGGCAACTTTAGGCTCCAGATAGGCCTGGTCTCCACCACTACCACCAGGACCTGTGATCTCTGTATCTACGAGATGGTTGTGCGGAGGTCAGCTACCTCCAAAGACAGCCCTTGCAGCTGACCTGCCAGTGCAGCAATAGGATCCATGGCTGCACACAAACAAACAAAAAATGACGATTTTGGCAGTTTATAATGTCACACTTCGGTGTGGGAGGGAAACACCACACCAAGCATAGGAGGGAAGGGGGAAATAGGGAATCAGGCCTGGAAACTAGGGAAGGAAGATAGACACCTCCTAGTGAAAACCCTAACCAAAATCCTGGCTAACTACCAGTTTGAACAGGCCCCAAAGGTAGGTGAGTTCATAGGCAGGAATACCTACAGTCCTATCTAGCCCTATAGGACCCTGGAACTAATGGCAGGGACGAGACTATCTGTTCCTCCAAAAGGAAGGACGAACAGGAGTCTCCTTCAGGCCTAATACAAACAATAGGGAAATGCAACGCAAAGAACCCAAACAAAATACAAAAGGGAAAGGAAAGACTTAACTTCAAATAGGCTATGGAAGCAGCAGGAACTCAGCCGAGATCCAACCACAAACAATCCACAGGCACAGAAGCTATAAACCGTGCAGCATAGTGGGAGAAGCAACTATAAATAGGGAAGGTTAAATGACCACATAAGCAACACCTAGAGGCAAGGGGTGTGGCCATTACTAGAAACAACACAGACACCTATTGATCCACAAGGAAAACCTGTCAGATCAAACCACGTGTTGCCAGTCTCACAGATCTCCTGCCACTCACAGTCGCCGGGACGTCCGTATGTCTCGGGACGTCCATGACATTCAGACCTTCTAAGGTAAAGAAATATTGGAGTTTTCTTTACTGTTTCATGTAAGGGTATGTTCATACAGCTAATTTTTCACAAATAGGCCTGAAATCCCTGTGTATCCTGCATCCCATTAATTTCAATAACAAGAAGAAAAGACAGCAACCAAGTTAATCAATCGCACAGGAAGGCATCAACTGGGCACACACTTCCAATCAATGTGATCTAACGAAAGATGTGAATCGAACTGGTGTTTTATTGAAGGTCTCAGTCAGGGCCGGTACAAGGATTTTTGCCAACACAAGCGAAGCTACATTTTGGCGCCCCCGCCCCCCTCACAGCTCACCTGGCCCTGGTCCCGTCTGCAGCAGCTGGCTTCTCCTCTGTGTGGTCCTGGTATCTTCTCTCTGCTTTAGACAATCACTGGTTTGAGGACCGTATTTTTCGGCTTCTAAGACACACCTAGGTTTTAGAGGAGGATAATAAGAAAAAAATATTTTTTATTACACCTCAGGTCAGACCAGCAATCAGACCCCCAATGTTAATCAGACCTCAGATGAGACCCCCATGTCAGAAATCAGCCCCCATCCATCAGCCCCCCATGTCAGCCATTATGCCGCCATGTCAGCCATTAGCCCCCCATGTCAGCCATCAGCCCCCATCCATCATGCCCTCACGTAAGCCATCATGCCCCCATGTCAGCCATCATTCCCCCATGTCACATTTCTCCCCCTCCATGTCAAATCACCCCCCTATGTCACATCAGCCCTCCATGTCACATTTCTCCACCTCCATGTCACATTTTTTCGCCCTCCCCCAGGGTGCGCCGTAAGGCAGCCGCTTGGTCTGCCTTATGGTAGCACCGGCCCTGGTCTCAGACACACTCGTTTCTGGGCTCTAGGGCCACTTTTTCAAGTCACGGATAGAGCAGTTCTGCTCGCTGACGCAAACTTAAACGGACGAGTTCTGTATGTAGCTTACTGCTCTCCAGGAACTTTACTAGAATATCATTTCAGCAGCAGAAGAAAACTGAACAGACTGAGCTTGGAAGAAAGATATTTTATGCCATAGAGAAGAATTAAAGCACACTCTGATAATACCAGGCTTTATACATACTGTTGTTTCATGTATGGCAGAAAACCTGAAATATTCCACCTGCGAATAAAGGCTTAAAGGGGTTGTCCAACTCTAAGAAACTGATGACCTGTCCTGTGAGTAGGTCAACAATATTGGATAGGTTGTGGTCCAACAACCGTCAGCCCCACCAATCAGCCCTTTGAAAGGGCCATAGTGCCCACAGTGGAGTCTTCTGCTTCCTTCTTCATCCACTGTTATTCTTCATGCGCCAGCTCCAGGCAACTAATCGGTGGGAGTGCTGGATATCTGACCCCCACTGCTCTTGATGAACTCCATATTGTCAGTATTTAAAAGTTGGACAACCCCTTTAACATCTCTTCTGGTAGATATACCATTATACAAAAGCATCACATATTCACCCATAGTAGACCTTCACAAAATTGGTTTCCATAGTCAAGTAGCTGCACAAGCCTTAGATCACCATGCGAAATGCCAAGTGTCAGATGGAGTAATGCATGCCACTGGACTCTAGAGCAGCATTTTAAAAAACTGTGCTACTTTGGACAAAGTGAGGTCCATAAAGACATGGTTTGTTTGGTTCAGTGCAGAGAAACTTGAGTGACTTCCCAAAGCCTTGGCCCCAAACCCATGGAAAATCTTATGGAAAGCCTTTCTAAAAATAAAGTAGAGGCTGTTACAGGTGCAAAAGTTGGTCTGATTATGTCCCCTTTAAATTAGGCTCCCCAAAAGTCTGGTTCGGCAATACTCCAGTTTCTGGATTGTTTACTAGCAGCTGGGGTCACGTGCAGTGCTGTAGTCCCGTTACTGGCCTCAACAGTGAAACATGTCCAAGCGGCACGTCACTGCATGGTAATGTGCTGCATCACTGATGAGGCCAGTCATTAGGCTGCAGTGAAGCATGAGACCATGGACAGAAGTAAAAAAGCCAGGGACCAGAATACCACCAAATAATGTCAAACTGCAGCAGCTAGGGGGCCTACTTAAAGGGACCAAATCATGGAAAACCCCTTTAAGATGACACCTTAGGATGTACGGAAACATCTGCAAAATGTCAAGAGTGTCCTTATGGCCTCTGTTAGGTTGGTATATGTCTGTATAACTATTTTTGCTGTTTAGAATAGTGTAATGGAGGCATCCAGTAAAAGTATACCATGCAGTACATGCTTTCTTTGAACTTGGGAGCCTGTGGGCAACATATTCCATTGTATACCTATACAGTGGCATATTTCTGAGGCATCCATCAGAAGTACAGTATAAGTCATGGATTTTTCCCAATAAAATTCAGTCGAATGCACTCTTAAGCTCCATTCACACGTCCGCAATTTGTAATTCGCATCCGTTCCGCAAAATTGCGGAACAGATGCGGACCCATTCATTTCAATGGGGCTGCAAAAGATGCGGACAGCATTCAGTATGCTGTCCGCATCTGTAGTTCTATTCCGTTCCGCGGATCCGCACAAAAAATAGAGCATGTCCTACTTTTGGCCGCAAATTGCAGTTTGTGGCCCCATTGTCAATGGGTCCGCAAAAATGTGAATGACATGCGGAAAGGTGCAATATGTCATCTGAAAATGCAGGAAATAGAAAAAAAATAGGCCTGCCCCCTGTGAACTTCAGAAACCAGAAAAGCATTGTATTGTGAAGGTGGCAAGATTGATAACAGCAAAAATGTCATCGTATGATGTGGAAAAACTGATCATAATGATCCAGGAGCGCCCATTCCTATGGAACATAAGGTCTGATGTCTATCACGACCGTGCAAAAAAGGACCGGTCATGGGAAGAAATAGCGACTGAACTTGTCCCATCTGCATGGTCTTCAGAGCATCAATCATGAAAAAAGAAAATATTTGTGAGTATTTAACCCTTTCATGACCAAGGGTCATTGATGCCCCAGTGTCCAGGTCAAAATTTACAAATCTGACATGCTTTACTTTATGTGGTAATTGCTTTGGAACACTTTTATTTATCCAAGCCATTCTGAGATTGTTTTCTCGTGACATATTGTACTTCATGATAGTCATAAATTTGAGTCAATATATTTCACCTTTAGGTGTTCCACAAGAATTCAAGGAAAATGGAGATGAAATTTCTAAATTTCACTTTTTTGGCAGATTTTCCATTTTATAAAAATTTTTTCTTTAACACATTGAGGGTTAACAGCCAAACAAAACTCAACATTTATTACCCTGATTCTGCGGTTTACAGAAATACCCCACATGTGGTCGTAAACTGATGTAAGGGCGCACGGCAGGGCGCAGAAGGAAAGGAGCGCCGTATGGTTTTTGGAAGGCAGGTTTTGCTAAACTGGTTTTAGATGCCATGTCCCATTTAAAGCCCCCCTGATACACCCATACAGTAGAAACTCCCAAAAAGTGACCCTATTTTGGAAACTAGGGGATCAGGTGGCAGTTTTATTGGTACTATTTTGGGGTACATATGATTTTTAATTGCTCTATATTAAGTTTTTTGTGAGGCAAGGTAACTGAAAAATGGCCCAGTTTATAATTTTTTTTTTTACAAGATTCATCTGACGGGGTAGATCATGTGCTATTTTTATAGAGCAGGTTGTTACGGACGCAATGATATCAAATATGTCTACTTTCTTTGTTTGTTTCAGTTTTACATAATAAAGCAATTTTGAAAAAGAAATTATGTTTTTGTGTCTCCATTTTCTGAATGCCATATGTTTTTTATTTTTCTGCCGATCGTCTTGTGCAGGGGCTAGTTTTTTGCAGAAACAGTTGAGATTTTTATTGGTGCCATTTTTGGGTACATAGGATTTTTTGATCATTCATTATTATACTTTATGGGGCAAGGTGACCTAAAAATTGGCTGTTTTGGAACAGTTTTTATTTATTTATTTTTACAGCGTTTATCTGAAGGGTTAGGTCATGTGACAGTTTTATAGAGCAGATCGTTACGGACGTGGCAATACCTAATATGTATACTTTTTCTTATTTATTTAAGTTTTACACAATAATAGCATTTCTGAAACCAAAAAAATGATGTTTTAGTGTCTCCATAGTCTGAGAGCCATAGATTTATTATTTTTTGGGCGATTGTCTTAAATAGGGTATCATTTTTTGTGGGATGGGGTAACGGTTTGATTGGTACTATTTTGGGGGTCATAAGCCTTTTTGTGATGTAAGGTGACAAAAATGGCTTTTTTTACACAGGTTTTTTTTTTATGGTGTTTATCGGACGGGGTCTATCATGTGATATATTTATAGAGACGGTCGTTGCGGATGTAATGATACCTAATATGTGTATTTTTATTTTATTTTTTCATTTTTTATAGGAAAAAGCTATTTCTTTTTTTCATTTTACATTTTTATTTATTTATTTATTTTTACTTTTATTATTTTCACTTTTTTTTTTATCAAGTACCTCTTGGATCTTGAAGATCCAGTGGGGCTGATGGCTGTACTATACTTTGCAATGCTCTTGCATTGCAAAGTATAATACAATCAGATGCCCTGTAGGTGGCAACAGCGGACGCTTTTGCAAAGTGTCCGGTTGCCATGGTGGAGAGAGGGAGCCCCCTCCCTCTATTAACCCCATGGATGCCGCTGCCGCGGCATCTATGGGGTTACAGCAGAGTGTCAGTATAGAGCTGACACTCTCTGCTGATGGCGGCGGCTCAGGAATGGAGCCGCCGCCATCACACACAGCAGGGGGACCACACGGCATGGGGGCAGCGCTGGAAAGGGGGGGGGTCACGGCCAGCATTGAGGGGGCAGAAGGAATGTATGGGGCGGGGAGGGGGCAGACCGCAGGAGGCAGGAGATAAGCAGCGGATAGATTCAGCGGCAGGCGGACACAAGGGGGGGCTTGGAGGGGCACAGATGGGGGGCACACATGGGGGGCACAGATCGGGGAGGGGGGGCACGAGGACACATTACCTGATTTCAGGCTCTGATCTGCAGAGCACAGATCAGAGCCTGAAACTGGCATTTTTTCACTGCCGCGATCCGATTTGGTTAGTCTGTGCAGACTAATCAATCGGATCGATTGTCGGCAAGGGGCCACTCTGATTGGCCCCTTGCCGGCATTACTGAACTGTATGCTGTCCGTGACAGCAGTAGGACAGGGGCAGAAGCTTTAATCCAAGCGCTTTGCAGCGCTTGGATTAAAGAGCTGCCATGACGTCTATACACGTGGTAGCTGCACGGGGTATGTGCAGCTATCACGTATATATACAGATTGCGGTCGGGAAGGGGTTAAATTTATTAATAAAGTACAATGTGTATTTTAAAGTTTTTTAAAGTCTTGCTTCATACTTTTGGTACATGAGTGTGCCATATGTCCTGGAACAGCATAGATAGTGTATATTTGCACATATTCTATGCTTCTTCATGACATATGCAAACTCATTTTTGCGTACATATTGTAAATTATATTTATTTTGTGCTGGAGGCCTAGTCTGAAAATGCCTTGCATTGCATAAATTTAAAATTCCCTTTCTGCAATGCATAACTTATTGCATAGCAACCGATGTCTTACATGTAAAAAGAAAAAATCTTTTTTATACTTTACTAACCACATTTTATTCAATATTCCCAAATATTTTAGATATGAATTGATAATAGGCCTCTTTCACAAAATTGATTATTAGGGCTCATGCTCACGGCCGTTGTGCTGCCGTTCCGTGCATTGGGGACTGCCATATGCGACCCACAATACTGCCATGCACATGAGCCTTAAAACTAGAAGGATGTTTGTATCAGACTCATACACACGACCGTATGCCCTCTGAGACATATGGTCCGTGAGCGGGCCATATGTCCCAGAACAGCATTGATCGTGTGCACAGGAGCTATATCACACTTTGAGCTATAACTCAAATTTTGTCTTGTAATTTTTAATTAATTGTTATAAATGAATAATAATTTTTTTTTAAATATTATTGTCTTTTCAGTAAAACAGATCAAAAAACGCTGAAACACCTGCCGGGACCAATTTCGCAGAGTCATTAATGCAAAACAGAGAAGCGGTGACGGTGTATGGTAAAAAAAAACATATACAGTGGGGGAAATAATTATTTGACCCCTCACTGATTTTGTAAGTTTGTCCAATGACAAAGAAATGAAAAGTCTCAGAACAGTATCATTTCAATGGTAGGTTTATTGTAACAGTGGCAGATAGCACATCAAAAGGAAAATCGAAAAAATAACTTTAAATAAAAGATAGCAACTGATTTGCATTTCATTGAGTGAAATAAGTATTTGAACCCTCTAACAAAAAAAGACTTAATACTTGGTGGAAAAACCCTTGTTTGCAAGCACAGAGGTCAAACGTTTCTTGTAATTGATGACCAAGTTTGCGCACATTTTAGGAGGAATGTTGGTCCACTCCTCTTTGCAGATCATCTCTAAATCCCTAAGGTTTCGAGGCTGTCTCTGTGCAACTCTGAGCTTGAGCTCCCTCCATAGGTTTTCGATTGGATTAAGGTCCGGAGACTGACTAGGCCACTCCATGACCTTAATGTGCTTCTTCTTGAGCCACTCCTTTGTTGCCTTTGCTGTATGTTTTGGGTCATTGTCGTGCTGGAACACCCATCCACGACCCATTTTCAGTTTCCTGGCAGAGGGAAGGAGGTTGTCGCTCAGGATTTCACGATACATGGCTCCGTCCATTTTCCCGTTTATGCGAATAAGTTGTCCTGTGCCCTTAGCAGAAAAACACCCCCAAAGCAAAATGTTTCCACCCCCATGCTTGACGGTGGGGACGGTGTTTTGGGGGTCATAGGCAGCATTTTTCTTCCTCCAAACACAGCGAGTTGAGTTAATGCCAAAGAGCTCTATTTTGGTCTCATCAGACCACAGCACCTTCTCCCAGTCACTCTCTGAATCATTCAGGTGTTCATTGGCAAACTTCAGACGGGCCTGCACATGTGCCTTCCTGAGCAGGGGGACCTTGCGAGCCCTGCAGGATTTTAATCCATTGCGGTGTAATGTGTTTCCAATGGTTTTCTTGGTGACTGTGGTCCCTGCTAATTTGAGGTCATTAACTAACTCCTCCCGTGTAGTTCTAGGATGCTTTTTCACCTTTCTCAGAACCATTGACACCCCATGAGGTGAGATCTTGCGTGGAGCCCCAGAGCGAGGTCGATTGATGGTCATTTTGTGCTCCTTCCATTTTCGAAAAATCGCACCAACAGTTGTCACCTTCTCTCCCAGCTTCTTGCTAATGGTTTTGTAGCCCATTCCAGCCTTGTGCAGGTCTACAATTTTGTCTCTGACATCCTTGGACAGCTCTTTGGTCTTTCCCATGTTGGAGAGTTTGGAGTCTGCTTGATTGATTGATTCTGTGGACAGGTGTCTTTTATACAGGTGACTAGTTAAGACAGGTGTCCTTAATGAGGGTGACTAATTGAGTAGAAGTGTCTAACCACTCTGTGGGAGCCAGAACTCTTAATGGTTGGTAGGGGTTCAAATACTTATTTCACTCAATGAAATGCAAATCAGTTGCTATCTTTTATTTAAAGTTATTTTTTCGATTTTCCTTTTGATGTGCTATCTGCCACTGTTACAATAAACCTACCATTGAAATGATACTGTTCTGAGACTTTTCATTTCTTTGTCATTGGACAAACTTACAAAATCAGTGAGGGGTCAAATAATTATTTCCCCCACTGTATGTACACAAAAAATCTTCTATTCTTGAAACCAATTATGGAATTAAGAACGTAAGTACATTTTAAATTATATATTTATTGTTAATATGAATTTCAAAATATTAAATAATAATTATATTTTTTTTTACAGAACTGACGATAATCTTTCTCTCGAAGAATCGGGATCCAGACCGCAATCAAGTGACACACAGGAGGCAGTTCAGCAGGAGGATATGCCGGGAGAATCTTCAACTACTGAACAACTCCAGCCTTCTGAGCCTATTGAACATTCTCCTATAACAGAAGACATCGCTCAGGCGACTGCAGAAAAGACCCCAGTTGGTCCAGCACCAGTTTGCCCTTCATCTGGCAGACGAAGGCGACGTCAGCTGATCACTTCCGATGTAGATCTTCGAGGCCAGGTGGATACTATCGTTCTCGAATATCTAAATCGGAATCGATAAGACGGCAAGGAAAAAGTAGCTTTAAAAGACCTTGCTCCTTCCTTGCGTCGTGTGCCAGATGAACGGCAAACGCGGTGCATTTCTGCAGTGGCCTTACTTATAGATAGAGTTGAGCGGACACCTGGATGTTCGGGTTTGGCCGAACTTGAAAAAAAAGTTCAGGTTCGGGACCCGAACTTGACCCGAACTTGACCCCGAACTCTATTGAACTCAATGGGGACCCGAACTTTTGGGCACTAAAATGGCTCTAAAATAGTCCTGGAAAGGGCTAGAGGGCTGCAAAAGGCATCAAAATGTGCTTAAGAGCATGACAACTGTTCTGCAAACAAATGTGGATAGGGAAATGACTTAAAATAACATAAAATACAGAAAAATTAAAAATAACAATCTGGATCTAGGAGTAGGAGGTTGAGGAGGCGGTGGATGGGTGGATGTGGCGGTGTAGGTGAAAACGGCGGTGAAAGAGGAATAGGTAGCCAACACTGATTTGTGTTATTTTTTATTTTTAAATTGGGGTATCCCCCAAAATATTGGGACATATAACAAAATAAAACAAAGAATAAGTGCACTTGAGTACAAGAATGGATGAGGCTGGTATAAATGTCTATTCTGCACAAGGTACGGACTAGTCCTGTGGGATCCATGCCTGGTTCATTTTAATAAACGTAAGCTTGTCCACATTGGCTGCGGCCTGTGATAATGCTCTCTGCCGTGGTAAACGCACGTTCACACTATACACTGGCTGCAGGGCAGGTCAGCACCTCCAAGGCTGACAAAGCCTTTCCACATTTTGGCCATGTTAACTCTGCCTTCTCAGGTGCTGGTGGTGCCCCAGCTGCGTTGGCGACCTCTTCCTCCTCCTCTGCCTTCGCCCTGTGCTTCCACTGTGCCCCCCCGCTGTCAGGTGGGAATGCTATCATCAGCGTGCGCTTGTAGTCGCGCATCTTCCGATCAGTAACAGATGTTTTCACTAAATTTAGTTCCCTGTCAGCAATGCAGAGCAGGGGTTCATTCACGGCAAAAGGGGGTTCATGTCACCCAGCAATAGAACAGAGGATTTTGAGAGATTTAGGCCCCTGTCACCCAGGCACAGCAGTGGTTCATTCACGGCAAAAGGGGGTTCATGTCACCCAGCAATAGAACAGACGATTTTGAGAGATTTAGGCCCTTGTCACCCAGGCACAGCAGGGGTTCATTCACGGCAAAAGGGGGTTCATGTCACCCAGCAATAGAACAGAGGATTTTGAGAGATTTAGGCCCCTGTCACCCAGGCACAGCAGGGGTTCATTCACGGCAAAAGGGGGTTCTTGTCACCCAGCAATAGAACAGAGGATTTTGAGAGATTTAGGCCCCTGTCACCTAGGCACAGCAGGGGTTCATTCACGGCAAAAGGGGGTTCATGTCACCCAGCAATACAACAGAGGATTTTGAGAGATTTAGGCCCTTGTCACCTAGGCACAGCAGGGGTTCATTCACGGCAAAAGGGGGTTCATGTCACCCAGCAATACAACAGAGGATTTTGAGAGATTTAGGCCCCTGTCACCCAGGCACAGCAGGGGTTCATTCACGGCAAAATGGGGTTCATTTCACCCAGCAATAGAACAGAGGATTTTAAGAGATTTAGGCCCTTGTCACCCAGGCACAGCAGGGGTTCATTCATGGCAAAAGGGGGTTCATGTCACCCAGCAATAGAACAGACGGTTTTGAGTGATTTAGGCCCTTGTCACCCAGGCACAGCAGGGGTTCATTTATGGCAAAAGTGGGTTCTTGTCACCCAGCAATAGAACAGAGGATTTTGAGAGATTTAGGCCCCTGTCACCCAGGCACAGCAGGAGTTCATTCACGGCAAAAGTGGGTTCTTGTCACCCAGCAATAGAACAGAGGATTTTGAGAGATTTAGGCCCCTGTCACCCAGGCACAGCAGGGGTTCATTCACGGCAAAAGGGGGTTCTTGTCACCCAGTAATAGAACAGAGGATTTTGAGAGATTTAGGCCCCTGTCACCCAGGCACAGCAGGGGTTCATTCACGGCAAAAGGGGGTTCTTGTCACCCAGCAATACAACAGAGGATTTTGAGAGATTTAGGCCCCTGTCACCCAGGCACAGCAGGGGTTCATTCACGGCAAAAGGGGGTTCTTGTCACCCAGTAATAGAACAGAGGATTTTGAGAGATTTAGGCCCCTGTCACCCAGGCACAGCAGGGGTTCATTCACGGCAAAAGGGGGTTCATGTCACCCAGCAATACAACAGAGGATTTTGAGAGATTTAGGCCCCTGTCACCCAGGCACAGCAGGGGTTCATTCACGGCAAAAGGGGGTTCATGTCACCCAGCAATAGAACAGAGGATTTTGAGAGATTTAGGCCCCTGTCACCCAGGCACAGCAGGGGTTCATTCACTGCAAAAGGGGGTTCTTGTCACCCAGCAATAGAACAGAGGATTTTGAGAGATTTAGGCCCCTGTCACCCAGGCACAGCAGGGGTTCATTCACGGCAAAAGAGGGTTCATGTCACCCAGCAATAGAACAGAGGATTTTGAGAGATTTCGGCCCCTGTCACCCAGGCACAGCAGGGGTTCATTCACGGCAAAAGGGGGTTCATGTCACCCAGCAATACAACAGAGGATTTTGAGAGATTTAGGCCCCTGTCACCCAGGCACAGCAGGGGTTCATTCACGGCAAAAGGGGGTTCATGTCACCCAGCAATAGAACAGAGGATTTTGAGAGATTTAAGCCCCTGTCACCCAGGCACAGCAGGGGTTCATTCACGGCAAAAGGGGGTTCATGTCACCCAGCAATAGAACAGAGGATTTTGAGAGATTTAGGCCCTTGTCACCCAGGCACAGCAGGGGCTCATTCACTGCAAAAATGGGTTCTTGTCACCCAGCAATAGAACTGAGGATTTTGAGAGATTTAGGCCCCTGTCACCCAGGCACAGCAGGGGTTCATTCACGGCAAAAGGGGGTTCATGTCACCCAGCAATAGAACAGAGGATTTTGAGAAATTTAGGCCCCTGTTACCCAGGCACAGCAGGGGTTCATTCACGGCAAAAGGGGGATCTTGTCACCCAGCAATACAACAGAGGATTTTGAGAGATTTAGGCCCCTGTCACCCAGGCACAGCAGGGGTTCATTCACGGCAAAAGGGGGTTCATGTCACCCAGCAATACAACAGAGGATTTTGAGAGATTTAGGCCCCTGTCACCCAGGCAAAGCAGGGGTTTGTATACGCCAAAAATGGTAAAATGTCACCCGACAATTGAAAATAAGAATTTTTTCAATTTAGGGCACTAAAATTGGCACTTTTTTTTAAATTAAAATGGCTCTAAAATAGTCCTTGAAAAGGCTAGAGGGATGTAAAAGGCAGTAAAATGTGCTTAAGAGCATGGCAACTGCTCTGCAAACAAATGTGGATAGGGAAATAACTTAAAATGAAATAAAATAACTAAAAATTACAAATTATTAACCTGCAACTCAGAGAAGGAGGTGGATATGGAGTCGGAGGTTGAGGAGGCGGTGAATGTGGTGTTGTAGGTGGAGGCGGCAATGGAGGAGGAGGAGGTAGCCAACAATGTTTTTTTTATTTTTTTTATTGGGGTAGGTAGCCCCCAAAATATTGGGACAAATAAAAAAAAAGAAAACAAAGAATCAGTGCACTTGACTTAAGTATAAGAATGTATGTTTGATGGTGGTATAAATGTCTATTCTGCACAAGGTACAGACAAGTCTTGTGGGATCCAAGCCTGGTTCATTTTAATGAACGTGAGCTTGTCCACGTTGGCTGTGGACAGGTGGCTGCGTCCGTCTGTAATGACGCCTCCTGCCGGGCTAAATACACGTTCAGAGAGTACACTGGCTGCAGGGCAGGCCAGCACCTCCAAGGCATACAGGGCAAGCTCTGGCCATGTGGACAATTTGGAGACCCAGAAGTTGAATGGGGCAGAACCATCAGTCAGTACATGTAGTCGTGTGCACAGGTACTGTTCCACCATGTTGTTCAAATGCTGCCTCCTGCTAACACGCTCCATATCAGCAGTTGGGGCCGGTTGTTGCGGCGAGGTGACAAAGCTTTTCCACATGTCGGCCATGCTAAACCTGCCTTCTGAGGTGCTGGCGCTGACACAGCTGCGTTGGCGACCTCTTCCTCCTCCCCTGCCTTCGCCTTGTGCTTCCACTTGTCCCCCGGTGTCAGTCGGGAATGCTCTCATGAGCGCGTCTACCAGCGTGCGCCTGTAGTCGCGCATCTTCTTAATAGCGTTTATTTAACATTTTTCAAGTTATTACAACAATCCCATAGGGAAAAAACAATTCTGCATGACAGTCACACACGTAAGCAAGACCAGACAATTCCATCAATGTCATAATGTACGACAGTAAGAGACATAAATGTATTTAGTTACAAAACATCATTGTTGTCGCAAAAAAGGAAGGAAATAGAGGTCTGCACACACTTACTCACATCCGCACACACAAACACACACTTGGGTGACGCAGTCCCAACCAGTAATGGGCCCCAAACCGTACCCTCCGCCTGCACCCATATACCCCAGATTTTGTCAAACCGACCAGGGGTCCCTCTCGCTTCATAAGTCAATTTGTACATCTGAAGATCTTTGTTAATAAGTTGCACCCATTGGTTTATCGTGGGACACTTGGGAGGTTTCCAGTTCAAAAGTATGTTCTTCCTACCATAGAACATTAAGAGTCGTAGCAGTATTCTACAATATTTGGATGGAGTCGCATCAGCAACTAGCCCCATAACACAAACTATAGGATCACAGATCCCTGGTAGACCCAAATTAACATTAATGAAATTGCACACCCCCTTCTAATATATTTGTAAAGACGGACATAACCAAACCATGTGGAAAAAGGATCCGCTATCACTTCCACACCTGTCGCATCCAGGACTTGGTATCTGCCGCATCTGATATAGACGCACCAGGGTCAAATATACCCTATGCATCCATTTGACCTGAATGAGTTGATCTCGAGAGCTCACGACAGACCTCCTCCACCCCAGACGCCATTCCTCCAAATGAGAGTCCTCCAACTCTGGGATATCCGCCGACCATCTAACAAATGATCGCTGGATAGGAGAGTCCTGCATCTTAATGATTTCACCATAAAAGGAAGAAATTGGTTTATATGATTGTTTCCTCCTAGCTACCGATTCCAGAGGACCACACTCCAAGCTCAGGGTCAAGGAGTGGAACTGCTTATCACACGCATGTCTCAGTTGGAGGAACCGGTAAAAACTCGTCCGAGGTAACAGGAAGTCCGACCGCAAACCCTCAAAGGAGCGAAAGACCCCATCCTGGAATAGCTGCGTCAAGTACTTAAGCCCCTTCCTAGGCCAAAATTCTAAATCTGGCAAGTGTAAAAGCTCAGGGAGATGCTTGTTACGCCATAGTGGGATATACGGAGACCAAATGTCCCCTGCTTGAGTATCCATATGTGTATTCACAAATCTCGCCCAAGCTTCTATGACCGTCACCATAGCTTCTGTGTATCTCCCACCGACTAGAATTCCACCTCCCCTATAAACCAAGTTCGTTAGAGCTTCATATGAACCAACTAGCGCAGCCTCCAGCACCACCGCCGGATTATTGGAATCTGCTCTAATCCACCAGGAAGCATACATCAGGCGTGTCGCTATATAATAGACATATAAGTCAGGAAGTTGCAAACCTCCCTGTAAGTAGGAGGCTTTCAACGTCTTCCTTGCTATCCTAGGGATCCGATGGCACCATAGGAATCGGGACATAACTTTATCTATGACATCAAAATGGGACTTCTGGATCCTCACTGGAGCCGCTCTATACACATATAACAGTTTCGGTAGCAACACCATTTTAAAGATGTTGATCCTGCCTATTAAGGTCAAGGGGAGATTTTCCCAGGCTTCCAACTTGCGTGTGACATATTCCATAGTGGGTCTCAGATTCAGATGGCAAAATTGCCGAGGGTCTCTATGTATGTGAATCCCAAATAAAGAAAGCTGTCTACCACCTTCAAGGGGGATACCGGAGAGATATCCATCCCTTCCTCCATGTCCACTATACATAGACTTGATTTAGCCCAGTTCACTCGCAATCCTGAATACCTACCATATCCATTCACCATGTCTAGCAAGGTTTCTAAGGAGGGGCCAGGGTCAGCTAAGTACACCAACAGGTCGTCCGCGTACAGCGATACTTTCTCTTGTATCCCAGCTACCGTCCACCCCTCTATCAAGGAGCTATTATTAATCAATTGAGTAAGAGGTTCCATTATCAGAGCGAACAACAACGGGGACAGGGGACAACCCTGCCTTGTACCTCTGTATAACCTAAATGGCCGGGAAAGAGAGCCATTTACTCTGATGCGCGCTGTAGGGGCCTGATACAATAATTAGACCCATTGAATGAAGGAGGGAGGGAAGCCAAGGCGGGACATTGTCTCCCAAATAAAGTGCCACTCTACCGAGTCAAAGGCTTTCTCATTATCGAGAGATGCCAGGACCCTTGAACCCGCATTATCATGCCTGACCTGCAAGTTCGTAAATAATCTCCTAAGGTTGATATCAGTTGTTTTTCCAGGCATAAAGCCAGATTGGTCAGGGTCAATAATGGATAAGACTTCGTATAAACTGGGATAAGTCAGTAATTCTCCCGGTATCGTCTCGAATGCATACCACTCATGCTACTTTCTCTGAACTCAAGGTGGTGCAATCTTTTAAATATCTTGGAGTGACTGTGTCAATGAACCCTGCAGATTATATTCCTAGTAATTTAATACCCTTGTTAGGGAGGTTTAGAAGCAAGGTTGCTGTTTGGCATAAATTGCCTCTCTCTATGATCGGTAGGGGCAATTTGCTTAAAATGATATTCATGCCTCAGTTGCTTTATATTTTGCATAATTCCCCCATATGGATCCCAGTGCACTTCTTCCATAAAATACAGCAGCTGTTCCGATTTTTTATTTGGAAAAATAATAGAGGAAGAATAAAATATGAAATTCTGCAGAGGAATAAAGAAGCCGGTGGTCTGGCCTTGCCTAATCCTATGCTCTATTTTCTGTCGGCTCAACTCCAACATTTTAAAGGGTGGGGGGTAATAGATGACATGGGAGGGAAGAGTGGTCAGCTGATAAAGTGGGCTGCAAATAGGTCTCCCCCGTTGGTAGCCATTGAAGGAGAAATAAAAGGAGAAATGGGAAATATTCCGACCTTGATTCTTATGAGGAAAGTATGGAATAAGGCAAAGAGTATTTTAGGGATGACAGGATTGATGAACATCTCGCCCTTATGGCATAACCCCGCACTTCAGGAATTGGAAAATCTGAATGGATTCTCCCAGTGGAATAAAAAAGGGGTATGGAATCTGAGCCATATTTATTTTAAAGGAACTTTAAAACAATACCAACAATTGTGCTCTGAATATGGGCTGCCCTCTTCACAGTTCTATCGATACTTACAACTTAGACATGCTTTAGAAGCTCAATCTAAGATAGCCCCAGTGACATTTATGTCAAGCCAGACATTGAATATGGTGGTTGCAGCTGGTTCAGTGAAGGGAGCAATCTCCAGGGTGTATCAGGCCCTATTAGAGGACTTTCTTAAAGGGTATCCATTAACAAGTAGACGTCAGTGGGAAAAAGATCTAGGGGTACTCACGGATGAGCAGTGGACTGAGGCGGTGGAACTTACCCCTAATTTATCCCTTAGTGAGGCAGCACGGTTATCCCATCTATATTTAATACATAGGGTATATAAGACCCCAGTGTTCTTGCATAAAATAGGCTACAGAAATAGTCCAGCCTGTCCGAAGTGTGGAAGTGATGAAGCTGACCTTCTACACATGATGTGGTCATGTTCATCACTGTCATCTTATTGGAAAGCAATACTACATCTGGTGAACAAAGTATATAGTGCTAGTTTTAAGTTGGATCCCAAACTGTGTGTATTAGGCCTGGTACCAGATAATAATTTACAGTCTGTTATAACTACTGGAATAGGTAGAATGTTATATCAAGCTAGGAAAACATTGGCAGCAAAGTGGATCCAGCCCATACCTCCTGATATATCAGAATATGTTGCTAGATTAAATATTGTGATTCGTCTAGAAAGAGGAGTATATCAAAAAAGGAAGTGTCTGTCCAAATTCGAAGCAATCTGGGGCAGCTGGATTGATAATTCTGGGTGCTGTAGCTCCTGGCTGGCACTTACAAGGACTTTTTCTATGACAAGGTGAATGCAGTGAGAATGGATGATATATATAGAATATTGGATGGTGGCAGGTGTGTGGGGCATTTATAGAAGCCTGATAGTGAGGGGGTTACCTGGAACTAGAATGTGGCTGTATGGGAAGATTGATGATGGACTAGGATGTTATATGGAACATCGCTGATTGGAATTAGATGATGGTAGATGGCTTATTTAAGAGTAATGTGGTGCCGACACCCCGAGAGTGATGACTAAGGAAGATGTTTTAGGAGTGTGTCCTGCCTTAAAGGGATTAGGGAGGGGGGGGGGGGGAGGTATGGGTTTATTTGTTTAGGATGGATAATTGTACTCACATTGAAGATACTTTTGATACCAGAGGCTATATGTGGATTTATGCCATGTCCTATGTAGATATGTGTAATAGAATGTATATATTATATACTATATATGACAGATAATGTATACATCTGTGGTCTACAAAATATCATGTTAATGTGATAAAATAAGACTGGAAAATGTTAATAAAGAAATATCTGATTTAAAAAAAATAATGGATAAGACTACCCTACTAAGTCTCTTGGCTAAGATTTTAGCCAAGATCTTGGCATCAGTATTCAATAGGGAAATGGGTCTATATGATTCACAGTGGTCCGGAGGCTTCCCAGTTTTATGAATAACCACAATGGTAGCCTCTCCAAAGGATAAAGGCAACCCACCGGAGTCATATGCGTAATTAAAAAGATTCAGTAGACGTGTAGAGTGCAACTCAACATCTAATCTGTACCATTCAACTGGGAACCCATCCGGACCAGGTGATTTCCCTACTGCCATATCTCCAATCGCAGCTTTAATTTCTTCCACATCAATAGCTGCCTCTAAAAACTTACTGTCCGCCCTTGCCAATGGTGTGAGGGGGATGTTCTGAAGGAAAGATCGGATCTCATCCGGGGACATCTCAATTTTGGAGCTATAAAGGTCCGCATAAAATTGAACAAATTGCTCACATATGCCCTCCGGTCGATATACCCTTGAGCCATTTCCGCAGGTGATGTGTGGGACCACTGTCTGAGGCGACTCAGTCCTAGCCAGGAACGCCAAAGCCCTCCCATTCTTATCCCCATCAGCAAATATTACACGCCTTTGATACAGTAACTTCTTCTGGGTATATTCTGTTAGGTGTAAACTAAGTTTCCTCTGAGCCTCATCCCATAATCTACGGCCCTCTCCATCCGGATTTGTAATAAAAGCCTGCTCTCTCTCTCTACCACCTCCCCCTCTAACTTAGTCCTAGTAGCACTCATCTCCTTCCTATACGTAGCTATCGCCTGAATCAGAGTACCCCTCATCACAACTTTGAAGGCTTCCCACTCTATCAACGGGTTAGTTGAGCCCTCATTGAAGTTCAATAGTCCTTCACACCTTGCTGTACAGCCCAAACAACAGGCAGGACCTCTAGCCATTTACTATTGAGTCTCCATATTCTCTCAGCCGGTGCCAGGGGTTGTTTCAGATTTACTAACAGAGGGGCATGGTCAGAGATACCTCGTGGCAAGTAGTCAGCCACCACCAGAGAGGGCAATAGCTCTCTACTAAGGAATACTAAGTCTATCCGTGAGAGTGTAACGTGTGAAGCAGAGTAACAGGAATATTGGCGCAATCCCGGATGCAAGTACCTCCAACCCTCCGTTAAATCGAATACATCAGCCCAGGAGCTTAACGCCTCATTATGGGTATCACTAGGGCGAAGTCAATCCAACGACCGGTCCAGAGTCGCGTTGTAATCTCCAAATGCAATCAGAGGCACCGGGGGGCATAGATGCTACCATTCTCATAATCTCATCCAATATATCTCTCTGAAAAGGGGGGGGGACATAAAGACCCACCACAAGATAGTCAATGCCCCTGATTGCAACGTGGAGAATCACAAAACGCCCCATCGTATCCGTATGCACAGAATATGATCGGAAGGGAAGGGACTTCGCTACCAGAACCGACACACCTCTGGCTCTAGAATTATATACAGCGTGGTATGCTGAACCCACCCAGGGCCTCTTTAACGCTAAAAGCTTCCGCCCCTGCAAATGTGTCTCCTGCAATATCAGAACGTCAGGATTATGATTTCGTAGAAAATTAAAGACCAGAGATCGTTTAATTTTGTCATTGAGACCCCTGACATTCCAGGAGACAAACCGACAGACCGACATTATGGCGGTTTGTTAAGACAATAATCCCAGAAGTAACTGCACCACCCAAGCCATACACTCACACATTCATACCAACTTCCAAACTTCAGAGCAAGAGCTCCTAAATATGCCCGTTACATCAGGCAATACCCCCCACCCTGCCCAGATGACCCCAACATATCCAAGCCTAAAAACCCTCCCCCCATTTGCCTCATTAGTAGAAAAAGGGGAACGGAGAACCCGTTCTTAACCCCACTGCTCTAGGTAAACCTAAAACTGAACCTATGCAGCAGGTTACCACAACCATCACACATTCAGCTCCGTTAATATTACGATCATCTGAAACATATGGTGAGACACCCAAAACATTAGATATGTGGCTCTCAGCCCCTGCTGTCAAGCCAGTCCGATGCCTCTTCAGGGGTGGCAAAGAACTTCACCTGCTCTCCCTCCTGGACTCTGAGCCATGCCGGATACATCATGGTATAGATAAGTCCCTTCTCTCTTAGCCGGGTTCTCACCGCCGTGAACTGCCTACGTTGCTTCTGCACTTCTGTAGAAAAGTCCGGGTAGAAGGAGATCCGGGTGTTATCAAAATGAATGTCCTTTAGTCGGCGAGCTGCTGCCAGAATAGCATCACGGTCTCTGTAATTTAGGACCTTAAAGATGAAAGGACGAGATGGGGCTCCAGGAGGCAGGGGGCGAGTGGGGATCCTGTGAGCACGTTCCACTGCAAAAGTCCCTGATAGATTTATGGGATCAAAGAGTTGTTTTATAGGACGTTCCACAAACTCTTCAGGAGAGGGCCCTTCTGCTCTTTCAGGTAAACCCATAATGCGGATGTTGTTCCGTCTGTTACGGTTCTCGGCATCCTCTACCTTCGCCATCAGAGTCTTGACTTGATTCTGCAGAGCATTTATCGCAGAGTCATCACGCTGTACTCTGTCCTCCACATCACTCACCCTCCTTTCCACCTCAGTTGTTCTCTCTCTAATCTTATCAATATCATGTCTGAGAAGAGTAAGATCAGCCTGGACATGGTCGATTTTGACCGTAAGCGCCGTTTGGCAGTTAGTGATGGCCGCCATAACTTTTGCAAGGTCCACTTCTGGGCGCTCAGAGGAGGTCCCAACCTCTCGATCCTCTGTCTGGCTCATATTGTCCAGCATTAGTTTAGGTGGATTAGCTGGCCCTGAGGTGCCCGTTTTCCGGCCCATAAGGTGATCTCCCTTTCACCAGTAATAGGAATACTGGCCCTTTAATCAGCACCCTCACTCAGGGGCAACAGAACAGCAGTGGCACCACTCTCTAGAAAGATTATTTTCCTGGAGTCAGGATGTACTTGCCCTACAACTCAGTTGAGCCGCACTCTCCACCCAATATAGTTGTCAGATGGATGTAGACAGGAGAGCCAAGATCCCGCGCCAGTCCTGGGGCATGAAGATGACTGTTCCCAGCGTCACAGGTAAGATGGCGCCCGCACCGCCAGACACGTGGGGGGCTTCAAGCCGGCAGTCCAGCAGGGAGAGAGCCGGGGGGCCACACCGATCTGCCGCTCCAGGTCCCACCCGACTACCACCACCGGTGAGTAAGATGTTCGTGCGTCCCCACCTCTCCCGCTCTCACCGAGGGGTCCGCAGTGCTGGATAATGCTCCGCTCACAGGCCTCGCTCAAAAGTGACCGCAGCAGTCACAGAGCAGAAACTCCGGATCACATAGGGGTGTTTCTATCAGGCCAAATGCTCAGACAATCAGGATACTGCAGGATAATGTCGGAGCTGAAACGACTTGCGTCCTCACACCATGACGGCTAGGCCACGCCCCTCGCGCATCTTCTGATCACGCTCCAGTGGGGGAATTAAGGACGGCACATTGTCTTTGTAATGGGGATCCAGCAGGGTGGCCACCCAGTAGTCAGCACACGTTAAAATGTGGGCAACTCTGCAGTCGTTGCGCAGGCACTGCAGCATGTAGTCGCTCATGTGTGCCAGGCTGCCCAGAGGTAAGGACAAGCTGTCCTCTGTGGGAGGCGTATCGTCTGCGTCCTCCGTATCCCCCCAGCCACACACCAGTGATGGGCCCGAGCTGCATTTGGATGCCACCCCGCTGTGAACATGCTTCATCCCCATCCTCCTCCTCCTCATCCTCTTCATCCTCCTCGTCCTCCAGTAGTGGGCCCTGGCTGGCCAAATTTGTACCTGGCCTCTGCTGTTGCAAAAACCCGGCCATGTTGGTGGAGTACTCTAGAAAAGAAGTTGGTGCAGTACTCTAAACAGCGCAACAGGGCACACAGGTCTCGCATGGAGGCCCAGTCATTGGTGGTGAAATGGTGCTGTTCCGCAGTGGGACTCACCCGTGCGTGCTGCAGCTGAAACTCCACTATGTTCTGCTGCTGTTCGCACAGTCTCTCCAGCATGTGCATGAGGCGGTGAGCGGGAAGGCCGAAGCTATGCTGTAGAGCAGACAGCCGAGCGGTGGCAGGATGAGAATGCCGGAAGCGCGCACAGACGGCCCGCACTTTATGCAGCAGCTCAGACATGTCGGGGTAGTTGTGAATGAATTTCTGCACCACCAAATTCAGCACATGCGCCAGGCAAGGGATGTGCGTCAAACCGGCTAGTCCCAGAGCTGCAACGAGATTTCGCCCATTATCGCACACCACCAGGCCAGGCTTGAGGCTCACTGGCAGCAACCACTTGTCGGTCTGTTGTTCTATACCCCGCCACAACTCCTGCGCGGTGTGGGGCCTGTCCCCCAAACACATTCGTTTCAGAACGGCCTGCTGACGTTTACCCCTGGCTGTGCTGAAGTTGGTGGTGAAGGTCTGTCGCTGACCGGATGAGGAGGTGGTAGAAGAGGAGGAGGAAGCCGAGTAGGAAGAGGAGGCAACAGGAGGCAAAGAATGATGCCCTGCGATCCTTGGCGGCGGAAGGACGTGCGCCAAACAGCTCTCCGCCTGGGGCCCAGCCGCCACTACATTTACCCAGGGAGATATAGCGTCCCTGGCCGTGCTTACTGGTCCACGTATCTGTGGTTAGGTGGACCTTGCTACAGTTGCGCAGTGCACACTTGATTTTATCCGATACTTGGTTGTGCAGGGAGGGCACGGCTCTCCTGGAGAAGTAGTGGCGGCTGGGAACGACGTACTGTGGGACAGCAAGCGACATGAGCTGTTTGAAGCTGTCCGTCTCCACCAGCCTGAATGATAGCATTTCAAAGGCCATCAGTTTAGAAATGCTGGCATTCAGGGCCAGGGATCGAGGGTGGCTAGGTGAGAATTTACGCTTTCTCTCAAAGGTTTGTGAGATGGAGTGCTGAACGCTTCCGTGTGACATGGTGGAGATGCTTGGTGACGGAGGTGGTGTTGTTGGTGGCACATCCTCTGTTTGCTGGGCAGCAGGTGCCAACGTTCCTCCAGAGGCGGAGGAAGAGGCTGAGGCAGCAGCAGAAGAGGGAGCAGGAGGGGCCTGAGCCCTTTCTTGGTTTTGAAGGTGCTTACTCCACTGCAGCCCGTGTCTCGCATGTAGATGCCTGGTCATGCAGGTTGTGCTAAGGTTCAGAACGTTAATGCCTCGCTTCAGGCTCTGATGGCACAGCGTGCAAACCACTCGGGTCTTGTCGTCAGCACATTGTGTGAAGAAGTGCCATGCCAGGGAACTCCTTGAAGCTGCCTTTGGTGTGCTCGGTCCCTGGTGACGGTGGCCAGTAGCAGGCGAACTGTTTTGGCGAAGGCTGCTCTGCTTTTGCACCCTGCTCCCGCTTTTGCTACGCTGTTGGCTCGGTCTAATCATTGCCTCTTCCTCCGAACTCTGAAAGTCAGTGGCACGACCTTCATTCCATGTGGGGTCTAGGACCTTATCGTCCCCTGCATCGTCTTCCACCCAGTCTTCCTCCCTGACCTCCTTTTCGTTCTGCACACTGCATAAAGACGCAGCAGTTGGCACCTGTGTTTCGTTATCATCAGAGACGCGCTGAGGTGGTATTCCCATGTCCTCATCAGGAAACATAAGTAGTTGTGCGTCAGTGCATTCTATGTCTTCCACCCCTGGGGAAGGGCTAGGTGGATGCCCTTGGGAAACCCTGCCAGCAGAGTCTTCAAACAGCATAAGAGACTGCTGCATGACTTGAGGCTCAGACAGGTTCCCCGATATGCACAGGGGTGATGTGACAGACTGATGGGCATGGGTTTCAGGCGCCACCTGTGCGCTTTCTGCAGAAGACTGGGTGGGAGATAATGTGAACGTGCTGGATCCACTGTCGGCCACCCAATTGACTAGCGCCTGTACTTGCTCAGGCCTTACCATCCTTAGAACGGCATTAGGCCTGACCAAATATCGCTGTAGATTCTGGCGGCTACTGGGACCTGAGGTAGTAGGTTCAGTAGGACGTGTAGCTGTGGCAGAACGGCCACGTCCTCTCCCTGCACCAGAGGCTCCACTAACACCACCACCACGACCATGACCGCGTCCCTTATTAGATGTTTTCCTCATAGTTAGCGCTAACAAAGCAAAGTAAAAAGTGGTTAAGTCTGTTAAAAATAATTAACCGCCAATAAAAACCCTGATGTAGGGTATTGCACTCAATTATTTTTTTTTAACTCTACATGACAGCGGTATTTGTGGCCTAAATGTGACACTTATACACGTCTTATCCCAGATGTGCAGTATATTAGAGGGTTTTTTCACCCTAACCAAAAAGCTGTATTTCTGTCCTAAATGTGACAGTCACTTATGCAGGTGTAATCCCAGATGTGCAGTATATTAGAGGCTTTTTTCACCCCAGTGTGCCAAAGCCGTATTTATGGCCTAAATGTGACAGTCACTTATGCTTGTATAATCCCAGATGTGCAGTATATTAGAGGGTTTTTTCACCCTAACCAAAAAGCTGTATTTCTGTCCTAAATGTGACAGTCACTTATGCACGTGTAATCCCAGATGTGCAGTATATGAGAGGCTTTTTTCACCCCAGTATGCCAAAGCCGTATTTATGGCCTAAATGTGACAGTCTTATACAACAAAAGAGCAAGGATGAATCATGATAAAAAATCTCATTTTATTCAATTCAAATGACATAATCAATACAAGTAAGAGCTGAAGGGACAGGACATGGAGACTAAGCCACAATAGGGCTCTACAATGTGGAGAATCACATTTGGGGGTAATGTGACCATAAATAGCAGGTAACATAACAAATTAAGCAGAGGCTATAGACACTGGAGTGGTTGCGGGTGCTAGTGCTGTTCTCTGGTATCAAACAACTATCTTGCTCTCAGTCTTAGCATCTAACAGATGGACACTGTAGGGTGTAAAAGGACGGTGAAATACTAATCATGAAGATGGCATTATACAGGTAATTCAAACCACTCGTTCCACCCTCTTCCAGGTACCATGTTACCTACCCATGTTGCTGCTGTGAACTGGTAACACAGATCCCCAAACGCATCAACCTCGACACGTGTTTCGCCACGTAGGCTTCGTCAGGAGGTACTTACAAACTAAGACAAAATTGTGCATATAAAGACTAAAGAGGAGGAATCAATTACCACTAACCATGATCATCTGTGTCAGGGGCGTTCCGGCGCGGTACCGCTCATGTTGTATGATTACCTCCTTCAGCGCTTCCTGGTTATCTGTTTGTGACCTGATTCAAGCACTTCCGGATAGCAGTCACACAGCGCATGCGCCTGCCGCGTCATGCCCCTGATCACATGATCACTAACTGGTCACCTGGTCCTGACGTCAAATGACAATCTCCCAGGTCCTTCGACCACAGCTGAACTGTTCACAGGTCCTGAGCGTTCCTGCACCTTCTCACAGACTCAGTGAACATCAACCAACCATATTCCTGTGACTCATCTACGCATCCAAACTGTCTCAAGTTTCAGCTATTAACCCATTATATCATATAAATAATTTAATCTCATAATCACTTCTTAAAGCCCTGCAGCCTGCCACTGGGGGTTGGAGTCGCCTACTATGTAGTGTACACTATACATATCGCAATAATTATTCACATGAAATGTCACGGTTGATATGCACTAAGGTGCTTATATTGCACCTGCAATATTGTATTCAGCACCTTAGTGGGGTTAATCACTAGGTACACTGTCCACCTGATGGGGGACTGGGCCACCCAACCGGGTGGTTCTGTTCTATCCTCATCTGGACATTAGTTTTATTTATTTGTAGTTGGGGCGGGTCTGACCCGCCACTGGCGGTTGCGGAGCCACGGATCCCCAGTTTCACCCTGGGATCAGTCGCCCTGCAGCCTGTTACTGGGGGTTGGAGTCGCCTACTATGTAGTGTACACGGTTGATATGCACATATGCACTTTATTCCTCAGGATGGAGGATCGGTCAAATATAAAGATTATGTATTCACTTTGTGATTTGGATTGTGCTTTCCCTGTATGAATGGATGAGAGGATGGGACTTCCCCCCCCCCGCCCCCCTTCTCCCCTCCCTCTGTTCCTGTAACTGTTTTAACCACTTCAGCCCCCCTAGCTTAAACACCCTGAATGACCAGGCAACTTTTTACACTTCTGCACTACACTACTTTCACCATTTATTGCTCGGTCATGCAACTTACCACCCAAATGAATTTTACCTCCTTTTCTTCTCACCAATAGAGCTTTCATTTGGTGGTATTTCATTGCTGCTGACATTTTTTGTTATTAATCGAAATTTAACGATTTTTTTGCAAAAAAATGACATTTTTCACTTTCAGTTGTAAAATTTTGCAAAAAAAACGACATCCATATATAAATTTTTCTCTAAATTTATTGTTCTACATGTCTTTGATAAAAAAAATGTTTGGGTAAAAAAAAAATGGTTTGGGTAAAAGTTATAGCGTTTACAAACTATGGTACAAAAATGTGAATTTCCGCTTTTTGAAGCAGCTCTGACTTTCTGAGCAACTGTCATGTTTCCTGAGGTGCTACAATGCCCAGACAGTACAAACACCCCACAAATGACCCTATTTCGGAAAGTAGACACCCTAAGGTATTCGTTGATGGGCATAGTGAGTTCATAGAACTTTTTATTTTTTGTCACAAGTTAGCGGAAAATGATGATTTATTTTTTTTCTTACAAAGTCTCATATTCCACTAACTTGTGACAAAAAATAAAAACTTCCATGAACTCACTATGCCCATCACGAAATACCTTGGGGTGTCTTCTTTCCAAAATGGGGTCACTTGTGGGGTAGTTATACTGCCCTGGCATTCTAGGGGCCCTAATGTGTGGTAAGTAGTTTGAAATCAAAATCTGTAAAAAATGGCCGGTGAAATCCTAAAGGTGCTCTTTGGAATGTGGGCCCCTTTGCCCACCTAGGCTGCAAAAAAGTGTCACACATGTGGTATTGCCGTACTCAGGAGAAGTTGGGCAATGTGTTTTGGGGTGTCATTTTACATATACCCATGCTGGGTGAGATAAATATCTTGGTCAAATGCCAACTTTGTATAAAAAAAATGGGAAAAGTTGTCTTTTGCCAAGATATTTCTCTCACCCAGCATGGGTATATGTAAAATGACACCCCAAAACACATTGCCCAACTTCTCCTGAGTACGGCAATACCACATGTGTGACACTTTTTTGCAGCCTAGGTGGGCAAAGGGGCCCACATTCCAAAGAGCACCTTTAGGATTTCACCGGCCATTTTTTACAGATTTTGATTTCAAACTACTTACCACACATTAGGGCCCCTAGAATGCCAGGGCAGTATAACTACCCCACAAGTGACCCCATTTTGGAAAGAAGACATCCCAAGGTATTTCGTGATGGGCATAGTGAGTTCATGGAAGTTTTTATTTTTTGTCACAAGTTAGTGGAATATGAGACTTTATAATAAAAAATAAAAAAATCATCATTTTCCGCTAACTTGTGACAAAAAATTAAAAATTCTAGGAACTCGCCATGCCCCTCACGGAATACCTTGGGGTGTCTTCTTTCCAAAATGGGGTCACTTGTGGGGTAGTTATACTGCCCTGGCATTCTAGGGGCCCTAATGTGTGGTAAGTAGTTTGAAATCAAAATCTGTAAAAAATGGCCGGTGAAATCCTAAAGGTGCTCTTTGGAATGTGTGCCCCTTTGCCCACCTAGGCTGCAAAAAAGTGTCACACATGTGGTATTGCCGTACTCAGGAGAGATTGGGCAATTGGTTTTGGGGTGTCATTTTACATATACCCATGCTGGATGAGAGAAATATCTTTGTAAAAGACAACTTTTCCCATTTTTTTATACAAAGTTGGCATTTGACCAAGATATTTCTCTCACCCAGCATGGGTATATGTAAAATGACACCCCAAAACACATTGCCCAACTTCTCCTGAGTACGGCGATACCACATGTGTGACACTTTTTTGCAGCCTAGATGCGCAAAGGTGCCCAAATTCCTTTTAGGAGGGCATTTTTAGACATTTGGATCCCAGACTTCTTCTCACGCTTTAGGGCCCCTAAAAAGCCAGGGCAGTATAAATACCCCACATGTGACCCCATTTTGGAAAGAAGACACCCCAAGGTATTCAATGAGGGGCATGGCGAGTTCATCGAAAAAATACCTTGGGGTGTCTTCTTTCCGAAATGGGGTCACATGTGGGGTATTTATACTGTCCTGGCATTCTAGGGGCCCTAAAGCGTGAGAAGAAGTCTGGAATATACAGTAAATGTCTAAAAAAATTTATGCATTTGGATTCCGTGAGGGGTATGGTGAGTTCATGTGAGATTTTATTTTTTGACACAAGTTAGTGGAATATGAGACTTTGTAAGGAAAAAAATAATAATTTCCGCTAACTTGGGCCAAAAAAATGTCTGAATGGAGCCTTACAGGGGGGTGATCAATGACAGGGGGGTGATCAATGACAGGGGGGTGATCAGGGAGTCTATATGGGGTGATCACCCCCCTGTCATTGATCACCCCCCTATAAGGCTCCATTAAGATGTCCGTATGTGTTTTGCGGATCCGATCCATGTATCCGTGGATCCGTAAAAAACATACGGACATCTGAATGGAGCCTTACAGGGGGGTGATCAATGACAGGGGGGTGATCAGGGAGTCTATATGAGGTGATCACCCCCCTGTCATTGATCACCCCCCCTATAAGGCTCCATTCAGATGTCCGTATGTGTTTTGCGGATCCGATCCATGTATCCGTGGATCCGTAAAAAAACATACAGACATCTGAATGGAGCCTTACAGGGGGGTGATCAATGACAGGGGGGTGATCAATGACAGGGGGGTGATTAGGGAGTCTATATGGGGTGATCACCCCCCTGTAAGGCTCCATTCAGACGTCTATATGTGTTTTGCGGATCCGATCCATGTATCCGTGGATCCGTAAAAAACATACAGACATCTGAATGGAGCCTTACAGGGGGGTGATCAATGACAGGGGGGTGATCAATGACAGGGGGGTGATCAGGGAGTCTATATGGGGTGATCAGCCCCCTGTCATTGATCACCCCACTGTAAGGCTCCATTCAGATGTCCGTATGTGTTTTGCGGATCCGATCCATGTATCCGTGGATCCATAAAAAACATACGGACATCTGAATGGAGCCTTACAGGGGGGTGATCAATGACAGGGGGGTGATCAAGGAGTCTATATGGGGTGATCACCCCCTGTCATTGATCACCCCCCTGTAAGGCTCCATTCAGACGTCCGTATGTGTTTTGCGGATCCGATCCATGTATCCGTGGATCCGTAAAAATCATACGGACGTCTGAATGGAGCCTTACAAGGGGGTGATCAATGACAGGGGGGTGATCAATGACAGGGGGGTGATCAGGGAGTCTATATGGGGTGATCAGGGGTGATCAGGGGTTAATAAGGGGTTAATAAGTGACAGGTGGGGGGTGTAGTGTAGTGGTGTTTGGTGCTACTTATTACTGAGCTGCCTGTGTCCTCTGGTGGTCGATCCAAACAAAAGGGACCACCAGAGCACCAGGTAGCAGGTATATTAGACGCTGTTATCAAAACAGCGTCTAATATACCTGTTAGGGGTTAAAAAAATCGCATCTCCAGCCTGCCAGCGAACGATCGCCGCTGGCAGGCTGGAGATCCACTCGCTTACCTTCCGATCCTGTGAACGCGCGCGCCTGTGTGCTCGCGTTCACAGGAAATCTCGCGTCTCACGAGATGACGCATTTATGCGTGACTCTGCGCAGGGCTGCCGCCTCCGGAACGCGATCCTGCGTTAGGCGGTCCGGAGGCGGTTAAGAAGTGATTATGAGATTAAATTATTATTTATATGATATAATGGGTTAATAGCTGAAACTGGAGACAGTTTGGATGCGTAGATGAGTCACAGGAATATGGTTGGCTGATCTTCACTGAGTCTGTGAGAAGGTGCAGGAACGCTCAGGACCTGTGAACAGTTCAGCTGTGGTCGAAGGACCTGGGAGATTGTCATTTGACGTCAGGACCAGGTGACCAGTTAGTGATCATGTGATCAGGGGTATGACGCGGCCGGCGCATGCGCTGTGTGACTGCTAT
Organism: Bufo bufo; assembly: GCF_905171765.1. Lineage (NCBI taxonomy): Eukaryota > Metazoa > Chordata > Amphibia > Anura > Bufonidae > Bufo > Bufo bufo. Next base: position 183,459,050 of record NC_053392.1, read on the forward strand.
CCGGAAGTGCTTGAATCAGGTCGCAAACAGATGACCAGGAAGCGCTGAAGGAGGTAATCATACAACATGAGCGGTACCGCGCCGGAACGCCCCTGACACAGATGATCATGGTTAGTGGTAATTGATTCCTCCTCTTTAGTCTTTATATGCCCAATTTTGTCTTAGATTGTATGTACCTCCTGACGAAGCCTACGTGGCGAAACACGTGTCGAGGTTGATGCGTTTGGGGATCTGTGTTACCAGTTCACAGCAGCAACATGGGTAGGTAACATGGTACCTGGAAGAGGGTGGGACGAGTGGTTTGAATTACCTGTATAATGCCATCTTCGTGATTAGTATTTCACCGTCATTTTACACCCTACAGTGTCCATCTGTTAGATGCTAAGACTGAGAGCAAGATAGTTGTTTGATACCAGGGAACAGCACTAGCACCCGCAACCACTCCAGTGTCTATAGCCTCTGCTTAATTTGTTATGTTACCTGCTGTTTATGGTCACATTACCCCCAAATGTGATTCTCCACATTGTAGAGCCCTATTGTGGCTTAGTCTCCATGTCCTGTCCCTTCAGCTCTTACTTGTATTGATTATGTCATTTGAATTGAATAAAATGAGATTTTTTATCATGATTCATCCTTGCTCTTTTGTTGTATAAGTTGTAGTAGGTTGGGGAGTTAAGTATCGTTGTTTGGGTTATTGTAGGCTATAACTAAATGTGACAGTCACTTATGCACGTGTAATCCCAGATGTGCAATATATTAGAGGCTTTTTTCACCCCAGTAACCAAAAAGCCGTATTTCTGGCCTAAATGTGACAGTCACTTATGCTTGTCTAATCCCAGATGTGCAGTATATTAGAGGGGTTTTTCACCCTAACCAAAAAGCGGTATTTCTGTCCTAAATGTGACAGTCACTTATGCTTGTCTAATCCCAGATGTGCAGTATATCAGAGACTTTTTCACCCCAGTATGCCAAAGCTGTATTTCTGGACTTGCAGACATGCAGATAGCCTATGCTGGTGCACTATCGTTGCATAAAATGGCTGCCGATCATGTATTGATATTGACTAACTGAAGAAAAAAAAGTTCGTTTTCAGCAGTAGTTGGCTCAGGGCAGGCTTAAAAAAATTGTGCACTGCACCCACAAAACACTTTTTCTGTAGATCGCTGAGTACAAAAAACTGTTTGTACTCAGTAGGCATGGCTGTGATGGCCTTTTGGGGCAAGTAGTATGACGCTTGTTGATTGGCTGCTGTGCAGCCTTTCAAAAAGCGCCAAAAAAATCGCTGAACACCGAACCCGAACTTTTACGTAAATGTTCGGGTTCGGGTCCGGGTGCTGAAAACCCTAAAGTTCGGGTTCGCTCAACTCTACTTATAGATCAATTTGCAGGCTCTCAAGAGCCACATGAAATGTTTAACTTTCTTGAAAAATCCAGAGACCGAATGTTAAACATTTTAACCCCTCCTTCTCGTCTTAACAGACCAGACCCCCCCCAATTGTGCACACCCCTGGCCCTTTTTCAAGGGAATAATTTGATTAATAATAAAAAATAAAAAAATGTTGTTATAATAAAAAATTGTTATATTGTTAATATTGCGTTTGTGTTTTATTTTATTAAAAAAGTAAAATTATATATAAAATAATATATATATTTTTAATATTGATGACCTATAATCTATTTAGGTCATTATTATTAAATACAATTTGATTATAATTTAATTTAAGATTTTAATAAGGCCACATGCACACGGCGGGTCCGCAATATGCACCCCGTATCACGTATTCATTTGAATGGGTCCGCATCTGGAAGATGTGGTGCTGTGCGGAACGGACCCACGGTTTGCAAGCCCACGGAAGCACTACGGAGTGCTCCCGTGGTGGTTCTGTACGTGCCTCCACACCGCAAAAAAATTGAATTTTTTTTATTTATTTGCGATGCGGACGGATCACGGATCCATTCCGTTGAAAAGGCCTGGATCAATTCCTGGTCGCCGCATGGACGTTGCCCGTGCATTGGGGACTGCAAATTGCGGTCCCCAATGCACGGAACGGCCGCACAATGGAGAATCATCTTTTTGATGATACGGTACATAAGGACCTGTTTTTTTTTTATCACACCAATGCTTGAGCAGCATTGAGCTTGAGAAAACAATAGAAGTTATCATGTCCCCTCCACTTTTAGGTTCAGAGCTAAACCCGGACATAACCATATTTTCACTCAGACAGCCCCCCTGACAAGAGCATTGGAGCATTTCATGCTGCGATGCTTTCCCTTGCCCTGCGCTTGATCGCGCATGGAAAGGGCTCTTTTATTTAAAACTATTGCCAGCATGATGCTTCCAGTGTTTGTTGATGGGCCGGATTCAGCACTGCCCTAGCCTTTTTAGCTAGGGCAGCAAAGAAGCTAGCACATTAGTGCAGGTTATGTCACCAAACACACTGCTTGCCAGAAGCATCAGCAGGGCAGTGTGTAATTTTAAATAAAAGAGCCTTTTCCATGCGCGATGAAGCGCACGGCAGGGGAGCAGGGCCAGTTTTAGACAAAATGTGGCCCTGGGCAAAATCAAAAGGGGGGCCCACATCTTGTAATATTGTGCTAAAAACACAGTCCGACACCCCTGCCGATCAGCTGTTTGAGGAAATGGTGCGTGCTGTTCACTGCTGCTGTCCCATAGGCATATAGCAGCAGAGCAGGAAGAGAGGAGGGAGATGGCAAGTGTGCACGCCGTCTCCCCAAACAGCTGATCGTCGGGAGTGTTGGGTGTTGTACCCCCGCCGATCTAATATTGATGACCTATAGGTCATCAATATGAAAAAACCTGGAGAACCTCTTGAAGCTACCCCCAATACTGTGCCTGTTGTGCTCCCCCCATGTCCACAAACACTATACTATACACCCAGACTGCCCTCATTAGTAATGGTTCAGCCAATAGTGATAATTCTCCCCAAGATAGCCCCATTAGTTGCAATGCCCTTCATATTGCGTCAAATAATAATAACACCCCTACAGAACCCTAGTAGTAATAATATAACCATAATGCTCCCAGTGGCTCTAATGTCCCCCTGTAGTGCCCCCCACTAGTTCCAATATATAATGTCCCCCATAGGGCATATATATATATATATATAAAAATAATAATAAAAGTCTGCAGCACTCCTTGAAAGATGAAAAAAATGTGCTATTTATTCACACATGTCATGTAGCAACGTTTCGGTTCTCTCTCAGAACCTTTTTCAAGCCAAGTGAAACATAAAGTGCAACAGTGCTAATATACACCCACCTAAAGAATTATTAGGAACACCATACTAATACGGTGTTGGACCCCCTTTTGCCTTCAGAACTGCCTTAATTCTACGTGGCATTGATTCAACAAGGTGCCGATAGCATTCTTTAGAAATGTTGGCCCATATTGATAGGATAGCATCTTGCAGTTGATGGAGATTTGAGGGATGCACATCCAGGGCACGAAGCTCCCGTTGCACCACATCCCAAAGATGCTCTATTGGGTTGAGATCTGGTGACTGTGGGGGCCATTTTAGTACAGTGAACTCATTGTCATGTTCAAAAAACCAATTTGAAATGATTCGAGCTTTGTGACATGGTGCATTATCCTGCTGGAAGTAGCCATCAGAGGATTCTCATTCTGTTTACGCCAAATTCGGACTCTACCATTTGAATGTCTCAACAGAAATCGAGACTCATCAGACCAGGCAACATTTTTCCAGTCTTCAACAGTCCAATTTTGGTGAGCTCGTGCAAATTGTAGCCTCTTTTTCCTATTTGTAGTAGAGATGAGTGGTAACCGGTGGGGTCTTCTGCTGTTGTAGCCCATCCGCCTCAAGGTTGTGCTTGTTGTGGCTTCACAAATGCTTTGATGCATACCTCGGTTGTAACGAGTGGTTATTTCAGTCAACGTTGCTCTTCCATCAGCTTGAATCAGTCGGCCCATTCTGCTCTGACCTCTAGCATCCACAAGGCATTTTTGCCCACAGGACTGCCGCATACTGGATGTTTTTCCCTTTTCACACCATTCTTTGTAAACCCTAGAAATGGTTGTGCGTGAAAATCCCAGTAACTGAGCAGATTGTGAAATACTCAGACCGGCCCGTCTGGCACCAACAACCATGCCACGCTCAAAATTGCTTAAATCACCTTTCTTTCCCATTCTGACATTCAGTTTGGAGTTCAGGAGATTGTCTTGACCAGGACCACCCCCCTAAATGCATTGAAGCAACTGCCATGTGATTGGTTGACTAGATAATTGCATTAATGAGAAATAGAACAGGTGTTCCTAATAATTCTTTAGGTAAGTGTATATACATCATGTAATCAATTCAAGCTAGTCATCCCATAAAAAGCGTGCACTCCCCCTTTAACAATGTTACAATTCATTAATTTTAAACTGCATCTCAGTGTGAACAGAAGCAAATAGTGCTTGATACATGTTCAACAGCAATCCACATATCATATCTGTGATATTGATCATGAAATTCATATATTCTAGTAGTGATATTACAATAAAGTGCATAGTGCATTAAAAACCTATATTATTAATAATACTTTGCTGGGGCATTAAAGCTGTATTTCATATAGCCAATAAGGAAGATAAAAATTCATCTCAAGTCGCAGTGCTCCACGCTGTATTCAGCGCGTCTCCCGATATCTAGTGCGCATGTGTCAACCCATATCCCTCCTACTGGGTGGTGCATATCTGTTAGACGATACCCGGGGCGGAGACCAAACGATCGCAACGCTAGGTATCAGTGCAGTGTCGGCCCGTCCAGCGCACACAAAGGTGCACGCGGACCAACCAACACACCGCACGCCCATGCATCATCGAACGTCCTCATCCCGGGGACGCGCACCCAATCTCCACCATTTTGTTTAAGGGCAATCTTTTGGGCAAATATATATACATTAGAGATCTTCCTTATTACATATTCTTTTATCCAGCTAGTAGATGTCCCAGCATAACAGCTTCCATGTTTTCCACTATATCGCGATTCATATTCCCAACTGTAGAGTAATTATATTATAGCATTATTTGCAAAGTTATAGTTATATGTAGCATACGTTAAGTTCACCTGGTACAGCAATACGGATACACAAAGCTACAAACAATGAATGGCAGGGCGCTAGACTACAATACCTCCAGTTACCCTGAATTCAACATTTAAGCCTTTGGGCTTCAATGTATCAAGACGGAAAATCCATCTAAGCTCATTTTTCTTTAGTACCACTAGCACCCCTTTCCAGCGGTTTCACATGATCCAAAATCATGAATCTTAATTCATTCTCCTTATGATTTTTTTCACAAAATGCTTTGATACCGGTAGGTCTTTTCTTTTATTTCTGATGGATTGTCTATGATTATTTAACCTGGTTTTCATGTCACACGTGGTCTCCCCTACGTAAAGCATTTTACACAGGCACCACAGTACATATATTACCCAAGATGAATCACATGTGAGATAATATTTGATGTCAAAAGTCTCTCCTGTATCGGGATGTGTAAATACCGATCCCTTATACATAAGTTTACAGTTCACACATCCCAAACACGGGAAACTCCCTGTACGCTTAGTTTAAAAAAATGTTTGTCTTGCCTGGCCTTTTTCTGGCACCCTTGAGCGCACTATTCTATCTCTATTATTCCCTGCTCTTTTGTATGCCATCATAGGGGGATCTCCAAAAGGCCGCTATTAAAGGGTAGCCGCTCCTGAGTATCCCCCAATGTTGTCACACTATTCGTTCAATACTAGGACTCAATTTATTATATGATGACACAAAAGGTAACCTATCACTTTTTTGTTTCTGTTTTGTTGTTAGCAATTCCTCTCTTGGCATTTTTTTTTTGCTCTGTTTGCATGTCTACCTACCAGACTCCTGGGATAGCCTCTGTTTATGAAGGACTCCTCCATATTCTGCAGGGACTGGTTAGTATGATCCTCCTTGTCCATTATCCTTCTCACTCTCAACATTTGACTGTAAGGTAGAGAATTTACCATCCTTCTAGGCTGTCCACTAGTAAAGTGTAGCAATGTGTTCTTATCAGTTTGTTTAATATTCAAATCAGTATGTATTTGCTCTTCTTCTATATATACCTGAGTATCTAGAAACTGTACCCTTTCTTCTGACGCCGTTAATGTAAATTGGATCTCTTCATCAATGGAGTTCAAAAATACATGAAACTCCATCAATGCATCCATAGTGCCTGTCCAGATGAGGAAAATGTCGTCTATGTACCTCCACCACATCAAAACATGATTGAAGTGGGGAGATACATAGACAAGACGTTCCTCAAATGACCGTACAAATATATATGCATAAGTGGCGCCCCACCAACTGCAAATAGAACTGTCCTTGAAACATGAAGTAATTGTTCCTAAGTGACAATTCTAATAATGTCAATATAAACTAGCGAGTTGGAACAGGATACTCAGAATTTTGTAACATATCTTCCACTGCCGATAAACCCTTCGCATGATTGATTGAAGTGTACAGTCGTGGCCAAAAGTTTTGAGAATGACAAAAATATTAGTTTTCACAAAGTTTGCTGCTAAACTGCTTTTAGATCTTTGTTTCAGTTGTTTCTGTGATGTAGTGAAATATAATTACACGCACTTCATACGTTTCAAAGGCTTTTATCGACAATTACATGACATTTATGCAAAGAGTCAGTATTTGCAGTGTTGGCCCTTCTTTTTCAGGACCTCTGCAATTCTACTTGGCATGCTCTCAATCAACTTCTGGGCCAATTCCTGACTGATAGCAACCCATTCTTTCATAATCACTTCTTGGAGTTTGTCAGAATTAGTGGGTTTTTGTTTGTCCACCCGCCTCTTGAGGATTGACCACAAGTTCTCAATGGGATTAAGATCTGGGGAGTTTCCAGGCCATGGACCCAAAATGTCAACGTTTTGGTCCCCGAGCCACTTAGTTATCACTTTTGCCTTATGGCACGGTGCTCCATCGTGCTGAAAAATGCATTGTTCTTCACGAAACTGTTGTTGGATTGTTGGAAGAAGTTGCTGTTGGAGGGTGTTCTGGTACAATTCTTTATTCATGGCTGTGTTTTTGGGCAAAATTGTGAGTGAGCCCACTCCCTTGGATGAGAAGCAACCCCACGCATGAATGGTCTCAGGATGCTTTACTGTTGGCATGACACAGGACTGATGGTAGCGCTCACCTTTTCTTCTCCGGACAAGCCTTTTTCCAGATGCCCCAAACAATCGGAAAGAGGCTTAATCGGAGAATATGACTTTGCCCCAGTCCTCAGCAGTCCATTCACCAAACTTTCTGCAGAAGATAAATCTGTCCCTGATGTTTTTTTTGGGAGAGAAGTGGCTTCTTTGCTGCCCTTCTTGACACTAGGCCATCTTCCAAAAGTCTTCGCCTCACTGTGCGTGCAGATGCACTCACACCTGCCTGCTGCCATTCCTGAGCAAGCTCTGCACTGGTGGCACTCCGATCCCGCAGCTGAATCCTCTTTAGGAGACGATCCTGGCGCTTGCTGGACTTTCTTGGACACCCTGAAGCCTTCTTAACAAGAATTGAACCTCTTTCCTTGAAGTTCTTGATGATCCTATAAATTGTTGATTGAGGTGCAATCTTAGTAGCCACAATATCCTTGCCTGTGAAGCCATTTTTATGCATCGCAATGATGGCTGCACGCGTTTCTTTGCAGGTCACCATGGTTAACAATGAAAGAACAATGATTTCAAGCATCACCCTCCTTTTAACATGTCAAGTCTGCCATTTTACCCCAATCAGCCTGACATAATGATCTCCAGCCTTGTGCTCGTCAACATTCTCACCTGAGTTAACAAGATGATTACTGAAATGATCTCAGCAGGTCCTTTAATGACAGCAATGAAATGCAGTAGAAAGTTTTTTTTGGGATTAAGTTAATTTTCATGGCAAAGAAGGACTATGCAATTCATCTGATCACTCTTCATAACATTCTGGAGTATATGCAAATTGCTATTATAAAAACTTAAGCAGCAACTTTTCCCATTTCCAATATTTATGTAATTCTCAAAACTTTTGGCCACGACTGTATAATGATACAATGTCAAATGATGCTAAAATTGCTCCTTTTGGGATCTGCACCTGTCTTAATTTATTAATGAGTTTCTGCCTGATATTATAGGCCGTCCAGGAGGGTCTGTCAACCTCTTATGTATCTTAGGCAATACATACATCGTTGGGGTAACTAGAGACTTCACTATCAAAAATTCTTTAAGTTGTCTGTCTATAATACCTTTTTCCTCCGCTATCTTTAATTGCCCTTCAATTTTTCTAGCAATATCAAACCTTGGGTCTTTCCCTAATTGTCCATAGGTACCTGGTTCTCTCAGTTGTCTTTACACCTCATTTATGTATTGAGAGGTGTCCATAACCACGATCCCACCCCCCTTATCGGCGGGTTTTATGGTGAGATCGGGGTTCCTGGACAAACTCTCCAATGCATTCATTTCCTGTACAGTAATATTTGGTTTGACTAATACATCAGATCTAGTATGTTGTCTTAATGCTGCTATATCCCTCTTTACTGCTTCAATAAATCCTTCCAAGGCATGTGAATTAACAATGGGGAAAAAAATCACCTTTCAAATGTAAATCAAACAGTTTCAATGTTAATCTAGTACATAACATGGAACCCTCATTTGCAATCTGGGCTTCAGAGGAACTGGAGTCGAACCACACCCTCAGTCTAAGATTCCTGAAGAGGCGGTTTAAGTCCAGTTCCAACTGAAACCAATCTGGTTTAGCCTGTGGGCAAAAGGAAAGTCTTTTGTTCAATACCTTAAGTTCATGTTCAGTCAAATTGTGAGCTGGTGGACAGATAGCCTTAAGTTCTCCTGCAAAATGTCTTGATAAACTTGGGAATTCATTTTTCCTTCGATGATAGCAATCCGTCCAGGCCCTGAAGCAGCAAAGCAGCCCCAAACCATGATGCCCCCACCACCATACTTCACAGTTGGGATGAGGTTTTGATGTTGGTGTGCTGTGCCTCTTTTTCTCCACACATAGTGTTGTGTGTTTCTTCCAAACAACTCAACTTTGGTTTCATCTGTCCACAGAATATTTTGCCAATACTGCTATGGAACATCCAGGTGCTCTTGTGCAAACTGTAAACGTGCAGAAATGTTTTTTTGGGACAGCAGTGGCTTCCTCTGTGGTTTCCTCCCATGAAATCCATTCTTGTTTAGTGTTTTACATATCGTAGATTCGCTAACAGCGATGTTAGCATATGCCAGAGACTTTTGTAAGTCTTTAGCTGACACTTTAGCATTCTTTTTCCCCTCATTGAGCAGTCTGTGCTGTGCTCTTGCAGTCATCTTTACAGGACGGCCACTCCTAGGGAGAGTAGCAGCAGTGCTGAACTTTCTCCATTTATAGACAATTTGTCTTACTGTGGACTGATGAACAGCAAGGTTTTTGGAGATACTTTTATAACCCTTTCTAGCTTTATGCAAGTCAACAATTCTTAATCGTAGGTCTTCTGAGAGCTCTTTTGTGCGAGGCATCATTCACATCAGGCAATGCTTCTTATGAAAAGCAAACCCAGAACTGGTGTGTGTTTTTTATAGGGAAGGGCAGCTGTAACCAACACCTCCAATCTCATCTCATTGATTGGACTCCAGTTGGCGGACACCTCACTCCAATTAGCTCTTGAAGATGTCATTAGTCTAGGGGTTCACATACTTTTTCCACCTGCACTGTGAATGTTTACATGGTGTGTTCAATAAAAACATGGTAACATTTAATTCTTTGTGTGTTATTAGTTTAAGCAGACTGTGATTGTCTATTGTTGTGACTTAGATGAAGATCAGATCACATTTTATGACCAATTTGTGCAGAAATCCATATCATTCCAAAGGGTTCACATACTTTTTCTTGCAACTGTATATGTAATGTTCCACCGTAGTGCCAGTATAAAAAGCTCCTCCATTCCTCAGTAGTGCCAAGTATATATAGTGATCTCCTTCCCTGGTGCCCCCAGCAGTGCGGACATTTAGTATATATATAAAAAAAAAAGTCACCCTCTGTCGCTGTCTGCAATGCAGACCACAGTGTTATCTGTAGCTTGTGTTGCTGCATCCTGATGCATGCGGTCCCAATGGCATCACCAATCCTGCTCCGGATCTCACGTGATCATGTCATCATGCGAGACCCAGCACAGGAGGTAGCAGTGATGTCATTGCAGCTTCTTGCTCTGTTCTAACGCCTCACAGGCTTGAGGCCTAGCGGCCTGGGGCTTGTGAAATTGGATCGCCATGAGTGCGCCCCCATTTATGGGTAGCGAAGTGGCGCTCTAGGTGGATGACTACCCTCCCCTATCCATCGTCCCGGCCCTAATTAAGAGCACATTACTGCAGGAGGTATAACAGGAGAGGACTATAACTCCCAGCATGTCTAAGCCATTATTATTTAATATCAGAGCACATTACAGGGGGACGTATAAGAGGATGGGACTATAACTCCCAGCATGCCCAAGCCATTATTATGTAATATCAGAGTATACTACAAGATGAGGTATAAGAGAAGACTACAACTTCCAGCATGTCCAAGCAGTTATTATGTAATATCAGAGTACATTATAAGAGGAGGTATACAACTCCCAGCATACCCAGGATGTTGTAATGTACCCTGATATTATATAATAATGGCTTAGACATGCTGAGAGTTGTATTCCTCTCCTCTTATACCTCCTCTTGTAATGTACTCTGATATTACATAACAAGCTGGACATGCTGGGATTTGTAGTCCTCTCCTCATACCTCCTCTTGTAGTGTACTCTGATATTACATAACAGGAGGTATAAGAGAAGAGGACTACAACTCCCAGCATTTCTCTGGCACTTATATTGAATCCATACTTCAAATGCATTACTGGTCTTCTTCTTCATTACTTTACTGCACTGCTGAGCTCCGCCTCCTGTTCTGGTCACATGATGGTGAGGTCATTGCAGGTCCTTCATCCCTTCTTTTCTGCTGAGCTCCGCCTCCTGCATCTGACATTATTGCAGGTCCTCCCAGCACTAGGGTAATGATTTATCTTATATGTGAGGGAGGAGACCTTAAACTGCATTGTAAAGTGCAGCTGTTCAGCTGTCCGCCCGTTTGCTTTCTCGGACGTTGATGATGTTATATACTTACCTTTTCTGCTTCAAAGTTTATTCTTGGTGGATTGCGGGCCTGATTACGTCTTGTGTTGTCCTTGTTTAAAACTGAATGCAGACATATCCTATTTTTAATTTAAAAAATGGAACATGTTCATGTAGCTGTGAAGCCATACACATTTGAATATTAAAATGATTAAATAATTTTTTAAAGACGTTAAAAATGAGGTAGAGGTGAAACGCAAAAAAATTTGAATATCGTGCAAAGTTCATTAATCACCAGGGTGGCATTGTCCGGATTCATCTGTATGGATGACATGAACACTCTCCACTTTGTGAACAGTATTCCGAAAGCGCACTCCACATACCGATGGGCGCGAGTCAACCAGATCGCGTCCAGGGAAGGGCTGCATCAGGTGAGGTGACAATGCGAATCCTTCATCTGCCACGATCACAAATGGAACTGGCGGACCTGCAGATCCGGGTAGTCTACTGGGCTCTGGCAGGGCAAATTGGTTTGTCTGGAGCCGTTGACCCATTCTGGAAGCACTAAAGATGCGGGCATCTGAAGTGCTCCCATAGACCCCGATATCAACATTACAAACCTGTAGTTACTGTCAGCCAAGGCCATCAGCAATACAGAAAAAAATTGTTTGTAATTGAAGTACTGGGACCCTGAGTGTGGCGTCTTCTTTACATGGATGTTTTTTCCGTCCAGTGCCCCAGTGCAGTTAGGAAACTGTGCAGATTGTTGAAATCCCTCGGCGATACGAAGCCAATCTTCTGCCTTGGGGGTGGGCATCACCGCTTCTCTGAGTCGCTGCCAGATGACTTTGCAGGTATGACAGACGATCCCAGAGATTGTTGAGATCCCAAGGAGAAACTCGAAATGCAAAATGCAAATGAGTTTCAGGTTGTAAGGAATCTAAAAAAATATATATATATGTTTCAATATTCATTTAAATAAGTAAATATTCAATGTATATTATTAATTAAAATGATAAAATTCACTTACCTCAAGGTAACTATCAACCTTTGCTCTGATGCGATGCTGCACCTCGTACTGGTGTCCATGAAAGTTAGGTCAGGATGAAGACAGACCAGCAGGTGATCAAATGCTTCCATGGACATCCGGCAAAAGTTTTTGAATTTGATGAAGTCACGTCACAGCTCATTGTACAAGGTATGAAATTGTCCTTTGTGAAGGCGCTGAGCAACAATGGGATGGACCCAATGTCGTCTCCTCTCTCTCTCCGGTTCTTTATCCAGCATCGGTGGCTGCCATCTGAATCGCTGAGAAATAATCCAGTGAAAAAGTACTTTATCCATAAGGTCTTCTGCCATGATGATCGCTGAGAAATAGGAAGAAAACTATGCCAGCCAAGCAAAGGTTTCTCACACTGCTCTGAATGACACCAAAAACACAATATTGCACCTGTACTATCACATGTCCTCTGTTTTAAACATCTTTTTATTTATTTTTTGGTACCCTAGCAACATCTATTCCTCCTTCCGTTTTTGTTGCGGAAACAAGGAACGGATGCGGATGCACATCTGTAAAAAAACGGAAGGTGTGAATGGACCCTTGTTGCTGTTGGCTGAACGTTTATCCTGCCAATGGCTATTACTTCCAACCCCAACACACATGCACTATTTGGTAGAGCATGCATGTATTCAACAGAGAGGGGAGTGTGTTGAGGTGTCTCGAAATCCAACATGCCCAGCACTTCTTTACTCCAACATGTGCCTTTGGGGAAACAGTTGGGACACCCCCACATACATTTGATAGCCTGCATATCGTGCCAAAATTGGTATGTTTGGCAGCTGATCGTCTAATATGTAATTCTGTATATAAGTAAAACTGAAGTCAATCAAACCGGCTCCTGATATTCCCATTGCCACATGTATACATTGACTCTAACTGCAGATTTGTTACATAGATACCAGAACAACCACCACTTCAGTTTCTTCTCACACACATACAGTGACGAGCCTTACATGACAGGAAAAGAACTCAGGAAATTCATTTGTGGTTAAGAAAATGGGAAGACATGTTTTTAGCTTTACCTTACTGTGTATTGTAACCACTTCAACTCGTCATTCTGTAAAACATCTCTCTACGACATTACTGCCAGAATGAAACAAAGTCAGCCATGGCACACAAACTATAACAGTCCACGTACCCAAATAATGCACCTACAGATTTACCAGAGCTGAATTTGCTCTTAAGCTATTTCTTGTAGCACAGTCAGTTACAAATGACAGATAATGCTGTAGGAATACCTGCAGTTCTGTGTGAAAAACTAATTACCAGTTTACCTAATAACAATCTTTTGGTGATAATTATTGAATATCTGAAGCGAGTCACAAATGTAATAAATACAATTTGTGTTAGTCTTTAAATCATACAGACTAGACTTGCTCGTTACATAGTCAATTCTTACCATTCAAGGTATTAGCTTGGTAATATGGAAGTGATGCTGGTACATGAAAACAAGCGCTGTCCCTCTACTGGCTGCAGATTTCTTAATTAGTTCAAGACCAAGCCATTTACCTCCATTCCTGACTAAACACAATTGTTTTGATATAGGGGACATATAGTAATTTTGTGTTGTCTACTCTTTTATTTTATTTTACACATTGTGCCCTTTATAAAGGGCATATAAGACCTCTAGACCTTGGGGGACATTTTAACACCACATTTTTTATTTATTATTGCCGATTTCTCCTGTAGCTGGGGCTGACATATTAGCCCCAGTTGTAAGGGGAATAGATTCTCCTGAGATCTGGGTCTGGTAGGGCCCAGCAGCTCTCATACAGTTACCCTTGACCTGGCAATCACATGGTCGCCAGGACCGGAGCAGGAAGTGCCACAACCACGGTTTCTGAGGCGGCACTTCCCCTGGAGCACTGTGCGCCCAGTGCCCAAACGGCTTCCCCCCCTGATATCAGGGAAGCTGTTCATTCATGGTAATAGCTACTGTTGAGCGAATGAAACTTCTGATCATAGATCCAAAGTCGATTCGCTCTAACACCTCATTTTAATGCTGTACGGAGACCTGTCTCTGTACAGCATTAAAATGTATTGCCTCAGTGGAGGCAAAATTCATTTCACCTGAAGTTGCGCGAGACTTTGGTGAATGAATTTGGTATTCAGTTCTACATCTTTAAAAACATTTCAAATTCGGAATCCAAAGTCAGGTTTGGTACCGAGGTACCAGCCGGTACCAAACCCCACTTCGGATTTCAAATTTGAAATGTTTTAAAGTTGTAGAACTGAATACCAAATTCATTCACCGAAGTCTAGCACCACTTAGAGGGGCAAAGGTTTAGAGGGGCAAAGGTTTAAAAGTAATATCAGGAAGTATTACTTTACTGAGAGAGTAGTGGATGCATGGAATAGCCTTCCTGCAGAAGTGGTAGCTGCAAATACAGTGAAGGAGTTTAAGCATGCATGGGATAGGCATAAGGCCATCCTTCATATAAGATCGGGCCAGGGGCTATTCATAGTATTCAGTATATTGGGCAGACTAGATGGGCCAAATGGTTCTTATCTGCCGAAACATTTTATGTTTCTATGTTTCACTTCAGGTGAAACGAATTTTGCCTCCACGGAGGCAATACATTTTAAAGCTGTACGGAGACAGGTCTCAGACAGCCTTAAAATGATTCGAAGGTCGATAGTAATAGCCTCTCTCTATAAACACAGCCTATTACAGCTGTAGGGGTTGGGGTGCGCTCTGTGCGGGGTTCCAGGAGGCGGAGGCGGCCGGTGCGCGCCTGTGTCATCAGCGTGCACGGCGTCACCCGTGGTAACCGCACTAGGGCTGAATGCCGAGCTGCTCACTCGGCGCTCGGCTGTATTGGAACACAGAAGTCATGTGACGCTGGCCATGTCACATAACTCCACTAGCGCCCTATTTAAACAGGCAATCTGCTGGCCACAGATTGCCTGTTATTAAGGTCCTTCCTACGATTTATACTTACCTGGTTTGTTGGTCTCCTGCTCGTGTTGTGACTACCCGTCTGTCTTATCCCTTGGTCTTGGCGTTCCCTCCTGGTTTTGACTTCGGCTTCTTCCTGACGATCCTCCTCTTGCTCCTCTGGTACCTTGCTGCTCTCTTGGTTACTGACTCGGCTCGTTTGACTTCTCTGTTGTATGTCTTGTCCGTCTTCCCTGCACTTATTCTAGTTGAGGGTTTGTCGATCAGTTGTCCCTTGTCACTAGGACTTGCAAGGCAAGTAGGCAGGGATAGGGGTGCGGGTTGAGCTCAGTAGTCACTTCCCCACTCCCCATGTGTGGCAAGGCTCCCTAAGAACATAGCGAAATTCAAATCACCCCTTTTCCAATAATAAAAATAAACAATGAAAAAGTTATCAAAAATTCATACACACCCCAATAGGGTATGCAGGAAAACTACAGATTGCTGTACAAAAAATGAGACGTCATACAACTCCATAGATCTAACTATAAAAAAGTTATGGTGGTCAGAATATGGGAACGAAAAGAAAAATATTTTTCCTTTTTTTGTTATTGAAAAAAATGAAAAATTATACAAATGGGGTATCATTGTAATTGTACTGACCCAGAGAATGAAGGGCATAGGTCCATTTTACCATATAGGGAACGCTGTAAAAGTTGTGTTTTTTTCTCCCATTCCATTTGGAATCTTTTCCAGCTTACCACTACATTGTATGCTATATTAAATGGTGCCATTAGAAAGTACAACTTTTCCCACAAAAAACCTAAGTCCTCAAAAGTTATGGAAGGCAAGTAAAATCCGAAATGAAAAAAAACCTGAGAATCGCCTGGTCCTGAAAGGATTAAACTGTAAACTCTAAGAATCCAGACTACTGATGACGATTTGCTAGTACTGGATATGCTAGATTCTCATTTAAAATTTGTAAACACTCCAAAAAATAGAACTAAACACATCCATGTGTAAACATAGAAAGTCTTTATTAGATTTACATTACTTGTAACATGTATAAAAACAGCAGCAAGGAAGGGGAAAACCTTCAGTGAGGAACAAAAACAGCCCTAGAGAGTGCTGGGGGGTCAACACACAAGGGCATACAAAGTTGCAGAGAAAACCACGCAAAAAGCCGACATGAAGTAATATAAGCCCCAGACATATAAGTCCAATAATAAGGCAGAATAGCAGGCTATGTGTGGAAGTGAATGGCAATAACTACACCAAGGTGCGTGTGGATCCCTCAGCCGCCTCCTCCCGACGTCGTTTCGCCAGTGAAAACTGGCTTCTTCCGGGGACGTCCCTCAGTGCCAGTGACCAGTCAACACTGCTAGGTGGAAGCCTCCACCTAGCAGTGTGAAAATATAAACAAACAAGCCCTGCTTATATTAAAAGGGTCGGAGGGATACATATTGATATGTATATGCCAAGTCTTTCTCTAGTTTACTGTGCCCACCACTGCCCCACTCTTCCCTGTGGGCACAGATGCTGCTGTACTCACTTGCTGGCCTCTGTTGCCACTTGTTCTCTCCGCTTGCGGTGGTCCTGGCCCCCGCCGTTCTTAGCGTATCTTTGGCAGGCTGTAGCCTGCGCTTCCCTGTGTTGGTCTTAAGCTGTTTTATTGGGAGAGTGCAGACTAGGTCTTGGCCTCTTAAAGAGCCAGCACGTGCATGTTCTAATTCTTCCCCAGTCTATGGCTGGCTGTTTCTAGGTATTTAGGGCACCTTCCCCAGGGGGAGAGTGTCTGGGCTTTAGGTTCTTTGCTTTAGATTCTTAGCTTAGCTTAGCTATTTTAACCAGTAAATGTGTGCAATTCTGACCATCTACAGTCGTGGCCAAAAGTTTTGAGAATTAGATAAATATTGGAAATTGGAAAAGTTGCTGCTTAAGTTTTTATAATAGCAATTTGCATATACTCCAGAATGTTATGAAGAGTGATCAGATGAATTGCATAGTCCTTCTTTGTCATGAAAATTAACTTAATCCAAAAAAAACCTTTCCACTGCATTTTATTGCTGTTATTAAAGGACCTGCTGAGATCATTTCAGTAATCTTCTTGTTAACTCAGGTGAGAATGTTGACGAGCACAAGGCTGGAGATCATTATGTCAGGCTGATTGGGTTAAAATGGCAGACTTGACATGTTAAAAGGAGGGTGATGCTTGAAATCATTGTTCTTCCATTGTTAACCATGGTGACCTGCAAAGAAACGCGTGCAGCCATCATTGTGTTGCATAAAAATGGCTTCACAGGCAAGGATATTGTGGCTACTAAGATTGCACCTCAATCAACAATTTATGGGATCATCAAGAACTTCAAGGAAAGAGGTTCAATTCTTGTTAAGAAGGCTTCAGGGCGTCCAAGAAAGTCCAGCATGCGCCAGGATCGTCTCCTAAAGAGGATTCAGCTGCGGGATCGGAGTGCCACCAGTGCAGAGCTTGCTCAGGAATGGCAGCAGGCAGGTGTGAGCGCATCTGCATGCACAGTGAGGCGGAGACTTTTGGAAGATGGCCTGGTGTCAAGAAGGCCAGCAAAGAAGCCACTTCTCTAAAAAAAAACATCAGGGACAGATTGATCTTCTGCAGAAAGTATGGTGAATGGACTGCTGAGGACTGGGGCAAAGTCATATTCTCCGATGAAGCCCCTTTCCGATTGTTTGGGGCATCTGGAAAAAGGCTTGTCCAGAGAAGAAAAGGTGAGCGCTACCATCAGTCCTGTGTCATGCCAACAGTAAAGCATCCTGAGACCATTCATTTGTGGGGTTGCTTCTCATCCAAGGGAGTGGGCTCACTCACAATTTTGCCCCAAAACACAGCCATGAATAAAGAATGGTACCAAAACACCCTCCAACACCAACTTCTTCCAACAATCCAACAACAGTTTGGTGAAGAACAATGCTTTTTCCAGCACGATGGAGCACCGTGCCATAAGGCAAAAGTGATAACTAAGTGGCTCGGGGACCAAAACGTTGACATTTTGGGTCCATGGCCTGGAAACTCCCCAGATCTTAATCCCATTGAGAACTTGTGGTCAATCCTCAAGAGGCGGGTGGACAAACAAAAACCCACTAATTCTGACAAACTCCAAGAAGTGATTATGAAACAATGGGTTGCTACCAGTTAGGAATTGGCCCAGAAGTTGATTGAGAGCATGCCCAGTCGAATTGCAGAGGTCCTGAAAAAGGGCCAACACTGCAAATACTGACTCTTTGCATAAATGTCATGTAATTGTCGATAAAAGCCTTTGAAACGTATGAAGTGCGTGTAATTATATTTCACTACATCACAGAGACAACTGAAACAAAGATCTAAAAGCAGTTTAGCAGCAAACTTTGTGAAAACTAATATTTGTGTCATTCTCAAAACTTTTGGCCACGACTGTACTTGTGTACCGAACCTCTGCCTGTTAACTGATTCTGACACTTTGCTACCTGCTCTGACCTTATCCTGTTTACCATGTTGATCCCCAGCTGCCAGCCCTTACATGAGACCTGTTTTTTACGTACACGCTCTGCATAGCCTGACCTTGGCTTGTTTCTGACTACGAGCATTGCCTGAATCCTTGGTGCTTTGCAACGGTGTCTCTGACCCCCATGGGTCAGCTGCCAACTTCACAGGGACTAGTCTAGGAGGTACCTGGTGGATCTCCTGCAGTGAAGACCAGATCCCTGTTAAAATATAAAATACCCCTTCTTTGTGGCCTCAGTAGATGCCCCTATAGTGCCCACCAATAACGTGCCAGTAACAAGTGCCCTCAATAACGTGCCAGTAACAAGAGCCCCCCATCACGTGCCAGTAACAAGAGCCCCCCATCACGTGCCAGTAACAAGAGCCCCCCCATCACGTGCCAGTAATAAGCCCCCATCATGTGCCAGTAATAAGCCCCCCATCATGTGCCAGTAATAAGCCCCCATCATGTGCCAGTAATAAGCCCCCCATCATGTGCCAGTAATAAGCCCCCATCATGTGCCAGTAATAAGCCCCCATCATGTGCCAGTAATAAGCCCCTCATCATGTGCCTGTAATAGGCCCCCATCATGTGCCTGTAATTAGCCCCCATCATGTGCCAGTAATAAGCCCCATCATGTGCCAGTAATAAGCCCCCATCATGTGCCAGTAATAAGCCCCTTATCATGTGCCTGTAATAAGCCCCCATCATGTGCCAGTAATAAGACCCCCATCATGTGCCTGTAATTAGCCCCCATCATGTGCCAGTAATAAGTCCCCCCTTATTGTGCCAGTAACAAGTCCCCCCTTATTGTGCCAGTAACAAGTCCCCCCTTATTGTGCCAGTAACAAGTCCCCCCTTATTGTGCCAGTAACAAGGCCCCCCTTATTGTGCCAGTAACAAGGCCCCCCTTATTGTGCCAGTAACAAGGCCCCCCTTATTGTGCCAGTAACAAGATTGTAAAAAAAAACCACATACTTACCTCCATGTCAGCGATGCCGGCAGCCTATCAGAGGAAGGGGAAGGGACACGCCTCTCCCTCCCCTGCACCGCCGCAGCACAGGCAGATTACTATGGAGATGAGCGCAATGGAAGCGCTCATCTCCCTGTACCCGGCTGCGGCGGCTCACTTTGGGGGGGGGGGGGCATTTTAGTTGGGGGGGGGGGGCGACGCCACTGCTTCATTCACTGAAGGGGTGACTGCTGAAAGGAGTTAATAACTACTGTGAAGGCCCCCGATGCCAATGAGGGCGTGGCTTCATGGGGTGGGGGCATGGCTTCACGTGGGCTCGTGCCCCAGATGTCTTCAGACCCTAGCAACGCCCCTGATTAAGGGGTTAAAGAACCTGATTTACTAATCCTATAGATGGTGTAAACGTACATAGCTGTCTAGACCTGCACCAGATTTATCACAGCTTTTGTCTAAAGCCTCATTCACATGTCCATGTTCAAATCCGTTAGAAGGAGGTCAGTTATGCATCCATGAAGGATCCGCTTTTGGTCCGTGCTAAAACACTGATGTGTGAATACACACTTTAAAATGAAAGGGGACATGTGCTGTCCATGGAGAACACGTACTGAACATGTCCGTGGAACACTGATGTGTGAATGAGGCTTAATGCTGGGTTCCTTCCCAACAATTGCCTCCTGCTCGTTAGTGGAGGTAAAGCACCTCCATTGTGGGGGTAGATGGGATGACTACTGCTACCCCCAACATGATATGCGCAGACACATAGTAAATCTGGGCCAAAGTTTTTTCTGCAATTGTATAAGGCCTCTTTCAGACGGGCGTTGCGGGAAAAGGTGCGGGTGCGTTACGGGAACACCCGCGATTTTTCCGCGCGAGTGCAAAAGATTGTAATGCGTTTTGCACTCGCGTGAGAAAAATCGCGCATGTTTGGTACCCAAACCCGAACTTCTTCACAGAAGTTCGGGCTTGGGATAGGGGTTGTGTAGATTGTATTATTTTCCCTTATAACATGGTTATAAGGGAAAATAATAGCATTCTGAATACAGAATGCATAGTACAATAGGGCTGGAGGGGTTAAAAAAAAATTCAAAATAATTTAACTCACCTTAATCCATTTGCTCATGCTGCCCGGCATCTCCTTCTGTCTCCTTTGCTGAACAGGACCTGTGGTGACGTCACTTAGGTCATCACATGATCCATCACCATGGTAAAAGATCATGTGATGACCGGAGTGACATCACCACAGGTCCTGTTCAGTAAAGGAGACAGAAGGAGATGCCGGGCAGCGCGAGCAAGTGGATTAAGGTGAGTTAAATATTATTATTTTTTTAACCCCTCCAGCGCTATTTTACTAGTATACTATTTACTGTATTCAGAATGCTATTATTTTCCCTTATAACCATGTTATAAGGTAAAATAATAATGATCGGTTCCCCATCCCGATCGTCTCCTAGCAACCGTGCGTGAAAATCGCACCGCATCCGCACTTGCTTGCGGATGCCTGCGATTTTCACGCAACCCTATTCACTCCTATGGGGCCTGCGTTGCGTGAAAAACGCAGAATATAGAGCATGCTGCGATTTTCACACAACGCACAAGTGATGCGTGAAAATCACCGCTCATGTGAACAGCCCCATAGAAATTAATGGGTCGGTATTCAGTGCAGGTGCAATGCGTTCAACTCGCGCATCGCCTCCGTGCGGAATACTCGCCAGTGTGAAAGGGGCCTAAGGGTACGGCCATACTGTCAGGGTTCCCAATGCAGTTGTTGAAGTCAAAATAAGGAGTGTATCATAAAAGAAGAGAAAGTATTAAGGACAGATCCTACTTCTCTTTTTTTTTTTATTTACTCCTGGTTTTGGCTCCTAAAACTGCATCAGGAAACCTGACCGTGAGGCTGTACCCTTTGACTGCTAAACCAGAGATAAGGTAAAGTCCACCCAGAGTAAACCCTTGCTTGCCTGATGAGGACAGCTCAGCCCTGTTTCACATTGACACATGTCAGTATCTGCTAGGAAAGGTTGGGGAAGTCCTGGGATTAGCCTGCACATTTCACTATATAAAGCCAGGGCTGCTCTACACAGCTAGTTAGCCTCATCCTCAGCAGCAGCAGCAGACGCAGCTCAGCAATTACACACTGCAGCCACTAGGGAGCATCATCATGAGACCAGCAGTACTCAGCAACCAGCCTACACTATGGAGTAAGTCTCTGCCTTTACCCTCCGCTCATGTGTGTGTGTGTGCACTATATGGTCTACTACAGGGGTCAGCAATACTTCAGCACAACAGCTGTTGTGAAACTACAACTCCCAGCATCTTCCATTCTGTGATTTTTGAGAACAGCTGAGCAAGTCTGCATGCTGGGGGTTGTAGTTTCACAACACAAGTATATAAATATATACTTATAATGTATGTCAAATTCCTATAATATAGCTGTACAGTATATGGTACATAGATATAAATGTATTTATTCTTATTGTATAATATTATAGATGAGTGTGTGTGTGTGTGTGTGTGTATATGTATATAATTGTATAATATGTAAAGAAAAATGTTTATAGAAATAATCAAATAAGGGTACTTTCACACTAGCATTTTTCTTTTGTGGCACTGAGTTCCGTCAAAAGAACTCAATGCCGGAAAAGAACTGATCAGGCATATCCCTATGGATTCTGAATGGAGAGTAATCCGTTCAGGATGCATCAGCATGTCTTCTGTTCAGTCATTTTGACTGATCAGGCAAAAGATAAAACCGCAGCATGCCACGGTTTTATCTCTGGCGAAAAAAAACTGAAGACTTGCCTAAATGCCGGATCCGGCATCTTTTTCCATAGAAATGTATTAGTGCCACACCCGGTATTCAAAATACCGGAATGCCAGATCCGTCCTTCCGCAGACCGAAAAAAAGGTGAAAAAAATAAATGCCGGATGACACCGGAAAGACGGATCTGGCATTTCAATGCATTTTTCTGACTGATCAAGCATTTTTAAGACTGATCAGGATCCTGATCAGTCTTACAAATGCAATCAGTTGGCGTACTTTTTGCCGGATCCGGCAGGCAGTTCCGGTGACGGAACTGCTTGCGGGATCACTCTGCCGCAAGTGTGAAAGACGCCTAAGTGAGCTCCCTAGGGTAAATTACTACAGTTTAGGGGCTCCAGCTCACACCTCCTGAAATTAACAATGATAGGAACAATGTAATATGGTTTCTATTAGAGGGTTAAGTATGCTCTGGATTCAGGAACAATAATCCAGTGTGATCTTAAGCAGTAATTACTGCATTATAGAAGTTATTGTGATATGATGCACAAAAAATAACAAGAAAAGTTATTACTGACAAGGCATGTGACTTCAGAAAAGATACCTAGGATTGTAGTATATTTAATGCGAAACTTCAAGAAAATAGTCACTGTTGTGTATGCTGTGAATAAATGTACATATTGGACAGAATAGGTAGAGAGATAGATAGATAGATAGATAGATAGATAGATAGATATAGATAGATAGATAGATAGATAGATAGATAGATAGATAGATAGATAGTAACATAGTACATAAGGACCAAAAAAGACATTTGTCCATCCAGTTCAGCCTGTTATCCTGCAAGTTGATCCAGAGAAAGGTGGATCATATCTTTATTTTTCACTATATTTTTGTTCAACTCATTACAAAAAACTGAATATTGCAAGTTGGATTTTAGATAAATTCTAATATCCTACAAGCGTCACTGCCCCCTATAAAGAGCTAATCATCGTGGGTCATTAATATTCTAAGTACAAAAATATAGTTTATTAGCTCACGAGCTTTAGGGTTCCCTTACACATCTTTTTCTGTTTAAAAACATGTTTAAAAAAACATGAATATCAAGTGCTTTAGTGGTGCTTTCTTTACCGAACATTGAATAAGAATGAATTAAAAAGGGAAGAACATGTTTTCCCTATTACTGAATAACTACCAGAAGAAAAATCCTCTTTTACTGAATAACTACCAATAAGAAATGATTGTTGTTACTGTACACTGCAAGATTTTCACTCTGATTGGCCATATTACTTATAGACAGCTTTAGTACCACTTCTAGTTTCTGTAACAGTTTCTGTACTTTTTACTATATGGCATTGGTGTGGGCTAAATCCCTTTAAAGAGACTGTGTAGGATTAGAACAATTCAGTTTAGAGCAATTCCTGTTCATGGGCTTTGTTTCATATTATGGTTCATCTCTGTTTAAAAGACAGAAGGACTCCACAATGCTGAAAAATCAGGCACCGCCCGTAGACAAGACCAGCACTGCATTTGGAAGGAAAAAAAAGTTCATATTTTTTTGTAAATGTAGACAACCCTTATAAGTTTAATGATGAATGTAGAGGAGACAATTCTGCAGCTGATTGTCGGGAAGGAAGCGTTCCTTCCCGACAGTCGGCTGCTCATTTAGTGAAGGAGACCACTGCATTTACGTGCAGCGATCTCCTTCACTGTATGAAGACGAGGGATCGCTATTGCTATCCCTCTTCCTCATACAGATTCATGGTTTCTGAGCAGCAGATTGCTGTTTAGACCACATTCTGCTGCCCAGAAGCCATGATCGGTGGTGCCTTCGTGAACAACAGGGTCACCCGATGAACAAGCGTTTCATTCGTTCATCGGGTGATCGGCGGACCATTTACATGCGAAAGACTTTCACAGGAACGGACATTCCCAATAATCTGCCTGATTCTCAGGCCGTCAAAATGCAACTTAAAGAGGACCTTTCACCTGTATAAACTATGTGAACCAAGTATGCTGCCATATAGAGCGGCGCCCGGGGATCTCACTGCACTTACTATTATCCCCGGGCGCCGCTCCGTTCTCCCGTTATGCCCTCCGGTACCTTAGCTTTTTTTCTCCCAGGCTGTGAACTGTGCGCTGCGATTGGCCAGCGCTGCAGCCTAGGAGAAGGAGACGCCCACAGGACAAGGGAAGACCCGCCTACTATAACTTAAAAAGCAAAGGTACCGGAGCCTATAACGGGAGAATGGAGCGGCGCCTGGGGATAATAGTAAGTGCAGTGAGATCCCCGGGCGCCGCTCTATATGGCAGCATACTCAGTTCACATAGTTTATACAGGTGAAAGGTCCTCTTTAAGTCATTATTTTTGTAAATGTGTTTATAGACATTGATAACCTTGATAACCTTCCCCTATCACCTGCAGGCTGCTGCGTCATCTGGATGCTTGTGATGAATAGTCAGTCATTGGTTGTAGACAGCAAACCAGTTCATCATCCCATTGACTTTGTGAGGTGTTATAATATCTCCAGGAACTTAGTGAATGTCATCAACGAGGCCATTCTAAAGCTACAGGTAAGTACTAAAACAAATGTCACATATATTTTATATACAGTACAGACCAAAAAGTTTGGACACACCTTCTCATTCAAAGAGTTTTCTTTATTTTCATGACTATGAAGGCATCAAAACTATGAATTAACACATGTGGAATTATATACATAACAAACAAGTGTGAAACAACTGAAAATATGTCATAGTCTAGGTTCTTCAAAGTAGCCACCTTTTGCTTTGATTACTGCTTTGCACACTCTTGGCATTCTCTTGATGAGCTTCAAGAGGTAGTCCCCTGAAATGGTCTTCCAACAGTCTTGAAGGAGTTCCCAGAGATGCTTAGCACTTGTTGGCCCTTTTGCCTTCACTCTGCGGTCCAGCTCACCCCAAACCATCTCGATTGGGTTCAGGTCCGGTGACTGTGGAGGCCAGGTTATCTGCCGCAGCACCCCATCACTCTCCTTCATGGTCAAATAGCCCTTACTTTCAAAGTTTTCCCAATTTTTCGGCTGACTGACCTTCATTTCTTAAAGTAATGATGGCCACTCGTTTTTCTTTACTTAGCTGCTTTTTTCTTGCCATAATACAAATTCTAACAGTCTATTCAGTAGGACTATCAGCTGTGTATCCACCTGACTTCTCCTCAACGCAACTGATGGTCCCAACCCCATTTATAAGGCAAGAAATCCCACATATTAAACCTGACAGGGCACACCTGTGAAGTGAAAACCATTTCAGGGGTCTACCTCTTGAAGCTCATCAAGAGAATGCCAAGAGTGTGCAAAGCAGTAATCAAAGCAAAAGGTGGCTACTTTGAAGAACCTAGAATATGACATATTTTCAGTTGTTTCACACTTGTTTGTTATGAATATAATGCCACATGTGTTAATTCATAGTTTTGATGCCTTCAGTGTGAATCTACAATTTTCATAGTCATGAAAATAAAGAAAACTCTTTGAATGAGAAGGTGTGTCCAAACTTTTGGTCTGTACTGTATGTCTTGCTCTTTATATTATAAATCATTTATCTATACTGTAACCAAATCCAAGGAAATACTCTGTTTGCACTGAAAGTCTTTTTATACTAAAGGTTCCCACACATAGATAAGGGGCAACCAAAAGGTCTGCAGAAATCACCCTGTGAAAACCCTTCTAAGATTTATCATTGTTTGGTTCTTGCCCTGAACTGTAGAAGAAAGATCTAATATCTATAGGAAGCTAACAAATTGTTCAGCATGCCCTTGTAGGCACAGGCGGACTAGGAACTTAAAGTGGCCCTGGAAAAAAATAAAAGTGGTCCCAATATTGTAGGTACTGTAGGTGCAAATTGACAGAATATGAGGCAGCACAAGTAGATGGAGCCAATACAAGTTGGTAGGGTCAGTGATACCATAGTGTAGCACGGAATACCATTCCACAGAACCAAATACCACAGTACAGAACAAAATACCTCCCACAAATCTTGTCCCACTGTGGTTGCCATTAATAGCTATTACGTTTATCCTTCTCCTGCAATTGTCTCTAATATTGAGCAGAAGCCTAGGAGGTGAGATGTGGGTCACAACACCAAGCCAGCCCTACCTTCAGCATGCTGCCTGGACTTCTTCTAATAATGACCCCTGTAGTTACCCAGGTAATATGTACCCAGCCAGCGGCAGTGAGGAGGGCTCAGATGGCCCTATGGGCATCAGCCCACTGGGAAATTCCCTGTAGGGTCAATGGCCAGTGCCCTGCTTGTAGGGACCAAGAAGGTTGGCCACATTTTAATATGCAGCAGATCCCATTGTTTAAAATTAGCAGAAGAGTCTGACATGTGCGCTCCCTTTATTATCCATAAAGGCTTATCCCATGAAGCCAACATCTGTCTATATGCTCTATTGGGGCATATGGACATCACGAGGGTATGAGTGGCCCCCATTTTGGCAGACAAGCCATTGTTGTAGTATAATTTATATTAAATACCAGGAGCTGGTCACTGATCTGATAAGACAACCCATTCAAAGAGATCTTTACATCAATTCCAGTTTAACCTATTTGGCCAAATTAATTTATGATCCTGTATTGTTTTTCATTCCATCTAAAGACCCCTTTACATGAGACAATTTAGAAGATGATTGTTGGGAAGGAAGTATTTCTTCCTGACAGGCGCCTGCTGATTTACATGCAGCAATCTCCTTCACAGTATGGGGAGGAGCAATCGCCAATGCCATCACTCGTTTCCATACATAATCATTGTTTGCTGGCAGCAGAGCATGTTTAGACAATTTAGGTACCTGCATGAACAATCCTATTACCCAATGAATAAGCATTTTGCTTGTTCACAGAGTAATCGGTGGCACCTTTACACCACCAAATAACCGCTAATGAGCGTTCATATGAACGCTTGTTAACGATTATCTGGCCAATTCTCGGCCTGTGTAAAGTGGCTCAAATGCTGTACATCTAAAGATATGCTACTGGCATCACTGTATTTATGTTTTCTTGCTGTAGACATTGAGACTTTTTATAGCAATTTATTTTTTATTAAAGATTTACATGTAAGCAATATAAAAATAACAAATGGGAAGAAGTAAAACAAAACAGCAACCATCAATGAAAATTAGCAGTCATTACATATTATCTGGACTCTGAGAATGGTATTCAGTTAGTTTTCAAACTTACGTGTTAGATAATTTTTTGATGGTCAGATTTAAATGGGGGAACTGGACAAGACCTCTTCTAAACTGGGTAACAGTATCAGAAATTCCTCATAATGGTCTGCCAACATAGATGTAAATTTTCCATGTACCAATTCAAAAAACTCTTTGACCTCAGAGCCGTTAGGCACACTGAGTTCCTCTTTGAGTTGGAGTGCACTACTCTAGGAATAGAGTCCTTCCAAATCAACTGAAAAGACATTAGTTGAATTACGGTATTCTTAGCATATGTCCTGAGACTAAGATTGGAAGAGCTCCAAGGAGATATTGGAGTTTTAGTAGCACAATAATGACAAACTCCTACTCTACTTTATACTTCAATAACTATCAGCCCCTTCTCTGTCAACTGAGACTACTTCTGGAAAGTTGGAGTTGCTACCACATCTCATGGAATGGTAGAGTTAAAGGAGTTAGACACTTTATTTTTTAACTGTATACCTCTGAATCCATATGATCATTGTATTGCATTTGCTAATACATCTTTATTTCATCTTATGGACCATTTTCTAAATTAATAATTTACCCCAAACCCCCTTCCCCCGCTTAGCTAGTTTACTGTGCCGATCATGTTCATGTGAAGGCTGCAGATGGAGGGTCATGTGACCAAAGACATAACGATGCCTCCTCCATTGAAACACAGTGCACCTGCCATCTTTGCATGCCAGGTCCTGAATGTCAGAAGTTGAACGCACTGTGTTTCAATGAAGGAGGTATGATTATATGTTTAGTCACATCCTCCTCCTACTCTGCAGCTTTCTTATGGATGGGAGCACCATTTAAATTGAACAGTAGGCTGGCTGAGCAAGGGGTGACTTCAACAATCTAGAAAACACTCCATGTATTGCTAAGTGCCTTATAATCCACATTATGATTCACAGGCATGCAGTTGAAAAACCATGGACAACCCCTCAATCATTCCATTTGATTGTGTAGGGGCTCCAACTTTCCAGAAGTAGTCTCAGTTTAAAGAGAACAGGCAGATAGTAATAGGAGTATAAAGATGAGTAAGAGTTTGTTAGGTGGATGCCCATATAGTCAAGTGTCACGGTGGGGAGTGGGGGGAGTGGGGGAAACCCCCACCGTACAATGTTATACAGACTGACAAGCAACTAGGCCAGAGGCTGGGATAAGGGATCTGGTCACCTCCTATTGCATCCCTAACCCTTGCCTCAACTCCTCACCGTATGAGCGGACCTGGATGGTAGCACGGCTCATACCCAGGAAACCTAGGACACTGAGTCGCCCTGATAGTCCCTCAAATAGAGAAAGGGGATGAGACGACCTGTTCATCCCAGACATGGATGAACAGGAGTCTCACTGGCCTAGCTGCCTGGGAAGGGACAGACAGTGCACAGCTACTGGATCGGTAAGTAAAAGCCCCGAACAATACACACTTACCTGCCGCTGCAACCACAACGACTGGACCCCATGCGGATGTACTGGAACCTGTTCACTTCACAGCACAAAACACAAACACGGAAACCAGAAACTGCTTGGACCCCCACGCGGATAGGATGCAGCAGAGCTGCACACTGACTAGTGGTTCCCCCTCCGGGGAACCCTGAGACCCCCTTCCGGAGGCACAGACAAACAAGGGGATGTCTAGCAACCATGCCAGGCATTACACCAAACATACTAGACATAGAACACCAAACTAGATATAACAACAAATCCCCAAAAACAAACCCACACCAAACATAACGACAGGTAAGGTAGGGAACAAGGAGGAGAACATAAGACATCGCTAAAGACCTTGATGTTCCACAAGGAGGCCCTCACGGACTGGTGAAACATTCAGAGGGGAGCAAAGCTCCTTCTCCTACAAAGGCAGACAACAACTGACCTGTAGCTCACAACTTAAACATAAGAAGAGCCATGAGGCCACACCCAGCTCCACATTGCACACACCTTAACCCCGTACACACCAAAATGGGAAGGAACACCAGACTAAAAGGGGAAGTGACCAAACATGCTAAAACAACACGGTGCCACCGGCAACAAGCATGCATGGCACAAGTGTCACGGTCCACTACCACCAGACCATGACACAGCCGTGACATCAAGATTCCCTGTTGGCCTCTGTAATGCGAAATTGGATTCAAGTTGTGTGACGTGTGACAAACATTGGCAAAAGAGTAAGGCTGAGGGCTTTAGATTTACAGTTATTGATAGTGAGACCAAAGCCTGGACAGTTCTGACAGAAACTCAGGGATGGATACTTGATGGAAGGACAAGAGCATTCGGATGTCACCTGAGAACATACATTATTTGTGATGCCCTTGATGCTGGGATTACTGCTAAGTCTTTTGTTTTATTTTTTCATTTATTTTTACTTATTCTTATGGCAAATTGTATTTAGTGAATGTGCACTTCCTCTTTTGTTACATGTGCTGTACATAAATACATTTATAAGACATATCAATTCCAATCAATCATGTACATTCCCCAATGCACCTCAGAGCTGTTTGTCCTCAACTCCCAGAATGCCCTGACAGTTGAATGCTGAATTTGGTATGCTAGAGAGCCATACGTTGGAAGCTGCTGATATAAAGCAGGATTACCAGGAAAGTGGAACTTTTAAATGGTCACTGTGCTTTTAACAAATTTTTAAAAATCAATAGTAGAGGTGAATATAAGAAACGCTGTGATATATCTTATCGAGAAAAATTCCTTGTTCTCCCTCTAGCAGCTCACTCTGCCTCATCTCTCAATATAATTCTACAGGGAGTGCAGAATTATTAGGCAAGTTGTATTTTTGAGGATTAATTTTATTATTGAACAACAACCATGTTCTCAATGAACCCAAAAAACTCATTAATATCAAAGCTGAATATTTTTGGAAGTAGTTTTTAGTTTGTTTTTAGTTTTAGCTATTTTAGGGGGATATCTGTGTGTGCAGGTGACTATTACTGTGCATAATTATTAGGCAACTTAACAAAAAACAAATATATACCCATTTCAATTATTTATTTTTACCAGTGAAACCAATATAACATCTCAACATTCACAAATATACATTTCTGACAGTCAAAAACAAAACAAAAACAAATCAGTGACCAATATAGCCACCTTTCTTTGCAAGGACACTCAAAAGCCTGCCATCCATGGATTCTGTCAGTGTTTTGATCTGTTCACCATCAACATTGCATGCAGCAGCAACCACAGCCTCCCAGACACTGTTCAGAGAGGTGTACTGTTTTCCCTCCTTGTAAATCTCACATTTGATGATGGACCACAGGTTCTCAATGGGGTTCAGATCAGGTAAACAAGGAGGCCATGTCATTAGATTTTCTTCTTTTATACCCTTTCTTGCCAGCCACGCTGTGGAGTACTTGGACGCGTGTGATGCAGCATTGTCCTGCATGAAAATCATGTTTTTCTTGAAGGATGCAGACTTCTTCCTGTACCACTGCTTGAAGAAGGTGTCTTCCAGAAACTGGCAGTAGGACTGGGAGTTGAGCTTGACTCCATCCTCAACCCGAAAAGGCCCCACAAGCTCATCTTTGATGATACCAGCCCAAACCAGTACTCCACCTCCACCTTGCTGGCGTCTGAGTCGGACTGGAGCTCTCTGCCCGTTACCAATCCAGCCACGGGCCCATCCATCTGGCCCATCAAGACTCACTCTCATTTCATCAGTCCATAAAACCTTAGAAAAATCAGTCTTGAGATATTTCTTGGCCCAGTCTTGACGTTTCAGCTTGTGTGTCTTGTTCAGTGGTGGTCGTCTTTCAGCCTTTCTTACCTTGGCCATGTCTCTGAGTATTGCACACCTTGTGCTTTTGGGCACTCCAGTGATGTTGCAGCTCTAAAATATGGCCAAACTGGTGGCAAGTGGCATCTTGGCAGCTGCACGCTTGACTTTTCTCAGTTCATGGGCAGTTATTTTGCGCCTTGGTTTTTCCACACGCTTCTTGCGACCCTGTTGACTATTTTGAATGAAACGCTTGATTGTTCGATGATCGCGCTTCAGAAGCTTTGCAATTTTAAGAGTGCTGCATCCCTCTGCAAGATATCTCACTATTTTTGACTTTTCTGAGCCTGTCAAGTCCTTCTTTTGACCCATTTTGCCAAAGGAAAGGAAGTTGCCTAATAATTATGCACACCTAATATAGGGTGTTGATGTCATTAGACCACACCCCTTCTCATTACAGAGATGCACATCACCTAATATGCTTAATTGGTAGTAGGCTTTCGAGCCTATACAGCTTGGAGTAAGACAACATGCATAAAGAGGATGATGTGGTCAAAATACTCATTTGCCTAATAATTCTGCACGCAGTGTATGGACAGCATATCTATGTGTGTCTCTCTGTACTTCCTCCTGCCTCTTTCTCACCATTCCCCTCTCCATCAACTTTCAAGGGAAGAATGTCTGTGTCTCTCTGCACTTCCTCCCCTCCTCCTGACCGCTCCCTCTTCATAGACTTCTATGGCAGAATGTAATTTGATCTTCAGTGAGATAATCTCAGGGGAGATGTTGAGAAAAAAGCGTTCTTCTCTGATAAGATATATTATCAAGTTTAGTATGTTCCCTTATAGTATTAATTTATGCAAAGGACTGTGACCATTTAGACTGTACAAATTTTTCAGTACACCTTTTCTACCATTTAGAGTTGTCTCATACCCTTATGATCTATAAAAATGGAGGACCCATATTTTTTTTATTAATATCAAAAAGCTGCATCTGATTTGGCCAGCATTAGAAAACAGTATTTTATTTGACTTTATTAGAAAATACTTTTTTTCTGTTTGTGTAAAGCGACTGGAACATGTAACATGGTTGTGTTTTTATTGTGGGCAGTCTAAGGCACACTTGTGCAATATTCATGCTGTCTAATCAGCACCTTGATATGCCACACCTGTGAGGTGGGATGGATTATCTCGGCAAAGGAGAAGTGCTCACTAACACAGATTTAGACAGATTTGAGAGTAATGGGTCTTTTGTGTATGTAGAAAATGTTTCAGATCTTTGAGTTCAGCTCATGCAAAATGGGAGCAAATCCAAAAGTGTTGCATTTATATGTTTGTTCAGTGTATTTGTACAATATACATGTGTAATTTGAATTTCTGATATGATATGCCTTATATGATCAAATATCAATTGTCACTGTAGGATGATCTAGTTGGAGTGTTAAACTGTTCCTATGGAGTAGTTGCTATTGAAGATGTGACAGCAAACACAATGAATACAGTAAAAGCATGTCTCCCCAGAATGCATTCCCAGGTAAGAGCCTTACACTTCAATCATCTTTACAATGAAGTGGTTTATTCTTCTATAATCAGGTTTCATCATTGGTCTGGTCTTTGCTAACATACTCACTGAACTATACTGCCGTGTCCATCTACTTCATTTCTTTTCAACTGCAGCCTCATTGCAATGTCTTTAGTCATGGTCTTGAGCACATCTATTAAAATATTGGGGGAGATTGATAAAAACTGGTGTAAAGGAAAACTGGCTTAGTTGCCCATAGCAACCAATCAAATTCCACCTTTCATTTTTCATAGCTACTTTGAAAAATAAAAGGTGGAATCTAATTGGTTTCTATGGGCAACAAAGTCAGTTTTCCTTTACCCCAGTTTTCATAAATCTCCCCCATTGTGTATATGCTCTGAC
This sequence comes from Bufo bufo, assembly GCF_905171765.1. NCBI lineage: Eukaryota > Metazoa > Chordata > Amphibia > Anura > Bufonidae > Bufo > Bufo bufo. The sequence continues at coordinate 183,492,194 of NC_053392.1, forward strand.
AATATAATTTTCTGATTTGTCAGTAGTTTTAGGTGGAAATTAACATGACCAGTCCCCTGAAAACAAGAATATTAAATGGGTTTTCCAAGACATTAATACCGATGCCCTCCATCAATATCAGATTGGTAGGGGTCTGACTCCTGGAAACCTCACTCAGATGTTTGAAGGAGCAACAGTGTCTGGTCCATCACCACCGTCGCTTCATTATCAGGCACAGTGCTATAGTAACATAGTAACATAGTATACAAGGCCGAAAAAAGACATTTGTCCATCCAGTTCGGCCTGTTATCCTGCAAGTTGATCTAGAGGAAGGCAAAAAAAAACTGTGAGGTAGAAGCCAATTTTCCTCACTTTAGGGGAATAAAAAATTCCTTCCCGACTCCAATCAGGCAAAAAGAATAACTCCATGAATCAACGACCCCTCTCTAGTAGCTATAGCCTGTAATATTATTACACTCCAGAAATACATCCAGGCCCCTCTTGAATTCCTTTATTGTACTCACCATCACCACCTTCTCAGGCAGAGAGTTCCATAGTCTCACTGCTCTTACCATAAAGAATCCTCTTCTATGTTTGTGTACAAACCTTCTTACCTCCAGACGCAGAGGATGTCCCCTCGTCACAGTCACAGTCCTGGGGATAAATAGATGATGGGATAGATCTCTGTACTGACCCCTGATATATTTATACATATTAATTAGATCTCACCTCCGTCGTCTTTTTTCTAACGTGAATAACCCTAATTTTGATAATCTTTCAGGGTACTGTAGTTGCCCCATTCCAGTTATTACTTTAGTTGCCCTCCTCTGGACCCTCTCCAGCTCTGCTATGTCTGCCTTGTTCACTGGAGCCCAGAACTGTACACAGTACTCCATGTGTGGTCTGACTAGTGATTTGTAAAGTAGTAGGAATATGTTCTCATCACGGGCATCTATGCCCCTTTTGATGCAACCCATTATCTTATTGGCCTTGCCAGCAGCTGCCTGACACTGTTTTTTGCAGCTTAGGCTACTTTCACACCTGCGTTCAGGTGTCCGCTCGTGAGCTCCGTTTGAAGGGGCTCACAAGCGGCCCTGAACGCAGCCGTCCGGACCTAATGCATTCTCAGTGGAGGTGGATCCACTGAGAATGCATCCGTCTGCCAGCGTTCAGCCTCCGCTCCGCTCAGTGAGCGGACACCTGAACGCTGCTTGCAGCGTTCGGGTGTCCGCCTGCCTGGCCGTGCGGAGGCGAGCGGATCCGTCCAGACTTACAATGTAAGTGAATGGGGACGGATCCGTTTGAAGATGGCACTATATGGCTCAATCTTCAAACGGATCCGCCCCCATTGACTTTCAATGTAAAGTCTGGACGGATCCGCTCAGGCTACTTTCACACTTAGAAATTTTTCTAAGTTATAATGCAGACGGATCTGTTCTGAACGGATGCAAACGTCTGCATTATAGGAGCGGATCCGTCTGATGAAACATCAGACGGACCCGCTCCGAACGCTAGTGTGAAAGTAGCCTTAGTTTGCTGTTTATTAAAATTCCTAGATCCTTTTCCATGTCAGTGTTACCGAGTGTTTTACCATTTAGTATGTACATTCTGTAGTTGCTGTGTAGGGTGCTACACATAGCTCTGTGCCATTCTCTTGAATGAGATGGAGCTGGTGTAGACTGCAGTACCACATACAGCCACTACTAAATCTGTGGCACTGTGCCAGGTAAAGAATGAAGAGGTTGCTACAGTATGCCCAAGCGCAGCAATCCCTTCAAACTGGTGGGGGTCCAACTACTGACACCCCAAATGATCTGATTTTGATGGCCTATCCTAATAATAGACAATCAATTAAAGTCTCAGACAACCCTATATAAAGCATTATCTGCTTTGGACAATCCATGACATTTTGTTAGAAAATGTCCCTAAAAAAATAAGCTTATCACAGGTTGTCCAGCTTTTGGAAGTCATGGCCAGCTGCTGTAATTAGTTAGTGAAGTACTCTTAGATTGGGCCAAGAGGACGCAGATTAAAAGTGAGGATTAAACTGAACAGGCCTGCTTGTGGAGAAGTAGGACCAGGACAAACAAAGAGTATATAGATAAAGTAGTACCACAGCGCTTCCACATTGATTTGCCCTGCTGACCCCGTGCAGAATGAGAAATCCCTGCAAAAAAGACTCTAGGCCATGGAGTAGCCTTCACTAAATTGCCAACCAAAAATAGCTAATGTAATATTGTGCTAGCATGCCACCAGTGAGAGGGTCTCCACTCTGGAATCGAGAACTGTTTAGTATGGTTAAGCCTGGAACCATCCTGTAATCCGGGACACAAGTAGAGACTGCATAGCCAGGGGGATTTGTTCCTGTTCTCTGGGCAGGACCTTGTATGAACTGGTGAATCTGCTTTGTTGTATTGTGAGAAAATTGCATGAACTTGGCTGTTTAGGTGACTGTCTCCTGTGAGACAACCACTGAGAGGTCCTGTCCTGACCTCTCCTCCTCCAACAGGAGCACACAGCATTATACTGATTTATAATGCTGTGACTTGAGAGTCCTGGAATCTATTGTATTACACTGACAGCATTATGTCATTGTAATTCAGTAGATTTCAGGACTCTAAAGGTTATACTGCATTATAAATCAGTATAATGCTCTGAGATCCTGTCAGGGGAGCGAGGTCAGGACAGGACCTCTCACTGACACTCACTACGAGTTCCTCGCATTCAACTCGCTTGTGTGTGTCTGGCCTTACACTGGTTGATGCTGAGACAAAGGGCCTTTCACAAGGACTAAAACAAAGTTAGGCTACTTTCACACTGGCGTTTCTGGGTCCACTTGTGAGATCCGTTTCAGGGCTCTCACAAGCGGCCCAAAATGGATCAGTTCAGCCCCAATGCATTCTGAATGGATAAGAATCCGTTCAGAATGCATCAATTTGGCCGCGTTTGGTCTCAGTTCCGCTTTTGAGGCAGACACTAAAACGCAGCTTGCAGCGTTTTGATGACCGCCTGACTATGCAGAGCCAAACGGATCCGTCCTGACTTACAATGTAAGTCAATAAGGATGGATCCGTTTTCACTGACACAATCTGGCCCAATAGAAAACGGATCCGTCCCCATTGACTTTCAATGGTGTTCAAGACGGATCCGTTTTGGCAATGTTAAAGATAACACAAACGGATCCGTTCTGAACGGATGCATGCGGTTGTATTATCGGTGCGGATCCGTCTGTGCAGATCCATGGCGGATCCGCAACAAACGCTAGTGTGAAAGTAGCCTTAGACACGAAATCTTTCCAAAACATTTCAGGGTCAAAGCATGAAGTTGTGACTCCTGGGCGGAAATGGCAAATTTGTAACGAGGCCCCTACCACTTGCCATTTCTACTCTTCATATGTAGCAGAAGGGTCTTTGGCCTCACTCATACACCTGGACTTGGGTTCATATATTTTCTTAGACACGATTACTTAGACATAAGGTAATAATTTATCTCTCATTTCAGATGTGTATCTGCTCACTAATGAACATCACAGAGGTTGATAAGGTATGTATACAACTGCTGCACAACAGATCATTACTGCCATCTGTGAGCAAGCAGAAGAATAACACTGCCATGTCTCCTCTCCACAGGACAAGTGCCTGACGGCAATCTCTTCTGACCTGAAACTCTACATGAAACAACTGCAAGGCCTGAATCCAACCCTTGACAAAACAGTTACGGACATGTTGCAGGTGAGTGTTACTCCACTCGTGTAACCATCTTTGTGGATGCTAGAACTGAGCAGATTAGAAACATACAGAAAAATGGCGTTATTTCAAACCCAGTTACAGCTGGTCTTTTTCAAGCTTGAAAAACATTAAGCTGTAACCAGGGGTTGAAACTGATAGAGTACTGATGAGGACCACCCCACATATAACACACGGCTTCCAGATATTCTCAGAAGTTTGTGCTGTCCTACACTTATCCATCATGATGACAACCCCTTTACATATCCCCTACATCAATGTTCCTCAACCTGTTTATCTCCAACTGTTGCAAACTACAACTCCCATCATGCCCTGATAGTAACAGCAGGATTACCTGCACAGTGGCCGCTACAGTGGAAAATTATGTCAAGATGATAACTGGATCAATAGTATATATACATCTACAGGGTGAGTCAAAAGTCGCATGACACCCTTTTATTTCAGAAACGAAAGGGAAAGTGAAATATCTGAATACCCCAGCAGGTATCAACACAGAAACTTGCAACATTCCCTGTGATGCACAGCTATTTGATGTGTTCAATGTGTTGTCCTTGGTGCTGAACACAGAACTTTGAACTTTGAAGTTTTGAACTTTCTGTGTTGATAACTTTTGAACCACAAGAGATATTGCAATTGTTTTCTGAGAAAATCCCGGTCTTCTTTGATATACTACACGACCTCCTTCCCATTGGAAAAATTTGACAGCTTTCAAGATGGTAGAAATGTTCTGAACATAGCCTAAAAGATAGGTTCCCCTTGCTGGGGTTTAGTTATAACTAAGAGTTCAGTTATAATGAGTGTTTATGACCTGTTACAAATAAGGGCTACAGACTGACCTGTCAGAGCAGTTCTCTGATGGGATTCGCTGTGAAGGGAAATCCTGCTAGTCTGCAAATACACAGAAACAGAAAGCCATACCAGAAAAGCTGCTAAAAATGTAAAAAAATTTACCAATGGAAAAAAGTTTTAGCCCAAAATGAGTAAAATGAATTAAAAAAATGCCCCAAAAGTTGTTCATAGACTTTAAGGCAGGCATCTCAAACTCGCGGCCCTCCAGCTGTTGTAAAACTACAACTCCCACAATGCCCTGCTGTAGGCTGATACCTGTAGGCTGTCCGGGCATGCTGGGAGTTGTAGTTTTGCAACAGCTGGAGGGCCGCGAGTTTGAGATGCCTGCTTTAAGGGAAAGTATCCTCAGAAACTGACCTGTTGTTTACAAGTTTCTGTTAATTTCTTTGTGATTTTACTCATTTTCAAAAATATTTTCCATATAAAAAAATATTGCTGTTTTCATTTTGGCCACTGAGCTTAGTAATAGGATAACAATTTTTAGCAGTCCCATCATAATCATCATAGGAAGGATTACAAATAAAATTAATATATTATAAAGCTGGAGGCAAATAACAAAACACCTACCACTGAAAAATAGTGGATGGACATAGCTCATTTCCTCCTCCCTCCCTGCACAATAAAATCTTCAAGGGACACAGAGCTAGAATGTCATGCTATTAGTACAGCTTACCAGCTGCTCAGGAAGGATTAATTAAAAAGTGAGAAAATAGAAACAGATGAGAAATCAAGAATATGGGTGTAAACCTATGGTGTCACCAATGGCCGGACAAGTTTGCCCAAAACTCTAGAGGCCATTGGTTGCCGCTGGTGGTTGTGGCTTGGCATGGGGTCTCCGGGAATTAAGAAAATTAAAATGCTTAAATATTACTTTATTATAAATATATTCCCAAATACCTTTCATTATTTATAATGGCTCGTTGTGTCTGAGCAGCAATCATTAGGAGAAATAAAATGGCCGCAGTCCTATTAGTACACACAAAACCTGTCCTAATCACACAGGACAAGTTACTTCACAACACTGAGGTAAAGATCTGCCTCATGCTCCTCTCTGCTTTACTTGTCAGGGATTATGATCCTGAATACAGATGATAAGAACTTTAGCTGAATCTCTGGGGAATTTAGTTCATGAGGAGACATGAAGTACAGAGAGAACGGACAGGAAAGGCTGTGGTAATGTGTTGCTGTGGTAATGGAGACTGCATACAAGTGCTGCTGCTCATTAGCCTCACCTCACCCTCCCCTTATGTCTCCTCATCATCTCCATTCCCACAGAGATTCACCTGTATTCAGGATCATGATTCCTGACAAGCAGAGCAGAGAGGAGGATGAGGCAGCACTATGGCTCATTGTGGTGAAGTAACTTGTCCTGTGTGATTAGGACAGGTTTTGTGTGTACTGATAGGACTACGGCCATTTTATTTCTCCTGATGATTGATCCCTAGACAAAATGAGCCATTATAAATAATGAAATGTATTTGTGAATATATTTATGATAAAATAATATTTAAGTATTTTAATTTTATTTATTCCTGGAGAACCCCTTTAATGAAACATTCTCATCAACAATGCATAACCAATTGGTGCAGAGTGACCCATTAAGAATTGGGCTGTGGGGCGATCTGCCTTTTAGTAGCATATATCTACACAAAAGGCTGTATGGCCTGTATGGCCTGTAGGTCAAAGCTATAGTTAGGGCATATACTAGCTAACATAAAGAGGTCTCTCTTAGGCCCATTTCATGTAACATTTTTTAATCCACCAAAAATGATCATAACGAGTATCTGATGGATATTTATCAGTACAATCATGGTAAAAATGGCGCCATATTTTGAATCCATTTTAATTATATTGGCATACTTATTGTAAATGTTTGACTAGTGACACTTACCATTACGGCTAACCATGACCATAATGTTGATCCTTTTGTGCTTTTAGTATCATAGCGCTTATTTCCACATATAAACCAACCTTATCCTGAAGAATTTGCTTTTAGCACTTAATGTTTCTCTATGTCCTTACTTAAAGGGGTTATCACATGATTAATGCAAAAAATTAAAATCAGACATCATATAGTATATGGCAATCTGCTTCTAACAAAGCTAGAACCAGCCCTGTACCTCATATAGGTCCAGAGATCTCCTCATGTATTGCTAGATTTATATCAAGCTGGCAGCTCAAGAGGAGTGTCCTTTCTGCTGCAGCTAAGGGGGCGTGTCCATGCTCTCCCTATCACAGCTCAAAAAGCAGTTGAAGGATGAAACTGAGCATGTGCGGCCTTGTCAGTGAGCAGGACAAAGAAAAAAGAAAAAGAACAATCAGCAGGTGGCGCTATACAGATCCATTTTATTGAATAACTCAGTGACTATACAACATTCTTAATTGCATCCAATTACAAAAGTATTCAGATCCAGGTGCTGGTCTGAAAACTGTAGAATATTTTATGTGGGACATCCTCATAAACCTAAAGGGCCACAGAAATGCCCTGAAATTTCTAGTAAATATAGATACAGTTGGTGAGATTTGTCACACGTTATATATTTAGGCTACTTTCACACTAGCGTTTTTACTGGATCCGGCAGGGTTCAGCAAAAACGTTTCCGTTACTGATAATACAACCATCTGCATCCGTTATGAACGGATCCGGTTGTATTATCTTTAACATTGCCAAGACGGATCCGTCATGAACTCCATTGAAAGTCAATGGAGGATGGATCCGTTTTCTATTGTGGCAGATAAAACGGATCCGTCCCCATTGACTTGCATTGGGGGTCATGATGGATCTGTCTTGCTCCGCAACCCATGACAGAAAGCAAACTACAACATGTTGCGGCTTGTTCTCCGGTCTAGGAACGCAACTAAACAGAACGGAATGCGTGTTTTTTCCGATATTGAGCCCCTATGACGGATCTCAATACCGAGAAACTAAAACGCTAGTGTGAAAGCAGCCTAATTATTCTGTCTTCAGTTCCTCCTTCCAGAAACTACATTCTGCCACTTCATCATTCACAGTGAGAGTCTGCAGTCTATTGCTAAGGAGCAACTTTATGACATGCAGAAAATGTCTGTGAAACTGAACCTACACTGACAAGTCTGTGTTAGTACGTGCTTGTATTCCCCCATGACACACCAGTTCTGGAACGTGTTTTCTAAGATCTATGCTGTGCCGTTCCTCCTGAATATATATGAATTGACAACTTGGTGTTAACTTTACCCTTTTCAAAGTGGTACGTCCATACACCGTCTGATACTGTCAGCATTGTTTGGGTAGTGTCAGAGTGTGTATACACCCCGCTAAATAGTAACACCCCGCTGTCAAATCATAGATTTAGAGGATGATTAACAGGAACAACACAACACAGAATGGTAAGTAAAAATGCCCCAGAATTCTTAGATTATAGGGGAATACAAGCATTTATTAAAACCGGTAGGTCAGGAGAGGTGAGGGGACCTCTTTACGGTACATCCATGGGTCATTTGATCTGACATCTAAAATTCCATCTCAGATTTTACGCCAAATCTGCAGCACAGTCCACAAGAGTTAGATGCAGATTTTTCTGCAATTTTTATTTGCAAAGTGTGAAATCTGGGTGGAAATCAACAGCATTTCAGTTTGTGCAGCAAGATTTGTTCATCAGAGTATGGATGAGATTTGCTAAAATCTCATTGACTTTACTGTGATATGCTGTGGATTTACATATTTACAAATCCGCACTGCATCCATTCTGCACAGGCAAAGCTACAACTGCTAAAATATTGCTCTTTTCTATTTTATAGCTATTATTGTATATTATTTATTTTCATGGCTGTTTTACGCAGTGTTAATCTGAAAAGAATAATTCTAAAACGATTTATTTCAGGCTATGAAAGTTCCAGATGAGGCTAAGGAGCACGGGGAGAAACCATTCAGCAGCAGATCTCATCAGTTTAAGCAGTGCACTGTAATTCACTATTTTCAGTTACGTGCCATCACTATAGCCAGAGTGTTTAGCCAACTGACAGGAGAGGGTTCACTGCATCAAAAAGCAATGAGAAGATAATTTCTATTAAAAATGGACAAAAAAAAGAGTTAATACTGACAGGAAGAGTGTTCTGACATTAAAGCTGGCCATACGCATTAGGCTACTTTCCCACTAGCGTGTTTTGCGGATCCATTATGGATCTGCAAAAACGCTTCCGTTACAACAATACAACCGCATGCATCCGTCATGAACGGATCCGGTTGTATTGTCCTATATAGCCAAGACGGATCCGTCATGAACCGTCATGAACTCCATTGAAAGTCAATGGGGGACGAATCCGTTTTCTATTGTGTCAGTGAAAACGGATCCGTCCCCATTGATTTACATTGTGTGTCAGGACGGATCCGTTTGGCTCCACATCTTAGGATGGACAGAAAAATGCTGCAGGCAGCGTTTTGGTGTCCGCCTCCAGAGCGGAATGGAGACGGATCGGAGGCAAACTGATGCATTCTGAGCGGATCCTTTTACATTCGGAATGCATTGGAATGCAAACTGATCCGTTTTGGATCGCTTGTGAGAGCCCTGAACAGATCTGAGAAACGGAAAGCCAAAACGCCAGTGTGAAAGTAGCCTTAGGCTGCATTCACACGTTTTAGCCCTCCGCAAGGGTTGTACATGTGAATACTCGAAAAGGGTATGCATACATGTTCCAAGATGGGCACAGTGAGTTTAACCCCATAGTGACCATCCTGTTTTGGACCTTAGTGACCACGTTTGTATTTATTTATATTTTTTTAATTGTCGCATTCCAAGAGCTATAACGTTTTAATTTTTTTTTTCATTTTACTGCCCTATAAAAACCCTTTTTGAAAAAAAAAAATTTTTTAATCACCACTAGAGATGAGCGATACAGTATAAATTAGTTTCTGAAGTTATTAAGCGAAGTCTCGCGAGACTTCGCGAAGTAATAACTTCGGCTCATTTGAGCCAATACATTCTAATACAGGAGCTCCTGCTCTGTACAGTATTAGAACGAGGTTTTATGCAAATCGACTTCAGATGTTTCATCTGAAGTCGATTCACTCATCTCTAATCACCACATCCCAAGACCCATAAGTTTTTAGATTTTTTTCCCTAGGGAGCTGTGTGAAGGCTTTTGAATGAAAAGTGTATTGTGATTCTCCATATTGCCTCGTTTGCTGGCTGAATTCATTTTTCAGTCAAATTATACACTGCTTGTTTTCATGAATATGACCTGCAATCCTTCAGCGGTGGTAGTGCTTGCACACTGTAGGAAAACGTGCTAGCGTATTTGGTGGCCGGGACCGTGGGAGTGCACATAGGCCAGTGCTTTTTCCTACAGTGTGCAAGCACCGCCACCACTGATGGATTGCTGATAATAAATTCTATTTGCTGAAGTGAGACACCCCCTTTAAAGTACATAGCTAGCTGTACTACCCTCTGGCCCCTGATCAATCAGTCAGCAAGTAAGAATACAACCAAGCATTTTAGGTGGGAGATTATTCACTTGCACAAATATTAATAAAACTTACATGTACATTTCTATAATATTAAATCCAAATTGACCGCATATGTCTAGTAAAGGCAATTAAGCTATTAATATTGAATTACTTGAAAATAACTAAGACTTTGACACTCATGGCATCTATTTATGTTATTTATTATTTCTTAATATTTCTATTTATTTGGATCTATTTATTAAGCTCTAGTTTTTGAATAATGTATTTATAACTTATTCTGATTATTATATTTACTGTATCATGTTTTCAAAATAATAAAACTGGAATTGATAATGTTGTTTCTTTTTCTTCTCAGTATAAATTTGCAGTTTTCTTTGGGTCTATAAACTTAAATATAACAAAAGATTATAGGCAGCTCAGCAATAAGTGCCATGGTATTGGAGTTGAGTGTGTAACACCCCAGAGTGGTGTTACCACTTCTGCACCCTGCTACTATCTCTAATGGGCTAATATAATGTCATCTTATGTATTTCTGTCCAGGTCCTATACACTGTGCATTTATAATAATGTTATGTAACTGTTCATGTAATGTGCCTGGTTTACCAGCAGGTGGCAGCAAACACGACAGGGCTATAGTTAGACAGAATGGAACTCACCATTCCATTCTCCCCCCTTTGGTCAGAAGTGGGCCAGGTCTGCTTGCTACCAGAAGGAGGTGGGGCATTTCTGGTTTGTGCTGGTTGAGACTCCATGTTGGAGCTGAATTTCTAACCTATTTCTTGACTGAAGATAAGTCCAACTAAAAAGTGAAGTGTAGCATAAAGAAGAAGCCAAGTTATCCAGTCAGCTTGTCAGCACAGCAGAGTGAGAGAAAGATATAGCAGAGGTGAGTTTGCCTGCCAGTTTACTGCTAAAGCCTGCTGGAACCAAGACAAAGCCTGTAAACTGTTTGAAGAAATGTTTATTCAAAGTAAAGCTGCCATTGAACTTCATCTCAAGGTCTGTACTCAAGTTATTCTTCCCCTATTTATTGTTTTGGAGCCAAATCCTGGGGTCCAGCGGTATCCAGGTAGGAGCACGGTGACACACATAAGAGACATTTAGGCCACACTACACCACTTGGCATTCCTACACCTGGGACGCGCAATAGAGAGGGCACTGGGGGGAGGCCACCCGTTGCAAGTGCACTTGTGTGGGCAAGTGCTATATTATATTGTTTTTCACCTGAAAGAAGGATAACATTGTGATATGGCGTTTGGTGAAGTCTACCACCAAATGCACTATATAAATAAAAAAAGGTTTAGTTGTCAGGATAAGCAAAAGAGGCACAGCGATTACCACTAACTTTAACTACAGATCACAAGGGGATGCAGAATATGGCTTTCCGAAAGTCAGTCCTTTTACACAAGCGTAATACAGAACATGTCTCTTCAGTGAAAAATCCACATCTCTGGACCAGAAACTGAAGTCTTCACCAGTTAGGGGCTGGTGACTTAAACTATAAAATTACGCCAGAGTAATTTATAGTAAATCCGGTGAGCTCTGATCCGACTACACTAAGATGGGTACAGTTATCTCACTTTTGTTCCATATAACGATTTCTTACTCTGTTACTACAGCTATCCATAACAAGTCTATATGAATGTGTAGAGATAAACACATTTAATGTACATTTAGTGTAAACCTGACCAAATAAAATGTTAGTTTAGAGACTAGTGCTCCCTCTAGTGGACAAACAATATATTATTTTCAGTTAAGTTAATTCACTTCCTTTGCTTTTAGGAGCTAATTTCTTTATGTCAGACATGAACCCTTAAGCACCTGCTAGAATAAATACATACAGATAATCCAAAAGATGTTCAGCACTGCAACCTTACCATAAAAGTGGAGCTTATTGAAGGCAATTAAAATGTAGTAGATTTATGCATTTCAAGCCACTTCAGGGGCTGTTAGTCATACAAGTATAATGAAGACAGGAAATATTTATAAGAGAAATGCACACCCACATGCATAGCGGTAACCAGTTCAATAAACACACCAATTACATGGAGGTTTCTCACATGAAAGCTAAAAAGGGTTTGATTAATAAATTAACCCTTTATAAGAAAGACATTGTTGTATCACCTAAGTATGAATTAACCAGCTAAATTCAGTTACACTCATAATAACAATAAATGATGATATATCATCAATCTACTTCCAAAAAATGTATATAATAAATATCCTAGAGTCGTTATAGCATCTTCTTAATAATGAAGAATTAAACCTTGCCTCTTATTCAGGCCATCAGGTTGTCTGATGCTGAGCATGAACATCCAAAAACTTCATTGTCCAGAAGCTTTTTCACATGTTTCTCTCTTTTAATGGGTCTAATTACCCTCACAATGCTTCTAAATCTAAAACGTCTAAAAAATGTTATCACAGAAAAATAAAACTGTTATGGCCCCAGAAAGGCAGGGAGTGAAAATTGAAAACTGAAAACACAAAAATGAAAAAAATAAACTTTGGGGGTGAAAGGGGTAATCTTTGGTATGTCTTATGCAAGCCACTGTAGCTATTACGTATGATCCTAGTGACACTGTCGACTAAACTTTTTTGCAAGGATAGCGTGAAACTAGAGCAGAATAGGCTATATCACATTATTGTACAAACATGTGCATGAAATACAGGTTCCATTCAGTACAGCATAGCAGTATACATGAATATGCATCCTGCAGTGCTAACTAATAACCTCATCGTACCAGCGATGCCATATGGGTCTGGGTAAGGAGGATGGTTAGAGATGCTGTTTTGTTCTCTGATGAACAGAGATCTCCAGCAGAAGCAATGCAGTGACATCATGTTGCCTGCTAAGCAGGGCCAGCACACGTTATTTCAGTGCCCTCGGCAGAGCAGGAAAATTGTACCCCCACCCCGAATCTATTTTAAAGCGACATTACTTTCTGATAAGAAGATTAAAACCCATTTGAAAATAAGCAGTCAAGGGCAGATCCGATAACTTACAGGTGATGCCTCCATGGATTTTATATAAGTTGTCATTTTCCTTTTCTTCTCCATTTGGTCCAGACCATCATGGGACTTCTTTGGTCAGGGGTGTGCCCCCTATGCCACATAAGAGGTCACCAGTATTACTATATCGCACATAGTGGATAGGTATAAAAAATGAACCTTATAAAAAGCGGCGCTGCTGCAGAAGACAGGACTCAAATAGATAAAATAAAGTGGGTCTTTATTTATATTGGTCTACGCGTTTCAGGGGCGGACTGCCCCCTTCATCAGGACAATATGTCATTACCTGTATATATTGTCCTGATGAAGGGGGCAGTCCGCCCCTGAAACGCGTAGACCAATATAAATAAAGACCCACTTTATTTTATCTATTTGAGTCCTGTCTTCTGCAGCAGCGCCGCTTTTTATAAGGTTCATTTTTTATACCTATCCACTATTCTCCATACCCCGGATATCGTGCTCCACGAAAACGGGTAAGAACCTGGGCAGCAGCAGCAGTCATCCCCGCAAGCTGGACGGGCTTTTACCAGCATAAGCGATTCATAGGAGTTGTGACTCATCACAACCCAATACGGTAAGCACAATCAGTGCATTGTTGTTTTTAATATTATCATACGGTTCTACACACGAGGCGCTGCCTCCTGTCTTTCTCCTTCTCTTACACTATATCGCACATGGCACATGGGAGACTGTTACAGATTTTGCAACTCAGAGCCCAAATTTACACAGACCCCAGATCAGCCCCCAAATTTATACAGGCCACTGTCATCCTGTTAAGGGGCTATTAATTATTGGTATTTATGCAAATCTCAATAATTAATATTCATAAATAGGTGGAGATCGTCTGGTGATGACTCCGCCTATTTATGCCTAAATTAACAACAAATCACTACTGATTGCCTTACGCTAATCACTAAACTAGCTGCATGCGCCTTACTAACTACCGCTAGTAACCACACGTTACACAATAGGTATAAATAACACAGTATTTATTAATCCTTACAGAACATAACACACGTAATACACTAATAATACAATACCAACAATACACTACAACTATTGCTGCGGCGCCTTACTTCTACAAAGGAATATATATGTTTATAACTATATATATCTATATCAAGGGAATAGATATATATATTTATAGCAGCACACAGCAATATAAGTACACACACTAATACGGTTCTGACTAAGCTAACACAGTCCCAATTCCTCACCAGTATCTAACTATAATTACAATAATACACATACATACACTTTACCAGAAGCCCACCCAATCCTGTCAATATACTCTCCCTACGGGGAATAACAAGGGGTAAATACAGACACTGCTGCTGCTGGGGTAAGCAGGGCAGCCGGGAAGGGGTATCAGGGGTAGAGGCAATACCAGGATAGGTATAAGGGTTGCGTTCAGGGGTTATATCAGGGTAGCGGGGAATATGAGGGATCCTGGGGGAACACAGGGGGATTAGGCTCAGGGCAGGGAAAGGTAAGGGTTACCAAGGGTACGGGGAGTAAGGGTTAATGACCAAGGGTTATAGGGGGAAACCAAAGGAAGCAGGGGCTATAGGGGAACACAGGGGAATTAGGGTCCGTTGGTGGTGTAAGGGTTAATGCAGGGGAATGCAGGGGAATCAGGGAATACAGGGGAAGGTAGATATGGCAGGGGATCGTTGGTGGTATAGGGCAGGGGGATAATATATATATATATATCATTGGTGGTATAGGGAGGTCAATAATATATATATATATCATTGGTGGTATAGGGCAGGGTAATGCAAAAGGGTTAATAATACTCAGCAGTGTTATGCTCGGTGTCCAGGGGAACTCGTTTGTCCAGGGGATGCTTCTTCCTGCCAGTGGCGGACTTACCTGCGTCCTGAGCGGAGCGCCGCCGACCTATTTAAGCTTGGCGGCGCCCGCTCCCAGTCCCACCATTGCCGCAGTGCGCATGCGCACCGCCGGCCTGAACACGTGGGCCGGCGCGGTGATATGACGTCACCGCGCCGGCCCGAGGATCTCGGAGCACGCTTCCAAGCGGGGGGATCCTTTGATCCTCCCGCCTGTGGAGCGGACGCCTACCTCCGGCGCTGTAATTACAGCGCCGGAGGTCAGCCACCCACAGGGGCATGGGAACTCTTTGTTCCCATGTCTCTGTTAGGCGCACCATCTCTGGCGCGGCCGGTGACAATTCAGGAAGGACTGAAGTAATGTGACCCTTAGGTACCTAGACATCACCCATCATGACTAACATCTCCGACCTGCCCTTCACCAAACGTTACCATCCACCGAATACACCGTCTTCTCTTTGGATAACTTCCTTGGTATCTTACATTATGATCCTCAGGTGTCAGCCACTCCCTATGTAGTCTATTTCTGACTCCGGAATGGCTTCACCCTCGCCGTCTTTAGATCACTCCCCTCAGCGACCGTGTTCTCTATCTTTGCCAGTGTTGTTCTTCTGGCGTCCGTCACCCCCAATGTCAGTGCCGGTAATCCATGTAGCACCTCCTTACGGGGTACGGACGGCCGTAGGCTGGCCTTTTAACACAAGTATGACTTTCATCTTGATTGAAGACTCAGTTGTTGGAGAGGTTCTCCCATGGACAGATACATAGGTTTTTACAAGGCAGGTCAGAATTTCTGGCGAGAGGTGATGTCATAGTACCTCAATTCTAACTGCGGGAAGGAACCCTGCACTACCATGATTCAGTCCAACCCTTACAAAAAGTCATCATTGTCGATGTTGAAGCGGCAAATACCTTAGTAAATGAGGGGCCTGACCCTAGGGAATCTACTCTACCCCACTCACACAAACATGTCACATCTCTCCCAATACAGCCCAATTCAATTCAGTGTGTACCCATAGAGTCGCACATTTGCACCTAGAGTGTCCATGGGTACACGAGGAACTCACATGCAAATAATCAATATAAATCTATACACAATATGATGAGGTCACAGGGTGGCCTATGATTATACCCCGAACCCTCCTACGAAAATCTACTACAATACGTGATATACATACACACAATGCTATGAGGTCACAGGATGGCTTTGGATGTTCATCCTGAACCCTCATAGGAAAACCTACTACAACACAATATTTATATACACACACAATACTATGAGGTCACAGGATGGCTTTTGGATTTTCATCCCGACCCTCATAGGAAACAGTATGTCCATGCGATCTCTGGCTTCAGGACTTTGTTGGAGCTAAGTCCTGAGCCTCCTACGATTAACTTTGTGAAGTTCTGTCTGGTTCTGGTTTAGCTGGTCCGCAAGTCTCTTGACCCTCCTGTAGATTAGACACAGTCCCGTGTACATGACGATTACCAGAACCAGAAGAACTATCACCGGGTGTATCAATAGGTTGAAGAAGGATGTTGCCTTTGGACTGTAGCCGAACAGACTTTCCCACCAGGAGATCTTGGAGTCTTTGTCCAAAGCGGTAGTGATTGCCGTTATTTTATTATTGTCGTGCGTCAGTTGGATGGTGGCCTGTTTCTCTTTTTCTCGAAGATTCTTAAGTATTTCGTCTTCTTGGCTGAAGTCTAGCAGGAGATATTTGAGTTCTATCCCAAAGCCAAGAGGAATCTTCTGGAGTCTCACGGGTACGTCAGGGCGGATGTCGAGTCTTTTCTCCGGGGTGATTGGTGTCCTTCCTTGTAGCTCTGCGACATCTAAACCTAGGACGGGACTAAGGGTGCAATACGCTCCAGGGAGGAGTTCTCCTCTCTCGGTGCAGTTAGTCCCATAGATTGTATAAGACATGTTTTGCCTTTGGTACCAACACCAATACCCCTGTCCCAAGTATTTAGGGGAGGAGGGTATTGGGCTGGCCTTCATCTCACAGGACCCCTCGGTGCTCCAACACTGGTGTCTTAGCACCCGATCCTGACTACCTTGACAGAGGATAGCATCCTTTGTCTTCCAACATCCCTCTGTGTCTAACAGATAAGGATAGCCTCCCTCATAGGTTAGAACACCCGAGGGGAGCTGTGGATGAAGCACCGTCTGGTTATTTATGACAATCCCTAAGTTAACCGCACTGTAACCCTGTCTAAGATGGCCAGATACAGGAGCCAATGACGAAGCAGTGCAAGTGAGATTCCTACAGCCGTGCCACTGGACTACCCACCAGTTGGTGTGATTGGCTGCAAAAGGAGATATAAGAGGACTTACCCGTTGGCGGAGGTTAAATGGGAAGTGGCCGCCGTAGAATGATGATACAATATGTTTAAGGTTGTCCGAGAGTTCACTTTGGACTTGCGTACACGCCAGAGCAAGCTGAGCTCTATCCTGTTCTTCCAAGAGACCCACAACTAACCTTCTAAACGGCTCTCGTAGAGCAAAAGATAGAGAGGTAGTGGCATCTATGTGCGAATGCTGCAAACCCTCTAAGACGTGGTTTACATCAAGCTGGGTCTCGAATCCTTCCCCGGCGTATCGCGCAACATCCCCAAGTTTACCTCTCAGGACTTCCATATCCATAATGTTCAGGGCGCCCACTCCCAGTGCACCTCCGCCTAGTCCCATGGCTATCAGATCTCTTCTTCCCCTCTGATTCCTGTGTATGAGATCGTCCTTTCTTACCTCTTGCCCCGCCTCTATCCAACCTCTTATCATGTCAATTTGGTTCCTAACAAACTCCCCACATCTGTGATCCCACTGATCGAGTCTGAAGTCATCTACAGAAATTCTCCAAGTAAATAGGACGAATTTTGTTCCCGTGATGATCTTCCATGGGGATGACAGTTGAGGAGCTATAGGATCTGCCAATTGATGGATAGGGGCGTTGCAAGAGTCTGAATGCATTTTTACAGGTTGGAGACCTGTCGCTTCATAGGGGATCCTCACCACTGTTACACAAACTTGCCCTCTACCTCTGAACGGATACCATTGGTCACTTTCTCCAACCTGTAACACTAGTTTTCCTACGGGTTTGGATTTAGACAGATAGAACCATTGTGTAAATGTCCAGCACCCTTCATCTACTGCCTCGCAAAAAGGCCATCTAAATGAACCATCTATATTGATGTCAAAGTTAATATCCCTGCCACTGGGGTCTTTACAATCGGAAGACACATACCTACCCCGGTATTCCTCATTCATAGGGGTACCGTCCATCCATACATCCACTGTAGGGGTATCCACCCCATTGCACACTAAATCCCAACTCCAGGGATTAGTGTCAAATGTTACCATCTGGGTATCTTGTTCCCAGTGGGCATAGGTGACGAAATAGTATCCAGTCACCTCCTGAACACATTGTCTCTCATGATGGTGATCATAAAAGACCGTATGGATGGAGATCCCTTTAACTGAGCATACCTGGGATCCTTGGCATCTGTCCGTACTTTTAAAATGGTGGCTCGGTAAAAGCCTTCCAGTTTTACCGGACCACTCTGGTCATTCCATAGAGCCTGGCCAGAGTTACTGCAGTTTAACTTTAGCATCATTATACTGGTTCGTATGTAATCTGTGGACACATGTCCCTGAACATAACTGGATTCCCTAGTGATAATCATCTGGGAATCTCTTAACATACAATAAGCTTTTAGGGTGCCCTTTACCGGAATGGGTCTGTCAAAATATATCCTTACCCTCAGCCCATCTTGGCTATCCCTCCTTATGAAGGTAGCTTTAAGGATATACCAGCCACTATACTCTGCCCCAGTGACATCCTTAGGACTCAGAACCCCCTCCTTGGTGCACAACACCGTGGTAGTGTTGGCTTCCACTTGCTTGTAAGGATCCAAGTGAGGGTCCCTAGACACCCATCTTAAAGATCTCATAGGACTAGGGTCAGAGTCCCTAAAATGTCTGAATTCCTTGAGGCAGAGGGCATGTAAATCATGTTGTATGGCAGACACATTCTCCACAGGGGTATAATGTTGAATTACACCTTGGGCAAAACTCTCCCTCTGGAAACCATACAGATACCACTGTCCTGGTGTAAAGGAAAAGTTCTCGTATGGTTTCAGGATTTTGCCCTCCAAACATTCCACCATTAAAAGGCCGAGTTTATCAATAGATATGTTAGCCATATCATTATCAACTCCCAGGCCCTCCCCCGAAGAGGTTGAGCCTCCCATCATCATGCTTACCACCAGTGTCACAAGCTGGAGATGTGCCATGTTCAGAGGATTTCTATATCTTTTCTGGTTATTCGTAACCTTGGTGAGTCTCCCTCCTGTGATCTGTTAATTCAATGTGAATGTAATTAGTTTCATGGATCCACCCTCGACCCACCAACCCCCCCCCCCCTCCCCCGGTCACCCAACTCTGCGAGGGTTCACGTTATTGAGTTGGGGAGGCTCGGGTGGCCTTGGCCTGGTCGATATGGATCCATAAAACTCCCTGCCGCCTACGTGACTTTTTCTTGGTCGTCATCAGCCTTTGCACCTTTAGCATGGTGTCACCCATTACTTCAAGGACCTGATAGGGTCCTTCCCAGTTTATATCCCAGGGGCCGGCCAGACGGAAGATTTTCACCATCACCAGCTCTCCTACAGAGGGCATTGGTGTTTCCCCCTGTAGATACGGTCTGTGTAGCCGTATCGCTGCATGAGGCAATAACTCCTTTAGGTTTAGTTGTACCTGTTGGAGAAACAGGTCTCTGGCGATGGCGTTCTTCGCTGGTTCTGACACTAGGGGTTCATTGGGCAGGCATAGGGGCATTTTGCGTCCGGTCATTAGTTCGAACGGGGTGATACCGGTACTGGTAGCCTCGGTAGCTCGGATTCCGATTAGCATGGCTGGCAGAGAGGTTACCCATGAGGAACCTTTCTCCAGTAGTGCTTTAGAAAGTCGTGTCTTTATGGTCCGGTTCATCTGCTCCACGATGCCCGCAGACTGAGGGTGGTAAGGCACATGAAACCTCTGCTATATGTCTAAAAGACCACAAAGCGCTTTCATTACCTTACCCGTGAAATGGGTCCCTGTGTTTGACTCTATCAATCTGGGGATACCCCATCGTGACAGAACCTGTTCCCAGAGAACACGGGCAGTGGTTGTAGCCGAATCATTAACCGTGGGGATGGCTTCTACCCACTTAGAGAAGACATCCACTACCACCAGTGCGTAACGATAGTTACGACTTCCTGTTGGTAAAGGTCCTATAAAATCTATTTGTAGTGCGGACCACGGACCATCTGCAGGAGGAACTCGCTGCAACACCGGCTTCAGGGCTGACGCCCTTGGGTTAACCTGGGCACATACCAGGCACTGTTGTGTAACTTCCTCTACTGTGTTGGACATTCCCGGCCAGTATAATTTGTCTCTCAGGAGAGACAAGAGTTTATCCCGGCCAAGGTGTCCAAACAGTTGGTGGTTCAATCTGGTTAGCTCTGCTTGCAGATGCTGTGGAACCACGGGAAGAGGAAGCTGCTGTGTACCGGTATCGTAGCACAGGATCCCTTGCTGTATTGATCAGGGATGCTGTGGAGATGTGAGGTGTGTCATTAGAAGAGGATCTTTGGCTTGTTCCTCCTCAAATGACACCGGGCCTTTACTCAGGTTGGTACGAACTGCAATCTGGTAGGCAGGTAGCGGCTCAGTGTCTGTTTCCTGAAGGATCCCAGACACTGCCGCTAGTTTGGCCAATTCATCCGCCTTGTTGTTACCTAGCGTCAAAGGCTCGTCCCCTTTCTGATGCGCAGGGATTTTTATGATGGCTGCTTCCGCCGTGTGTGCCATACCCCATTCCCAAAGTTCTTTCAGGACCGACAAATGAGCCAGAGGTTTGTTTTGGCTGTCCACAAATCCTCGTCTTTTCCATGTGTCCATGTGCAGGGTGAGAGAACGAACTACATATGAACTGTCGCTATATATAGTTTGTTTCCCTGGGGGTTGAAGAAGCAAGGCTTCCTTGACCGCCTCCAGTTCCGCCCGCTGTGCCGACATGTGACCTGGTAACTTGACAAGATTCTGGGTACCTGTGGTCTCATCCAGCACAGCAAAACCTGTGACATAGGTCCCATCCATGAAAAATCGAGAGCCATCAACAAAGATGACACTGTCTTCTGGATGTTTATCGGTCCTGAAAATTTGTTGATATGCCATGGTTGGCCACAGTCATGTTCGGTGCCAGTTAGGTTCAGTAACTGGGATAGAACATACTTGGCTTTGTGGTTCACCTGCAGACTCCGGCCACTGAGATCCATAATCCACCTCCCGAATCTCTGTTGGGAGACTCCAGGGAGTGTATCACGGAGCAGGAGGGCCAATGGAGAGTGTGGAGTCTGCAAAGTGAGGGGCCTGAAGCCTACCATATGCTCGGTGGTTTTGACGGCATAGTGTATGGCTGCCAGTTGTTTGGCACACTCATCGAACCCTCGTTCAACAGGCGAAAGTAACCTGGAGAAGTATCCCAGCGGTCTAGTGTCATACCCTATCTGCTGTAGGAGGACCGCTGAGATAGACTCCGTCCCTGCATGCGCCTGTATGGCTATTTCCCCTTCAGGATGGGGAGTGGCCAATACAGGGGCAAAGGAGAGGTCCCTTTTCAAAGTAGAAAAGGCCTCTTCCTGTGCATCAGACCAACCTTTGATTGAGGGGTCTTCTCCTCTGAGGAGTTCATAGAGGGGTTTTGCTTTGGCAGCAAAATCCTCTATGAACTCCCTCATGAAATTAGCAACTCCCAGGAATTTTCTCAAATCCTGTAGAGTGCCCGGCCTAGGTAACTTTACCATGGCTTCCACTCTGGCTGCCACGATTCCTTTGGCTCCAAAAGAAATTTGGACTCCAAGGAAAGTCACCTTTGTTCTGGCCAAATTTGCCTTGTGGGGACTCAGCTTGAGTCCTGACTTGGCCAGGAGTCCCAATAGCTCTTTTAACAGAACCAAGTGTTCCTCTATGGTTTCTGTGTGTAAGAGCAGGTCATCCACGTATTGCAGAAGGCATCCCGGCCGTGAAAATACACTCAAAACGGCCGCCAATGCCTGGTGAAAATACGTGGGACTACTGTGGAATCCCTGGGGGAGTACACCGAACATGTACTGTTTGTCCCCTACTGTAAAGGCAAATTTGTACCTACAGTTTTCAGTGAGTTCAATTGAGAAGAACCCATTGGCAACATCTATGTTTGAGAATATGCGACTTTTGCCGCTTATTCTGGCCATGATGTCGGGAGTCTGTGCCACCACTGGAGCGGACATTGGGGTGTATTTGTTAAGGACCCGGAGGTCTATGGTAAGCCTCCATGCATTGGTGTCCTTTTTCTTTACTGGCCAGAGGGCATTGTTGCATTTAGAATTGCCCTCTATGACCACCCCGCTAGTTTTCAATTCCTGGACAGTGTCCAAAATTGAATGGGTGGCTTCTGGCAGAAAGCGGTATTGTCGTTTTGGTGGAGGGTCGGGACCTTGTATGTCCACCTGAACTCCAATCAGTCTGCCACAATCGTTTTTTCCCTGGGCCCACAGATCGGGGTACTCATACAGAATAGGCTCAAGGTCTGGATTATGTGCGATCTCAGGCCATTTGTGTTCAAGTACTTCAGTAGAGTCATCTACTGTTGGCAATGGTGGTCCCAGACACTGGCGTTAGATGACGAACACCTTGGATTGTCTGGGACCCTTCCATACAATACTATTTGCCAGATCTAGGATCCACCCATTTTGTGTCATTACGTTGGTTCCAATAATGTTGTCAGAACCGGGGTAATACCACATGGGGATCCTAAGGGTCGTGTAACTGGTAATCTGGACAATTACTTCTTCTATCCTGTGGGCCTTCACCCCCCCTTGTTGGTAATCAAATCCGATCACCACACACTGAGGGCTGTTGGGATGTAAATCATGTTTGACATTGGTAATGGAAATTTCCGCACCAGTGTCAAGCATGATTTCAGCGTCCTGATTTTTGATTTTGGCTTTTATGTGGGGTCTCCCTGAAGAATCCAGTATGATGGGACATAATGGCGCCAGATCTTTAGGGATCCCTGATCTTCAATCAATTTCCACCAGACTCCCAGTAGGTACCTGTGAGGTATATACTGCCACTTGTGGGTTCTTGCTATGGACCCTTGGTGTGGATTCCGGGGATTCCACACCCCTTACCGAACGCGCTGGAACATTCACCACAGCCACACGTTTTGGTGTCTGGACCTGTGAATGTCCCAGATTTCTCTCAACATATTCCCCCACTGATTTGGCATAATTAGGTTTCATCTTGAAACCGTTATTATTGCCCGTTCTTTCAGGATATGTCCGGTTATTACGTGGCCATTGTGGACAATTCCTCTTTATGTGCCCGTATTGTAAACACAGGAAGCATCGAATTCCTCCTATCCTTTCCAATGGCGGGGCCGTGGGGCGAACAGCTGAATTACCCTTTGTGTGCTGTACCCGTTCATCTTGAGATGTATCGTGTACAGGCGCACGCTCCGTCACTTTGACGGATTTCTTATTGAGCAGTGTATCCTGTCTGCACTGCTCAATAATCATAGCATGAGGGATGGCTCCCTAGCTGCACTCAACCGGATTGCAGTGTCAAGGTATGGGAATTTCTCCACAAACATACGTATCATACCCTGTGGAATTCCGATACCGTGATCCTTTGTAACCCTTCTGTACATGGCTTCAAACCGACTACACATAGACAGAGGTTCGTCATGTATAGTGGGTTTGAACTTGGACAGGATATCTGGAGTGACGCCCCAATGGCCCGTTGCCAGTCTCATGAGTATGGAGAGACGTTCCTCCTTGTCATAAAACTGTCCATTCATGGGTTGCGTCCTCCCGTTACCTCATACCTTTGGTTTAGGTGTGTAGGTAACCATAACTTGAATAACTCCATGCGATATTCGTGAGCCACTGAATACTTGTTACAGTGACCCTCGAAAATATCACATGAAGTAAACGGATCTACACTGGGATCATATTTTGGGATCTCCTTGCAAATCCGTAACAGGAAGTTTATCCTTTCCATACTGGAATGGTTAGGGTGAAAATCTTCCTGTCTTTCCGGACGCGTTGGCGGATTGGAAGTGGTAAATGGCTAACCACTTTCCTCTCTCCAATCGTTGTCCTGTTTCTGGGATCGGTTGCTACCCCTATTCTCCCTGGGTGTTTGGGTGAAAGGTAGCGTCCGTTCCACCTGTCCCCTAGTGTCTACTGCGTCGGGTGTTTGATCCGTGGGAGATCTTGGCGCCGTCGCCGCTGTCTCCCCCTGTGCCGTTCCCGAAACACAAACCTGTTTCGTGCCAACATGCTGTTAGCAACAGACCGTGACAGATTCGAGATGACCTGCTGTAAATCCGCAATGGTTTGCGTTTTCGCAGCCAGGTCCTCTCGAAGTTGAACAATCATGGTATCCGTAGATACCGCATTGTTCCTAAACTGATTTATCTCAGTGTACAGTCTGAGCAGTTCCTTGTCCATGTCAGAGTAGAAACTCTCCTTGTCCAAGAGTCTAGACTCTAACATGCAAATCTCCCTGCCCCTCTCGACCGTACACTGGGACTTCTCTTGTTGTGTTTGTAATGTGTGTAACTGTTTGATATTTTCAACACAACAATTGCAGTGAAAGTTTGCCGTGTTGGAAACTTCCTCTGCCTTTGTTGTGCTGTTAAGTGCTTCAAGATGTTCTGGCTTCCAAATGATATCCTCAAAGGTGTGAACCAATTTGGCTAACATTTGGAGACTTTTTTTGTTTTTTTTGAACATACTATGATTAATGCAGAGTTTATCATGAGCGTATGCCTGGTCCAATAAAGTGGACCATAGCAGCTCAGTGGATTTTTACGTGGTGGGGATGATGGGGTTGTATGTGCTATGTTTGCTGAGGTGTTGCAGTGTGGCGAAGTTCATACTCACTTTTTGACGAGAGGCCATCTTCATTGGTGTCGTTGATACTGTGTTGCTGCGTGGAGGAGGTCCTTCAATATTCGGAACGTCTTCTCCCGACCAGACGACTTCTGCTTCAATGATGATGGTTCTCTCTTCAGTGGTGTATGTGATGACTTCTCTCCAGTCTTCAGTGGGCGTGTAAGGGAATCAGAAAACATTAATACACAAAAAAAATCTGAAAAGATTTTAGATTCTCTGCTGTAGAGTTTGCTCTGTGTCTAGTTCTGATTGAGAAAAACCGATCTACCTGTCCGAACCCTCAGGCTATGGACGCTCAGAATCCACTGACCGCGTTCTTCCCACCTGATTATTCCACAGCGTAAGTGATTTTTCTTCCCAAAACCAAACACAGATACAAATTCCTAGCAGTGGGCCTGGCTTGCCAATGTTAAGGGGCTATTAATTATTGGTATTTATGCAAATCTCAATAATTAATATTCATAAATAGGTGGAGATCGTCTGGTGATGACTCCGCCTATTTATGCCTAAATTAATAACAAATCACTACTGATTGCCTTACGCTAATCACTAAACTAGCTGCATGCGCCTTACTAACTACCGCTAGTAACCACACGTTACACAATAGGTATAAATAACACAGTATTTATTAATCCTTACAGAACATAACACACATAATACACTAATAATACAGTACCAACAATACACTACAACTATTGCTGCGGCGCCTTGCTACTACAAAGGAATATATATGTTTATAACTATATATATCTATATCAAGGGAATAGATATATATATATTTATAGCAGCACACAGCAATATAAGTACACACACTAATATGGTTCTGACTACGCTAACACAGTCCCAATTCCTCCCCAGTATCTAACTATAATTACAATAATACACATACATACATTTTACCAGAAGCCCACCCAATCCTGTCAAAATACTCTCCCTACGGGGAATAACAAGGGGTAAATACAGACACTGCTGCTGCTGGGGTAAGCAGGGCAGCCGGGAAGGGGTATCAGGGGTAGAGGCAATACCAGGATAGGTATAAGGGTTGCGTTCAGGGGTTATATCAGGGTAGCGGGGAATATGAGGGATCCTGGGGGAACACAGGGGGATTAGGCTCAGGGCAGGGGAAGGTAAGGGTTACCAAGGGTACGGGGAGTAAGGGTTAATGACCAAGGGTTATAGGGGGAAACCAAAGGAAGCAGGGGCTATAGGGGAACATAGGGGAATTAGGGTCCATTGGTGGTGTAAGGGTTAATGCAGGGGAATGCAGGGGAATCAGGGAATACAGGGAAAGGTAGATATGGCAGGGGATCGTTGGTGGCATAGGGCAGGGGGATAATATATATATATATATACAGTACAGACCAAAAGTTTGGACACACCTTCTCATTCAAAGAGTTTTCTTTATTTTCATGACTATGAAGGCATCAAAACTATGAATTAACACATGTGGAAT
Organism: Bufo bufo; assembly: GCF_905171765.1. NCBI lineage: Eukaryota > Metazoa > Chordata > Amphibia > Anura > Bufonidae > Bufo > Bufo bufo. The sequence continues at coordinate 183,518,510 of NC_053392.1, forward strand.
TATATACATAACAAACAAGTGTGAAACAACTGAAAATATGTCATATTCTAGGTTCTTCAAAGTAGCCACCTTTTGCTTTGATTACTGCTTTGCACACTCTTGGCATTCTCTTGATGAGCTTCAAGAGGTAGTCCCCTGAAATGGTCTTCCAATAGTCTTGAAGGAGTTCCCAAAGATGCTTAGCACTTGTTGGCTCTTTTGCCTTTACTCTGCGGTCCAGCTCACCCCAAACCATCTCGATTGGGTTCAGGTCTGGTGACTGTGGAGGCCAGGTCATCTGGCGCAGCACCCCATCACTCTCCTTCATGGTCAAATAGCCCTTACTTTCAAAGTTTTCCCAATTTTTCGGCTGACTGACTGACCTTCATTTCTTAAAGTAATGATGGCCACTCGTTTTCCTTTACTTAGCTGCTTTTTCTTGCCATAATACAAATTCTAACAGTCTATTCAGTAGGACTATCAGCTGTGTATCCACCTGACTTCTCCTCAACGCAACTGATGGTCCCAACCCCATTTATAAAGCAAGAAATCCCACTTATTAAACCTGACAGGGCACACCTGTGAAGTGAAAACCATTTCAGGGGACTACCTCTTGAAACTCATCAAGAGAATGCCAAGAGTGTGCAAAGCAGTAATCGAAGCAAAAGGTGGCTACTTTGAAGAACCTAGAATATGACATATTTTCAGTTGTTTCACACTTGTTTGTTATGTATATAATTCCACATGTGTTAATTCATAGTTTTGATGCCTTCAGTGTGAATCTACAATTTTCATAGTCATGAAAATAAAGAAAACTTTTTGAATGAGAAGGTGTGTCCAAACTTTTGGTCTGTACTGTATATCGTTGGTGGTATAGGGAGGTTAATAATATATATACAAACCGGATTCCAAAGAAGTTGGGACACTAAACAAATTGTGAATAAAAACTGAATGCAATGATGTGGAGATGGCAAATGGCAATATTTTATTTGTAATAGAACGTAGATGACAGATCAAACGTTTAATCCGAGTAAATGTATAATTTTAAAGGAAAAATATGTTGATTCCAATTTTCACGGTGTCAACAAATCCCCAAAAAGTTGGACAAGTAGCAATAAGAGGCTGGAAAAAGTAAATTTGAGCCTAACGAAGAGCTGGAAGACCAATTAACACTAATTAGGTCAATTGGCAACATGATTGGGTATAAAAAGAGCTTCTCAGAGTGGCAGTGTCTCTCAGAAGCCAAGATGGGTAGAGGATCACCAATTCCCACAATGTTGCGCAGAAAGATAGTGGAGCAATATCAGAAAGGTGTTACCCAGCGAAAAATTGCAAAGACTTTGCATCTATCATCATCAACTGTGTATAACATCATCCGAAGATTCAGAGAATCTGGAACAATCTCTGTGCCTAAGGGTCAAGGCCGTAAAACCATACTGGATGCCCGTGATCTCCGGGCCCTTAAATGACACTGCACCACAAACAGGAATGCTACTGTAAAGGAAATCACAGAATGGGCTCAGGAATACTTCCAGAAACCATTGTCAGTAAACACAATCCACCGTGCCATCCGCCGTTGCCAGCTGAAACTCTACAGTGCAAAGAAGAAGCCATTTCTAAGCAAGATCCACAAGCTCAGGCGTTTTCACTGGGCCAGGGATCATTTAAAATGGAGTGTGGCAAAATGGAAGACTGTTCTGTGGTCAGACGAGTCACGATTCGAAGTACTTTTTGGAAATCTGGGACGCCATGTCATCCGGACCAAAGAGGACAAGGACAACCCAAGTTGTTATCAACGCTCAGTTCAGAAGCCTGCATCTCTGATGGTATGGGGTTGCATGAGTGCGTGTGGCATGGGCAGCTTGCATGTCTGGAAAGGCACCATCAATGCAGAAAAATATATTCAGGTTCTAGAACAACATATGCTCCCATCCAGACGTCATCTCTTTCAGGGAAGACCCTTCATTTTTCAACAAGATAATGCCAGACCACATTCTGCATCAATCACAACATCATAGCTGCGTAGGAGAAGGATCCGGGTACTGAAATGGCCAGTCTGCAGTCCAGATCTTTCACCTATAGAGAACATTTGGCGCATCATAAAGAGGAAGGTGCAACAAAGAAGGCCCAAGACGATTGAACAGTTAGAGGCCTGTATTAGACAAGAATGGGAGAGCATTCCTAATTCTAAACTTGAGAAACTGGTCTCCTCGGTCCCCAGACGTCTGTTGAGTGTTGTAAGAAGAAGGGGAGATGCCACACAGTGGTGAAAATGGCCTTGTCCCAACTTTTTTGGGATTTGCTGACACCATGAAATTCTGATTCAACATATTTTTCCCTTAAAATGGTACATTTTCTCAGTTTAACCAACACCTCCAATCTCATCTCATTGACTGGACTCCAGTTGGCTGACACCTCACTCCAATTAGCTCTTGGAGATGTCATTAATCTAGGGGTTCACATACTTTTTCCACCTGCACTGTCAATGTTTACATGGTGTGTTCAATAAAAACATGGTAACATTTAATTCTTTGTGTGTTATTAGTTCAAGCAAACTGTGATTGTCTATTGTTGTGACTTAGATGAAGATCAGATCACATTTTATGACCAATTTGTGCAGAAATACATCTCATTCCAAAGGGTTCACATACTTTTTCTTGCAACTGTATATAAAGTGCAAAGTGCATAGAGGAGAGAGTAACCAAGGGAGAATCAACTGCCAATTGTATACAGACCAATGTAGTCCAGGCCCCGATGCGCGTTTCGCTATCGCATCCTATCATTTCCTGTTGAGGAAGGGTTGAGACGTATGCATATATATATATATATATATATATATATATATATATATATGCATGCAAACACGTGCATGTATAATATATATGCATGCATTAACAGCCACATTATAGGATGACGTGCACATATGTGCCCAGCATCTGCGCACATCTGCCCTTAGTAGACCACAGGGGCTCATTGTGGCCCCTGTGGGGAATATGTGCCCCCTAATATGTATATATATCCACCTATGTGTCCCCTCATAGATATATATCCCAAAATCATGGCATATGGTGTATACATGTGTATGGATGTGCCCTAAGCATCCATATACATGTATATTATATATGATGTCCCCTTGGTTCACCTGAAACCAGATGTATCAGTGTGAATGTGCCCCAAGCATTCACACTGATGCCATCTGGCTAATTGCATCAGAATGACCGGACAAAAGTCCGGTCATCCTGTATGCTTCAAAGAGCTCCGATTCAATAGAATTGGAGCCCTTTGTAGTAATTATCTCCAGCTCTGCTGGAGATATTTATGCATAATAGGAAGAGGGGAGAAACCTCCCCTCCTTCTATTATGCGCATTCCGGCAGTGCGATTACTATCGCACTGTCCCGAATGCAGAGTGCTGCAGGCGGGAGATCAAAGGCTTCTCCCGCCTGTCAGCAAGTGGCGAAGCCCTGCTGTGCACGTGCAGGGACGCGCGGGCTGGCGCGGTGATGTCATATCACCACGCCGGCTCACGTGTCTTTGCCTCTGGCGCGCGCACAGCGCATGCGCCACAGCGCGGGCGGCCCGGGAGTGCGGGCTGCGGGATATAAATATCCGGCAGCCCTGCACTCAGGGAGTTGGAGCCTGCAGCACAGACCCGAAGGACCCCCCTAGAGACGAGCATTCCCCCTGGAAGACGAGCATAAGTATCATTAACCCCTAACTACCCTATCCCACCAACGAATACCTACCCTATACCTATAGCCCCAATGGACCCCTACTTATATATCCTTATTCATTAACCCTCCCTATACCACCAACGATTTAACCCTATACCAACCCTTATCATCTCTCTGACCCCTACTCAACCCTATCCCACCAACGCTCCCCGATTTACCCCTATTTGCCCCATCCCACCAACTACCTGTGGCCCCTACCTACCCCTATTATAAACCCCTATACCATTAACCCCTCCCTGATATACCCCTATCCCTGCTGTCCTACTATTAACCCCTACAATCCCACTGCTAGCCACTGCTACTGTGGTATTTAATCATTGCCCTGTAGGGATAGTTCCAGTCCAGGTTGGGTGGGTTGCTAGTGTGTGTGTGTAAGTGGATTATAGATAGTGTGTGGGTTGGAATTTGGGATTGTGTAGTGTAGTTTAGTACTGTATATTTAGTGCTGTAATTATGGTACTGTATTGTGTGTATTGAGTACCGTAGGTTGATAATAAATATCTTGCATTATTTGTATTATACCTACTGTGTAACGTGTGATTATTGGCGGTAGCTAGCTCAGTTAGGGGCGTGCAGCTAGTTTAGTGATTAGCGTAAGGCAAAGTGAAAGTATAAATAGGAGGAGGCATCGGTAGACGGCTCCTCCTATTTATGAATAATAATTGTCCATATTTACATAAATGTTGATAATTAATATTCCCCCTTTACACTTCCTCAGGGGATAAAGATAAACTGTGCTCTGTGGTCTTAAAAACCTTTTTGATTAGGGGAATGAATACTAAACACCTGAGTAGGGAAGGCTGCAAACCATTCACATAAGAGCTGGCATAATTGACAAGTATTCCTTTGTGGCGTATGATGTCACATCCTATCATGATGTGTATGGATGTGCCCTAAGCATCCATATACATGTATATTATATATGATGTCCCCTTGGTTCACCTGAAACCAGATGTATCAGTGTGAATGTGCCCCAAGCATTCACACTGATGCCATCTGGCTAATTGCATCAGAATGACCGGACAAAAGTCCGGTCATCCTGTATGCTTCAAAGAGCTCCGATTCAATAGAATTGGAGCCCTTTGTAGTAATTATCTCCAGCTCTGCTGGAGATATTTATGCATAATAGGAAGAGGGGAAAAACCTCCCCTCCTTCTATTATGCGCATTCCGGCAGTGCGATTACTATCGCACTGTCCCGAATGCAGAGTGCTGCAGGCGGGAGATCAAAGGCTTCTCCCGCCTGTCAGCAAGTGGCGAAGCCCTGCTGTGCACGTGCAGGGACGCGCGGGCTGGCGCGGTGATGTCATATCACCACGCCGGCTCACGTGTCTTTGCCTCTGGCGCGCGCACAGCGCATGCGCCACAGCGCGGGCGGCCCGGGAGTGCGGGCTGCGGGATATAAATATCCGGCAGCCCTGCACTCAGGGAGTTGGAGCCTGCAGCACAGACCCGAAGGACCCCCCTAGAGACGAGCATTCCCCCTGGAAGACGAGCATAAGTATCATTAACCCCTAACTACCCTATCCCACCAACGAATACCTACCCTATACCTATAGCCCCAATGGACCCCTACTTATATATCCTTATTCATTAACCCTCCCTATACCACCAACCCTCCCTATAGCACCAACGATTTAACCCTATACCAACCCTTATCATCTCTCTGACCCCTACTCAACCCTATCCCACCAACGCTCCCCGATTTACCCCTATTTGCCCCATCCCACCAACTACCTGTGGCCCCTACCTACCCCTATTATAAACCCCTATACCATTAACCCCTCCCTGATATACCCCTATCCCTGCTGTCCTACTATTAACCCCTACAATCCCACTGCTAGCCACTGCTACTGTGGTATTTAATCATTGCCCTGTAGGGATAGTTCCAGTCCAGGTTGGGTGGGTTGCTAGTGTGTGTGTGTAAGTGGATTATAGATAGTGTGTGGGTTGGAATTTGGGATTGTGTAGTGTAGTTTAGTACTGTATATTTAGTGCTGTAATTATGGTACTGTATTGTGTGTATTGAGTACCGTAGGTTGATAATAAATATCTTGCATTATTTGTATTATACCTACTGTGTAACGTGTGATTATTGGCGGTAGCTAGCTCAGTTAGGGGCGTGCAGCTAGTTTAGTGATTAGCGTAAGGCAAAGTGAAAGTATAAATAGGAGGAGGCATCGGTAGACGGCTCCTCCTATTTATGAATAATAATTGTCGATATTTACATAAATGTTGATAATTAATATTCCCCCTTTACACTTCCTCAGGGGATAAAGATAAACTGTGCTCTGTGGTCTTAAAAACCTTTTTGATTAGGGGAATGAATACTAAACACCTGAGTAGGGAAGGCTGCAAACCATTCACATAAGAGCTGGCATAATTGACAAGTATTCCTTTGTGGCGTATGATGTCACATCCTATCATGAAGTGTATCGCCCACAGTACTATACTAGTGCAAACACCCTTCACATAAATAAATGTTCCAGTCCCATATCAAAAGTAAGTGACAACAGGTGCCACATTAATGCACAAATAAAGGGGTTTAACCCAAAGTGTATATAGGAGGGAGGAGTCGGAGCTGCGTGTATTAACGGCGAAGCGCCTACATCACAAAAACACGTTCCAATTTTCACGGTGCGGAGCGGAGGCTGAGCGCTGGCAGGCGGATGCATTCTCAGTGGATCCGCCTCCACTGAGAATGCATTGGGGCCAGACGGATGCGTTCGGGGCCGCTCGTGAGCCCCTTCAAACGGAGCGCACGAGCGGACACCCGAACGCTAGTGTGAAAGTAGCTTAAAATAGCCAGCTACAGTTGCAAGAAAAAGTATGTGAACCCTTTGGAATGATATGGATTTCTGCACAAATTGGTCATAAAATGTGATCTGATCTTCATCTAAGTCACAACAATAGACAATCACAGTCTGCTTAAACTAATAACACACAAAGAATTAAATGTTACCATGTTTTCATTGAAAAAAACATGTAAACATTGACAGTGCAGGTGGAAAAAGTATGTGAACCCCTAGATTAATGACATCTCCAAGAGCTAATTGGAGTGAGGTGTCAGCCAACTGGAGTCCAGTCAATGAGATGAGATTGGAGGTGTTGGTTACAGCTGCCCTGCCCTATAAAAAAACACACACCAGTTCTGTGTTTGCTTTTCACAAGAAGCATTGCCTGATGTGAATATTGCCTCGCACAAAAGAGCTCTCAGAAGACCTACGATTAAGAATTTTTGACTTGCATAAAGCTGTAAAGGGTTATAAAAGTATCTCCAAAAGCCTTGCTGTTCATCAGTCCACGGTAAGGCTACTTTCACACTAGCGTTCGGGTGTCCGCTCGTGCGCACCGTTTGAAGGGGCTCACGAGCGGCCCCGAACGCATCCGTCTGGCCCCAATGCATTCTCAGTGGAGGCGGATCCACTGAGAATGCATCCGCCTGCCAGCACTCAGCCTCCGCTCCGCTCAGTGAGCGGACACCTGAACGCTGCTTGCAGCGTTCGGGTGTCCGCCTGGCCGTGCGGAGGCGAGCGGATCCGTCCAGACTTATAATGGAAGTCAATGGGGACGGATCCGCTTGAAGATGACACAATATGGCTCAATCTTCAAGCGGATCCGTTCCCCATTGACTTTCAATGTAAAGTCTGAACGGATCCGCTCAGACAACTTTCACACTTTCACAAAATTTTCTAAGTTTTAATGCAGACGCATCCGTTCTGAACGGATGCGAACGTCTGCATTATCGGAGCGGATCCGTCTGATGAAACATCAGACGGATCCGCTCGAACGCTAGTGTGAAAGTAGCCTAAGACAAATTGTCTATAAATGGAGAAAGTTCAGCACTCCTGCTACTCTCCCTAGGAGTGGCCGTCCTGTAAAGATGACTGCAAGAGCACAGCGCAGACTGCTCAATGAGGTGAAGAAGAATCCTAGAGTGTCAGCTAAAGACTTAGCATATGCCAGAGACTTTTGTAACATCCCTGTTAGCGAATCTACGATACGTAAAACACTAAACAAGAATGGATTTCATGGGAGGATACCACAGAGGAAGCCACTGCTGTCCAAAAAAAACATTGCTGCACGTTTACATTTTGCACAAGAGCACCTGGATGTTCCACAGCAGTACTGGCAAAATATTCTGTGGACAGATGAAACCAAAGTTGAGCTGTTTGGAAGAAACACACAACACTATGTGTGGAGAAAAAGAGGCACAGCACACCAACATCAAAACCTCATCCCAACTGTGAAGTATGGTGGTGGGGGCATCATGGTTTGGGGCTGCTTTGCAGCATCAGGGCCTGGACGGATTGCTATCATCGAAGGAAAAATGAATTCCCAAGTTAATCAAGACATTTTGCAGGAGAACTTAAGGCCATCTGTCCACCAGCTGAAGCTCAACAAAAAATGGGTGTTGCAACAGGACAACGACCCAAAGCATAGAAGTAAATCAACAACAGAATGGCTTAAATAGAAGAAAATACGCCTTCTGGAGTGGCCCAGTCAGAGTCCTGACCTGAACCCGATTGAGATGCTGTGGCATGACCTCAAGAAAGCGATTCACACCAGACATCCCAAGAATATTGCTGAACTGAAACAGTTCTGTAAAGAGGAATGGTCAAGAATTACTCCTGACCGTTGTGCACGTCTGATCTGCAACTACAGAAACGTTTGGTTGAAGTTATTGCTTCCAAAGGAGGTTCAACCAGTTATTAACTCCAAGGGTTCACATACTTTTTCCACCTGCACTGTGAATGTTGACATGGTGTGTTCAATAAAAACATGGTAACATTTAATTCTTTGTGTGTTATTAGTTCAAGCAAACTGTGATTGTCTATTGTTGTGACTTAGATGAAGATCAGATCACATTTATGACCAATTTGTGCAGAAATCCATATCATTCCAAAGGGTTCACATACTTTTTCTTGCAACTGTATAATCAAAACCATATAGAATAAAATTATTATGGCACAAGGGTATAACTTAGTCGAGGCAAAGAGGTAGTATGTGTAAATTCTGCAGCCATCAATCAATAAATCTCAACTCAGGATCTAGAAACAAAAAAGATAAATAAATAAGTTACAATACACTGAAAGACAGTAAGATAATACAACATAAGATTTATAACAAATACATCATCCTAGATAACAAAGACCAAAACTGTTAAAAGAAGATTAAAAATAGAGCACATCACAAAATTAGATGTACATAAATATAAGTACAAGTCAAGAATGACCGGGAATGCTGGCTGCGGTTGTGTGCAGGGCCAGTTTTAGACAAAATGTGGCCCTGGGCAAAATCAAAAGTGGGGCCCCAAATCTTGTAATAATGTACTAATAACACAGTTACATTCTGTCGATTCCAGCCCTCCCTCACAGATTTACACCCCATAAAGCTCCTAACACAGTTCTTCACCCTTATGGCCTGTGGGGATTTGCTCCGGTAGACAGGCTAGCGTCACATGATCCATCCCTAATTTACTTAGCATTCTGTATTAAGAATGCTATTATTTTCTCTTATAACCAGTTATAAGGGAAAATAATAATGATCGGGTCCCCATTCCGATCGTCTCCTAGCAACCATGTGTGAAAATCGCACCGCATCCGCACTTGCTTGCGGATGCTTGCAATTTTCACGCAGCCCCATTCACTTCTATGGGGCCTGCGTTGCGTGAAAAAACGCACAAAATAGAGCATGCTGCGATTTTCACGCAACGCACAAGTGATGCGTGAAAATCACCGCTCATGTGCACAGCCCCATAGAAATAAATGGGTCCGAGATTCAGTGCGGGTGCAATGCGTTCACCTCACGCATTGCACCTGCGTTGAAATCTCACCCGTGTGAAAGAGGCCAAAGTCTTTAACTTAGGCCTCATGCACACGACCGGTTTTTTTTGCGGTCCGCAAAAACGGGTTCCGTTTTTCCGTGATCCGTGACCGTTTTTTCGTCCGTGGGTCTTCATTGATTTTTGGAGGATCCACGGACATGAAAAAAAAGTCGTTTTGGTGTCCGCCTGGCCGTGCGGAGCCAAACAGATCCGTCCTGAATTACAATGCAAGTCAATGGGGACGGATCCGTTTGACGTTGACACAATATGGTGCAATTTCAAACGGATCCGTCCCCCATTGACTTTCAATGTAAAGTCAGGAGTTAATATACCATAGGATCAGAGTTTTCTACAATCTGATGGTATATTTTAACTTGAAGCGTCCCCATCACCATGGGAACGCCTCTATGTTAGAATATACCATCGGATTTGAGTTACATCGTGAAACTCAGATCCGACAGTATATTCTAACACAGAGGCGTTCCAATAGTGATGGGGACGCTTCTAGTTAGAATATACTACTAACTGTGTACATGACTGCCCCCTGCTGCCTGGCAGCACCCGATCTTTTACAGGGGGCTGTGATCAGCACAATTAACCCTTCAGGTGCCGCACCTGAAGGGGTTAATTGTGCGTATCATAGCCCCCTGTAAGAGATCAGGGGCTGCCAGGCAGGAGGGGGCAGACCGCCCTCCCTCCCAGTTTGAATATCATTGGTGGCCAGTGTGCGGCCCCCCAGCCCCCCCGCCCCCCCCTCTATTGTAATATCATTGGTGGCGCGTGTGTGCGGCCTCCGTCGGCCCCCCTCCCCCTCTATTGTAATTTCATTGGTGGCCAGTGTGCGGCCTCCGTCGGCCCCCCTCCCCCTCTCTATTGTAATTTCATTGGTGGCCAGTGTGCGGCCTCCGTCGGCCCCCCCCTCCCTCTATTGTATTATCATTGGTGGCCAGTGTGCGGCTCCCCCCCCCGGCTCCCCCTCTATTGTATTAATATCATTGGTGGCCAGTGTGCGGCCTCCCCTCCTTTCCCCCCCCCCCCCCGATCATTGGTGGCAGCGGAGATTCCCATCGGAGTCCCAATTTAATCGCTCTGGGGCTCCGATCGGTAACCATGGCAACCAGGACGCTACTGCAGGCCTGGTTGCCATGGTTACTTAGCAATATTACAATATTAGAAGCATCATACTTACCTGCTGGCTGCTGCGCTGTTTGTGTCCGGCCGGGAGCTCCTCCTACTGGTAAGTGACAGATCATTAAGCAATGCGCCGCAGAGACCTGTCACTTACCAGTAGGAGGAGCTCCCGGCCGGACACAGACAGCGCAGCAGCCAGCAGGTAAGTATGATGCTTCTAATATTGTAATATTGCTAAGTAACCATGGCAACCAGGCCTGCCACCAATGATCGGGGGGGGAGGCCGCACACTGGCCACCAATGATATTAATACAATAGAGGGGGGGCCGGGGGGGCCGCACACTGGCCACCAATGATATTACAATAGAGGGGGGGGGTGGCCGGGGGAGGCCGCACACTGGCCACCAATGATATTACAATAGGGGAGGGCGGGGAGGGCGCACACTGGCCACCAATGATATTACAATAGGGGGAGGGCGGGGGGGGGGCGCACACTGGCCACCAATGATATTCAAACTGGGGAGGGAGGGGGGTCTGCCCCCTGCTGCCTGGCAACCCCTGATCTCTTATAGGGGGCTATGATATGCACAATTAACCCCTCAGGTGCAGTTCGTAGTATATTCTAACTAGAAGCGTCCCCATCACTATGGGAACGCCTCTGTGTTAGAATATACTGTCGGATATGAGTTTTCACGAAGTGAAAACTCATCTCTGAAAAAGCTTTTATGCAGACGGATCTTCGGATCCGTCTGTATGAAAGTAACCTACGGCCACGGATCACGGACGCGGATGCCAATCTTGTGTGCATCCGTGTTCTTTCACGGACCCATTGACTTGAATGGGTCCGTGAACCGTTGTCCGTCAAAAAAATAGGACAGGTCTTATTTTTTTGACAGACAGGAAACACGGATCACGGATGCGGCTGCAAAACGTGCATTTTCCGATTTTTCCACAGACCCATTGAAAGTCAATGGGTCCGCGAAAAAAAAAAGAAAACGGCACAACGGCCACGGATGCACACAACGGTCGTGTGCATGAGGCCTTAAACAGTTCAGTGTTTTATTCACACATAAGGAAAAACAAAAAGTAACGGTTTGCAGTCTTGGTGTTTGTTCACACCATAAAAAGTTCACAGAACAAAAGCCTTCACCTGGTCAGCAGTTTTTCCACCCGCAGTCCACAGCAGGCTTTAGGGCCTGTTTCCCAGCAGGCATCTCTCAGTGAGATGTGGCTTCTTTCACTCCCAGGAAAGTTCTCAGTTCCTAAACACACAGAGACTGACAGCGCTCCATTATCAGAGAGGAGAAAACCACACCCAGCTGAGAATGCTGGCCGGGTTTAATATAGGCCAATAAATACCCGGGGAGAAGCCACCCACCCAGCACTTTGGCTGCTCCCAGTAAAAGCCGGCCCAGATCGGCATTACAGCCATACTAACAGCAAACAGTGTCAGTCAGCACTAGCTGCTGCTGACACTCGAAACTACCAGCTCTTACCTCACCGAGGCCAGGAACCTCAGTGACACATACCTTCCGTCAATGACAGACCCTTGCGCCTTCCTACATATCTACGCCTTTTGTTCAACCATGAGGGGGTGAACACCCACCAGAGAGTGTACCCGGGACAGGGCATCTGGGTTTCCCTGTAACCTGCCTGCCCTATGTTCCATGAAAAAGTTTTGTAAAGATAAGAACCATCTGGTGACCCAAGCATTCCTCTCTTTGGCTTGGCTCATCCACTTGAGAGGGGAGTGGTCGGTCACCAGACGGAACTTTCTCCCCAACAGATAATAGCTAAGAGACTCGAGTGCCCACTTGATGGCCAGGCACTCTCTGTCCACTATACTGTACCTAGTCTTGGCTGAGGTAAGTTTGCGGCTCAGGAAAACAATGGGATGTTCCTCACCATTGACTTCCTGAGAGAGTACAGCTCCAAGGCCTATTTCAGAGGCATTGGTCTGTACCACAAACTCCCTTTTGAAGTCGGGCGTCACCAAAACCGGGACTCACACAGGGCCGACTTCAAAGCAGAGAAAGCCTTTTCCGCCTGCTCATTCCAGTGGACCGTGACGGACTTCCGTCCCTTCAGGAGCCCTGTCAACGGAGCCGCTAAACTGGCAAAATGGGGAACGAACCTCATATAATAACCCACCATTCCCAGGAACGACTTTATTTGCCTAGTGGTGACAGGTCGGGGCCAATTCTGAATTGCCTCAATTTTGTTCACCTGAGGTTGGATAATTCTGCGCCCAATTACATACCCCAGGTACTTGGTCTCTTCTAACCCTATTGTGCACTTTTTTGGGTTAGCGGTCAGTCCAGCCTTCCTAAGGGAGTCCACTACAGCCTGCACTTTTGGTAGATGACTTTCCCAGTCGGTACTATGAATGACAATATCATCCAGGTAAGCCGAAGCGTACCGACGATGTGGACGAAGTTGTGGATGAAGTACAATGTTCATGAGCCGTTAAAAAGTGGCAGGGGCGCCATGCAGACCAAAAGGTAACACCTTATACTGGTATAGCCCTTCTGGTGTGATGAAAGCAGTTTTCTCTTTGGCAGCCTCCGTCAAGGGTATCTGCCAGTACCCTTTGGTGAGGTCCAAAACAGAAAAATACAGAGCTTGCTCTAACCTCTCAATAAGCTCATCCACCTGAGGCATGGGATATGCATCAAACAGAGATTTCGTTTAGTTTGCGAAAATCGTTACAGAACCGTAATGTCCCGTCCAGCTTGGGTATTAAGACTATCGGACTGGCCCATTCACTTTTGGACTCCTCAATGACGTCTAGCTGCAGCATTAGCTGCACTTCTTCCGCGATGGCTTGTCGCCGAGCCTCGGGTACCCAGTATGGTTTTAACCGGACTTTTGCCTGAGGCTCAGTGATAATATCATGCCGGATTATGGAAGTGCATCCAGGGAGGTCCGAGAACACATCCATGTTCCGACTAATGAACTCCCTGGCTTCCTGAGTCTGTTTAGAGGAGAGGCTGTCAGCAATTTTCACTGTGGCAGCCTCTTCCCTTGCTTCAAGCAGAGGGGCCAAAACTGCTTCCCCTAGAAACCCTGTTTGTGGGCTGTCTTCAGTCAAGTTTCCCTATCTTTCCATGGTTTGAGCAGATTCACGTGGTACACCTGCTCCGGCTTTTGCCTCCCTGGCTGGCGTACCTTGTAATCTACCTCTCCAATTTTTTCAAGTACCTCGTAGGGCCTCTGCCACCTAGCTAGGAACTTACTGTCTACGGTTGGTACCAGAACCAACACCCGATCACCCGGGTTAAAGTTCCAGACCCGTGCCTGCCGATTATATACCCTACTCTGGGCTCGTTGCGCTGCCTTCATATGCTCCCTAACCAGAGGTAAAATTGTTTCTATCCGTCCTTGCATCTAGGTGACATACTCAATCACACTTTTGTGCGTTGTGGGTTGTTGTTCCCACGCCTCTTTGGCCACGTCCAACAGACCGCAAAGGTGTCTGCCGTATAGCAGTTCGAAGGGCGAGAACCCAGTAGAGGCCCCTCTCACACTGCGAACATGAGATAGGGCAGAAGAAGTTCCCAGTCCCTCCCATCCTTAGACACCACTCTTTTTAACATATTTTTTAATGTTTGATTAAACCTCTCTACCAGTCCATCCGTTTGCGGATGATACACGGACCTCCGTAGCTGTTTTATGTGGAGCAACTTACAGAGTTCCCTCATGACCTTGGACATAAATCGGGTCCCTTGGTCAGTCAGAACATCCTTAGGCAGACCCACTCGAGAAAACATCTCCATTAACTGACAGCTCCACTGTTAGAGAGGAGAAAACCACACCCAGCTGAGACTGCTGGCCGGGTTTAATATAGGCCAATAAATACCCGGCCTGGAACGTGGGGAGAAGCCACCCACCCAGCACTGTGGCTGCTCCCAGTAAAAGCCGGCCCGGATCGGCTTTACAGCCATACTAACAGCAAACAGTGTCAGTCAGCACTAGCTGCCGCTGACACTCGAAACTACCAGCTCTTACCTCACCGAGGCCAGGAGCCTTGGTGACACATACCTTGCATCAATGATGGACCCTTGCACCTTCCTACAGGCCCCAGAATACGCCACATGCCCCGCCCCTTCACAGCAATGAGTTCCCCTCACTCACGGCATCTGAGAGTGTTAAAAACCGGAAGCGTGGGATTCCTCTTCAGGCGCTCTTTCCCCCAGCAGTGATCGGGGAAAGCACCCTGTTCTATAAATAAGCCACAGCCTGTACTAGGCTTCAAGGCTCATTGTTAGTATATCCCAGTTTAGGCCACTAGATGGCAGCACTGAACTGTGATATACTGATTTTTATGCAGACTTATGGAGTAATTTACATCTGATGATTGTAAGTTGTGGTCTACTTGGGGGACTTAACAAAAAGTAAAAATAATTTAAAAAAGTTTTGAAAATATAAAACAAACTAAAAAATGAAAATCACCCTCATTACCCAAAATAAAAAGAAACAAAAAAAATAGCATTATGGGCATCGCCACATGTGAAAACACCCACACTATTAAAATATTTTAAAAAGTTAGCCCATATGGTGAAAAAAAATTATAAAAAGGCCGATTTGCATTTTTTTCATCATTTTATCTCCAAAGAAAATTAAATAGAAAGTGATCAGGTCATACACACCCCAAAATGGTATTGTCAAAAATGACAGATCGTCCCACTAAAAAATGAGCCCCCATACATGTCCGTAGACATAACTATGAAAAAGTTATGAGGGTCAGAATATCGCAACGAAAAGAATTTCTTTTTTTTTTTATGAAGTGAGTCCTGATGAGGCTTAGATTGCTATAGACATCCTGAGCGGGGGTGATGTTAGGTTTGCCACCTTTCCAAACAAAAAATACTGTTTACACAAGTTAAAAAGGTTGGTGTGGGTTAATACGGGTGTTATTTGATCATATTTTCACAGTTGGGGGCACCCTGTGTATTTAAGTTTTATTTAGCCTCTATTTTTAAAATATTTCTGTGGGGATTCAAACTTATAACCATCTACAATAAAGGCAATAACCTTAACCACTGGGCTATAGAGCTCAATGCTAATTAGTTGCTGAAAAACCTCATAGAAGTTTCTCTTGTATAATACAAGATAAACTTCTATGAGGTTTTTCAGCAATGACTTAGCACTGAGCTAGTTGGTTGTGAGTTCAAAACCCCACAGAAACATTAAAAAAATAGAGGTTAAATTAGACTTATATACACAAGGTGTCCCCAAGCATAGTGACCATGCTTGTGAATATCGCTTTCACGTTCATAACACTGACTCCATGTATGGACACATCCATATATGAAGTCGGACTCCTAAGCCGGGAAATTCCCCACTCTGGAGTCCCAACTGTGCAAGAATCTGCAGACTGAAGCAGGAGGCCGGTTTGTCCCCCCCCCCCCCCCCCCCTTTAACACCGGCCGTGGTGTATGTGAACTGTGGCTTTCCTTGTCCATATCTCTGTGGTTCCTGTTACTGGTGCTGTGCAGGCTGGCTGCATGCACTTTGTGTACTGACTGTGGTTGTTCCCATGTAGGCTGGTTCTGCAATGCGTGCTGGCTGCCTGAGTATGAATGTCTGTTTTTATCACAGTGCAGTTCTGTTACTCGTTGTTGTGTAGGCTGGCTGCCTGTACACTCGTACTGGCTACAGTAACCCAGTGTATGCTGGTTCTCGTTCCGGTGTGCTGGCTGCAGCATTCTGTCTGAAGTGAACTGACAATTTTGATTGTAAGTTCTATGCTTCTGGTTACTCATGGTTCTGATGAGGTTAACTTTCCCTGATCTAGGCCTGGGTGTGGTTTATCAGGTGCCCTTGTTATCGCAGAGACCCCCGCCCACTGTTGCCTTCAGTGTCACTGACAAATCTCGCCGCGATCTTCCTGTAGAGGATGAAACCATCACTGGGCTCGGCGCATGCCCAGTAAAACATTTGAGGCTGATTTCCTCAATTGAACCGGAAGAGTGGAGGCGCAGGCAGTGTTGGGGGTGTTCCTGGGCGCCTTTGAATTTGTCAGTGACACTGAAGGCAAGGGTGGGCGGGGGTCTCTGCTGTTAGTGATATAGGGGGGGACAACGGCGCTGCTGGGGGCGTAGCGTATGAGCCGAGGAGAGGCGTGCTTGGGCTCTGCTGGAGGGCGGGCCTGGGCACTCAATGGGGGTGTTCCTGGGCGCCTGTGAACAAAAATAACGCCCCTCTGAGCACCTTACTAGCTCATTTGCATAAGGAATAAAGTGGATTTTTTCGAGATAGAAACCAAGCAGCAAGGAAAGAAAAGCACATCTGGAAAGGAGGTAGTAAGTGCTACAAGACAATAGTTTTAGTTTAAGGGTGATGATTCTGGTGAGAGATTCCCTTTAAGTACCGGGACCATTTTTGGTTTTGCATTTTTATTTTCTCCTCTCCATGTTCCAATAGCTGTAACTTTTTAAATTTCATATATGAGAGGTTATTTTTTTGCAGGATAACTTGTATTTTTTAAGGGCACCATTTAATTTACCATGTTTGTTATTGGAAAATGGGAAAAAAATTCTTTGTGCGGTTAAATTGGAAAAAAAACACAATTCTGCCAAACTTTTTGAAGTTTTGACATCACAGCTTTCACAGTGCGCTAAAAATGACATGACATCCTTATTCTGTGGCTCAATATGAATACGGCGATACTTTAAAAAAATAAAAATCTTTAAAAAAATAAACATTTTCTTTGCATCGCCATTTTCTGACAGCCACAACTGTATTATGCTGTTACTTACAATTTACATGAAGTTCATCTAGTAAGGTTATGGACACCCTTGGAATAATTTTTTTCATGACTGCGTTTTACTAATTTTGGGATAAAACTATTTTTGTCTTTATTAAAAATGTTCAGCTGTTTTTAACAGGGGTTAAAATAAGTTTTCCATAATTCATATATATGAGTTTGATAACAGTTTAGCTATAATGAGTGTTTATGAGTTCAGGAGATCAGAGATGTCAGCTGATAGGACTGAGAAGTGATACTCTGTGAACAGACAGATTTTTAACCCTTGTATCTCAAAAACAGCTCAACATTTTTAATAACAACCAAATTAAAAAACCTTTTGCCCAAAATGAGTACAATGCAATAATAAAAAAAATTGTCCTGAATGTGTCAATAGCCTTAAATGCACATATAGTTCCTGGATGTACAGGAAATTACAGTCCAACGGGGCCACGCTGCATTTCTGTGCACAGCAGATGGTTGCCCCAGTAAATGTATAGTTCTCTAAGATGAATTCCCCCCTTTAAAATTAATGTACAGGGTGGGCCATTTATATGGATACACCTTAATAAAATGGGAATGGTTGGTGATATTAACTTCCTGTTTGTGGCACATTAGTATATGTGAGGGGGGAAACTTTTCAAGATGGGTGGTGACCATGGCGGCCATTTTGAAGTTGGCCATTTTGAATCCAACTTTTGTTTTTTCAATAGGAAGAGGGTCATGTGACACATCAAACTTATTGGGAATTTCACAAGAAAAACAATGGTGTGCTTGGTTTTAACGTAACTTTATTCTTTCATAAGTTATTTACAAGTTTCTGACCACTTATAAAATGTGTTCAATGTGCTGCCCATTGTGTTGGATTGTCAATGCAACCCTCTTCTCCCACTCTTCACACACTGATAGCAACACCGCAGGAGAAATGCTAGCACAGGCTTCCAGTATCCGTAGTTTCAGGTGCTGCACATCTCGTATCTTCACAGCATAGACAATTGCCTTTAGATGACCCCAAAGATAAAAGTCTAAGGGGGTCAGATCGGGAGACCTTGGGGGACATTTAACTGGCCCACGATGACTAATCCACTTTCCAGCAAACTGTTCATCTAGCTGGCACGTTCCCTGAGTTTTTCCAGCAAGATGGTGCACCACCACATTATGGGTGTCAGGTCCGAGCATTCCTAGATGAACAATTTCCTGGAAAGTGGATTGGTCATCGTGGGCCAGTTGAATGTCCCCCAAGGTCTCCCGATCTGACCCCCTTAGACTTTTATCTTTGGGGTCATCTGAGGGCAATTGTCTATGCTGTGAAGATACGAGATGTGCAGCACCTGAAACTACGGATACTGGAAGCCTGTGCTAGCATTTCTCCTGCGGTGTTGCTATCAGTGTGTGAAGAGTGGGAGAAGAGGGTTGCATTGACAATCCAATACAATGGGCAGCACATTGAACACATTTTATAAGTGGTCAGAAACTTGTAAATAACTCATGAAAGAATAAAGTTACGTTAAAACCAAGCACACCATTGTTTTTCTTGTGAAATTCCCAATAAGTTTGATGTGTCACATGACCCTCTTCCTATTGAAAAAACAAAAGTTGGATTCAAAATGGCTGACTTCAAAATGGCCGCCATGGTCACCACTTATCTTGAAAAGTTTCCCCCCTTCACATATACTAATGTGCCACAAACAGGAAGTTAATATCACCAACCATTCCCATTTTATTAAGGTGTATCCATATAAATGGCCCACCCTGTACATGTAACCAAAGTAAGACATCAATGTATAAGTAGAATTCTGTATTTTGCTGAATTATCTTTCAAAAAGAAAAAGAAATTGCCATCCACAAAACCTATCCAAGTAATTATTAATTTATCCCCAGGGGCATTGCTGTATTCAGATTGACTTAAAAGCTCTGGAAGCAGATTGCAGTGGGTTCTTCTGCTGTCTCACAGGCACAAAATTATTCCCTGTTAAGTAATGAGATAGCTAGAACTGATAAACAAGACTCATCTAAGAACAATAGCTCTAAAAATGTCAAACCATATTTGTCTGCATGTCTAAAGGTAAATATGAATGTTGGCTTGGTTCCATTAATAACTGAGCAGAAAATGTACTTATCAATGCCACTGTTGATTCAGATAGCTGATAATTTTAAATGTCAGTTCAGTGTAGTGTTTTATTTATAGTAAATAATAAATGTTACGTTTTAGTTTAAACTATCACACGTTTCAACCTAGAGACAACTATTGGTCCTAGTGACCATTTGAAAATAATAACTGTTGATTCAGAGCACCAATATAAGATGAGTTCAGCTTGCGATCTTTCCAAACCATGGTTGTGTACTGAAAATCTGGTTTGGAAGACAGATAGGAGGCACACAAATGATGGTACCAACATAAATCAGTGCAAAAAGGTGATGGCTCTCAACATGTGAAAAAAACAATTGCCACTAACTCCTGGTCTTTCTAATTAAAAATTGGTGTAGGCACCAATTGAAAAAGGTTGCTGTGAATTTGATGAATGGGTAAAATGCTGGTGGCCTGTGTTTGCTGGCATCTTCCTTCTCCAGGCAGTCACTACTCCCACTGCTTTAAGGTCCATGATGTTCACCTCCTTCCTCCTGCTCTGGCTTGTGCACGCTCTTATAGGAAGTTCAAAATGGGGCTGCAATAGGATCCAGAGGTGATCTGTCTGAAATCCCAGCAGAAATGCTGGGTTTTGACCATACATAAACTGCTCCATGCAATGTTTTTTTTCTGAGATCCAGTGGGCTGCTCTATGCCAGAACAGCCTGCCAGATCCACAAACAATGACGTGAATGAGGCTTAAGCTGTCCCCAGCTTATGAGAGCACTCCATGGGATACTGTATAAATTGCACCTTCTCCAATAAGGTTTCTAGCTTGTCTAGTTCTTGCAAAGGTGTGCCACTATCTTGTGTTCTGGCCTTCCTCATAACTATATTGACACTGTGCCACCCGTCCTGATCTCTGCTATTTTGATCCTATACCACCTGCACTGACCATTTGCCTGTTTTACCATATTGCTCAAACTCTTCCTGTCCTAACCTATCCATGCAACGCTGTCTCTTGACCTGCCTGGGTCAGCAACCTCTCAGCAGAGACTACTCCTAGTGGTAGTGGCTTGGTGACCTTTGCAGCAAAGCCAAGAAATGAGGTTGAAAGAGTGAATACCAGGAGACCACCTGAACAACGCCTTCAGGATTAGCCCCAAATCATATCTGTTCAATGGGTCCACACTCACTTTGCTACAATGGGCTTATACATTAGGATAAAAAAAATTACCAAGAACCTCATGTGCATTTCTTAGAAATTTTGCTTAGCATCAATAGGTTAATGTATAATGTGAATGTGTGGTCCATGTCTTTTTCCTACAGTTGATGCTAAGAAAATAAAACTTATTAAAGGGCTACAGTCAGAAGACACATATCTTTAAAGGGGTTTTCCAGGCTAACAGTATTGAAGACCCATCCTGAGAATAGGTCATCAATACCAGATTGGTGGGAGTTCAACACTTGTATAATATGTAGCACTTCAGCCACCTGTAGAAAATACAAGTCCATATCGGGAACTCTTTCAGACATGCCTTTTTTTACCTCATTGTGCCAATACTGTATGTGAGTGAGCAATAGAAGTCATACTCACAAGTTGCTGGTACAAAACCTTTTGTTTCTTTTATTTTTTTAATTCATTCCAGTATAAAAAGGTACATCCTGGGGACGCCGAGACAACGTTCACACCTCATCCCCTCCACGCGACGTTTTGGGAGAACACGCCCCCTTACTCATGCATGCAGGTAGAGGGGAGGTGGGGTATTTATAGCACCAAATGAAACCTGTACATCTCAAAAAGGAAACAGGTTCTTGGCAATAACCAAAGACAATTACCTTTCACAACTGGTTCAGGACCCAACTAGAGGGACAGCCATACTGGACTTAGTAACTTAGTATTAACCAATAGACCTGACAGAACAACAAGTTGGAAGACACCTGGGAAATAGTGATCATAATGTAATAACCTTACAATTGTCATTCAAAAGAGTGTTTCTTCAGGGAGGAACAAAAAAAAATTATTTCATAAAATTTAACTAAGAGAGGCCTAACTAACTGGGACAAAGTCCTCAAAACGAATAATACAGCCTAAAATTGGATATTTTTAAAAGCATCCTAAAATCTAATTGTGAGTGGTACATACCCTATGGGAATAAAAGGGTAAGGAAGAAGAAAAATGTGGACAAATAGAAATGTAAAGAAAGCAATAAATGACAAAAAGAAAGCATTTAAATCACTAAAACAGGAGGGTAGCGAGGAAGCATTGAAAAACTATAAGGAAAAAAAATAGAATATGTAAAAGACAAATAAAAGCAGCCAAACTAGAAACCGAGAGATTAATTGCCAAAGAAAGTAAAACTAACCCTAAAATGTTCTTCAATTATATAAATGGTAAAAAGTATAAATCTGGAGGTGTCGGCCCTCTACAGAGTAATGAGGGGGGAGTTGCAGAGAGCGATGAGGAGAAAGCAAAGCTATTAAATATTTTTTCCTCCACTGTATTCGCTGAGGAAAATAAACTGTCAGATGAAATGCAGAATGTAAAGGTAAATTTCCCATTAAAAGTGCCCTGTCTAACCCAGGAAGAAGTACAGCGGCGTCTTAAAAAGATTAAAATAAACAAATCACCAGGACCAGATGGCATACACCCCTGTATCCTAAGAGAATTAAGTAATGTCATAGACAGACCCTTATTTCTGATATTTAAGGACTCTATACTGACAGGGAGTGTTCCACAGAATTGGTGCATAGCGAATGTGGTGCCAATATTGAAAAAGGGTCCAAAAACAGAGTCTGCTTGCAGTGTTATTCTGTCTGCAATGGGAGTGCAACCAAATGGAACGGGATGCATTCTGGTGTATTCTGTTTTGTTCAGTTCAGTTTTGTCCCTATTGACGATGAATGGGGAAAAAACGAAAGCGTTTTCTTCCGCTATTGAGATCCTATGATGGACCTCAATAGCAGAATTGAAAACACTAATGTGAAAGTAGCCTAAACTGTGTAAAGTAATTAACACAGAAGAGGACAGTATACTGCTACAGTAGGATCTGGATGGATTGGAGGCTAGGGCAGATGAGGTTTAAAACAGGCAAATGTAAGGTTATGCACATGGGAAGGAATAATGCAAGTCACCAGTACATACTAAATGGTAAAACACTGGGTAACACTGACATGGAAAAAGACCTAGGAATTTTATTGAACAGCAAACTAAGCTGTAGAAACCAGTGTTAGGCAGCTGCTGCCAAGTCCAATAAGATAATGGGTTGCATGAAAAGGGGCATAGATGCCCGTGATAAGAACATAGTCCTGCCACTTTACAAATCACTACTCAGACCACACATGGAATACTGTGCACAGTTCTGGGCTCCTGTAAGCAAGGCAGACATAGCAGAGCTGGAGAGGGTTCAGAGGAGGGCAACTAAAGTAATAACTGGAATGGGGGGACTACAGTACCATGAAAGATTATCAAAATTAGGGTTATTCACTTTAGAAAAACGACGACTAAGGGGAGATCTAATAACTATGTATAACTATATCAGGGGTCAGTACAGAGATCTCTCCCATCATCTATTTATCCCCAGGACTGTGACTGTGACGAGGGGACATCCTCTGCATCTGGAGAAAAGAAGGAGAAAACATAGAAGAAGATTCTTTACGGTAAGAGCAATGAGACTATCGAACTCTTTGCCTGAGGAGGTGGTGATGGTGAGTTCACTAAAAGAGTTCAAGAGGGGCCTGGGTGTATTTCTGGAGTGTAATAATATTATTGGTTATAGTTACTAGAGAGGGGTCCAGGGAGTTATTCTGATTGCCTGATTGGAGTCGGGAAGGAATTTTGGTTTCTACCTCACAGTTTTTTTTTTGCCTTCCTCTGGATCAACTTGCAGGATAACAGGCTGAACTAGATGGACAGATGTCTTTTTGCGGCCTTGTAAACTATGTTATAAACTATCTTAACAGCTGATACATATATACAAACTATATTCTTTGTACAAAATACATAGCCATAAATAACCCTAAAACATGAAAGTGATCAATCATATAAATGCACTAAAACTACAAATTTCATTTAACCCTTTATTTCGAGGCTGAGCCCATTTAATTACTTGCATCCCCATTGGCCGCAGGGGACGCCAGTAACACTCCCGGAAGCGCATATAGATGATCACAGCATCTAAAACCTTTAATTATCAATAATGCCAATCGCGGTAATTAGCCGCAAGTCTCTGCTGTTTAAAACAGCAGAGCCTTGCCGGCCATGACGCCTGCTGCGCTGAGAACATTCAAAGTAGAATTCTTATTTTGGCCACCGGATGGCAGGCCAACATAAGAAATGAGCAATTCTCAATAATAAGTGCAGTTTAAAATACATGATTGTTCAAAATAAAAAAAAATAAAAAATAATTTGTAGGCACATATATGAGCTTCAAAATAATCACAAAGAGTTAAAAAAAACTGTTAAATATATATATTAAAAAAATATATAGATAAAAGTTTAAATCACCCCAAAATAACAAAAAATATAAACATCATAGGTATCACCACGACCAAAAACGCCCGTACTATTAAAATATAAAAATATTTTTCCAATACAGCAAATGGCATTTCATAAAAAAGGGTCAAAATGGCCAATTTGCCATTTTTTTATTGCTTCTCTTACCCCCAAAAAATAATAAAATATGATCAAAAAGTCACACACACTCCAAAATTGTATCAATAAAAACTACAGATTGTCCCGCAAAAAATGAGCCCAGACACAGCTCAGTAGATATAACTTTAAAAAAGTTATGGGGGTCAGAATATGGTGATGTAAAAATATTTTTTTTTTTCAAAGTTATAATTTATTTTTACACTATATAGACATAAAAAACCTATACATATGGGGGTATCGTTGTAATCGTACTGACCTTGAGAATGAAGGGCATGGGTCAGTTTTGCCGCAAAGAGAATGCCATGCGAACAAAACCCGTAAAACGGTGGAAGAACTGTGTTTATTTTCCAATTCCACCGTTTATTTTCCAATTCCACCCCATTTGGAATTTTTTTACAGCGTCCCACTACATTGTATGCCATAATTAATGGGGGCATTAGAAAGTACAACTTGTCCCACAAAAAATAAGCTCAAAGAAGATGGGGAAGAAAAATGAAAACGCAAAAACAAAAAGAAATCCGGTATCCTAAGGCCCCTTTCACACAAGCGAGTTTTCTGCGCGGATGCAATGCGTGACGTGAACGCATAGCACCCGCACTGAATCCTGACCCATTCATTACAATGGGTCTGTGTACATGAGCGTTTTTTCTCATGCATCAGTTCTTTGTTGCGTGAAAAACGCAGCATGTTCTATATACTGCGTTTTTCACGCAGCCCTGGCGCCATAGAAGTGAATGGGTTTTAGTGAAAAACGCATTGCATCCACGCGGAAAAAACTGAACAACTGAAAGGAATTGCAGACAAAACTGACTGAACTTGCAAAATGGTGCGAGTTTCCCTGAATGCACCTGGAACGCATCTGGACCTAATCCGTCACGCCTAGGGGTTAAAACGGTGGAGGAATTGCGTTTTTTTTCAAATTTCACCCCAGTTGGAATTTTTTTTACTGATTCCCACTACATTGTATGCCATAATTATTGGTGGCAATAGAAAGTACAACTTGTCCCTCAAAAAATAAGCCCTCATACAGCTATGGAAACGGATATATAAAAAAGTTATGGCTCAAGGAAGATGGGGAAGAAAAGTGAAAACGCAAAAATGAAAAAACCTCTGGTATCCTAAGGGTTAAAAAAATAAAAATAAAAAGTTGCTAAGTCATTCTAGTAGGGAAGTGGTGTAAAAAACTGGTGAAGCATTTATAGACAAAAGTGTTTAGTTTAAAAATGGGCCAAAATGAACAAACAATCTACAATCTACTATTTTTAGAAAGTTGCATAACTTTTAATTTATATAGTAACACTTTGCTTGCATACAAATGGCGAACTCCTTAATTTAACATTTCCCAACTAATCTTTCATGAAGATTAAGATTCCGGTAGTAGGTACAGACTGATATGTACGGTAACTTTGAAGCTATTCTGTGGTTAATAAAAAGAGTTAACAGTAGCTGCAAGATTAACTAACACTTTTACTTTTCCTCTTTTTCCAATCCCCTCATTCATATTCAATTTCCATCGATTCCACTCTCATTCTTTTCATTGCACTTGTACATCTATCTAATGTTTAAATAACGTACCACACTCCCATCCCAGAGAGAATATCAATGAGCTGAAGAACAAAGGAAAGCGCTGAGTTCATCACAGAGAGCCATGGAATCTGCAGAGACTAAGAAAGTGAAGACAAGGCAATTAAAAAAAGAATTTTTGGCTATGGTAACACGATAGACTGGAGAGAACCAAGGATGGTCTTAAATCGTTTCATCACACCTTGTAACCTTGCAGCTAGATCACAAATTAAAAGGATTATCCCATAACTAATGTAAAAAATGGAAATAAGACATCATGTAGTACAGGATAATCTATTCTATCAAAGCTAGAACCAGCCATGTATCTCACATTGATCCAGAGATCTCCACATTCATTGCTCTGCTAAATTTATATCAAGCTGACAGCTCAAGGGGAGTGTCTTTTCTGCTGCAGCTAAGGGGGGCGTGTCTATGGTCTCCCTATCACAGCTCAGGAGACAGGTGAAGGATGAAACTGAGCGTGTGCGGCCTTGTCAGTGAGCAGGACAAAGAAGGAAATAAGAAAAAAACACTGCAGGTGGCGCTATACAGATCCATTTTATTGAGTAACTCAGTGGCCATGCTAAATCTTTAATTACATACAATGACATAAGTATTCAGATCCAGGTGCTGGTTTGAAAACTGTAGAATATTTTTCGAGGCACAACCCCTTTAAAGTCTTGAAAACAACTAATACAGACATGAAAATATAAATATTCATGATCGCTGCCCAAGTAATGACTTATACGCGTTTTATTGGTCTTTGGGTACTTTTGTAGAAGTAGGAGGTGAATCTCTGACGCCATTCACAAGTCTTAGGGTACTTTCACTCTAGCGTTTAAGTTTTCCAGTATTGAGTTTTGTCAATGGGGACAAAACTGAACTGAACAGAACGGAATGCTCCAAAATGCATTCCGTTCCGTTTAGTTGCGTTCTCAGACCGGAGAGCAAACCGCAGCATGTTGTATTTTGCTTTCCATCCTGGGATGCGGATGCAAGACGGATCTGGCGTTACCCCAATGAAAGTCAATGGGGACGGATCCGTTTTATCTGCCACAATAGAAAACTGATCCGTCCCCCATTAACTTTCAATGGAGTTAATGACAGATCCGTCTTGGCAATGTTAAAGATAATACAACCGGATCCGTTCATAACGGATGCAGACGGTTTTATTATCAGTAACTGAAGCGTTTTTTCTGGACCCTGCTGGATCCAGCAAAAACGCTAGTGTGAAAGTAGCCTTATTGGAGTATGAAATAAGGGTCAGTGAATTACACAACTTCCAGCCAAATGTTTTATGGATCTCTAGAAAAGAATCACTACACTGTATATAAGACATACTGAAATCATGTGCTGTAAAACAAGATTAGTTCCCTCTGCCTTTGGTGTGACCTTCACTTTTCACCTCCATTTTCAGTTTATCCTGTTATATTTTGTGATTTACAGCGAGTCAGGGGAGCGTAGCAATGAATATTTAATTAGTTTAGGTTAGTTGAACTTTAGTGGCACCACAATATGCTGCACTCTTGTGAGAAGAACCTACAGCCTGAATCTCTGCCAGATCTAAGTGTTCTGGATGTCACCCAAGCAGAGAAGGAGCCATCCCCGGGGTCTGCTCAATCTGCGTGCTTGCAGATAGTCAGAGAAAAATGGCTTCATAAGGATTTGCTGTGCAGCACAAGCCAATAGACTTTATAACATATCACTGAATAAGCGTAGAAGGCTGTAGATGCTGCCCAGACGGGTAAACAAATGCAGTGTAATGCTCTTAAGTTCATGAATGATGAGTAATGCAGGGTATTAAATGTGTGACTGAGGTTAAATCTCAACTGATAAGAAAAAACATCATGTTTGTGCCAGCAGTGGTAATAAAATCTATACTTTATGTATAAACTAAATGTGGCATGTATGAGCTTTTAGATCTAGAGATCTTTATTGGAAGAGTAAAGTAAGCTGCTCTTATAGGGCAGATTTGTACCTTTGAAACTGGCTGACCTGTTGCATGTGCGCTTGGCTTCTGAAGACACCTTTGTTGGTTTCATATTCATATGTGCCCACGCTGAGAAAAATTACGTTTTATTTTATGTAAATGAGCCTCTAGGAGCAACGGGGGCATTGCCATTACTCCTAGAGGCTCTCTCTGCAAATGCCGATCCCTCTCCACTTTGATTTACAGGGCTAGGCAGTGAAAACATCATCGCGCCTGTCAATCAAAGTGGAGAGGACACAGAGAAAGTAGAGCCTCTAGGTGTAACAGCGACACCTCCCTTCTGTTGAATACATTTGGAGCTAATCAGACACCTCCCTGATGGTATTGCATAATGAATAAGTATCTGTTTGTATTTCTGAGCATTGAGGATACCATTAATCCTGACCAAATCCTCAACTCGATTTACTGCAGCCCCAAACCTCCACCATGCTTCACTGTTGCCTGCAGACACTCATTATTCTCCCACTCTCCAGCCCTTCAGTGAATAAACTTCCTTCTGTTACAGCCAAATATTTCACATTTTGACTCAACAGTCCAAAGCACTGCGGCCATTATTTTGAAACCCAGTTCCTATATTTCATGTTGAGTCGCTTGGCCTTTTTTCCATATGAAAGGTTTGGCTTTTTGGCTGCAATTTTTCCATGAAGGCCACTGTTGGCCAAACAGTAGATGGTTGTAGCTGGGTCCCACTGGCTTCTGCCATTTCTAATCTGATGGCACTGAAGGACATCCTCCGATTTCAAAGGGATGTAAGCATGATGTGTCTTTCATCTGCTGCAAGTTTTCTTGGCCGACCACTGTATTATCTATGGTCCTAAACGTTGCCTGTTTCTTTGTGCTTCTTTAAAAGAGCTTGGCAGGCAGATACTAGGTATCTGATTGGCTCCAACTTTATTCGTCAGGACAACAACTGACCCCAACCATACTGCCAATGCCATTAAGAACTATCTTCAGTGTAAAGAAGAACAAGGAGCCCTTGAAGAAATGTGGCCCCTACAGAGCCCTGGTCTCAACATCATCAATTCTTACAGAAAAACCTGAAGGATTTGAGCAAGTCTAGAAGATCTGTGGTTAGTTATCCAAGATATTGGAACAACCTCCCTACTGAATTCCTTCAAAAACCACGTGCAAGTGTATGTAGAAGAACTGATGCTGTTTCAAAGGCTACATGCACACGACCGTTGTGTGTTTTGCGGTCCGCAAATCGCGGATCCGCAAAACAAGGATGGCGTCCGTGCGCGTTACCCAATTTGCAGAATGGCATGGACAGCCTTTAATATAACTGCGTATTCTTGTCCGCAAAGCGCAGACAGGAATAGGACAGGTTATATTTTTTTGCGGGGCCACGGAACGGAGCAACGGATGCGGACAGCACGCGGAGTGCTGTCCGCATCTTTTGCTGCCCCATTGAAGTGAATGGGTCTGCTTCCGAGCCACCAAAACTGCGGATCGGATGGGGACCAAAACAACGGCCGTGTGCATGACGCCAAAGACAAAGGGTGCTCATACCAAATATTGATTTGATTTCTCTTTTGTTCATTAACTTAGCATTTTGTTAATTGATAGACATAAACTATTAGCACTAATATTTTTGAAGCGTTTTTACTTTGCAACATTTTTTGTACTGTTTATGCAAACTGTTTTACAAAGCCATGTTTTAGCACACTACTGCAAGAAATTATAAAATATAAGCCTGGTTCTAATGAAAAGAGAATATACTATAACACAAAACATACAGACCATGTATCATGAACAAAGAATAGCACTCTTAAATAACAAGCATAGGAAAAACATACATCTTGCATTCTGTATTGTAAAATAAATCTTACCACACAGTAGCAAAAAACATGAGATGCACTGATAAGACCAGAGCTACAGTAATACATGCTGGGCACAGGGCAAAGATCAAATATATGAGCTCCATGCATTTTGTAAACTCAGTGAACATCTGCATCCCATAAACAGAGTGAACCAAGAGTGATTTACATGTTTTTTATGTTTCCAACACAACTACCAGCTAGTGTCTGTGACGGATTGAAAGCTCTGACATGTTTTAGAGCCTCCTTTTGCCTGGCCAGTAACAGTAGCGCAAATAAGGAAAGGTCTCAATATAGGGTTAATATGGGGGCCTCCCTGCACTCACCACTGGCCCACTGTGCCCAAGTATATTTACTCATGTGAACATAAATCTTAGCCTTTCAGGACCTGTTTTCCTAAGATACCTAATACTAATAGCTCGTAGTCAAATGCACATTTACAGTATATTCACCCAGTTCAATATGGTATGTGAATAGAAACCAGTCTGCAAAAGATAGAAAAATAATCACTAGGGACACCACACTCTAGAGCACAGGTCTCCAACTTTTTGTAGCTTGCAAGCTACTTTTAAATACTAATCGTATTACTGAGCCACACTGGACTTTGAAACTGACAATCTATTAAATTTGACTGAATGTTATGGCTTTTACCCCAATGTTAATCTCCATTAATGCGGTATGACCCTAGTGCCAAGTTTTTCCACTAATGCACAATGGTATATTAGTAATGCAATAGGCGAAAGGGTTACATATGGCTCCTGTGTAAATTGTTGGAGAACACCAGTCTAGAGAATCAGAGGATCAGGAAAGTTGTGTCATCCCTAATGATCAGGTCACATTTGTATTCTCTATTAGAATAATTTTGTATTGTATTTGTGTAGTTAGAAAAGAGGGTGCAACGGGCGCCTCCCCCTAGGGCCCTTAAAAGATGTATGACGCGCGTCCCAGGTGTAGGAATGTCGAGTGGTATAGTGCGGCCTAAAATGTCCCTTTATGTGTGTCACGGTTCTCCTACCTGGATACGGCTGAACCCCAGGCTTTGTCTCCGAAGCAATAAATAGGGGGAATAATTGAGGAATTGGAAGAAAAATTTAGTCCAGACCTTGAGATGAAGTTGAACAGCAGCTTTACTTGAATACACGTTCATCGAAGACAATCTTTAAGCTTGATCTTGGTCCCAGCAGGCTTTAGCATTAAAACTGGCAGGCAAACTCGTCTCTGCTACACTTGTTTCTCTCTGGCTCTACTGGACTAACAGACTGGATATATAACTCTGCTTCCTCTTGAATGTTGCACTTCTTTCTGTAGCCTGACTCTAAGTTACACCAGGGAATTTTTCTCCTGGCTCCTGAGTCTTTAAGCTTTGGCCTCCACGACCAATAGAGCTTAGGGTGCTCTGGCTGGCATGGGCACATCCAGCAGAGATGTGCCCTGCGCACCTGACCCCTAGCAGGAGGTAATCTAGAACTGACTAGAAACTGGGACCTACCCTACTTGCAGGGAGTAGCACTCGCCCACTTCTCTCCAGGGGGAGTTAGAATGGAATGGAAGGCTTCATTCTATCTAACTGTAGCTCTGCCATATTTTCTGCCACCTGCTGGTGAACCAGGCACATTACATTTGAACATAACAGTTGCGAACATTAGAAATGCACAGTGTATAGGACCTGAACAAAATACTTAAGATGACGTTTTGCGCAATAAACATAGTAGCAAGCTGCAGAAGTGGTAATGCCACTCTGGAGCGTTACAAGTAGGGTTGAGCGAACGGGTTCGTACTGAACTTTAGGATTTTTGGACCCCGGGCACGAACCCGAACTTTTCAGCCAATCAACAAGCGTTTAACTCGTGTGCCCTTAGAAGCCATCACAGCCATGCCTACTAATGGCATGGCTGTGATTGGCCAGTGCAGCATGTGACCCAGCCTCTATATAAGCTGGAGTCATGTAGCGCTGCACGTCACTCTGCTGTTACTAGTGTAGGGGGGGGATGCTGCTGCTGTGAGGGAGAGAATAGGAAAGAATCTTTAATCAGAAGTGATTGTTAACTCAGCGATCTACCTAGATTTAGTTTTGTGGGTGCAGTGCACAATCTTTTTACCCTGCCCTGAACCCAGTGACACCGAAAAATAACTTTTATCCGTCTGTTAGTAAGGTGGGCGGCGGTGGCCATTTTATGCAAGCTCAGTGCACCAGCACTGCATATGTACTTTTGTGACATTCAAATCCAAGCTTGAAATACTGCAATGATAATCTGGGTTTAAAAAAACACCCATTTTTGGCAATATCCTACATCTGGTGCCTTTGCAGCATTTGTCAGTGTGAAATAGAAGCTTGCAATACTTTAATAATTTTCTGGGTTTAAAAAATCAACCATTTTTTTCAAGATCCTACGTCTGGAGCCTTTGCAGCATTTGTCAGTGTGAAATCCGATCTTGAAATACTGCAATAATTTTCTAGGTTTAAAAAACACCCATTTTTTGCAAGAACCCTACATCTGGGGCCTATGTGTCACCGCCACTTCTGTAAGAAGGTCTGACAGACGTCCTTTTCTACCTCTTGCATGATGTTCTTTGTTTTGGTTTCACTTTGTCATCTCATTTCCTTCTCCCAGGTGTCACCTATTTAAACTAATCCTCTTTCCTTTATATTCCCTCCCATACTGCCTCACTTCGCGGTTTAGAGAGGCTTGCAAACTCCATTTTCGCCTACTTCCCCATTCCTCTGGTGATGAGGAGCAGAGGGTGGGGATCATCATCTCACTGCTCAGGGATAACGCTCAGTCTTGGGCCTTTTCGCTGCCGGTGGGGGCACGGCCCCTCCGATCGGTGGATGAATTTTTTGTAGCCCTGGGGCAGATATATGATGACCCGGATCGTATTGCTCTGGCTGACTCTAAACTGCGTCTTTTATGCCTTAGTAAACAGTCCGCAGAGATATATTGTTCTGAATTTCGGAGATGGGCAGCTGATACTGGTTGGAACGATGCTGCACTCCGAAGTCAATTTTGCCATGGTCTTTTGGAGGGATTGAAAGATGCATTTGCTTTTCATGAGAGACCTGCCTCGTTGGAGTCTGCCATGTCTCTAGCTGTTCGTATTGACAGGCGTCTTAGAGAGAGAGGAGAGGCCACTCCTTCCTGTCATATTCAGTCCAAGGACAGTGGGGCGGTCTCATTCAGTGCGCAGGGGCCTCAGTCTCTCTCAATCCCCTCTGAGCAGGAGGCCATGCAGCTGGGTTTGCTTGCCTCTGATAGTAGAGGATTCAGCTCTCAGAGGAGGGTTTGTTTCTGTTGTGGGGGTATAAATCATTTGGCTAATGTTTGCCCCATTAGGAGATTCAGGGAGTTTTCTGAGGGTAATAAAGAAACAAAAAGAAAGAAACCCTCTAAAAACTTTCCATTTGCTACTATTGGCAAGGTTGATGCGGAAATTGAAGGTTTCCCGTTTGCTTGTAGTTCCCGTTTTCTCCTACTTGCCAGGGTGGCGCTAGATAGCAAGAACATTGTTTGTGAGATTTTTGTAGATAGTGGAGCAGCTGTCAATCTCATTGATAATCAATTTTCTATAACACATGGTTTCCAGGTATGCACTTTGGAAAAGGATATACCTGTTTTTGCTATCAATTCCGCTCCACTTTCTCAAAAATCATTAAAGGGCATAGTTTACAATATTCGTTTGACTGTGGGTGATGCTTATGTTGAGGATATGTCATGTTTCGTCCTAAGCGGATTACCTACTCCTCTAGTGTTGGGGCTACCCTGGCTCACTACACATAACCCCACCATTGATTGGTAAGCAAGGCAAATAAATGGTTGGAGTGACTTTTGCAGAGAGAATTGCCTCACGGCGTCTCTTTCAGAGGTTTCTACCAATACTGTACCATCTTTTCTCTCTGAATTTTTGGATGTGTTTTCCGAGAGTGGTGTCCAGGAGCTGCCCCCTCACTGGTAGTACGATTGCCCTATTAATCTCATCCCAGGCGCCAAGCTACCAAAATCACGTTTATACAATCTCTCCCAACCTGAAAGAGTCGCTATGCGTACTTATATCTCTGAGAGCACCTGTTGCCGCTGGGTTTTTTTTGTTAAGAAAAAAGATGGTTCTTTAAGACCTTGTCTGGATTTCAGGGAGCTGAACTGTATCACAATTAGTGACCCATATCCGCTTCCTCTGATCCCGGACCTGTTTAACCAGATTGTTGGGGCTAAAGTTTTTTCTAAGTTGGATTTAAGAGGGGCATACAACATAGTCAGGGTCAGGGAAGGGGACGAATGGAAGACGGCCTTCAATACCCCTGAGGGCCATTTGGAGAATTTGGTTATGCCCTTTGGTTTGATGAATGCTCCCGCCATCTTCCAACATTTTGTGAACAGCATTTTTTATCATTTAATGGGGAAATTTGTACTGGTGTATCTAGATGACATTTTGATTTTTTCTCCTGATTTCAAAACTCATCGGGACCACCTACGTCAGGTCTTGCTCATTCTGCGGGAGAATAAATTGTACGCTAAACTGGAAAAATGTGTGTTTGCGGTTCCAGAGATTCAATTTCTTGGTTTTCTTCTCTCCACTTCTGGTTTTCGCATGGACCCTGAGAAGGTCCGTGCTGTGCTTGATTGGGAGCTTCCTGAGAATCAGAAGGCGCTGATGCAGTTTTTGGGTTTTGCCAATTATTACAGAAAGTTCATTTTGAATTATTCCTCTGTTGTTAAGCCACTCACTGATATGACTAAAAAGGGGGTAGATTTTTCCTCGTGGTCGGTAGATGCGCTTAAGGCCTTTTCTAGTATCAAGGAGAGTTTTGCTTCCGCTCCCATTTTGGTACAACCTGATGTCTCTCTACCTTTTATTGTTGAGGTGGACGCTTCTGAGGTGGGTGTGGGTGCGGTCTTATCTCAGGGTCCCTCTCCTGCCAAATGGCGACCGTGTGCCTTTTTCTCAAGGAAACTCTCCTCCACAGAGAGAAATTACGATGTGGGAGATAGGGAGTTGTTGGCCATCAAATTAGCTTTTGAGGAATGGCGCCATTGGCTAGAGGGGGCCAGACACCCTATTACCGTGTTTACCGACCATAAGAATCTGGCCTACTTGGAATCAGCCAAGCGTCTGAACCCGAGACAGGCCAGATGGTCTTTATTCTTTTCTAGGTTTAATTTTGTTGTCACGTTCCGCCCTGGGGTTAAAAATGTGAAGGCTGATGCCCTGTCAAGTTGTTTTCCGGGAGGGGGGAACTTTGAAGACCCGGGTCCCATTTTGGCTGAAGGGGTGGTCGTCTCTGCTCTTTATCCTGATTTGGAGGCAGAGGTTCAGGCAGCCCAGGCAGAGGCTCCTGATCTTTGTCCTCCTGGGAGGTTGTTTGTGCCTCTCGCTTTACGACACAAGGTTTTTAAGGAGCACCACAATACTGTCCTCGGTGGGCACGCGGGGAGTAGAGCCACAGTAGATCTCATTGTTCGGAGATTCTGGTGGCCGGCTCTTCGTAAGACGGTTGAGGGTTTTGTGGCAGTCTGCGAGACCTGCGCTCGTGCCAAGGTCCCTCATTCACGGCCATCGGGTTCTCTTCTCCCGTTACCCATTCCTTCCCGTCCTTGGACGCATCTGTCCATGGACTTCATTAGGGACCTACCTCGTTCCTCGGGGAAGAATGTGATTCTGGTGGTAGTTGACCGTTTTAGCAAAATGGCGCATTTCATTCCCTTTCCTGGGTTACCCAATGCTAAGACGTTGGCGCAAGCGTTTGTTGATCACATTGTTAAATTGCATGGCATTCCTTCAGACATTGTTTCTGATAGGGGCACGCAATTTGTTTCCAGATTCTGGAAGGCCTTCTGTTCTCGCTTGGGGATTCAGTTGTCATTTTCTTCTGCTTTTCACCCGCAGTCGAATGGTCAGACCGAACGCGTCAATCAGAATCTGGAGACATATCTGCACTGTTTTGTGTCGGAGAATCAGGAGGATTGGTATTCTTTTTTGTCCCTTGCTGAGTTTGCTTTAAATAACCGTCGCCAGGAGTCCTCTGATAAGTCACCATTTTTTGGTGCATATTGGTTTCATCCACAGTTTGGGACATTCTCTGGAGAGGGGTCTTCTGGTTTACCTGATGAGGAGAGATTTTCCTCGTCTTTGTCATTTATTTGGCAAAAGATTCAGGGTAATCTGAAGAGGATGAGTGAGAGATATAAGCGTGTGGCGGATAAGAGATGTGTGCCTGGTCCGGACCTGAATGTGGGTGATTTGGTGTGGTTGTCTACAAAGAATATCAAACTGAAGGTTCCCACCTGGAAGTTGGGTCCTAAGTTTATTGGGCCTTACAAGATCTTGTCCGTCATCAATCCCGTTGCCTTCCGTCTTGATCTTCCTCAGACTTGGAAGATCCATAATGTTTTTCATAGGTCCCTATTAAAACCTTATGTCCAACCCACTGTACCCTCCTCTTTGCCTCCTCCTCCGATTTTTGTTGATGGTAATCTTGAATTCCAGGTCTCTAGGATTGTGGATTCTCGCATTATCCGCGGTTCTCTCCAATACCTTGTTCATTGAGGGGGTTATGATCCTGAGGAGAGGATGTGGGTCCCAGTGGCGGACATTAAGGTCACTCGTCTCATCAAGGCTTTCCATAGGTCTCATCCTGAGAAGGTGGGTTCTGATTGTCCGGAGTCCACCCGTAGAGGGAGGGGTACTGTCACCGCCACTTCTGTGAGAAGGTCTGACAGACGTCCTTTTCTACCTCTTGCATGATGTTCTTTGTTTTGGTTTCACTTTGTCATCTCATTTCCTTCTCCCAGGTGTCACCTATTTAGACTAATCCTCTTTCCTTTATATTCCCTCCTATACTGCCTCACTTTGCGGTTTATACTACTTCCTGGATTGAAGTGTTCACTGCTGGAGTCTTCTGTTGCTGCTTGTTCAGATAAGTCCTTTCATGTGTTTCCTTGCTGGCTTGATTCTAGGTGATCTAATAGGTTGTCTAAGACGGCTCTCTCTTTAGTTGGAGATGGCAAGGTGCTCCAAACAAATGATGCACTCTATTCACCAAAGTCAAATAGTACAGATAGGGGATGGATGGGCACTCTTATAAGTGAACTCACGTGGACTCAATATATGGTGTGTCACTATAGTATATTTATTAGATCAGTGCAGTTTCTAGCACTGTGTAATACATAAAAACTTTTTTACACATATAGTGACTATCTGCCCTCGAATATTTGGATACCATTGCTGTTATATAACTATTATAAGAGATACTTGGACATATTGCTACCATACGAATAACATATGCTACTAATCCTATGAGTCATTGGACTATTTCAAGCTTGAGACTATATCCGCTTGAGATTGGTACCAATTTCTCCAGATCATTAACTTTGCCTGGATTTTTGGATCCTACATTTTAAGCTTGCGTCCCAGACAGCCGCCCTACAGTGGATGCTTGCAGATTACCATTGTGGGGTTGCTGATCCATTTGTTTTAAACAAAATCTTATTATTTATTTAAAAAAAATTGGAGTATTGTATTGCCTTTTAGGAAGTATTGGTCCGGACATTTTTAATATTGAAACATATTCTTTCCTATTTATACTGACATTGTGATATATATATATATATATATATATATATACACTGCTCAAAAAAATAAAGGGAACACTTAAACAACACAATGTAACGCCAAGTCAATCACACTTCTGTGAAATCAAACTGTACACTTAGGAAGCAACACTGAGTGACAATCAATTTCACATGCTGTTGTGCAAATGGGATAGACAACAGGTGGAAATTATAGGCAATTAGCAAGACCCCCCCAATAAAGGAGTGGTTCTGCAGGTGGTGACCACAGACCACTTCTCAGTTCCTATGCTTCCTGGCTGATGTTTTGGTCACTTTTGAATGCTGCCGGTGCTTTCACTCTAGTGGTAGCATGAGATGGAGTCTACAACCCACACAAGTGGCTCAGGTAGTGCAGCTTATCCAGGATGGCACATCAATGCGAGCTATGGCAAGAAGGTTTGCTGTGTCTGTCAGCGTAGTGTCCAGAGCATGGAGGCGCTACCAGGAGACAGGCCAGTACATCAGGAGACGTGGAGGAGGCCGTAGGAGGGCAACAACCCAGCAGCAGGACCGCTACCTCCGCCTTTGTGCAAGGAGGAACAGGAGGAGCGCTGCCAGAGCCCTGCAAAATGACCTCCAGCAGGCCACAAAATGTGCATGTGTCTGCTCAAACGGTCAGAAACAGACTCCATGAGGGTGATATGAGGGCCCGACGTCCACAGGTGGGGGTTGTGCTTACAGCCCAACACCGTGCAGGACGTTTGGCATTTGCCAGAAAACACCAAGATTGGCAAATTCGCCACTGGCGCCCTATGCTCTTCACAAATGATGCAGGTTCACACTGAGCACATGTGACAGACGTGACAGAGTCTGGAGACGCCGTGGAGAACGTTCTGCTACCTGCAACATCCTCCTGCATGACCGGTTTGGCATTGGGTCAGTAATGGTGTGGGGTGGCATTTCTTTGGAGGGCCGCACAGCCCTCCATGTGCTCGCCAGAGGTAGCCTGACTGCCATTAGGTACCGAGATGAGATCCTCAGACCCCTTGTGAGACCATATGCTGGTGCGGTTGGCCCTGGGTTCCTCCTAATGCAAGACAATGCTAGACCTCATGTGGCTGGAGTGTGTCAGCAGTTCCTGCAAGACGAAGGCATTGATGCTATGGACTGGCCCGCCCGTTCCCCAGACCTGAATCCAATTGAGCACATCTGGGACATCACGTCTCGCTCTATCCACCAACGACACGTTGCACCACAGGACTGGTCCAGGAGTTGGCAGATGCTCTAGTCCAGGTCTGGGAGGAGATCCCTCAGGAGACCGTCCGCCACCTCATCAGGAGCATGCACAGGCATTGTAGGGAGGTCGTACAGGCACGTGGAGGCCACACACACTACTAAGCCTCATTTTGACTTTTTTAAGGACATTACATCAAAGTTGGATCAGCCTGTAGTGTGTTTTTCCACTTTAATTTTGAGGGTGACTTCAAATCCAGACCTCCATGGGTTAAAAAATTTGATTTCCATTTATTTTTTTTGTGTGATTTTGTTGTCAGCACATTCAACTATGTAAAGAACAAAGTATTTCAGAAGAATATTTAATTAATTCAGATCTAGGATGTGTTATTTTTGTGTTCCCTTTATTTTTTTGAGCAGTGTATATATATATATATATATATATATATATATATTTTATATATTTTAATGTTTTTATGTATTACACAGTGCTAGAAACTGCACTGATCTAATAAATATACTATAGTGACACACCATATATTGAGTCCACGTGAGTTCACTTATAAGAGTGCCCATCCATCCCCTATCTGTACTATTTGATTCTAGGTGACCCTGACTCCCTCCGTATTAAGTGCAGGGAGCCGGTGGTCATGTCCCCTCACTATCATAGGGTTTTCAGGTGTCACACAGTCCAGGTACGAGGGCATGCAATTGTCTACCTCTGAGACCCTTGTATGTGCTTAGCAGTCAGGGTGAGCTCTTAGGGTTTTATAGCGGTCACCTTTATGCTCCTTAGTTTGGGATCAAGCCAGTCGGATGGTTATCCATAACTTCCAGCTATCTGCAACATCATCCGTGACACTATGCTGCATTTTTTTGTGTGAAATACAAGGTTGAAATACTGCAATAATAATCTGGGTTTAAAAAAAACACCCATTTTTGGCAATATCCTATATTTTGGTGCCTTTGCAGCATTTGAAAGACAAGCTTAAAATACTAAATAATTTTCTGGGTTTGAAAAAAACACCCATTTTGGGCAAAAAACTAAATTTTGAAGTCTTTGCTGCATCTGTCAGTGTGAGATATACACGTTAGATACTGGTGTTTCTATTCTGTTATTAAAAAACACCCATTTTGGGCAAAATACCTAATTTTGCAGCCTTTGCTGCATCTGTCAGTGTGAGATACAAGCTTGAAATATTGCAATAATATTCAGGCTTTTAAAAAATACACCCATTTTTGGCAATACCCTACATCTGGGGCCTATGCTGCATTCTTTAGTGTGACATTACAAGCTAGAAATACTGCAATAATATTCTGTGTTTAAAAAAACACCCATTTTGGGGAAAAAACTAAATTTGCAGCCTTTGCTGCATCTGTCAATGTGAGATACATGCGTTAGATACTGCTGTTCTATTCTGCTATTAAAAAAACACCCATTTTGGGCCAAATACTAAATTTGCCGCCTTGGCTGCATCTGTCAGTGTGAGATACAAGCTTGAAATACTGCAATAATATTCTGGGTTTAAAAAAACACCCATTTTTGGCAATACCCTACATCTGGGGCCTATGCTGCATTTGTTAGTGTGACATACCAGCTAGAAATACTGCAATAATATTTTGGGTTTAAAAAAACACCCATTTTGGGCAAAAAACTAAATTTGCGGCCTTGGCTGCATCTGTCAGTGTGAGATACAAGCTTAAAATACTGCAATAATATTCTGGTTTTAAAAACACCCATTTTGGTCAAAATACTTAATTTTGCAGCCTTTGCTGCATCTGTCAGTGTGAGATACACGCTTTATATACTGCTGTTCTATTCTGTTATTTAAAAAACATCCATTTTGGGCAAGATCCTAAATTTGAGAAATATGAGGAGAGTGTCAAATAAGGGACGTGACCCTGGTCGTGGTGCTGTTGGTGGAGCTCCTGTTGCAGGGAGAGGACGTGGTCGATCTGTGCCAGCTACACGCTACACCTTCCTCCGATGCGAGTAGGCAACAGAACCTTCTGCAGTATTTGGTCGGGCCTAATGCGGCTCTACGAATGGTGAGGCCCAGAACAAGCGATAGTAGATTGAGTTGCTGACAGTGCCTCCAGTTCCTTTACATTGTCTCCCACACAGTCCTCCTGCTGAAAGATCAGAGTTGGCACCTGCAGCAGATGTCCATCAGTCTTTCACCTCACCCCCCTTGCAAATCAGCCAAGCAGTCTGAGCCCAAAGTCATGCAGCAGTCTCTTCTGCTTTTGATGACTCTGCTAGCAGGGTTTGCCAGGGCCATCCACCTAGCCCTGCCCCAGAAGTGGAAGAGATTTGAGTGCATCGATGCCAATCACTTATGTTCAAGATGAGTACATAGGAGGACCACCGCAGCACGTCTCGGATGATGACGAAAACACAGGTGCCCCACCCGCAGCAAGGGGACCGAGCACACCAAAGCCAGCTCCAAGGAGATTCCCTGGCGTGGCCAGTTTCTTCAGGCAATGTGCTGACCGACAAGACACAAGTGGTTTTGCACGATGTGCAATCAGAGCCTGATGCCGAGGCCAGAAACGTTCTCAACCTGAACACAACCTGCATGACCAGTGCAAAGCACGAGCTGCAGTGAAGTAGACACCTCAAAAACCCAGAAAGGTCTCTGGCTCCTCCTGCTTCCTCTTCTGCTGCAGTCTCGGTCTCTTCATTCCACTCTGGAGTGACAGTGCGACCTGCCACCCCCGCAAACAGAGGATCTGCCAGCAACACCACCACCTGGTTCACCAAGCATCTCCACAATGTCCCACGGAAGTGTTCAGCTCTCCATCTCCCAAACACTCGAGCGGAAGAGGAAGTACCCCCTATCCACCCAGTGATCCCTTGCCCTGAATGCAGCATTTCAAAATTACTGTCCTTTGAAATGCTGTCTTATGTCTGGTGGAGACGGAGAGTTTTTAAAAGCCTTATGGCGGTGGCTGTCCCACAGTACGTCATGCCCAGACGCCACTACCTTTTCCAGGCGTTGCCATCCCTTCCCTGCAACAACCAAGTGGGGGGACAAAATCAGGTGTGCACTGCGCACGCCATCTGTGGCAAGGTCCACCTAACTACGGATACGTCGGACCAGTAAGCACGGTCAGGGACATTGATATCTCCCTAACAGCACACTAGGTAAATGCAGTGGTGCTGGGCCTGAGGCGGATAGGCAGTTTGGCGCATGTCTTTCCACCACCGAGGATTGCAGAGCGCTTTCAGTTTGCCTCCTGTTGCTTCCTCCTCCTACTCCGCTTTTCTCATCCTCTACCGGCTCCTCATCCGGTCAGCGTAACACCTTCACTACCAATTTCAGCACAGCCAGGGGTAAACGAGGACAAACCCCACACCTTGCAGGAGCTGTGGACGGGCCTAGAACATCAGAACGATGAGTGGTTTGATGCCAGTGAGCCCCAAGCCCGGCCTGGTGGTGTGCGATAATGGGCGAAATCTCGTAGCAGCTCTGGGGACTAGCCGGTTTGACCGCACATCCCTTGCTGCATGTGCTGAATTTGGTTGCTACAGGGGTTCCTTGAAAATTATCCCGATATGTCAGAGCTGCTGCATAAAGTGCGGGCCGTCTGTGCGCGCTTTCGGTGTTCTCACCCTGCTGCTGCTCGCCTGTCAGCGCTGCAGCGTAACTTTGGCCTTCCCGCTCACCACCTCATATGCTACATGCCCACAAGGTGGAACTCCACCTTGGCACATGCTGGGCCAGACTGTGCAAGGAGCAGCAAGCGATGTGGAGTTTCAGCTGCAGCACGCACGGGTGAGTCACTCTGCGGAACAGCACCACTTTACCCACCAATGACTGGGCTCGATGCGAGAACCTGTGTTCCTTGTTGCGGCTGGTTTTGAGTACTCCACCAACATGGCCAGTGCCGATAACGCCGTTCTCAGCGTTACTATCCCACTTCTATGCCTCCTTGAAAAAACACTTTTGGCGATGATGGAAGAGGATGTGGTACAGGAGGAGGAGGAGGAAGAGGGATCATTTCATAGGGTTTCCGGCCAGTCATTCACAAGTGTCTCCGAGGGTGGGTTCCTGCACCGACAAACGCCAGGTACACAATTGTCCAGCCAGGGCACAGTTCTGGAGGATGACGAGGTGGAGGATGAGGAGAAGGAGATGGAGGAGGAGGAACCGTGTTCACAGCAGGGTGGCACCCAGACCAGCTCATGGCCATCACTGGTGCGTGGATGGGGGGATACAGAGGACACAGACGATACACCTCCCACAGAGGACACAGACGATACACTTCCCACAGAAGACAGCTTTTCGTTGCCTCTGGGCAGCCTGGCACACATGAGCGATTACATGCTGCAGTGTCTCCGCAATGACCGCCGAGTTGCCCACATTCTAACTTGTGCTGGGTGGCCACGCTGCTGGATCCTCGTTACAAGGACAATGTACCGTCCTATATTCCATCACTGGAGCGTGATCGTAATATGCGCGAGTACAAGCACATGCTGGTAGACGCGCTGCTGGTGGCATTCCCACCTGACAGCGGGGGCACAGTGGAAGCACAAGGCGAAGGCAGAGGAGGAGGAAGAGGTCGCCAACGCAGCTGGGGCACCACCAGCACCTCAGAAGGCTGGGTTAGCATGGCCGAAATGTGGAAAAGCTTTGTCAGCATGCCACAATAACCAGCACCACCAGCTGATATGGAACGTCTTAGCAGGAGGCAGCATTTCAGCAACATGGTGGAGCAGTATGTGTGCACATGCCTACACGTACTGAATGACGGGTCTGCCCCCTTCAACTTCTGGGTCTCCAAATTGGGCACATGGCCTTAGCTTGCCCTTTACGCCTTGGAGGTGCTGGCCTGCCCTGCAGCCAATGTATTGTCTAATCGTGTGTTTAGCACGGCAGGGGGTGTTATCACAGACAAGCGCAGCCGCCTGTCCACAGCCAATGTGGACAAGCTCACGTTCATTAAAATGAACCAGGCATGGATCCCTCAGGACTTGTCCGTACCTCGTGCAGAGTAGACATGAATACTGGCCTTACCCAGCCATTGTTATACTACAGTGCAATTGCTCATTGTTGTATTTTGGATATTTCCCACTCTTATGGAGTGTACCCTAATTTAAAAAAATATATATTTTAAACCAAAAACTAGTGTTGACTATCTCGTCCTCCTCCACCGCCGCTTTTACCTACACCGCAACATCCACCGCCTCCTCAAACTCCTGCTCCATATGGCCCTCCACCTCATAAATCAAGTTTATTTTTTTTAATTTGTACCTATTTTATTTTATGTAATTTAATTAATTTGTCTGTTACATATTCGGGTGAAATTAACCCATTTTTGGCTGTGATATACCCCTGCTCTACCAAGTAGACAGGTAAAAAAAAAATCACAAATTTGTCTGTTACATATTCGGGTGAAATTTACCAATTTTTGTGTGTGATATACCCCTGCTCTACCTAGTAGACAGGTAAAAATAAATCACTTATTTGTATTTTACATATTCGGGTGAAATTCACAAATTTTGGGGTATGATATACCCCTGCTCTACCTAGTAGACAGGTAAAAAAAAAACACTAATTTGTCTGTTACATACTCGGGTGAAATTTCCCAATTTTTGGGTGTGATATACCCCTGCTCTACCTAGCAGATAGATTAAAAAAAAACACTAATTTGTCTGTTACTTACTCGGGTGAAATTCCCCAATTTTTGGGTGTGATATACCCCTGCTCTACCTAGTAGACAGGTAAAAAAAAAACCACTAATTTGTCTGCTACATACTCGGGTGAAATTCACCAATTTTTGGGTGTGATATACCCCTGCTGTACCTAGTAGACAGGTAAAAATATTTCACTAATTTGTCTGTTATATATTTGGGTGAAATTCACCAATTTCTGGCTGTGATATACCCCTGCTATACCTAGTAGACAGGTAAACAAATTTCACTAATTTGTCTGTTACAGTCTCGGGTGAAATTCACCAATTTATGGGTGTGATATACCCCTGCTGTACCTAGTAGACAGGTAAAAATATTTCACTAATTTGTCTGTTATATATTTGTGTGAAATTCACCAATTTCTGGCTGTGATATACCCCTGCT
Organism: Bufo bufo; assembly: GCF_905171765.1. Classification (NCBI taxonomy): domain Eukaryota; kingdom Metazoa; phylum Chordata; class Amphibia; order Anura; family Bufonidae; genus Bufo; species Bufo bufo. The sequence goes on from NC_053392.1 coordinate 183,562,878, forward strand.
ATACCTAGTAGACAGGTAAACAAATTTCACTAATTTGTCTTTTACATTCTCGGGTGAAATTCACCAATATTTGGCTGTGATATACCCCTGATATACCTAGTAGACAGGTAAAAACATTTCACTAATTTGTCTGTTACATTCTCAGGTGAAATTCTCCAATTTTTGGCTGTGATATACCCCTGCTATACCTAGTAGACAGGTAAAAACATTTCACTAATTTGTCTGTTACATTCTCGGGTGAAATTCCCAAATTTTTGGCTGTGATATACCCCTTATATACCTAGTAGACAGGTAAACAAATTTCACTAATTTGTCTGTTACATTCTCGGGTGAAATTCATAATTTTTTGGCTGTGATATACCCCTGATATACCTAGTAGACAGGTAAAAACATTTCACTAATTTGTCTGTTACATTCTTGGGTGACATTTGACCATTTTTGCCGTGATTAAACCCCTGCTCTGCATAGGTGACAGGGACATAAATTTAAAAAAATCGTCTGTTACATTGTCAGGTGACATTTTATTACCAATTTTGCCGTATACAAACCCCTGCTCTGCATAGGTGACAGGGAATGTAATTTCAAAAATTCTTCTTTAATTGACGATCGCCACCTCCTTTACTTATAAGCTTCGGCTTCAATAATTTGTTCCACTTTTCCGTTCGATCAACATTTAATTTCATCCATTGACCTCCCTTGGATGTGGTATCTCTTTGTCACGCTCCCTCTCCGGCGTGGAACCCTGATTCGCCAATAACCGTGATCAACACGGTAGGCTCAGAAAAGAAAATCGAAAGTTGATAGAGAAGATATCCAAATGGATCGTGGACGTCACGGGGACGTGCGATCAGACAGAAGTTATCTAGAGTCAACAAAGCGGCAGCAGGGCCTCTCCTGTCCAACGTTTCCAAATCCCAAATACCCCAGTGACATTCTGTATAATTTTTTATTAATCATTCCAATAACAGGGCATCTTAAGAGTCCTGTATTGTTATTTATTGTCACTACCTCCCTGAGTCGGGAGTGGGTAATTGCCGCACGCCCCCTCCTATCCTTTGATTCTTCCGTTTTTATAGCTTCTCCAACATTTCCGCTCGATCACAATTAAATTGCATCCATTGATCTCGTGGAACCCTGATTCGCCGCTAACCGTGATCAACATTGTAGGCGCAGAAAAGAACATCGAAAGTTGTTCGAGCAGATATCCAATTGGATCGTGAACATCACGGGGACGTGCGACATGGTGGGGCAGTACGTGTACGTACGCCTACACGTACTGACTGATGGGTCTGCCCCCTTCATCTTCTGGGTCTCCAAATTGGGCACATGGCCTGAGCTTACCCTTTACGCCTTGGAGGTGCTGGCATGCCCTGAAGCAATTGTATTGTCTGAACGTGTGTTTAGCACGACTGTAGGGGGTTATCACAGATTATATTTCCCAATGTTTTGGGGTGTACCCTAATTTAAACAAAAAAAAAATATTTAAACCAAAAAACAGTGTAGGCTACCTCCTCCACCGCTGCTTCTACCTACACCGCCACATCCACAGCCTCCTCAACCTCCTACTCCACATGGACCTCGTCCTCCTAGATCAAGATTATTATTTAGTTTTTTTACGTATTTTATGTTATTTAAAGTCATTTTCCTATGCACATTTGTTTGCAGAGCACTTGCCATGCTCTAAACCACATTTTGCTGGCATTTGAAGCCCTCTAGCCCTTTCCACTACATTTTTAGAGCCATTTTAGTGCTCAAAAGTTCGGGTCCTCATTGACTTCAATAGGGTTCGGGTTCGGGGTCAAGTTCGGGTCCCGAACTCAAACTTTTTTGTGAAGTTCGGCTGAACACGTTGAACCAGAACATTCAGGTGTCCGCTCAACTCTAGTTACAAGGGCACCTATAGCAATAATCTATATGCAACCCCCTACTAGGATATATTTGTTCTACCCTCCAAGATTGGTATGACCCCAGTTGACAAATATAAGTTTTGACAAAATTAAATTTGTGATGAGAATAAAGTAATATACAGAGCACAATACACACCCAAGCTTCACATTTTCATGAGATACAGCTACATGATGAGATTACTACACTACTCTATGCTGTACATAGGCTTAAAAACATATGAATAAATTTATGATGCAATCTGAGTGACTATGTGTAAGAATAATGGGGTCTGGTTGAGTCATTTGTGAGTGTATGGAGGGGCTGACTGAGTCATATGTAAGATTGATGAGCGGCTAAATATGTTGCTTAAGATTTATTGCAGTCTGGCTAAGTTATGCTAAAAACGTAGAAGAAACATCACACATTTCACAGCGTATGTGGATGCATTAGAATTATAGGGTTGATCTGCCTCTTTTACGGCAAAATAAATTAGGATATCACAATGAACTATGCTGGCAAGAGATCCTTCACTGAGAGCTCCAGGAGATTAAAGGGAATCTCCTGGGAACTTCAATGAAATAATGCCTGAAACCAGAGCTGTTTCTTCTGGCTTTTTACATAAGATATCCACTTTTTGGATTAATTTTGTTAGACTGTTGCATAACATCAGTGAATGAATGCATCAGGTGGACAATGTCAGATCTGCATCATATTGTGTGATCGGCCATTGTGAGATACTCCTGGGAACAACTTGTCCCATGTAGATGATCTATAAAAACTGCTGGGTTAGACGAGTGAAATAAATTGGTTAAAAAAGCATTAGGGTGAAGGTTAGGTTCTGCGGTGGAGGTTTCAGTGTAATATTGTAGTCACCTTGTAGCCTAGTACATAGTTTAGGGACTAATTATTCTTCATTCCTGTGAGGAGAATCATAAGTTTAACATTTAAGGCACTGAGGTCACTGCAAACTTGGTCTACAGGGATAGTCTCTGCTTTTGGCTTTGACACCCATGGCCAGATCATGGCCTAACTAAATGGCTGCTGCCAGGGCTCCATCCCTCAAGAATCATACATTCAGTAACACACCAATCCTTCAAACAGTAGTGTTATAGATGGGGCTGGAGTGCTTCTTTAATCTTATCAGAGAGTTTTTGTGGTTTGTTGTCATAGATACAGAAGAAGCTAACCATTGAGTTATCAAATTGTAAAACACCATTTGGTTTGATTTTGTAAGCTTGCCATGCAAGTTTAAGGATTAGCAATAGCAATTCCTATATGAGAGAATCTGTATGTATTTATGTACTTGCTGAAAGGACAAACCTAAATAAGGCTACTTTCACAACAGTGTTTTTGCTGGATCCGTCATGGATCAGCAAAAACACTTTCGTTATGAACGGATTCGGTTGTATTATCTTTAGAATAGCCAAGACGGATCCGTCATAAACACCATTAAAAGTCAATGGGGGATGGATCCGTTTTCTATTGTGGCCAAGAAAATGGATCCGTCCCCGTTGACTTACATTGGATCCGTCTTGCTCCGCACCACATCATGGACAGAAAAACGCTGCTTGCAGTGTTATTCTGTCTGCGATGGGGACACAACCAAACGGAATGGAATGCATTTTGGTGCATTCCGTTTCCTTCAGTTCAGTTTTGTCCCCTTTGACAATGAATGAGGACTATTCTGCCACAGATGTACATTAGAGAAGTCTCTGACTGGTTGTGAGTGGTAATCTCTGTACAAGCCAGGGTAGATAGCTGAACTTACTAATATTCCTAGGTCGTGGTACCAGTTGCATGTGAAAATCCAGTGAGGAGAGTACAATGGAGATGCTTTGGTAATTTATTGAGTTTACCTTGAGCAAAGCACATAGAGGAAATTAGAGGATACTAGAGGACTGTTGAGATTTTTCATAAGTATATAAACATTTATCTAAATATCACAATTATAGTGAATTTGATTAGACCTATAAGAGGCCATATTGCTATATGTATGTATTTTAAAGATGGCTGAGAGAGAGCCATGGGAAGGACGCTGTTAATAAGATTTCTTCTCATGGCTGTACCAGTCTGAAAAGAGGCCTTCTTGTCTCCTTATGGATTTATGGCTGAGATAAGAATATTCTCTGCATGCAGCTGGTGCTAATTACCTCTACAGTTTGGTATTTATTAATGAAGCAGAAAATCTGTAATATCTATATACCCGTATAATCAACCTTAGTTTTGTAAAAGAAAATCAATAAGACTTATGTATCGTTTTATATTGTTACGTATTATTAAGGACGTTTATGTATTTGTTATCATATATATTTCTCAATAGGAACACATATATTTCTATTATATGATGAAAACAGTTTAAGTATCGACTTTGTTAATGAGTATCTGTAAAGATATGTTATTTTCACTAACCATCAATAACCCGTTGGTGTAGCAGAGGAGGCACAGATATCTCTGTGAGAAAACAAGGCTCATCATATTATATCTATAACATAAATTTGGGAGTATGGGAAATATTCAAATGATGCCTAAAAGTCAGTTCTTAATTGGTAGAAGTGTCAGAATTAATCCCTCTACCTTTGATTTAGGTTCTAGAGGTCATGTGTATAGAATGTGAGATAAAGTTATACTTGGATATTGTCACGACCGCTATCCCAGCAGCAGTCGTGTCACACCAGACGGAGGGGAAGGGGGACCCTTATCTATGGATGGGAATAGTATGGCCACCCCTGACTAACCCTAAGCTGGCACCTGTCTGCCCTGATACCCTAGACGGGGTGTGAACCCGTGCGGCGAGCAGGATGCCTAAACCCTCAGTCACCCTAAAAAGCCTAGAGTGGGGAAAGGCCGATGGGAGCACTAGTCACCATCACTCATGTCTAGGAGAACAGCAGGGGAAGACAGCAACAAACAAACTATAGCAGAGATAGACTTATCCAGTCACGAGCAGAGAAGGCGATCCCAATCACGACAGTCCACGCCGGACAAGAGCTCCACAGCAACACCATCAAACGATCTCCTTCAAAAGGTCAGAATAGAACTGGAAGTAAGGACTATATCTGGCAATGACTGCAAGTGAAAGTGAAACTAATATAGTAGCTGGGAGTGGCAGACAGGACTCACCTGAGAAGGATGCCTACAAACTCCCAGTCAGGACAAAAAGGTTCACAAGGCAAAACCCGGATGACATACCCTGAACCATGGAGCAAACTCACAAGCTATCGCGAGTAGCAACTCGCTGCGACCTTCTCCTCCCAGACCTGTCTGGACCAGTCACAGTCGTGACAGTACCCCCCTTTCTACGAGGGGCCCCCGGACCCTCAAGACCAGGCCTCTCCGGATGGGAGCTATGAAAAGCCCGAATGAGTCTGTCCGCTTTTATCTCTGAAGCTGGAACCCACATTCTCTCTTCGGAACCATAACCTCTCCAGTGCACCAGGTACTGAAGAGAGCGGCGAACATATCGTGAGTCAACAATCTTTTCTACCTGAAACTCAAGACTGCCATCAACAACCACCGGTGGAGGCGGTAGTGGCAATGGTTCAGGAGGTTCTACATATCTCTTAAGCAGAGATCTGTGGAAGACATTATGGATCCTTAGAGTTTGAGGTAGCTCCAGACGAAAAGCCACCGGGTTAATGATCTTAAATTAGGGATGTCCCGATACCATTTTTTTAAGACTGAGTACGAGTACCGATACTTTTATTTAAGTACTCACCGATACCAATTACCGATACTAATTTTAACAATAAAATACACACATGTATTTTCTGACCACTGACCAACCAAAAGGCCCAAAAAACAGAACTATAACATTCCAAGGAGACATTATACTGTATGGGGGCCACAAAGAGATGTTATACTGTATGGGGCAGCCACAAGGAGATGTTATACTGTATGAAGGGCAGCCACAAGGAGACGTTACACTGTATGGGGGCAGCCACAAGGAGACGTTATACTGTATGGGGGCAGCCACAAGGAGATATTATACTGTATGGAGGGCAGCCACAAGGAGACGTTATACTGTATGGGGGCAGCCACAAGGAGACGTTATACTGTATGGGGGGCAGCCACAAGGAGACATTATATTGTATGGGGACAGCCACAAGGAGACGTTATACTGTATGGGGGCAGCCACAAGGAGACGTTATACTGTATGGGGCAGCCACAAGGAGACGTTATACTGTATGGGGCAGCCACAAGGAGACGTTATACTGTATGGGGGCAGCCACAAGAGACGTAAACATGAGTGGGGGGGCAGCCACAAGGAGACGTTATATTGTATGGGGACAGCCACAAGGAGACGTTATACTGTATGGGGGCAGCCACAAGAAGACGTTATACTGTATGGGGCAGCCACAAGGAGACGTTATACTGTATGGGGCAGCCACAAGGAGATATTATACTTTATGGAGGGCAGCCACAAGGAGACGTTATACTGTATGGGGGCAGCCACAAGGAGACGTTATACTGTATGGGGGGCAGCCACAAGGAGACGTTATACTGTATGGGGGCAGCCACAAGGAGACGTTATACTGTATGGGGGCAGCCACAAGGAGACGTTATACTGTATGGGGGCAGCCACAAGGAGACGTTATACTGTATGGGGGGCAGCCACAAGGAGACATTATACTGTATGGGGGCAGCCACAAGGAGACGTTATACTGTATGGGGGGCAGCCACAAGGAGACGTTATATTGTATGGGGACAGCCACAAGGAGACGTTATACTGTATGGGGGCAGCTACAAGGAGACGTTATACTGTATGGGGGGCGGCCACAAGGAGAGGTTATACTGTATGGGGGGCAGCCACAAGGAGACGTTATACTGTATGGGGGGCAGCCACAAGGAGACGTTATACTGTATGGGGGCAGCCACAAGGAGACGCTACTGTAAGGAGTCAGGACAACAATTTTTGAAGCCCCCCCTCCTCAGTATAATAGTCTTGTGGCCATCATACAGTAATGTATATTTCTTCTTGCCCTAATGCCTGCTTTTAGAGATCAATGTGCAGCTTGCAGGCAGGAAGGGAAGGACCAGGGCCATAGAAGACAGACACTATCACCTTTAGAGGGACTCGCTCCTGGCAAACACAGCTCTGCTGCAGTGAATGCAGTGGGGCAGTCTAATGTTATTGCAGGGACTCAGAGAATCGTCTGAGAGTTTATTAGTTAAAAGAATCGAATGAGTCAGAGACTGTGTCACCGAGTCCCTGCCAGACTTCCTGCTCTGCTACATGCACCCTGTACACACACAGCTCCACTACATGCTATGCTAATAATGCCCCCACCCCCTTCCCCCAGATGGACTTACAGGGAGCCGCAGAGCAGGAAGCCTGGCAGGGACTCGGTGACACAGTCTGTGACTCATTAGATTCTTTTAACTAATAAACTCTCAGACGATTCTCTGAGTCCCTGCACTGTGAGTCAGTGCTGGTTGCCTCTGATTGGTTGGAGGGCAGGGAGGGGCGGGGCGGAGCTAGCTTCCACTGTCGGCTCCTATTACACTGCCTGCTGCTGCCTCAGTCTGAAGCTGTTAGCTGTGCGAGATGCAGGGGCCGCGGACGGACACAGACACATAGAAGCGGCGCACAGGTATCGGCAGTGGTATCGGGGACATTTGCACGAGTATATGTACTCGTGCAAATGCCCGGTATCGGTCCCGATACCGATACTGGTATCGGTATCGGGACATCCCTAATCTTAATCTTACCCTATAAGGACCAATAAATCTCGGACCTAATTTCCACGAGGGAACCTTCAACTTGATATTTCTGGTAGACAACCACACCAAGTCATTCACCCCAAGGTCCGGACCTTCAGAGCGCCTCCTATCAGCCACACGTTTGTATCTACCACCCATTCTCTTCAAACTTTCTTGCACACTCTGCCACACTGAAGAAAGTGAAGACGCAAATCGTTCCTCCTCGGGAATCCCAGACGGCCCCCCCTCACTAAACGTACAAAACTGAGGATGGAAACCATACGCACCAAAAATGGTGACTTATCGGTGGATTCTTGACGACGATTATTAATGGCAAACTCGGCTAACGGTAAATAAGATGACCATTCCTCCTGATTTTCGGAAACAAAGCATCTCAAATATGTCTCTAGGTTTTGATTGGTACGTTCAGTCTGACCGTTGGACTGTGGATGGAAAGATGAAGAAAACGACAGATGAACCCCTAAACGAGAACAAAAAGCTTTCCAAAATTTAGAAACGAATTGGGTACCATGATCCGAAACAATATCGGAAGGGACCCCGTGAAGCTTCACGATGTGGTCAATAAAAACCTGAGCCAGTGTGTTAGCATTAGGCAATGCAGCAAGAGCAATAAAGTGCACCATTTTACTGAATCTGTCAACAACTACAAGAATAACAGTCTTCCCCGCTGATACTGGTAGATCCGTAATGAAATCCATTGATAGGTGCGTCCAAGGCCTGTTGGGGATGGCTAGAGGTAAAAAACGCCCTGCCGGACGAGTATGATCTACCTTAGAACGAGCACAGGTAGCACATGCAGACACAAAATTCAACACCTCCTGGCGCCACTTAGGCCACCAGAACCGACAAGACACTAATTCAGAGGTTGCATACAGTTAAACCAGGTATGAGATATGGATAATAAAATACCAACTATATAAGTAAACTGGATGGGAAGAGAAACAAAAAAGAGACACAAAACATAGTACAGACAAACACAAAAATACACTTAGTCAGGGATGACATTATAGTCATACACCTCAGTCACCTCGACGCGTTTCACCCACGTAAATACTGTGGGATCATCAGGAGGTGTAGTTATATAGTTAATCTATACAATATTTAGTAAGTGACTCTATAGGTACCGGTCCAAAACCGGGTCACACAGGAAAAGTGCTCCAAGATATATGCCGGCTAAGAAGCCAAATCGCAAAATCGCACACTTGAAATGGACGCTCTACATATAAAAGATGGGGATATATTTAAAGATACTTATGCCTGATTCAGACTCCATCCAGTACAGATAATGTCATCCACGTCCTATACGGGGCAGGAAACAATCATAAACCGCGGTCAATATCGATGTCTAAACATGTAGATGTATATAAAATTGCTAGTGATTGCAGACTTACGGTTCAGTAGATGGGGTGGACCCAGTTAGTTAATTCTCTGTCAATCCCCTGCCATGGTTACTTGACAGAACCCACACTGGAAATAAGATACATCATAAGCTGTAAGCAATGATGCCAGCGCTCTGTGGATACAGACAATTCAAAAAACCTCTGATCAGAAAAGAAGGATGCCATACTCACATGGTGGAGTCTCCCCCTATGTTCTATATCCCCCTGGTAGGCGATTCACTTACCAGTGTGCAGGCTGTATTTAAAAAGACCGCCGCATTCTGCCACTGATGGATGATTGTGTTCCACCTTAGTCCCATATCCTGCCGTTGGAACGCAAATGCGTTCCAACAACCGGAAATACTATGTCCTTGGGGCAGGGCTATGCACTCAAGACGGGCGCCGCCCCTCCAGGCGCTGGAACGCAAATGCGTTCCAAAGAGCGACTTCCTAGGGGCAGGGCTGTGTAATCAAAGCCCTTCTCAAATCAGTACTTCATTTTTCTGTATTCCCTAGGGTCACTTATTATCGAGTATGGATTTACTGCGCCGCCCCTTCCGGGTGCTGGAACGCAAATGCGTTCCAAGGAGCGACTTCCTAGGGGCAGGGCCATATGAGAAGAGCCAGCGCCGCCCTTCCAGGTGCTGGAACGCAAATGCGTTCCAAAGAACGACTTCTGGCCTCCCTCAAGTCAAATAAGGTGCGGTACGCTCCATACAGTGCTCTCCTCCCTTACAGCTATATCAATACCAGGTTGGCCCCAAGTCAGGGTGAATGGTAGACCCGGGATCCCCTGAAATGTTGTAATGAGTATATTTATATATTACCCACATTACTACTACCATATAAAGGAGGGTGGAGTGGAGCAGATACTAGGCACCAGATTTGTACAGTACCTTACAGTAACCGCAGCGGAATGCATATAAATATGATGTTCTCATAATGCGGGGGTTATCCAAATACACGCGCCGGCATATTTCACAATTAATTTTGATGTATACATCCTAAAAGAGAGTAGCCAAGATGTATGGTTACCTCAGGACAGTGATCAGATAATGAATCACTAGTGTCCAATCCAATAAAACATTATATTTCATGCTTTACGCATGTGGTCTAATCTTCAGTACATTTCCAAAATCACCAAATGCTGGGCTTATAAAAACGGAATAGGGATATCACGGACAGAGTCACATCTCATAGAAAGCAACTGAATGTCAGTCTTTCATTAATACCTATGGGTGCCTGGGATCGAAATCTGTGTATCCACACTCATTCCTTCTCCAGGATCTTATTGTCCCAGTTCCCACCTCTGGGTGAGGGTGGTACGAGCTCCAAGATGGAAAATTTTAAGCAAAGAGGGTCCCCCCCATGCACATCATTGATATGAGAAGCTACTGGAGTGACTTTTTTATTGATGACGTCATTGGCATGTTCACAGATTCTCCTACGAAGCTCCCTTATCGTCTTCCCTTTATAGTCTTTAGGGCAGGGACATTGGCAGATGTATATAGCCCCTTTACTGCGACAACTGCAGAAGTCCCTGATGTCGAATACCTGGCCGGTGGCTGTGCATGTTATGGTTTTAGCCGTAGAGACGTATTTGCATGCTTTACAGGACCCGCATTCCAACGGCAGGATATGGGACTAAGGTGGAACACAATCATCCATCAGTGGCAGAATGCGGCGGTCTTTTTAAATACAGCCTGCACACTGGTAAGTGAATCGCCTACCAGGGGGATATAGAACATAGGGGGAGACTCCACCATGTGAGTATGGCATCCTTCTTTTCTGATCAGAGGTTTTTTGAATTGTCTGTATCCACGGAGCGCTGGCATCATTGCTTACAGCTTATGATGTATCTTATTTCCAGTGTGGGTTCTGTCAAGTAACCATGGCAGGGGATTGACAGAGAATTAACTAACTGGGTCCACCCCATCTACTGAACCGTAAGTCTGCAATCACTAGCAATTTTATATACATCTAGATGTTTAGACATCGATATTGACCACGGTTTATGATTGTTTCCTGCCCCGTATAGGACGTGGATGACATTATCTGTACTGGATGGAGTCTGAATCAGGCATAAGTATCTTTAAATATATCCCCATCTTTTATATGTAGAGCGTCCATTTCAAGTGTGCGATTTTGCGATTTGGCTTCTTAGCCGGCATATATCTTGGAGCACTTTTCCTGTGTGACCCGGTTTTGGACCGGTACCTATAGAGTCACTTACTAAATATTGTATAGATTAACTATATAACTACACCTCCTGATGATCCCACAGTATTTACGTGGGTGAAACGCGTCGAGGTGACTGAGGTGTATGACTATAATGTCATCCCTGACTAAGTGTATTTTTGTGTTTGTCTGTACTATGTTTGTGTCTCTTTTTTGCTTTCTCTCCCATCCAGTTTACTTATATAGTTTGTATTTTATTATCCATATCTCATACCTGGTTTAACTGTATGCCATCTCTGCGACACCCCTGTAGGGCACAGGTAGGGGTAGCAGTATAGGTACGCGGACAGGGGGCCTCCACCATCAGGAGCCCTCCCTGGGCTGAGGTTTTATAGGATAGGGGTAGATTTAGGGATATATTTTCCCATACCCCAGGTATATTTATTTTCATTCTGGATGTGGTTATTGTCAATTTTTTGTCTGTATACTAATTAGTTTGTATCTAGTGGACCCTTATGGGATCCTTTAACGCATACCAATAAAGTAATTTTTAGGGGTTTAATTGTTCAACGCTGGATATTTTGTTATATACTTACCCCCCATATATCTAGTTGTCTATTGATTTTGCTGGAATTAAATAATTCAGAGGTTGCCCTACTACCTGGGTGTCCTGCCAGTGTGGAGTTATGGTGTTCTTTTAGTATCTCCAGCGTAAATTTTCTGGCACAAACAGTTTACCCGAGGGGCAGGCGGCCGGGGCGTCCCCCTGAGCTTCCAACCCTCCTCCCCTCTAAACCTGAGTGTAATGCAGAGACCACCACCCGCTTACCACCTCCCCATTTCCAAAATGGGCTCTGGTCCCTCAACATCACCCCCTCCAGGAAAACTACAATGCATCCGCCTTAGTATTTTTTGCCCCCGGGCGATAGGTTGTTACAAAATTAAACCTAGTAAAAAATAACGACCACTGAGCCTGTCTAGGGGTGAGACGTTTAGCAGACTCCAGATATAATAAGTTTTTGCTGATCAGTAATCACCATGACGAGGATGAACCGCCCCCAAAAAAATGACGCCACTCCTCAAAAGCCAACTTAATAGCCAAAAGTTCCCTGTTGCCAATATCATAGTTCCTTTCTGCAGTAGACAATTTCTTCGAAAAGAAAGCACACGGACGCCATTCACCAGGGACGGGCCCTGAGATAGTACCGCTCCCACCCCCACCTCTGATGCGTCAACCTCTACATAAAAGGAAGCGAGACATCTGGCTGTACAAGAATAGGGGCCGAGGTGAATCTCTCCTTCAGAGATGCAAAGGCAGTTTTGGCTGCATGTGACCATTTGGAAAAATCGGATCCCTTTCGGGTCATGTCCGTCAGTGGTTTGACCACCAAGGAATAGTTCTTTATAACTTCTATAAAAAATTGGCAAACCCAGGAAGCGTTGCAATGCCTTCAGGTTCTCAGGCAGATCCCAGTCTATATCGCCCAGACTTTCTCTGGATCCATGCGGAAACCTGAATCTGACAACACATACCCCAGAAATGGCAGTTCTTTTACGGCGAACACACATTTTTCTAACTTAGCAAACAATTTGATTGAACTTAATATCTGCAGCACTTGTCTCACATGGATCTTATGTGTATCCAGATCCGTGGGAATAGACCAGGATGTCATCAAGATATATCACAACAAATCTCCCGATAAGGTGACTAAAAATATCGTTGACAAAATGTTGGAATACTGCAGGCGCATTAGTAAGACCAAATGGCATGACCAGATTTTCATAATGCCCTTCCGAAGTATTAAAAGCCATCTTCCACTCATCCCCCTCTTTGATGCGAACCAGGTTATAGGCTCCTCTGAGATCCATTTTGGAGAACCATTTAGCACCAGCAACCTGATTAAAGAGGTCGGGGAATGAGAGGAAAAGGATAGGGATCTCGGATAGTTATCCGTTTAATTCCCGGAAATCCAGGCAAGGACGTAGGCCCCCATCTTTCTTTTTAACGAAAAAGAAACCCTGCAGCCACAGGTGAAGAAGAGGGTCTGATGTGTCCCTTAGCCGAACTCTCCGAAATATAATCTTTCATAGCCTTCCTCTCCGGGCCGGAAAGATTAATATAACAGGGTTTAGGTAGTTTTGCCCCAGGTAATAGATTAATCGGGCAATCAGATGACGATGAGGTGGTAACCCCTGACAACCCTTCTCAGAGAACACATCCATAAAATCTGACAGAAAGGCAGGTAAAGATGTTACAGAGAGTGTAGAGCACCTACTACTCAAGCAGTTGTCCTTACAATGTTCACTCCACTCCACATCTCCCCGCCTGCCAATCCACCACAGATTGTGAGTCACCAGCCAGGGAAGCCCCAATACCATAGGAGCTGGAAGACCGTCCAGGACATAACAAGAGATATGCTCTTTATGGAGGTCCCCTACCTGCAGATGGATATTATGGATGATCTGAGTTATCTCTTTCTGAGTAAGAGGGGAGGAGTCAATGGCAAAAACAGGAATAGTTCTGCGTATCTGTTCCGGAGTAAAACCCAGAGCCTGAGCAAACCGTGAATCCACGAAGTTGACCCCCGCCCCACTGTCCAAAAAGACGAACAGATCTCAGTCTTAATGCCCGCCTCAACGGTAGCGGACAACAAAAACTGAGACATGCGTATGGAGGAAACGAATACGCCCCAACTGTTATCCTCCGCACAATCTGGGACTCTAGTTTCCGGCGCTCCTTTGTTTGTGTCTCTTGGGTTCTGAGGACAAACCTTTACAAAATGACCCCTCCCCCACAACGAAAACAAACCTCTGACCTACGGCGGAACTTAAGAGGATTCACCCGTCTAGTGGCGGCCCCCCTATTTGCATTGGTTCGACTGGATCATAACAAACCGATCCCTGCCCTATAGAGGCCTCCGTAAAATTTAATAGTCTCTCCTGAGTCGTCTGTCGATTCTTATGGACAGAGACATAGCAGCCTCCAGAGACCCAGGGACCTCGTATACCGCCAGCGCGTCTTTTAATTTTCTCAGACAACCCCTGGCAGAACTGACTCCTAAGGGCCGAGTCGTTCCATAACGTATCAGAAGCCCACCTACGGAATTCGGAACACTATAGTTCAGCAGACCGGTTCTCTTGCCGAAGTCTACGTAGCTTAGACTCCAGCCAGTGAGACCCTGTCCGGGTCATCATATACGAGACCCAGGGCTTCAAAAAACTCCTCCACTGATCATAAGGCCAGAGAGTCTGATGGTAGGGAGAAAGCCCAAGCCTGCGGATCTCCTTGCAGGAGAGAAAATTACAATGCCCACCCGTTGTTCCTCACCGCCGGAGGATCTAGGGCGTAACCTGAAGAACAATTTGCAAGCTTCTCTGAAGGTTACAAATTGGTCTCTCCCTCCTGAGAACGTATCAGGTAAAGCCACTTTTGGCTCAGGAGTACCTTGGTTTCCCCGTAGCAACGGTGGAACCCAAGGATTGCTGCTGCTGCTGCTGCAGCACTGTTGCTTTTAATCCTGCCACTTCAAGGGATAATCCCTGTAATTGTTTCGCCAAAACCGTAACCGGATCCATAGTGGAACAGAAAAAATACAAAGCAAAACAGCAAAAAGGCCAGATATACTGTCACGACCGCTATCCCAGCAGCAGTCGTGTCACACCAGACGGAGGGGAAGGAGGACCCTTATCTACGGATGGGAATAGTATGGCCACCCCTGACTAACCCTAAGCTGGCACCTGTCTGCCCTGATACCCTAGACGGGGTGTGAACCCGTGCGGCGAGCAGGATGCCTAAACCCTCAGTCACCCTAAAAAAGCCTAGAGTGGGGAAAGGCGATGGGAGCACTAGTCACCATCACTCATGTCTAGGAGAACAGCAGGGGAAGACAGCAACAAACAAACTATAGCAGAGATAGACTTATCCAGTCACGAGCAGAGAAGGTGATCCCAATCACGACAGTCCACGCCGGACAAGAGCTCCACAGCAACACCATAAAACGATCTCCTTCAAAGGTCAGAATAGAACTGGAAGTAAGGACTATATCTGGCAATGACTGCAAGTGAAAGTGAAACTAATATAGTAGCTGGGAGTGGCAGGACAGGACTCACCTGAGAAGGATGCCTACAAACTCCCAGTCAGGACAAAAAGGTTCACAAGGCAAAACCCGGATGACATACCCTGAACCATGGAGCAAACTCACAAGAATATCGCGAGTAGCAAGTCGCTGCGACCTTCTCCTCCCAGACCAGTCTGATCAGTCACAGTCGTGACAGATATTTAACCCTTAATAGAATAATACTAATAGCTTAGGTAATAGTGTCACCTAGGGGTAAATGAGTAACATTACACTAACAGCAGAAGTGCATTTTGGGTAATACAATGATATCACAGTCCTTATCATATGTGCATATGGCCTAGCCAACAATGATTGGAAAACTCCAAGCTAGGAAGGTGTGTATAACTGATAAGTTTGTGATCATAAACCAAACACACATAAGGGAGAGGAACAGAATGGAAGCAGAAAAACAAAGAAACAAAAAAAGCAACAAGAAAAGGACAAGGGGGAACCAAGAAAACACAGAGAAACAAAGAAAACCCAGGAGAAAGATCCTAATGACCAGATCGTACCTTAGAGCTGACTTCCCTTAATCTCTGCACATCATCTGCATTCTCGGTAATGTATAACTTTATTTTGTGTAGTATTAATATAAATTAATCAACCTGATATTTAGTAAACTCTCCGCTGTTAGCCGATGTATAGTTGTTAAAAGTGCTACATCAAATATTGTCACTATTCAGTAAAAATGCCATATTACTGAATAAAATACCTAAAATATTGATTTCAGAGGTAACTCTTCTGATTGAATAATTCCATTCCATAGTCAATACCAGGCTTGATAATTTATAAGTTGTGTGACCGATCCTACCCGATTATCCGAGATTTGTCATGGTTTGTGCAGCGCAAAGGTTCGTATCTATCCTTTAACATTATTACGTTTTTATATCTAAAAAATTATGGTCGAGACGGATTGTATTATATTCTTCTGTCTGAGAGGGTACTGTGTACACGCTGTTTATTTTGTGGGTGCCATCTAGTGGCGAATTTTGGGTACTCCATATCACTGTGTATCATTGCAGATTATTGAATTTCACATTGATTAATCTTTGATTGTATTTTAAATTACTGTATAATAAATCATTTATATTTTTGCATAGACGCTTGTACCTTATTTACTGATTGCACAACATAATTAAATTAACAACGATCTCTTTTAGAGGCGTTTCGTTGATCCTTTCTTTTATATAAAGCCTTTTGCTGACAGGTCAAAACGAAATGCTCTCACCAGCTCTGAGTCTGCAGCAGGAAAGGAAGACACAGGAGAAAAGCACAGGATTAGATGTCACAGAAAGGGAGGAGTAGAACAGAGAGCAAAGGCAATGGAATTTACATAATACATTTCAGGAAACCTATAAGAAGAGTGACCACAGGGTGGCAGCATTACATAACATGGTAATGATATAATAACACAAACAGCCATTTATCTAAATGGAAGAAATAAATGCTGGGACAGCACAGGGACTGTCACGGCGCGGTGTGGGTGGAAAACACCACACCGAACACAGGAGGGAAGGGAAAAGGTACTAGGCCTGGAAACTAGGGAAAGGGGAAAGGTCATCACCTAGTGAATCCCTAAACCGAGCCCTGACTACTATCAGTATGAACAGACCTCAATGGTATGAATGTTCATACGCAGGAACCTAGAGCCCTATCTGACCCTAAAGGGCCCTGGAAATAGTGTCAGGACAAAAGAAGACCTGTTCCTATCCAGCTGAAGAAACAGAAGACTCCCTCAGGCCTAATACCAAAATATAGGGGAGTACAACAAACAAGAAATAGGAAAGGACACTTAACTTCTAAGTACGCGGACGAGCAGGAACTCAGTGGAGAATCAAACACCAGCACTTCCACAACCAGAAAGGAGCTATCAACTGCATAGCATGATGGGTAAGACCAAACTAAAGAGGAGTTGGAATGACCACTTAAGCTAGCAACAACACAGAAGCAAGTGAAACCTAAGAGGCTGTCAGATTACATAACATGCAGCCAGTCTCTTAGATCTTCTGATCTTGTCATGGGAGAGACCGTGACAGTACACCCCCCCCCCCCCACCTTCTACAGGTGGCTTCCAGACTCCTAGGATCGACTTTATCCAGATGAGCTCTGTGAAAGGCTTTCACCAGATAACTAGCATTAATGTCAGCCGCTGGAACCCACATCCTCTCCTGTTGTCCATAACCCTTCCAGTGAATGAGATACTGCAGGGATCTACGGAGAATTCGGGAGTCCACTATCCTGGCGATCTGAAATTCCAGATTACCATCCACCATGACCGGAATGGGTGGCAAGGAGGAGGGTTCAACAGGTTCGACAAATCTCTTCAACAGCGACTTATGAAACACATTATGAATCTTTAAAGCCTGAGGAAGTTCAAGACGAAAGTCTACTGGGTTAACAATGGCAGTGATCGTATATGGACCAATAAACCTAGGACCCAACTTCCAATAAGGTACTTTCAACTTAATGTTTCTTAGATTCACCCACTCTCAGGTCCGGACCATTCATACGTCTTTTGTCAGCCATACGTTTATACTTGTTGATTATTTTGAATTTTCCACCAAATAGATGACAAAGAAGAGGAAAATCGTTCCTCTTCAGGTATACCAGAAGTCTCTGTACCAGAAAATGTGCCAAATTGCGGGTGAAACCCATATCCTCCAAAAAATGGCGAATTATCAGTGGACTCCTGTCTACAGTTATTTGTGGCAAACTCGGTTAAAGACAAAAATGAAGACCACTCCTCCTGGTTCTCCGAGACAAAACATCTCAAATAAGTCTCCAGATTCTGATTAGTGTGTTCAGTCGACTGAGGATGAAAGGCCAAAGAAAAGGACAATTGTACCCCCAGACGAGTACAGAACGCCTTCCAGAATTTGGAAACAAACTGAGTCCCCCTATCAGACAACACATCAGAAGGAAGATCATGTAATTTCACAGTGTTATCAACAAACACTTGTGCAAGCGTTTTAGCATTAGGTAGACCTGGCAATGCTATAAAGTACGCCATCTTACTAAAGTGATCAACAACCAACAAAATCATAGTTTTTCCTGAAGAATTAGGTAAATCTGTGATAAAATCCATAGATAAATGAGTCCAAGGTCGGGACGGGATGGGCAACGGAAGTAAAGATCCGGAAGGCCGAGTATGTGTCACCTTAGCACGTGCACAAGTACTACAAGCAGACACATAGTCCAGTGGATCTGCTCCCAGGGTGTCCCGTGAGAACCGTACACTGATGTTCCTCGAACACCTTGTAACATAATTCAGAAGGAACAAACTTCACCGGAGGACCAGAATCCCTGGGCCTCCAACACCTCTGCCTCAAGGTCGGGATATAGAGCGGATATAACTACCCCTTCAGACTATATCGGACCAGGATCTTCAGAATCACCCCCCCACGCACACACCCCCGGGAAAGCTACGCAACAAAGCATCAGCCTTGACGTTCTTAACCCAGGGCGATAGGTGACGATGAAAATTAAATCTGATAAAAAACAACAACCATCTGGCCTGCCTTGGGTTCAGTCGTTATAGCCGACTCCAGGTAAGCAGATTTTTGTGATCAGTAAGCACAGTAATAGGATGAATTGCTTCTTCCAACCAATGACGCCACTCAAAAGCCAACTTAATGGCCAGCAACTCTGTATTACCCACGTTATAATTCCTTTCTGCAGCCGAGAGTTTCTTAGAGAAGAATGCACATGGGTGCCATTTACTAGGTGAAGGACCCTGCAACACGACTGCTCCTACCCCTACCTCAGATGCGTCAGCTTCCACAATGAATGGCTGTGACACATCTGGTTGCACCAGTATAGGAGCAGAAGCAAAACATTCCTTCATTGCAGAAAAGGCTTGTAATGCCGCATCAGACCAGACTGAGACATTCGAACCTTTCCTAGTCATGTCCGTTAAAGGTTTAACCACAGTTGAGTAGTTCAAAATGAATTTACGGTAGTAGTTGGTGAACCCCAAAAACAGCATAAGCGCTTTCAGATTTTCGGGTTGATCCTAGTCCAACACAGAAGATGAGAGTAGGTAACCCAGGAATTGCACTTCCTGAACTGTAAATACACACTTCTCCATCTTAGCATACAATTTATGCTCTCTTTGTCACGGTAGGTGAGGGAAGGGAAGCAAACCAAATTCAACAAAAGCAAAAACACACCAGGCTAGGCCCCAAAGCTAGGGAACAGGAAAAGGTCACCACCTGACAATCCCTGAGTCTTTCCCTGACTGCTGACAACATGAGCAAATCCTAAAGGTGGAAGTGCTCATGCGCTGGAACCTAAGTCTAGCTGAAACTGTAACAAACTCTCAGCTAGGGAGCTGGGGATAAGACAACCGGTTCCTAGCGCTTGGTGCAGGAACCAGAGTCTTACTGAGGCCTAGCCAGAACAAACAACAAAATGGAAGGATCCACCAAACACCAGCTGAGAACTCCAGAAGCAAAAATAAACCGCAAGGGCTATAGTGAGAGGAGGGTATAAATAGCAGCACTAAATAGCTAATGAGCAGAACCTGTGGAGAGGTGGGATCCTGCCCAAAACCACAACAAAGCGAAACAGAACAATCTGTCAGATAGACTCACGTGTAGCAAGTCTGTCAGATCTTCTCAGGCCTCTCACAGGGCAGGGGGTGACACTCTTAGGATCTGTAACACCTGTATCACGTGATCCTGATGAGTCTCTATATCTGGAGAATAAATTAGTATGTCCTCCAGATACACAACAACAAACCTCCCCACCAGATGATGAAAGATATCATTAAGAAAATTCTGGAAAACCGCAGGAGCATTAGTTAACCCAAACGGCATGACCAGACTCTCAAAATGACCCTCTGGGGTATTAAATGACCACTTAAGGCCTCTTTCACACTTGCGTTGTCCGGATCCGTCGTGCACTCCATTTGCCGGAGGTGCCCGCCGGATCCGTAACACCGCAAGTGAACTGAAAGCATTTGAAGACGGATCCGTTACTATGGCACCCAGGACGCTATTAAAGTCCTGGCTGCCATAGTAGTAGTGGGGAGCGGGGGAGCAGTACAGGGAGTGCAGAATTATTAGGCAAGTTGTATTTTTGAGGATTAATTTTATTATTGAACAACAACCATGTTCTCAATGAACCCAAAAAACTCATTAATATCAAAGCTGAATATTTTTGGAAGTAGTTTTTAGTTTGTTTTTAGTTTTAGCTATTTTAGGGGGATATCTGTGTGTGCAGGTGACTATTACTGTGCATAATTATTAGGCAACTTAACATAAAACAAATATATACCCATTTCAATTATTTATTTTGACCAGTGAAACCAATATAACATCTCAACATTCACAAATATACATTTCTGACATTCAAAAACAAAACAAAAACAAATCAGTGACCAATATAGCCACCTTTCTTTGCAAGGACACTCAAAAGCCTGCCATCCATGGATTCTGTCAGTGTTTTGATCTGTTCACCATCAACATTGCGTGCAGCAGCAACCACAGCCTCCCAGACACTGTTCAGAGAGGTGTACTGTTTTCCCTCCTTGTAAATCTCACATTTGATGATGGACCACAGGTTCTCAATGGGGTTCAGATCAGGTGAACAAGGAGGCCATGTCATTAGATTTTCTTCTTTTATACCCTTTCTTGCCAGCCACGCTGTGGAGTACTTGGACGCGTGTGATGGAGCATTGTCCCTGCATGAAAATCATGTTTTTCTTGAAGGATGCAGACTTCTTCCTGTACCACTGCTTGAAGAAGGTGTCCTTCCAGAAACTGGCAGTAGGACTGGGAGTTGAGCTTGACTCCATCCTCAACCCGAAAAGGCCCCACAAGCTCATCTTTGATGATACCAGCCCAAACCAGTACTCCACCTCCACCTTGCTGGCGTCTGAGTCGGACTGGAGCTCTCTGCCCTTTACCAATCCAGCCACTGGGCCCATCAATCTGGCTCATCAAGACTCACTCTCATTTCATCAGTCCATAAAACCTTAGAAAAATCAGTCTTGAGATATTTCTTGGCCCAGTCTTGACGTTTCAGCTTGTGTGTCTTGTTCAGTGGTGGTCGTCTTTCAGCCTTTCTTACCTTGGCCATGTCTCTGAGTATTGCACACCTTGTGCTTTTGGGCACTCCAGTGATGTTGCAGCTCTGAAATATGGCCAAACTGGTGGCAAGTGGCATCTTGGCAGCTGCACGCTTGACTTTTCTCAGTTCATGGGCAGTTATTTTGCGCCTTGGTTTTTCCACACGCTTCTTGCGACCCTGTTGACTATTTTGAATGAAACGCTTGATTGTTCGATGATCACGCTTCAGAAGCTTTGCAATTTTAAGAGTGCTGCATCCCTCTGCAAGATATCTCACTATTTTTGACTTTTCTGAGCCTGTCAAGTCCTTCTTTTGACCCATTTTGCCAAAGGAAAGGAAGTTGCCTAATAATTATGCACACCTAATATAGGATGTGATGTCATTAGACCACACCCCTTCTCATTACAGAGATGCACATCACCTATATGCTTAATTGGTAGTAGGCTTTCGAGCCTATACAGCTTGGAGTAAGACAACATGCATAAAGAGGATGATGTGGTCAAAATACTCATTTGCCTAATAATTCTGCACGCAGTGTATACTTACCGTCCGTGCGGCTCCCGGGGCGCTCCAGAATGACGTCAGAGCGCCCCATGCGCATGGATGACGTGATCCATGCGACACGTCATCCATGAGCGTGGGGCACCCTGACGTCACTCTGAAGCGCCCCGGGAGCCGCACGGACGGTAAGTATACTGCTCCCCCGCTCCCCACTACACTTTACCATGGCAACCAGGACTTTAGCGTCCTGGCAGCCATGGTAACCCATTCAGAAAAAGCTAAACGTCGGATCCGGTAATGCGCCGAAATGACGTTTAGCTTAAGGCCGTCAGGATTAATGCCTTTCAATGGGCATTAATTCCGGATCCAGCCTTGCGGCAAGTGTTCAGGATTTTTGGCCGGAGCAAAAAGCGCAGCATGCTGCGGTATTTTCTCCGGCCAAAAAACGTTCCGGTTCTGAACTGAAGACATCCTGATGCATCCTGAACGGATTTCTCTCCATTCAGAATGCATTGGGATAATCCTGGATCAGGATTCTTCCGGCATAGAGCCCCGACGACGGAACTCTATGCCGGAACACAACAACGCAAGTGTGAAAGAGCCCTAAGCTACACCTAAGACAAGAGGTGTGGTCATAACCAGAAACAAAACAGAAACAAGTGAAACCAAATCACATCATGTGCAGACAGTCTCTTAGATCTTCTGACCTCTATCACGGGAGAGACCGTGACAGGGGCAAAACAGAAGCGTTCCCCCCCTATTGAGATCCTATGCGGTATCTCAATAGTGGAAAAGGTAAGCGCAGATGTGAATGTAGCCTAACCTAAATGTGATGTTTCCATTTCTTTTGGCAATGTTGCCTTCCTTTCAAACCCTCACTGTCTGGGAAGTTATATGGAAATCAGGTCTGTCTTTTATTCTTTCCAAGTGATGTAATCTTCACCTGAATAATATATACCACATTTATCCTTACCTCAATATTGACATCTCTAAAACACATTTCTAGGCCCGAATGCCGGATCAATTTCTCACTTCAACTATCTTCTCTCTACTGTAACTTATTGGGTTCTGGGAGTGAATTAAAAAAAGAAGAGAAATTGCATTTGTCCTTAAAGAGTAACTGTCATATATATTTTTTTGTAATGAGTAGGGACAGGGATAGGGAACATTTCTCTAATAATGTATTTACATTTAGTCAAATGACTACTGATTGCCTGCTCTTGACATGTACATTGTGATTTTGTTAGTCTTAATTTACTTAAAATTTAACTTTTATTAGTTATTTGTTTAATATACTGTGAACTCTTTATTCTAACCTACTATGTTAAAACTTTCAACAGTCGACCTATTGTGTGCTATGCTTCTATTAATTTTCTTATAGTGTCAGCTTGTATTAGATTGGCAGCGTATTGCATGGCTATCTATCTTTTTACTATATGTCTCTGTATGAACTCTCTGGGCTGTGGTGATAGCACTATTGCTTCCTGTACTGCCTACTACCTAGTCTTTGTCTATACTAGCTGACACTGTTATTGTAACATATCATTCTACTTTGTAGCTATGGTGGTAGCTACTGAATCGCTACACTTGCTGTGATCTAAATGCCTCCTTTTACTTGTTCAAATGATCTGCTTGATCTCTAATGGCGGCGCGTTCACTTGCTGCGCTACCTATTAGCTACTCAGTAGCTAGCACACTAATTCTGGGTCGGCTGTGATCTAAAACCTAATCACTGCCCCCCGACATGTTTCGCCATATACATGGCATCTTCAGGGGATCGGGCAGCATAACACACAATGGGTCGACTGTTGAAAGTTTTAACATAGTAGGTTAGAATAAAGAGTTCACAGTATATTAAACAAATAACTAATAAAAGTTAAATTTTAAGTAAATTAAGACTAACAAAATCACAATGTACATGTCAAGAGCAGGCAATCAGTAGTCATTTGACTAAATGTAAATACATTATAAGTGCCTCTACATGTGCAGGGTATTTAAGAGTGTAAAAGAAACATTTCGCTAATATACTTAATTTTGGGAAAACCTTTATTTATACTAGAAAACTAGGGCTGAAATGTCCCTTAGCAGTGATCTTTTTTAGAACCGGTGCTAAGGGACATCCGCCTTACTGCTGCACTGACTAGGAAGACGTTCCAGGAGCTGGTGGGCGTCTGCCCTCACTGCTCCCTCATACAATAGGGTTAATAACGTGATAACTAGTGTACATATATATAAATATATAAACTTCATTCCTGCTCACTGAGCAGCATGGCCAGCTCAGTCAGTGAGCTGTCCCCTGTACTCCCAGCACGCTGTGTGATTAACCAGCCGCCAGGAACGATGCCTGGGTGAGCGGTAAGCGCTCACTACTGGCAATGCAGGGAGGCAGAGGAAGCTCCTCTACTGTACATAGGGAAAGTAATATGGAGGCGGTCCTATCAGTGATTGACAGCCATAGAGGGAAGGCTGTCAATCACTGATAGGACCACCTCATGACTTCAAAGCCCAGAATGAGCAGGAATATAAATGTATGAACTCCAACCTATACTAAATATTTTCTATAAAACTATATATCAATCTGCTCAGCTCCTCCTGGACTATAACATGCTGCCTGCACCTCAAAAACCATGTTCAACGTGACAGGTTCCTTTTAATTAATCACCATTAATCAAATATTTCAAAACCAAATGACCTTAGCCATAAGCTGAAGATCATTACATATTCAGAGTATCCACTAAAATGAGGAAGAGAGGAAGTCTTCTCCAGTAGGACAATGGGTTGACCAAGGGCCAGTGTCTGAGTGACTCTTTTCAACACTGGCATATGGGAGGTCCTGGGCTAATGCACCATGATCTCGCGTTACCAGGTGACTTTACCAACTTGTTAAAAAGGTCACATGGGCCGAATACGTTTTTGTCAGAAATGAACATGAAGCTGACCAAGAAAATACTGGCATTATGGAAATTTAATTCTTTCCCAGTGATAGTTTTAAATTATCAGAGGATCCACACGAAATAAAAGACATATATAATCCCACGTGGATCATTTCTTGTTTTCCAGGATCCATCATGACAATGAAACTATCGGTGCCACTAAACAGTTTTCTCCTGTGTCATCCTGTCTATACACTACTGTACCTCAGCATTTCCATGACTTTTCATGTGCTGCAACTGCTGTATATTCTATAATTATTTCTCTTCCACCTTCAGACTAACAATTGTCTGTTTTTTGTATAGATTAAACCAGGGTTGCCAACTGATGAAGGGAGGTTTGCTTATCGGAAATTGGAGATTTATCCAATTATTAACATAGAAACATAGAATGTGTCGGCAGATAAGAACCATTTGGCCCATCTAGTCTGCCCAATATATCTGAATCCTATGAATAGTCCCTGGCCCTATCTTATATGAAGGATAGCCTTATGCCTATCCCATGCATGCTTAAACCCCTTCACTGTATTTGCAGCTACCACTTCTGCAGGAAGGCTATTCCATGCATCCACTACTCTCTCAGTAAAGTAATACTTCCTTATATTACTTTTAAAACTTTGCCCCTCTAATTTAAAACTGTGTCCTCTTGTGGTAGTTTTTCTTCTTTTAAATATGCTCTCCTCCTTTACCGAGTTGATTCCCTTTATGTATTTAAAAGTTTCTATCATATCCCCTCTGTCTCTTCTTTCTTCCAAGCTATACATATTAAGGTCCTTTAACCTTTCCTGGTAAGTTTTATCCTGCAATCCATGTACTAGTTTAGTAGCTCTTCTCTGAATTCTCTCTAGAGTATCTATATCCTTCTGGAGATATGGCCTCCAGTACTGCGCACAATACTCCAAATGAGGTCTCACCAGTGTTCTGTACAGCGGCATAAGCACTTCACTATTTCTACTGCTTATACCTCTCCCTATACATCCAAGCATTCTGCTGGCATTTCGTGCTGCTCTATTACATTGTCTTCCCACCTTTAAGTCTTCTGAAATAATTACTCCTAAATCCCTTTCCTCAGATACTGAGGTCAGGACTGTGTCAAATATTCTATATTCTGCCCTTGGGTTTTTACACCCCAGGTGCATTATCTTGCACTTATCCACATTAAATTTCAGTTGCCAGAGTTCTGACCATTCTTCTAGTTTTCCTAAATCCTTTTCCATTTGGCGTTTCCCTCCAGGAACATCAACCCTGTTACATATCTTTGTGTCGTCAGCAAAAAGACAAACCTTACCATCGAGGCCTTTTGCAATATCATTTATGAAGATATTAAACAAAATTGGTCCCAGTACAGATCCCTGTGGAACCCCACTGGTAACATGACCTTGTTTTGAATGTTCTCCATTGACTACAACCCTCTGCTGTCTGTCACTCAGCCACTGCCTAATCCACTCAACAATATGGGAGTCCATGCTCAATGACTGCAGTTTATTGATAAGTCTTCTATGTGGGACAGTGTCAAAAGCCTTACTAAAATCTAGATATGCGATGTCTACTGCACCTCCACCGTCTATTATTTTAGTCACCCAGTCAAAAAAATCGATAAGATTTGTTTGACATGATCTCCCTGAAGTAAACCCATGTTGTTTTTCATCTTGCAATCCATGGGATTTTAGATGTTCCACAATTCTATCCTTTAATAGGGTTTCCATTAATTTGCCTACTATTGATGTCAGACTCACTGGTCTATAGTTGCTCGATTCCTCCCTACTACCTTTCTTGTGAATGGGCACGACATTTGCCAATTTCCAATCTTCCGGGACGACTCCTGTTACTAATGATTGGTTAAATAAATCTGTTAACGGTTTTGCCAGCTCACCACTAAGCTCTTTTAATAATTTTGGGTGTATCTCATCAGGCCCCTGTGACTTATTTGTCTTCACTTTAGACAGCAAACTTAGAACATCTTCCTCTGTAAAGATACATGCATCAAACGATTTATTAGTCATCCTTTCTAGTGGAGGTCCTTCTCCTTTTTCTTTTGTAAAAACTGAACAGAAGTATTCATTAAGGCAGTCGGCTAGCCCTTTATTCTCTTCTACATACCTTCCGTCCTTTGTTTTTAATTTAGTTATTCCTTGTTTTAATTTCCTTTTTTCATTTATATATCTGAAGAATGTCTTATCCCCTTTTTTCATCGACTGAGCTAGTTTTTCTTCTGCCTGCGCTTTAGAAGTTCTTATAACTTGCTTGGCCTCTTTCTGCCTAATCTTGTAGATTTCCTTATCTTCATTGCTCTGGGTTTTTTTTATAATTACAAAATGCTAGCTTTTTATTTTTAATGATTTGGGCCACTTCTGCTGAGTACCACAGTGGTCTCTTCCTTTTTTTGCTTTTTTACACAGCGCTTTGTGTGGTCATCAGGCTGAGGTTCTGGCTAAGAGCCATATCTTCCTGTAACACCAACTGTTCCAGAAATTTCTGGACAGTCTATAAAAATAGGCAACTTTTTTCCTGTGTCCATAAAAAATGTGTCCGTGATTTTTTTGAGGCTGGTGGTACTTGACTAGAGCATTTTGGTAGTAATTTTCATCATTTTACAGCTCACAGTAAATGCAGGTAATGAGTTGTTATCAGTATAATGAGCTATAGACATGTATTACTTATCATCTTTATTATTCATTCTGAATATAATCATATGTCCGTAAAAAATGTTAGGTTTCCGTGATTTTGTGATAAGTTGTCCAGAAAAAAGAAAAATTCTGGTTGGCAACCTTGGACAAAACTCTCCCATTTTTCATCATCTTAGGGCATATGAGAATATGTATACCTTTACAGAGCCCCTAACTGCAAATTAAAAAGGATCAGTCAGCACATCCCAATGCGCAGATGCACGTTGCGATGGCTGAAAACACAAAGAAAAAAATTAAATGCAACAGCACTGGGCAAACAAAATAAAGTACAAAAAAGTATTCTAATGCTATGCTTATTAGCACCTCCCGTCCGCACGTTGACCATAAACCACCTAATAATATGCATTATTAACCACCTCACCAAGCGCTGTGCATGCAGAGCAGGAAGTGCTATGCGTTTCCTGTTCCGGCCCGGCGGTCATGTGACCGCCGGGAACGGAGAGTGCAGGAACTGTGTGAGGTCTTTCAGAGACCTCGATCAGCCCTGCACTGAGGCTGTACAGCGCTGTACAGACTCTCTGGGGGGGTGTATTTCTCCTGTAACTGGGGCTACTATGTAAGCCCCAGTTACAGGAGAAATCAACAGTGAAAAAAAAAATGAAGTAAATGTCCCCCAGAGGTCTTGTATGAACTTATGGGGGACGAAAAGTGTAAAATAAAAAAATAAAAAATAAAGTGTTAAAAAAATTAAATAAAAAAAAGGTTTCACATGTAAAAAAGAAATTCCCCAAGTAAGGAATAAATGTTAAAAATATAAAAAATAAAATAAAATAGACATATTTGGTATTGCCGCGTCCGGGACGGTCGGCTCTATAAATATATCACATAATCGACCCAGTCCGATAAACACCATTAAAAAAAACTAATAACTGTCAAAAAAAGCCATTTTTGTCACCTTACATCACAAAAAGTGCAACACTAAGTGATCAAAAAGGCGTATGTCCCACAAAATGGTACCAATAAAACCGTCAGATCATCCCACAAAAAATGAGCCCCTACATAAGAAAATCTCTAAAAAATTAAAAATATATAGTTCTCAGAACATGGACACATTAAAACATAATTTTTTTGCTTCAAAAATGCTATTATTGTGTAAAACTTAAATAAATAAGAAAAAGTATACATATTAGGTATCGCCACGTCCGTAACAATCTGCTCTATAAAAATGTCACTTGACCGAACCCCTTAGGTGAACGCTGTAAAAATAAATAAATAAAAACTGTGCTAAAACAACCAATTTTTTGGTCACCTTGCCCCATAAAGTGTTATAATGAATGATCAAAAAATCCTATGTACCCAAAAATAGTACCAATAAAACTGGTACCTTATCCCCTAGTTTCTAAAATAGGGTCACTTCTTGGGAGTTTCTACTGTAAGGGTGCATCAGGAGGGCTTCAAATGGGACATGGCATCTGAAAACCATGTGGAGTTCCTTTTCTTCTGTGCCCTGCCGTGTGCCCATACAGCAGTTTATGACCACATGTGGGGTGTTTCTGTAAACCGCAGAATCTGGGTAATAAATATTGAGTTTTGTTTGGCTGTTAACCATCGATGTGTTAAAGAAAAAATTGGATTAAAATGGAAAATCTGCCAAAAAAGTGAAATTAAAAAATTTGATCTCCATTTTCCTTTAATTCTTGTGGAACGCCTAAAGGGTTAACAAAATTTGTAAAATCGTTTTTAAGTAACTTGAGGGGTGTAGTTTCTACAGTGGGGTCATTTATGTGGGTATCCACTATGTAGGCCCCACAAAGTGACTTCAGACCTGAACTGGTCCTTAAAAAGTGGGTTTTGGCAATTTTCTTAAAAATTTGAAGAATTGCTTCTAAACTTCTAAGCCTTCTAACGTCCTAAAAAATAAAATGACATTTCCAAAATGATGCCAACATAAAGTAGACATATGGGGAATGTTAAGTAATAAATATTGCATGAGGTATCACTTTCTGTTTTAAAAGCAGAGAAATAGAAATTTAGAAAATTGCTAATTTTTCAACATTTTTGGTAAATTTGGGATTTTTAAATAAAGGTGAAATATATTGACTCAGATTTATGACTATCGTGAAGTACAATGTGTCACGAGGAAACAATCTATGAATGACTTGGATCCAAAGTTATTACCACATAAAGTGAGATATGTCAGATTTAAATTAGGCCTGGTCAGGAAGGGGGCAAATGGCCCAGATGGGAAGTGGTTAAGTAAATTTGAGATTCTTGGCAAATACATTTTGTACAAAATTATTTGGGCCCGTCTGCCACATGTCAAGGCGATCTCTATAAGACGGGAACCTAACACTAAATTCTACCTGTTATGTGCCATGACGGCTACCATAAAATTCATGGAGTGTAGGTTCCACATGCATGCTGGTCCCACCTTAATTTTTGTCATTTTTGGTGCCAAAATGGTCTCCATTAAATCCAGGGAATGCAGGTACCAACATGCATGCCGAGCCCCCTCCACACCTTTCCTAGTGCCAGATGGACCCCAACAAACGCAATAAGAGTCCACCCTATACCTCTCCTGGTAACATAGTACATAAGGCCGAAAAAAATATATTTGTCCATCCAGTTTGGCCTGTTATCCTAAAAGTTGATCCAGAGGAGGGCAAAAAAAAAACTGTGAGGTAGAAGCCAATTTTCCCCACTTTAGGGGAATAAAAAATTCCTTCCTGAATCCAATCAGGCAATCAGAATAACTCCCTGGATCAACGACCCCTCTCTAGTAGCTATAGCCTGTAATATTATTACACTCCAGAAATACATCCAGGCCCCTCTTGAATTCCTTTATTGTACTCACCATCACCTCCTCCTCAGGCAGAGAGTTCCATAGGCTTTACAGAGCCCCTAACCCCATAGACTTTACAGAGTTCCATAGGCTTTACAAAGCCAAAAGGCTTTACAGAGCCCCTAACCCCACATAAAGTGTATATTCTATGATTACGAAATTAGCTGATGCACAGTTTTTGAATCATGTGTGGTGTCCTGTCAGCAGATCTGCAGTCTTTCAGAGCATCAGGCAATTTGAAACTATGCAGAGAGGGCATTACATCGTTATTGTGGCGTAAAAAATACACATGCACCATAATTTGTGACTTTAAAGCTTCGGAAAAATGGTGAAAGAAGGTGCGGGGCTACGTGGGAGGGGGTTGGGCTTCACGTAGCCCACCAGATTTACTATAGCTTACACCAGAAACTGGTGTTAGTTATAGCTGAAGTCTGTGCCAACCTGTAGCTGGCGCAGACTTCAGTTTCTGGCACGCAGCAGATCAGACATGCACCTAATTTATTAAGAGGCATCTCACTCCGACACAGAGGGATCAAGACTGGCTAAAATATTATATCTAACTGTATGGTCAGTTAGTTCACAAAGTGCGTAGCCTTCAGAATAAAAAAAAAAACTTGTTAGGCCTCTTTCACACAAGCAAGTTTTCAGTCAGGATGCAATGCGAGAAGCAAATGTGTAGCATCCAGACAGAATCCTGACCCATTCATTTCAATGGGTCTGTGCAACACGCTTTTTACACATAATTTATGCGTTCAGGAAAAATCGCAACATGTTCTATATTCTGCACAGCTCTGGTTCCATAGAAGTGAATGGGGCTTCAGTGAAAAACGGATTGCATCTGGATGCAATGCATTTTTTACTGATGGTTGGTAGGAGATGTAGATTGTTATTTACAGTATTTTATTTTTTTCACGCACGTGAAAAATGCATCAAAAACCGATTGCACTCACGCAGAAAAAACTGAAATACTGAACACAATTGCAGACAAAACTGACTGAACTTTTGTCCAAAACTATCAGTTTTTTCCTGAACAGAATCTGTAACGCTCGTGTGAAAGAGGCCTTAGGGTAATTTCACACCTAGCTTTAGTTGGCATGCAAGCCACAGTTTTTGTGGCAATATTTCAAGCTGTGTTTTGAGCGATAGGATTCAAAAGGAGGGGAAAATGTAAAGACAAGATGTATACTTCTCTTTTGTCATGAATCCACTACTGGCTTTGGCTCAAAAAATTGCATTAAAAATACCAGTGGCTGTGTGAAACAACCGTGAGAAGATGCCCTGCTGTACTCATGGTGAGAAAATGCCACCCAAACTGTTTCCAGGTGGAATTTTCATTTAGGCTTCTTTCACACAAGCGATACGGATTGTATTAGGATCCATCAGAAAAAACTGATGGTTTTGCTGCAATCAGTTTTGTCCACGATTGTGTTCAGAGTATGCGTTTTTTCTGTCCGGACTGTATCCTGATTGCATTAGTTTTTCCTGCGCTTGAAGAAAAACTTAGCAACCATCAGTGAAAAATGCCTTTCCATTTTTCACACAAGCCCCATTCACTTCTGTGGAACCTGGGCTTCGTGAAAAATGCACCGTATAGAATGTGCTGTGATTTCTCCTGAACGCAAAGATGATGCGTGTAAAAAACAGACTCATTGAAAAGTATGGGTCACGATTCAGTCCGGATGCTATGTGTTCACAACACACATTGCACCCGGACGGAAAACCTGCTTGTTTTAAAGAACCTCTGTGCCCCCATAATAGTTATGTCCCCTCACAGTTATGCCCTCTTTGTGCACCCTTCACATTTTTAATGCACTCTGGGCCCCCTTCACAGTAGTAATGCCCATTGTGACCACTTCATAGCAGCACCACTGACCATTGTGTCCCTTCACAGCAGTAATGCCTATTATGCCCCCTTCATAGTGATAATGCCTATTGTTCCCTCTTCATAGTAATAATTCCCATTGTGCCCCTTCATAGCAGCAATGCCCTCTGTGCCCCCTTTGTAGTATTAATGCCCTCTGTGCACTTTTATAGCAGCAATGCTCTCTGTGCCCCCTTTGTAGTATTAATGCCCTCTGTGCCCCCTTTATAGTAGTAATGCCCTCTGTGCACCCTTTATAGTAGCAATACCCTCTGTGCCCCCTTTATAGTAGCAATGCCCTCTGTGCCCGCTTTATAGTAGCAGTGCCCTCTGGGCCCGCTTTATAGTAGCAATGCCCTCTGTGCCATCTATATAGTAGCAATGCCCTCTGGGCCCGCTTTATAGTAGCAGTGCCCTCTGTTCCCGCTTAATAGTAGCAATGCCCTCTGTGCCCCCTTTATAGTAGTAATGCCCCCTGTGTCCCCTTTATGATAGAAAAGCCCTCTGTGCCCCCTTTGTAGTAGCAATGCCCTCTGTTCCCCCTTTATAGTAGCAGTGCCTTCTGTGCCCACTTTATAGTAGCAATGCCCTCTGTGCTCCCTTTATAGTAGCAATGCCCTCTGTGCCTGCTTTATAGTAGCAGTGCCCTCTGTGCCTGCTTTATAGTAGCAATGCCCTATGTGCCCCTTTATAGTAGCAATGCCCCCGGTGTCCCCTTTATAGTATAAAAGCCCTCTGTGCCCCCCTTTATAGTAGTAATGCCCTCTCTACCCCCTTTATAGTAGTAATTCCCTCTGTTCCCCCTTTGTAGTAGTAATGCCTATTGTGCGGCCTTTGTAGTAGTAATGCGCTCTCTGTGTTAAAAAAAAAAACACAGTACCTACTCACCGTGCCCCGTTCCTGAAGCTCACAGTTCTCTCTGTGCTGCAGACACAGATCGCTCTGCAGCACTGTGTGGGAGGAGCTTAGGCATATTCCCCCACAGGCCAGCAGCGCGATCTGTGCCTGCAGACTGAATGGTGGAGTAGGGAGAAGTCTCCCTGCTTCACCATTCTGTGCGCCGCTGGCCTGAGTGGTCAGTGAGACTGGGAAGCTGAGCGGTCAGTGAGAGACATGACCACAGCTCCCAGCACTCCAGCAGAGGGCTTCCCTCATTGCTTTTGGCACCCCTCTGACAGCGGGCACCCGGTGTGGACCCCCCCCCCCCCTCTGCCCCCCTCTTAGCATGCCACTGGTTCCTGATGCAATTTTGGAAGACAAAACCAGGAGTTAAAGACGACCTTCCATCTGGCAAAAAATTGTGAACTAAGTTTCATGATATGTACAGCGGCACCCAGGGTTCTCACTGCACTTATTATTATCCCTGGGTGCTGCTCCGTTCTCCCGCTATGCCCTCCGGTATGTTCGGTCACTGGGTTATAGTAGGCGGAGACTGCCCTTGTTCTCCTGGGCATCTTCTTCTCCCAGGCTGTAGCGCTGGCCAATTGCAGCGCAGAGCTCACAGCCTGGGAGTTTTTTTTCTCCCAGGCTGTGAGCTCTGCGATTGATATGGATTGTTTCAGGATCTATTCAGGAAAAAAAATGATGGTTTTGTAAGTTAAATCAGTTTTGTCTGCAATTGTGTTCAGTGTTTCCTGCGTAGATGCAATTGGTTTTTAAAGCCTTTTTCACGCAGGGGAATTAAAACTGAAGAATAACAATCTACATCTAGCAACCATCATTGAAAAACGCACTGCATCCGGATGCCTTCAATTTTTCACACAAGCCCCATTCACTTCTATGGGGCCAGAGCTGGGTGAAACAAGCACAATATAGAATATGCTGTGATTTTTCCTGAATGCAAAGATGATGCCATCGTAATGAATGGGTCAAGATTTTGTTCGGGTGCTATGCGTTCACAACACACATCTCATCCAGATGGAAAACTCATTTGTGTGAAAGAGGAATTAAGGATTCTATAATTTGCTAAAGAAACCATGAAAATCGGTTCCTATATTATAATGCAAAATACACAGAAGATACTGAATGCAGGGTTTCTTTGTAAATAGCAGTCTAATGAAATCATAACTATGGAGCTCATGACTGTATTATTACTTTGTCTCAAGAGAGACTGTGGTTTGGTGTAGCAGTCCCAGAGAAAATGATTCCTTCTAATTCTATGGTGACTGATATATTCATTCTTCTCATTACCATTAACCCTATTGTAGCAGGGGTTCTTGGCAATAAACATATTATCACCACCTCTGCTGGACTTTGATTGGGCAGAACATATTTTTATTGCATAGCACTGATATAACAGGGAATGGAAACTAGCTTGGTTCCAAATATTTAACGCCTGAGCTCACATCTGTGAAGTTATCTTAGAAGAATGTAAAACCTCACTCACAATGATAGTAACTTAGCCCAACTCCCAATCCTGTGGGACAGCTATGTGTCATGCTTGGAAGGTCCTCTAGATTAAAACACCATATTGGTAGCAAGGTGGTGAGGTGATTCACATCATGAAATGGACCATTAATTATAGTAGCTATCATGTAGCATAAATTATCATAACTAGATAATGTTGAATTACATTTATTTAACTTTATTATGCGTTAAGATATTATATCAGATATATTAGAGACACTGGCTTGATCTTCGTGAGGGATCTAACACATTACCAGGTTTATGGACATAAACATTACATCATAAATCTCACTATAGAAAGCAATAATACTACTAAGCAACCAGGTTAAAGGACAGCATTAATCCCACTATACCAACAGGGACATGGATATGATTCATTCTTCTATGCAAGAACGCTCTTATGAAGTCAACAGGAGCATGGGATTATTTCCACAATTAGCATGGGATTTGAGAAAAGATTCCACTGGGACACAGGATATTGGATCATTTCCACAATTAGAATGGGATTCAAGATAATATTGCCTCAGGAGACCAGGGCAGGGTAGTAAAAAGCAAAAGCAGCAATACCACTAAAGGCATTTGGAAGATGGTCTACATTGATACTGCCAGGGGACCTGGAAAACATTTTATAAATTCCATATCCCAGTGCTTGAAAGGTCATCAGGTAAACCTGGGGGACTCTTACACTTGAGCTACTTGTGTTTTACTGGTATGATTCTATTATGGTCTGAGGTTTTGTGGTTTGTTCTCGTCTATATTAATGTGCTTGTTCTGAACCTATTTTCTATGCATTGGTTTATTACATTATATGCTCTTGTTCTATTTCTCTATTGATTATGTCTTAATAATGTATATGCTTATAGCCTGCACTGCAGCTGCTTTTTTTGCCAAATAATGTGAAACTGTCTCCAAATATTATTATGTTTGTTTGAAAAAGTACAAAAATGCAAATGTTAAAAGTCACAACTGATTTAAATGAAGTAAAAAAAAAAGTTGTTAGATTGTTGTTACAATGTAGTCAAAGGTACCAAAGCAGTAGGAAATCTTCATTTAACAACAGTACTTTAAAAGAGTATTCTAGAGCAGTGTTCCTCAACTCCAGACCTCAGGGCCCACCTGAAAAGGTACATGTAAAGAGAGGGGCCGCGCAAAAATCCAAATCAATAGAACTGATGTGCGTCTTCCACCAGCTTTCAGCAAGCACACACTAGCTTCGTTAGGCGTCTCTTACAATTAACATCCTGTGATATTATAAAGAAAACACGCACATAGTGAAGCACTGCAACAACCAGCCGCTTTTCCTCTAGATGTTATACTCACAAACGTGTAAACAGAATATGCGCCTCAAAAGAAAGCCAACCAGTAGGTCCTCTGGACAGTTGTTCTTGTTGTGCCTCCTACAGGTGATTAGATATTGCTCCCATGGTGAAACTCTGTATTTTTAAAAATCATAAATCTGGTTTATTATACTCAGATTCCAATATAATAAAATGTG
This sequence comes from Bufo bufo, assembly GCF_905171765.1. NCBI lineage: Eukaryota > Metazoa > Chordata > Amphibia > Anura > Bufonidae > Bufo > Bufo bufo. The sequence goes on from NC_053392.1 coordinate 183,598,895, forward strand.
CAATGATAAAATCAACACAGATCAATAGTCCTACCCGACCCGGGTTTCGCTCCAAATGGCTTCGTCAGGGGTGTCAGGGCCCACCTACTGGTTATGATTTAAGAGTATCCAACAGAATGAATACCTGTGGTAAGTCCTGATGCACTGACACTAATTATATCACATGCCCAATACTAATAAAAATCTTAAAAACATGATTGGCAGGTGGGCCCTGAGGACTGGAGTTGATGAACCCTGTTCTAGAGCCATAATTTTTGGTAACAATGGTATTGGAGAGGGCAAATAAACGAACAGTAACTACTCGCCTTGCCGATCCTCTGCTGCTTCTGTTTGACTATTGCTTCGTCCTCCACTCCTCTCTACTTTCTCTTCTCAAGCTCGAAAAATAACTTAGACATCCAGCTTAGCCAATCACTGGCTGATGTAAGTCAAGCTGATGTAAGAATAGGCTGACACGTCATGTTCTGTAAAGATCTCCAAGCATTTATCTCATTATCATCCCAAGCAGGATCACAATGTAAAGTAACATGTGTGTATATATATATATATATATATATATATATACAGTATAACACAGGATCCCACCATTCACTGCAGGTAATGGTCGCAGATCACCTCCTCCTCTTCCCTGCACAATGACCTTTGCATTGGTTACAGTGTCTAGCACACATTGCCATAGAAGTCAATGAGTCATCTCCAGACTACAGGTTCTTATGTCACCTGTGGCTGCTGTAAAGCATATCTATGAAAATAGAATTAAAATATCTAGTATCAGAAAATAAAAAGAGATAAAAAAAATATATATTTTGTGTCACTATCTGGTTTTCTGGTTTTAATTAGTAATAGGCCCCTTTGCCATACAAGAAGCCTTCAATATTCAAAAATATTCTTTGAACCAGAGGGTGGCTTTAACCCCATGCACTGTATAACACTATTGATAAATGTCCCACTTTGTACTTTTATTTATACAAACTACAGCTGTAGATCAGTGGCTATAATTCAACATACAGTTGCAAGAAAAAGTATGTGAACCCTTTGGAATTATATGGATTTCTGCACAAATTGGTCATAAAATGTGATCTGATCTTCATCTAAGTCACAACAATAGACAATCACAGTCTGCTTAAACTAATAACACACAAATAATTAACTGTTACCCTCTTTTTATTGAACACACCATGTAAACATTCACAGTGGCAGGTGGAAAAAGTATGTGAACCCCAGACTAATGACATCTCCAAGAGCTAATTGGAGTGAGGTGTCAGCCAACTGGAGTCCAATCAATGAGATGAGATTGAAGGTGTTGGTTACAGCTGCCCTGCCCTATAAAAAACACACACCAGTTCTGAGTTTGCTTTTCACAAGAAGCATTGCCTGATGTGAATGATGCCTTGCACAAAAGAGCTCTCAGAAGACCTACGATTAAGAATTGTTGATTTGCATAAAGCTGGAATGGGTTATAAAACTGGTTTCATCAGTCCACGGTAAGACAAATTGTCTATAAATGGAGAAAGTTCAGCACTGCTGCTACTCTCCCTAGGAGTGGCCGTCCTGTAAAGATGACTGCAAGAGCACAGCGCAGACTGCTCAATGAGGTGAAGAAGAATTCTAGAGTGGCAGCTAAAGACTTACAAAAGTCTCTGGCATATGCTAACATCCCTGTTAGCGAATCTACGATATGTAAAACACTAAACAAGAATGGATTTCATGGAGGATACCACAGAGGAAGCCACTGCCGTCCAAAAAAAAATTTGCTGCACGTTACAATCTGCACAAGAGCACCTGGATGTTCCACGGCAGTACTGGCAAAATATTCTGTGGACAGATGAAACCAAAGTTGAGTTGTTTGGAAGAAACACACAACACTATGTGTGGATAAAAAGAGGCACAGCACACCAACATCAAAACCTCATCCCAACTTTGAAGTATGGTGGTGGGGGCATCATGGTTTGGGGCTGATTTGCTGCGTCAGGGCCTGGACGGATTGCTATCATTGAAGGAAAAATGAATTCCCAAGTTTATCAAGACATTTTGCAGGAGAACTTAAGGCCATCTGTCCAGCAGCTGAAGCCTGACCTCAATCCGATTGAGATGCTGTGGCATGACCTCAAGAAAGCGATTCACACCAGACATCTCAAGAATATTGCTGAACTGAAACAGTTCTGTAAAGAGGAATGGTCAAGAATTACTCCTGACCGTTGTGCACGTCTGATCTGCAACTACAGGAAACATTTGGTTGAAGTTATTGCTGCCAAAGGAGGTTCAACCAGTTATTAAATCCAAGGGTTCACATACTTTTTCCACCTGCACTGTAAATGTTTACATGGTGTGTTCAATAAAAACATGGTAACATTTAATTCTTTGCGTGTTATTAGTTTAAAGCAGACTGTGATTGTCTATTGTTGTGACTTAGATGAAGATCAGATCACATTTTATGACCAATTTGTGCAGAAATCCATATCATTCCAAAGGGTTCACATACTTTTTTTTTTCTTGTAACTGTAACTGGCCATGACTGCATTGCAGCAAGAGATAGCTTTCCAATATGTCTGCTTTATCAGGAAATGTCATTGTATACCTCTGTTTATGCGCTATTTTATGACTGTTGACTACGACATGAACTATAAGTGCAATGATCATTAAGTTTTGAGACCTTGCATGATGGATGATGCTAGTCTGTGGTCTATTATCCAGTTTGAGGGGTATTCTACACATTTGGTACAATCATTTACTGTAACATATCTTAGAAAACCGAGCTAATAAAACATTCTATCTGGAAAAAGTTTTGTAATAACCTCTAGATTTTCAGGGCATTATTCATGACCTCATACAGGAATGGATGAAAGTATATTGCGTGAGAGTCTGCTGTTGGGAGGTCTAACTGAGACACCAGACATAACTGCAGAGTGAGACGCCGCTTCTAATGCTTACTCACTGTTTGAGATGCCCACATCTCAGATACACATTTCATAGCCTGGAAAGCTTAGGTTACAGCTATATAAATATTAAGTGCTGAGAGTCACAACAAATGAAAGTCTTCCCTGTACAAGATAAAGCAGAAAATAATACGGTTCACATCCCACACCAAAACAATCTCACAATTTCCGTAATGATGATCATGTACTATAATGGGCCCTGCTGCAGACACATATCCTCCATTAACACTTTACAAGATTTTAGTAGACATGGTAGTATTACTCTAATATCCACATAAATCAATAATAAAAGGCAACAGTCGCTGTCAGATAATGGTTAACATGATGTTTTATTTTACATTAGAGACAAAACAATCCCAAATTTCCAAAGATTACAGTACTCTAAATATTAACCCATTGAATCATCCTTTCTTAAAGGGTCACAGTGCATATATAGAGCAGGTCATATGGCTAGTATGGAGAGAAGGGGCCCAATCCTGCTTGGTCTCATCAACATTGCCACCATGTAGAGATTAGTGTTGGCGGCAAATATTCGTATCGCAAATTTTAATTGCAAATATCGCCACTTCGTGAGTTTGCGAATATTTAGAATATAGTGCTATATATTAATATTTGCGAATATTCTAGATTTTTTTTTACTTAAACCCATGATCCCTCCCTGCTTCTTTCTTGTGGGCCAATGAGAAGGCTGCAATGTCTTTGTCAGAGCTTAGCAACATCCCTAGCAACCAATAGGAAAGTTGCCTACCCCTTACTATATAAGAACCTCCCCAGCAGCCATTTTCTGCAGTTTTTTGCATTTATGAGAGAGAGCAGTGTCATTGTTGTGCTCTGTGCTTTTCTGTGTCATTACATTAGATAATTCGTTAGTTAGCTTATATACACTCACCTAAAGAATTATAAGGAACACCTGTTCTATTTCTCATTAATGCAATTATCTAGTCAACCAATCACATGGCAGTTGCTTCAATGCATTTAGGGGGGTGGTCCTGGTCAAGACAATCTCCTGAACTCCAAACTGAATGTCAGAATGGGAAAGAAAGGTGATTTAAGCAATTTTGAGCGTGGCATGGTTGTTGGTGCCAGACGGGCCGGTCTGAGTATTTCACAATCTGCTCAGTTACTGGGATTTTCACGCACAACCATTTCTAGGGTTTACAAAGAATGGTGTGAAAAGGGAAAAACATCCAGTATGCGGCAGTCCTGTGGGCGAAAATGCCTTGTGGATGCTAGAGGTCAGAGGAGAATGGGCCGACTGATTCAAGCTGATAGAAGAGCAACGTTGACTGAAATAACCACTCGTTACAACCGCGGTATGCAGCAAAGCATTTGTGAAGCCACAACACGCACAACCTTGAGGCGAATGGGCTACAACAGCAGAAGACCCCACCGGGTACCACTCATCTCCACTACAAATAGGTAAAAAGAGGCTACAATTTGCTTGAGCTCACAAAAATTGGACTGTTGATTACTGGAAAAATGTGCCTGGTCTGATGAGTCTCGATTTCTGTTGAGACATTCAAATGGTAGGGTCCGAATTTGGCGTAAACAGAATGAGAACATGTATCCATCCTCTGATGGCTACTTCCAGCAGGATAATGCACCATGTCACAAAGCTCGAATCATTTCAAATTGGTTTCTTGAACATGACAATGAGTTCACTGTACTAAAATGGCCCCCACAGTCATCAGATCTCAACCCAATAGAGCATCTTTGGGATGTGGTGGAACGGGAGCTTCGTGCCCTGGATGTGCATCCCTCAAATCTCCATCAACTGCAAGATGCTATCCTATCAATATGGGCCAACATTTCTAAAGAATGCTATAAGCACCTTGTTGAATCAATGCCACGTAGAATTAAGGCAGTTCTGAAGGCAAAGGGGGGGGCCAACACCGTATTAGTATGGTGTACCTAATAATTCTTTAGGTGAGTGTATATATAATACAGAAGGTTAGTGGGAGATAGTCAGTGTAGGTTATATCCTGATATAGTGTAGCTGTTACAGTGCAGTGTGTTAGGTAGTGTGATAGGTTCTGCTGTTCATACATACATGCTACAGACATAGTGCTGTGATGTCACAACAATACATAGTGCACCAATCAGTAATATGTAGTCAGACCTGCTAAAATGTGAAGTTGCACATATTGCACAAAAAATATGCTCGCATTAATTGCCAATTTGCTCAATCGCGAATATATTGGAGCACTCTATCTGAATATAAAACTATTGTAATGTTCTGCCGCGCCAACCATTTTCTCCAGTCTCAGGAAACTTCTAGCAGCTTGGAAAATGTAGCAAAAGTGACCTACGCATGTATTGTGCGCGCATTACGCGATTATTACATTGCAGATTTTTCTCAATCAAGAAAATGATTGCGAATTCTCAATTTGCAAATTTATGACAAATATTCGCCCCCAAATATTCACGAAATATCGCAAATTCTAATATTGCCCCTGCCGTTCATCACTAGTAGAGATAGCGCTCCATGGGGGAACCGAATTTCTAACATACATACAAGAAGTTGGCACAAAGATAATGAAAAGGACATTGAAGAGGAAAAATACATCAAGAGCCTATGTCCCAGTTGGAAACTTGGCATCATAGTTGGAGGCAGGGGCAGATTGGCCATAGATCTTACAGGGAAATTTCCCAGTGGGCCGATGCCCAGGGGGCTGGCTAACTCCTTCTCTCTGCCGCTGACCAGGTACATAATGAGCTTTCAGGGGTAATTAAAACTAAGAGAATCAGGTACCCATGTACCCAACCAGTGACCGCACATGCCCTCCTGAATTCAACTGCTGGACAGAAAATGGCATCTATTGATGGCCACTACAGGACAGCTTTTGGTGCAATATATTGTGCTGCACTGTGGTATATGGTTCTAAAGGGACGGTATTTTGTGCAATGATATTGCTGCAACTGTGTGTTGCCCCACCTTCTGTCAATTTGGACCCACCTACAACATGGGGCCACTTTTATTTTTTTTCCAGGCCCACTTTAAGTTCCCAGTCCGCCACTGTTTGGAGGCCTATTTTGAGGCTTGTATGAAGTCCCCTCTGTATATGCCACTGTAAGGTAATTTCATTGAGCTTATGATGTCATAGAAATTCCTGTCAGCTTTTCTGCTTTCTATCAAAAATCAAAGCCAAGCTGAAGACAGCCTAAAAGACTGGTCTTCAGCCAGACCAGCTTAGGGCTCGTTTTAGGGTGTGGCAAACCAGTTACCTGGGGTTCCCAATGGACAGGTGTTTCATTAATAAAACTAAAATCACTCAGTATAGCTTTGCAGTGTATGGTGGTATTATTTGAGAATGAAATCAAGTCTTATGTGGAAAGTTTATGGAAGCATTATCTAAATTCTCTAAGGGAGTTTTATACAATGCTGCATATTATTTGAGTACTACATGGTGGTATTGTGTGGGCTGTATATGGTAGTATTATCATCAGTGCATTCAGAAAGTGCTGACCTGCATTCCCTGGACTTTGTGTGGCTGTCATGGCCCATGAACAGGTAGGAACTAGTGTTAGGGACCACTCAAATGAGACGACCTTGACGCGGTGAGTGGCTTATTACGCTTTGGCCAAAATGTACACCAATGTCTCATCCAGCATGGAGGCAGGGCAGAGTGCTGGATGTAGTGTGCGATCACATTTGCATTTTCCGTTTGCATTCAGAAAGTCTTTAACTTTTTCAAATTTTGTTATCTTGCGGCCTTGTGCTAAAATAAAAAAAGATCAAAATTTCCCCCATCGATCTGCACTCAATACTTTATAGTAAGAAAGTGAAAACCTTTGCTATGACACTTGAAATTCAGCTCTGGGGCCTCTTAAGCATCTTTGAGATGTTTCTACACCTTGATTGGAGTACCCCCTGTGGTAAATTCAGTTGACTGGATATGATTTGGAAAGATGCACTCCATATAAGGTCTCACAGCTGACAATGCTTATGAGAGCAAAAACTAAGCCATGAGGAGAAAAGAACTGCCTGTAGAGCTCAGAGTCAGGATTTTGAGATCTGGAGAAGGGTACAACAAATTTCTGCTGCACTGAAAGTTCCCAAGAACACACTGGCCTCCATAATTCTTAAATAGAAGTTTGGAACAACCAGGACTCTTCCTAGAGCTGGCCGCTCCACCAGACTAAGTAATTGGGGGAAAAGGGCCTTGGTAAGAGTGATCTAGTGGTCACTCTGGCTGAGATCCAAAGCCCCTGTGTGCAGCTGAGAGAAACTTTCAGAAAGTCAACCATCACTGCAACATTCGTCCAAACTGGCCATCTAAATATGCAGCCGATCATTGGATGAACAAGCAAAATGCTTATTCATCCGGTGATCCTGTCGTTCATGCAGACACCACCAATCAATGTTTCTGGGCAGCAGATCGTGCTTTCTAAACAGCTATTTGCCCAGAAACAATGATTCTGTATGGGGACGAGGGATTCCCTGTCCTCATACTGTGAAGGAGATCGCTGCATGTAAATGGAGCGTCTACTTCACTGAGCGAGCAGCCGACTGCCGGGAAGAGAAAATTCCTTCCAGACAATCGGCCACTCCATCGGCGTGACTAAACCTGCCTTAACATTCCAACAAAATAATGACCCTAAGAACACAGCCACGTTTTTCCTTTTCAATAAATTAGCAAGGATTTGGAACATTTTATTTTCACTTTTTCATTATGGGGTATTGAGTACAGAATGATGGGGGGGGAAACTAGAATTTATTTTTTATTTTAGCACAAATCCGCAACATATAATGTGAAAAAAGTGAAAGTGTCTGAAGACTTTCCAAATGCACTGTATTTGTAGATTTTCTTTCATATACCGGTAGATCTGTAGATATGATTACACTCATTAGGAACAGGGGACTACCTATAGGGAGCGTAGAGGTAGCATTCACCCCCCTGCCCTGGTGTCTGAGGGAGTCCAAAGGCCCCTCTGCCACAGAAGAAAGGTGTATGATTGGCAGAAAACCCTGCTACGGATTTTGCACTGGGGCACAGGACCTTCAAGTTTTACCTTAATCAAATTGTTTAGAAAAGTGTGTCATATTTCTCCGAAGCAGTGTGATGTTGTACTACTCTCATACGCTAAGGGGGCGCTTCTCTTATTAAATAATCACCGTCTTGGGCCCTTATTAAACTTTATATAAACTACAACACCGCAACTGTGAACTTCTTCATGATACAGAATCTTGAATGAATATTTATAAAAATAAATTTTCTAGAGCCACAAATTGTAATTTAACTGCCGGCAGCCAGGAAAATGAAATTAAAAACTTAGTGCTGGCAAGACCTATAGCACAGCAGGGTGTGAGATGATTTTCAATGAAATATAGGTAGAATTTATCCTCTCATCTCTCCAGTGGCTGTAGTGATTCAGTTGGCTGTTACTAGAAGCCCAATACAGTAACCTGTGGTATTTCATCACATTTAATTGTGCATGCACCAGCCATCTGATCTTCTGTTTTGAATTAAACTGTTTGTTTTTTGCATACATTTTTAGTTATAATAACACAGTGTAAACAGCATGTGGCAAATAAGCTACTGTATGTAAGAACATTTCCTAGAAATAAGCAGGTGATGGAGGCAGGTCATACCCATGTAACAGCTGCAGGAAGGAGCTGCTGTCATTATGCACAGCACAAGATGTTATTTTATGTGTAAGTGAAGGAACCCATTCAAGGGCGAAGCGATCATTATAATGAAAGTAATGGCAGGAAGGCTGTGCAGTATGGAAGAATGCCAGGATGTATAGTGTCACATCAAAGGAGGGAACAGTAAGGGGCCAATGAATATATGACAAATAACCAGATCCTTCTTGTAGACCACAAGGATACAACTTATGGTTAAGCAGGTTCAAATTAATGTTGTTCCTTCCTTTGGTATGACAGAAACAGATCTGCATAGAAGAATGGAATACAAAAGAAAACAAACACCTAAGGAAACACAAGATTTACTGGAACTTGTAGTTCACATCAGAGACACAGCTAGCTTATGTCTCTTACTGTATATACCGGCAACCAGCAGACCATTTTATTTGACCCACATCTTCTAAATGGGTACTTTGAATAACCATAATTAAATGGCTTCTCTAGAGTTGCTTCAATACAAGACTTTTAGAATCAGGCCATTCTGTGTTTTGTTCGTTGAAATGCTAATTGTATTTCATTGAAAATCATTCAAAAGTTGTTTGTGTAGGCGGATGAGTACTAGTGTGTCATTATTGTATTATGGACACTTGTTGTTGCCTAGAACTTTCATAGTAGATCATCTTTTATGTATGTGATATACCGCATATATATATATATATATATATATATATATATATATACCCTTTTAATTATAAAAGTAATAACTAGGTGTAGCAGCAGATGAACTCAATAGAAAGTTCATAGGCCCATCTCAATTCTGTCCACCTGCAGTGGGGGAGAGAGCTCTCAATATGCAAGCACTTATCTCTCCTCGTTCTAGCAATCGGTGAGGGTTTCAGTGCTCAGACCCCCACCAATTAAAACTTTTTATATGCCACTGTGACATATCAAAAGTTTTAAGAAAACTCACTGACCCTTTAAAAGTCTAAATTTTGGCTAGGTCTAGCCTTGTCACAAGAGCTCTTTTGATAAAGGTTCCTGAAAGGTTTTGCTGGAATGAGACCTTCTATCCTGTGATGAAATGGGACTTAATCTTAGGCCTTAGTCCAAGAAGGTTATATTCACCGTCCTTTGAACCTCTGGAAAATGTCCGATGTGCATCCTTAAAGGTAATTTTCCTCCCAGACATGACATCTGCCAAGAGAAGAGGGAAACTCCTAGCCTTGTCATCTGTGAATCAGATTCCTCCCTGACAGGGTCCTTCTAAACCCACTACCCAACCCCACTCCTTCCAGAGTTCTTTTCTGAGCCTTCCTCTAATGACGAACGTGATCTCCATTCCCTAGATCTGTCCTGTTGTCCTGAGATCTCTATGTACTGGCCCTTTAAGAGTTGGGAAGTGTGCGCGCACTACAGGAGACAGGAATAAGGCCTTGCAGTCTGGCACAGGCTATGGCCTTCAATGAGGGACATAGGACGGCCTGGGCCCCACTGGCCATCCTCTGCCCTCCAGCAGTGGGGCCCAGCTGCCAAGCAGGGGCTAGGTGAGTGATGTGGTGCTTTTGCCCACCTTGGACCTCTGCCATGACAGAAGTTAAAATATTTTCAGTGCAATACATTAGTGTTGAGGAATCAAAGTCCACAAAGTGGACTTCGATCCGAATTTCAGGGAAAATTTGATTCTCTGTGAAGACAAATTTCCTTGTCCTTCGTGGTAACGAATCGATTTTCCCTTGAATGGCGGTAAAAATGTTTTAAAAAATCATACCTACCTCATCCTTTTGAGTGCAAAGAGCCGGCCGTTGCCATCTTGATTGAAGATCCCTCGCAAAATCCTGCGCACGGTGACTTATGACGTCACCACGCTGGCCGACGTGATGGCGTCATACCGTTCTGCGCAAGATTTCGCGCTGGATCTTCAATGAAGATGGCGGCCGCCGGCTCAAACAGATGAGGTAGGTATGATTTTCTTTATTTATTTTTTATTCTACACTGTAATATTGATGTCAGAAGCAGCGATCAGCTATGAACGCTGCATCTGAGAGGTACAATGACAGGGAGCGGCGCAATCGCCATTCCCTGTCATTGCACCCACAACTTACAAAGAAATGCTCTTAGTGACAAAGTAATTCGTCACAAAGTGAATTTATTTTTTTGTAAAATTCTGCAAAGCAGCCAAATCTAATTTTCAAATACTTTGCTCATTTCGCAACATATGAATAATTAAAGGAACACTTGCTTGTCTAAATGCTGCTTAGTTCCAAGGTCTATTGGTAAGACTCATTTAGAAGAGAATACTGGCAGTGTGGAACTAAGTAATATTTCATATCTCTTTAGTGTTACATATTACACCAGACAGGTTCCGTCCTAATAGAGAAAGCAAAGGTGGTTTATTAGTGTCTCTGTCTTTCTGATTATGCTCAATAAGCGATGTGTATGGAATGTACAGTGGTATGTCATAAGGCTGCTTACTATATTAGTCATGGTGAAGGCATCATCCATAATGTTACCGCAAGGTGCAGATATGGCACTGGAAAACATGTGAAAAATTAATACAATGATACCTCTTTGAGACAACCACACAAAAAGTGGTCTTCTAGGGCAGTATTCCCCAACTCCAGTCCTCAGGGCCACCTACCAGTCATAATTTGAGAATATCCCACAGAATGAATAACTGTGGTAAGTCCTGATGCACTGACACTAATTATATCACCTGCTCAATACTAAGGAAATCCTGAAAACATGACGGGCAGGTGGGCCCTGAGGACTGGAGTTGAGGAACCCTGTTCTAACGGCTTGTCTTCTCAAAGAAGATGGTCGGCATGAATCCTATATGGTAGGATTAAAAATCTGTTGCAGGAATGGTCGGTATTAGGGTTGTTTTGGGTATAGAATTTTCGATACCCAATCGATACTTTTGTCCCGGTATCGATACGATACCGGGACTTTCCTTTTATCGATACTAGGCTGTGCTACTGCACAGCCCAGTATCAGAGAACATGGATTGCGCTGCATGTTCTCTCAGCAGCACAGGGAGAAGGAAGCAGTCTCTCCCTCCCCCTGTGCTGCCGCTGCCACCATAGGAACAAAGAGGAGGGGAGGGCGCACTGACCACCAATGATAACTAACGTTTAATACATTACAAATACAGGCGTCAGAAACACATTGCCGGCACCCGACATTGCCGCACCTGAGGGTTAACTGCCACTGATCGCAGCTCCCTGTCAGAGGTCGGGTGCCGGCAATGTGTTTCTGCCGTCGGCTGTATTTGTATTAAATGTTAATTATCATTGGTGGCGCAGTGCGCTTCTCCAGTATTAAAAACATTGGTGGCTCAGTGCACCTCCCCCCTCCCTAGTATTAAAATTATTGGTGGCGCAGTGCGCCCTCCCCTCCCCCAGTATTAAGTCATTGGTGGCACAGTGCGCCCCACATCCCCCAGTATTGAAATCAGTGGTGGCAGTGGCCACAGAGTCCCCTCGCCTCCTCTCAATGGCGGTAGTGGCAGCTTCTGATCGGAGCCCCAGCGGTGTAATTCTGGGGCTCCAATCGGTTACCATGGCAGCCAGGATGCTACTGAAGCCCCGGCTGCCATAGTCAGCTCCCTGGTGCTGTGTGTACTATGCACAGGGCAGCAAGGACAGTGTGAAGTCCTATTCCCCCTAATAGAGATATTGGTGTTTAATTTTTTTTGCGTGGTATCAAGTATCGCAATACTTTTTATGGTATCGAAACTGAATCAAAATTTGGTATCGAAACAACCCTAGTCTGGATAAGAAGCTTGTCTTCTTAAAGCAGTGGTCTTTTGGAAAGTTTTCACTTGTATACAGTTACAATGCACCTCAAAGTTCTTGTTTAATCACATCTGGGATACCTTGTATAAAAAAATTATTAGAATAAAATAAGAATACTGCGCCTCACACAGGCACAATACAGTGGCACACGGAGTCCCTACAGATCAGTAACACTGGATCTCTTTTCATTGGTTTGCTGAGTGACCTTTACAGCTGCAGTAACTGTAGAGTGACTACTTCTCTAGGAAACAATGAAGATTTCATCAACGACTAGCTCATTTTCATTGAGATAACTTGTAATAGTAAGAGCGTCATCTATGTACTGAAATGTCCTTGTGACAAGCAATATGTGGGCCGCACAAAAAAGAACTCTAAAGAAGAGTCTCTGAACACCTCACTAAAATAAGGAATGGTTTCAAGAACCATACAGTCTCAAAACACTTTAATACCCACCACAACCAGGATCCTTCAGGTCTCTCTTATGCAGCCATACAGAGCGTTAATCCAGATTGGAGAGGAGGAAATTTTATTAGAAAAATGTCTCGTATAGAGTCACGTTTTATATTTGATTTTAACTCACTAGTACCTGGTGGTTTAAATGCGGAATTGGAGATATTTGGTTTTCTATAGGTGGGCGCCTCGACCTGACGGGTGACCAGAAGTACTTTGTTTCTACGTACTCTGACTCTCCCCTTAGGTTAAGGCCCCCACGTACATCTCCAATCAATAAAACACAAGGTTATGAAAAGAATGTCTATGAATACATCTACGAATATATATGTATACCGGTTTTTTAATACTTTTTATATAATATATTGCATTTTTTGTATCTTAGTCATATTAGGACCCATTCAAAATGTTTTATGGCACATTTAAGCAGTTCTGGAGATGAAACGCATTATATGGGGAAAAAAACGCATCAAAAACGCATGTGCGTTTTTATGTTTTTTAGCCAGTATTTGTTAATTTACATTGTTTCTAGATAGGCCCAAACATTGAATACAAGGTTATGAAAAGAACATCTATGAATATCTTTATGAATACATATGTACACATATGCACTGGTTTGTAATGCATTTTTATATAATATATTGCACCTCTTGTATCTCAGGTATTTTTGGATCATTTCAAATGTTTTATGCCACATTTAAGCAGTTCTGGTGATGAAAACGCATTATATGAGAAAAAACACATCAAAAATGTGCGTTTTTTTTTTTTTTTTTGCCAGTATCTGTTCATTTATAGTGTTCCTAGATATGCACTAACATTGAATATAAGGTTATGAAAAGAACATCTATGAATATCTCTATGAATACATAGGTACACATATGTACTGGTTTTTAATACACTTTTTTTATAATTTATTACACATTTTTATATAATTTATTGCACTTTTTGTATCTCTGGTATATTTGGATCCATTTAAATTGTTTTAGGCTACATGCACACAAACGTTGTTTGTTTCCGTGTCCGTTTTTTTTTGCGGATAGGATGCGAAACCATTCATTTCAATGGGTCCGCAAAAACGCGGACAGCACACCGTGTGCGAAAAAAAAATAGTGCATGTCCTATTTTTTTCTAGTTTGCGGACAAGGATAGGCATTATTACAATTGATCCGCAAAAAAAAACGGATGCTACTGTGAGCGGGCACAATGTGGGCATTACTACTGTGAGGGGGCACACATGTGTACAAAACTACTGTGAAGGTTGTACAATGAGGGCAATACTACTGCGAGGGGGTACAATTTTTTTAAAGTATTTGGGGGCGGGGGGGGGGAGGGGGTGCCAGAGAAAGGACCTGCCCCGGGTGCCAAACACCCTAGGCACGCCACTGGCTAGAAGTTAACATAAAAATGTGAGGGGTGTACTGTAATTCTGTGTGTTGCAGAACCAATATACTGTACCAATATAACCAATATTTTTGTGAGATACTGTATATTATGCTATATATTGTGGTCCGACTGATGCTATAAACAGATCTGAATATTACTGTAATATGTATTTTATTTACCTTTATTCATATGTATAAGACAGTTCTATAAAAATATTACAGAAGCACACAGGAGGCCTAGATATTTCATTCTGTACCTTACAGCCCTTAAATCCCTAATGGCACAGGGGCTGCATTAAGGCCATTAATATTTGTTAAACAGTGATCATACATTTTTAATCTGCAGCAAGTCCAGAAATATTGAAAGAGTATTCCAACATCAAAGTATATTTAAATAAAGGCCTCGGGAAAAGCCAATCTAAAATCAATAACTCTGATGAAAAAATTGAAAGTGGGGCCCCAAATCCTGAAATATTGGATTAGCAGTCTGACAGAACTTGTAGGCACGGACAGCGGTTGCAACCACAGAATGCCACATATCTCTCTTTAGCCTTTCCACTGGAAACTACTGATCCTGCAGCCTCTTTGGGTATGTTCACACAGAGTATTTTCTGTACTTAAAAAAAACTAAATCTGCATCAGTTTTTTTGGGATGTGTTGTTTTTCTGACTAATTTTATAAAACACTTTTTGATGCATTTTTGGCATTGATTTTTATTCCTTTCCATTTTCAATGGAATTCTGGACATGGACCCCGCATATGAATGGCCAGGGCACTTCTGTTTTTCCATGGTGCCGTTTATAAAACCACAAGCTGAAAAAAAGAAGCTGTCCATCCGGGCCCCTGAAGTGATGGAGAGAGCACAGTGTGCATGCAATGGTCATCCTCCATTATGCTATGAGTGTTCTGATAATAGCTGATCACTGGCTCTCTTATTTTTCGAAATTCTATAGCAGTGAATGGAGATAATGCTGCGCATGCACACTGTTATGGGGATCTGTGGATGACACACTGTTATGGGGGACCTGTGGATAGCACACTGTTATGGGAACCTGTGGATGACACACTGTTATAAGGGACCTGTGGATGTCACACTGTTATTGGGGTTAGAGCCTACAATAGCCCAAAAACAGTACCTCATCCCCAACCTACTGGCAACTTGTACAAAAAAAGAGCAAGGATTTTTAAAGGTAAAAAATCTAATTTTATTCAATATAAATCACATGATCATTACAGGTAATGCTCAAAAGGGACAGGACATGGAGACTGAGCCACAAAGGGCTGTACAATGTGGAGAATCACAATGGGGGATAATGTGACCCTGAACAGCAGAGAACAACAATTTACCAGAGGCCGCGAACAAAAGTGTAGTTGCGGGTGCAATTGCTGATCCTAGTATAAAACAACTACCTGACTATTGTTCACAACATCTGTCCAAGGATGCTGTGAGGTGTCAATGGACGGTGCAATACTACTAATGGAGATGGCATATAACAATGAACTGCAAGCCTCTCGACCCACCCTGATCCAGCTGCCAAGTTACCTACCCATGTTGCTGCTGTAGAATGGTAACACGATTCCCCCACTGCTTCAACGTCGACACGTGTTTCGCCACGTAGGCTTCGCTATCTCCTTTTAACATATAAATCCTCTTTGGTGAACTTGCCAGGTGGTGGCTGTATGTAATCAGACTTAAGGTGATGGTTGGGAGTTAAATGGTCCAAACTTGTTGGATCGTTGATATTATGAACTGTAAGTGGACGACTGTTAACAATAGACATTACTTCATAGAATAGGGTCCTAAGTGAAACATCATCCATTCTTCTGGCCTTCTTTTTCAACACTGAACTTAACACATTTCTTACAGTTTCTGATTTGTCTTTCCAAACTCCTCCTGTATGGCTTGCATGTGGAGCATTCATATGAAAATCACACTCAGTTACTTTTTTTTAATTGATATCTCTTATAGAGCTTTCTTCAATTCATTCTTTGCTCCGACAAAATTAGATCCTTGGTCAGATCTAAGCTCTCTGACAGTACCTCTAATAGCTATGAAACATCTCAAGGCATTGATGAATGCGTCAGTTGACAAATCCTCCAGGTGAATTGCTCTGGACCTCAGACGTGTAAATATTAGTCCATATCTCTTGTACTCCTTGCGGTTCTGTTTGGGTGATGAATGGGCTAAAACAATTCATTCCGCTATAAAGAAATGGTGGTGATGGGTTTACACGATCTGCTGGTAAATCTGCCATTCTTTGTTCTTCGGTAGTCTACGTGGCCTTTCTGCACACTGGCACATTTACTTATATACTTTGCTATAACGTTGCTTCCTTCACAATCCAGTAACCACCTTCTCTCAAACAACTTTGGATAAAGCTTCTTACTTGATGCAAGGATTTGTTGTGGTAGTGATCAATAATCAATCTTGTGAAGGTAAGTTTTGGTAGAATTGCTGGATGCTTCACTCTGCTAGGTAACGATGCATTTTCCAGTCTCCCTCCCACCTTCAGTATACCATCCTGCAGAAAAAGATTAAGCTTGTACAATAGTGGTTGTTTGGAAGCCTTTTAGGTTCTTGACCAAGTCTCAACTCTTGACTGGTAGAATCTCTGTTGAATTGAATCTTATGACTATTATTCAGCTTTCATTCTTCTTCTACATTCAAAAATTCCTTCTTTCTGATTCCCTTTGCCAAACGTTGAATTCGAGCTACTACGTTTAATGACCGAATTCTATTTTGAACATCTGCTAGTCTTTCAAGTATGTCATCTTGACACTTGGCAGCAGTGCTCAATGTTTGTACAACTTTTACCTCTGGAATCACCCATAGACAATTCTGTGTGAACTTTACTGGGCGTGATTTCCTTTTCCCAAAGAAACTCTGGGCCTGTGAACCAATTTGAATTTTTCAATTCTGTTACATTTAGGCCTCTTGAAGCATGATCTGCTGGGTTATGCTTTGTGTCAATGTGATGCCAATGTTCCGGTTTTGTTATTTCCTGAATTTTCTCAACTCTGTTGGCGACAAAGATATGGAATCTTCGAGCTTCATTGTTTATGTATCCTAGGACAACTTGTGAGTCTGTCCAAAAAATATTCTTCATCTATTTTTAACTCCAATTCTTCTCTCAGAAAACTTGCTTACTGATGCTGAAACAACAGCTGCGGTCAGTTCAAGTCTTGGTATTGTCTGAATACTGGTAGGTGCAACTCTGCCCTTCCCATAACCAGGGCACAGTGTATCTTTTCTTCTCCTATCACTCTTATGTAGGAGCACTGACCATAACCATAACTACTGGCATCTGAAAAATGATGAAGTTCTATTTTCTGTACTTTCCGAAATCATGAGGTACAAAACATCTCTGTATCCAAACTTCTCCAAGTTTTGCAAGTCTCTAATCCAACTCTCCCACCTTGGCCTAAAATTTTCAGATAAGGGGCTCATCCCATCCCAACTTCTGTCTGCATAATTCTTGTAGTATTTCTTTTGCTCTGAGGATTACTGGAGCCAAGAATCCCAATGGATCAAATATAGAAGCCACTGCGGGGAAGAATGGTGCGTCTAGTTGCAACTTTCTCTTCAATAGATACTTCAAAGAAGAACTTGTCATTCTCTACATTCCATCCCAATCCAAGTACGTTCTGGACTGGAAGATGATCATAATTGAGATCTACATTCTTCATTGATGATGCACATTCAGAGTCACTGATGGATTCCAGTACCTCTCTGTTGTTTGAGAGGAATTTATGAAGGCGCAGGTTTCCTCTTGTGCATAACTCTTGGCTTTCTTTCACTAGTTTGATTGCAGATTCTCTGACTCTAGACTTATGAGACCATCATCTACATAAAAGTTTTTCTTCAGAAAATTTGCTGCTGATGGGCAATCCTTTTCATTCTGATTGGCCAGGTACTTCATACCATAATTGGCACAACCTGGAGATGATGCTGCTTCCAAACAAGTTTACTTTCATTCTGTATTCTGCTGGCTCTGAATCTGTATCTACGTTCTCCCACCATAGAAAGCCTCAGGAAGTCTCTATCTTCATTCTTCACATGAAACTGTGTAACATCTTTTCAACGTCACACATGACCGCTACAGGATTGTAACGAACCGTTCAGCACACAACTCCGTTCAGACGATATCCTACTTTCATATTGACAGGCAGCTACTGCAAGCACCAGTCTGCCGAACTGCAAACGACATGAATCCTTCAACTCCGGAACAGGAAACACCCGAACAATGGAAACAGCTGAACAGGAAAAGCATACAATCAGCTTACACTCCTGGCAAACAGCATACAATCCAATTCCCCCAATAACGAGACGACACTTCGTTTTGAGGTCAAGCAGAGCTGACTGTACTGGCACCTACAAGCCTCTTTTATTCACAATCCACAAACATAGTACTGCCCACAGGGGTTTTGAAATACAACCAATCAATCCGTACAATACACACAGACACTCCCAAACAAAATCCTCTCCCTCTGCCTGTGATATGATTACTGAACACAATGGCGAATATAATTATCACAGGCAGAGAAATACAGTTTTATAAAACATATCACAGGAACCCTAAAACATGCAATAACCCCATAACACCCAGATCCGTTCAGTAGTTTGGAAGATACAGTTTAATGCAGATTCGCAGAACATATACAGCTATATAAAAAATATTTACTGTATAATGTGTCCCCCTGTTGTATAGTTTATAACGACTGCCCGATGTCCTTTGTGCACCAAATACCGGCGAGATGGCACCGTGTAGAAAAGTCAAACAGTGTCTGTGAGTTAAAATGGCCGCCATCCATTGTTCTTACCATGTGCTTCATCAATTGTTCTCACCATGTGCCTCTGATACATGAAATGGTGGCCATCCCAGTAACTCCACAGTATGTCCCCAGATGATTCTTAAAGGGCCGTAATCCAGAGGCAGGAGGGCGGACAAACAGCCCCCTCCTAAACACCGTGGCGAAGTGGCTTTCGCCACAAGGATACATTCTGAATCTACAGAGTACTCCAGACAGAGTGTTTGTAAAATCTGGTCCTTTAGTAGATGATCGTTCAATGCAACATCCATGTACTTTGCTGAGCAATCAAATACTACTCTAATCTTATCTGATTTCTTTGAGTGGTAAAGACTTTGATGTGGGGATGTACCACACTTCTCTTCTTTAGGTTAATATTAACTTCTCTGCATGTCCTTCTTCGAATTTCAAATAATCATTCTTGAGGTTGGGGTCTCTTCCCAACCTTTTCTTCAAACATTTCAATCTTGCTAGCGCAAGATCTCTGAAAGGTAAGGGCATTTCAAGATGACCTTGTTGATTCTGCTGAATACTTTCTTCTAGAGTGTGTACGAACTTTATGTCTTCTTGGGATACACTCTTTTCTTTAGAACTTATGTCTGCAAAGTCGGATTCAAGGATCTTGATTACTTTTGCTGGACTTACAGTTGGTAACTCTTGGACAGATATTCGATGACACAATCTTGTCATCGGTCTTGAGTTTGCGATCTGCTGTTTTCCTCCAACAACACCCCATCCTAGATCAATTTGAACAGCGTAGGGTTCACCCTTTTCTCCTGTGATTACCTTTCGTGGTACCAAGGCTTCGGGACAATCGTGACCTATCAACAGTCCAACACCAAACTCCTTCAAAGGGGACATTTCATGAGATATGACAGATAGGTGCTACCCTTTATTGGCTGTTTCACAGGTAGGTATGTGATCTCAATCTAGAGGTATATCGTATTTTGTATAAGCTGGAGGTAGATCTAATGTGAAGTTTGAAAGAAGTCCTCTAATTCTCAGTCCTTTGACCCTTTGACTGTTCACTAATGTGTCTCTCCCTGTCATTGTGGTGAGTTTGAGCTTCACTGGTTCTGTAGCTACTTGTAATTTCTTGCAGATTTCTTGATCAATGAAGGTGACGTCACTCTGGGCATCCAGTAGTGCATAGTCGTATACCTTCTTGTTTCTCCTTTTAGGGAGTTGAAATGCACACTGGTACAGACCATTGATGTGCCGTTGCATTCTCCTTCCCTCACTCTGCAAGAAAATACCTATACTTTCTTTCCTTCCTCAGTATCTTTAGGTATTGAGGATTTATATTTCTTTGGACGTTCTTCATGTAGTGGTGTTGGATGGCGTCCTTTGAAAACGCTGCATGTGGCCTTTTTCTTACACTCCTTAGTAACATGGCCTTTTCTTAGACATCCGAAACATAGTTGGTTATCCAGTACAAACATTTTCTTTTCATCTGGGGACTTCTCCTTCAATTTTTGGCACTTGTGTATGGAGTGGTTCTCTCCAAAGAAGATACATTTGAAGGTAGTCTGAAGATTTCTCGGTTCTCTCTCTCTACTCATCCCAGTAGTGACTTTGGACTTGCTTTCGGTGGTATCTGGACCTTTAGCTGCTGTGCTGGTTGCAAAGCTAGTTGCTCTTGCGCGTCTTATTTCTCTTGCAGGCCTCTTTTCTAAGGATTTTAAGACGTAAGATGATGTTACTGGATTCATGCGATCCCGTGCTTCCTTATTGATGAACTCAGAGAACTCTTTAAAACTTGGGGAAATCCTTACCTAGATCTATCTGTTCAGTCACATAGTGATTACATCTAGAAGCCACTTCTTCAGGTAGCTTAGTTAGCATCCGGTGGTTTTCTACATAATCGTTCAGTACTTATAGTCCTCGTACATGTGGCATGGCATTGCTGCATGCTTGCAGGAAGTCACCATACCTTTGGAGTTGGAAGTGCTCTTTAGAACCTAGTTTTAGGGCCAGTTTTTCATTTTCTCCTAAAAGCACTTTGTACTAACAAAGGATACCATATCTTGGATAAATTTTTCCCAAGTTTGCTTGTAGGCTTCTTCGTCTTTTCTATAGAAGTTTACCTCAAGAACTTTCTTTGCTTCCCCACCAACATATATCTGAAAGTAGAATAACTTGTCGATTGACTGAAGCAATTATCATTTCAAAACTTGCCTTCCACTTTATGAACTTCAGTACTCTCCTTAAATACATTAGGTTCCGGAATGCGAAGTCTAGCTAGGACTGTTTCTCTGTGGTCTTGCTGGACAATGGTTGTAACATTCTCCTGAGAATTGCCGTAGCAACTAGGAATTGAATCATCCGGTTCTATTCATCACTTAGTTCTGAATTAGGTGAGTCCCTTTCTTCTTCTTTTCCAGTAGAGGATAGAGGGTAAATACACACACCTCTTTCTTAACACTGGACTAGGCCTCTCTTTGTCTTTCTGAGCAGGGATGGAAGGATAATGACTTATTTCTTCACTACAAGCTGGAGATTTCCTTTTATTCTCTTGAGCGTATGAAGGAAAATAGGAAACTTTTACTTCACTTAGTACAGATTTGAACCTATGACTACTCTGACTCATATCCTCCTCATGTACTCTGAGTCTGGCTTCTATGATCTTAACTTCTTTCTGCCTTTCCAGACTTTTCATCTGTTGGCGCTGTGCTTCCATTTCAGCTTCCATTTGATGGCACTGTGCATTTATTTCAGCTTACATTTGATGGTGCTTTGCTTACATTTGACAGCGCTGTGCCTCGATGGCAGCTTCCATTTAAATTTCTGCTCTCTTGACAGCAAGTTGTTCAGCTAATTCCTTTCTTTTGGCTGAAGTATTTGAGGACTCTGAATATATGGGGTGGCACTTCTGCTAGCGAAGGAAGTCACACTTGAGATTGTGGTTCGCCCTAAGGACCTAGCATAGTCTCTCATAAAAAGCTCATTCATTCTACTTCTTGCTTTAACTTCATCATAATTAGCTGCAGATTAAAGTTCTCTCATGAGCTTTACTAAATCTTTAGTGACTGCAGTACATGTGTCCATATTCCTTACAATATCCTGGGAAGGTGTCTTAAACGACCGCAGGTTGACATATGCTGCCATAAGCTCTGATTCAGATTCTTCTACTGTCTCTACCATATCACTCAAATTCCTTTTTATACTTTCTTGCTTTAGCTTTCTACGAATGTCTTTAATGTATGATTTCCACCTGTCATACATCCGGGCAAACTTTTTCTCTTTTAATGCTGCTTCTTGTTCCAAATTTTCCAGCATCTTTGAGGTCGGTTTTCTGGCACGTGATGGACGTCTTAGTTTAAGGCAAGACTAATGCTGCATCAGACTCTTCTACCTCAGACAGATTCCCTTGCTGTTCAACTTCTACTATATCTATCTTTATATCCTCTAACAGTGGCATGGTAATACTAGGCTCAGACATTTTACTTTCAATGCTATCACAATCAACACTCTGGTAATGAAGTGGTTAAGAAACATTCCCTTACCCCTAGAGGGAATTTTAAGATTTTGAGCATTACAAACAAGGAAATATCCCTTTGTTTAGGGATTATACCAAATTTCTACCATGGATGCTACTACATAATGCATAGCTACTTGTAGAACAACTAATTAACATGCCCATGGCCCACTTGAGCAGATATGAAAATCTAGATCTACCTTTCCATATAATCTGTTTATAAAAAAAAATAATTAATTACATGGTATGGAAAAATGACACAGCTCCATATTGTCCAGCCAAAGGAGGGGTGGGGACGTGGATGAAATGAAGTGGAGGAGAGCTTTGTTTCCAACATTGATACATATGAAGGCAAAAACCCCTATAAGGCTGGGTTCGCATCATGTTTCTGCCCTACATTTAACATATACATTAGGGAAAACACTACACTTTTCCATCCTGCAGAGTCCTGCAAAAAATGTTAATTTGTTAATGTGTACAAGATTTTTAGAAATTGTCCACCCCCTTCAAGTTCATTTCTTGTGTAGAACCTGCCCACATGGTGGGGAGTTCTATCCTCAATTATATAGATTTATGTTGAGCTACATTTATTTGATTATTTTTTGTGGGTATTTTAGACAGACCAAGTGGATCAGTGCCCAAGAGACACACATAACAAAGGCTTGCTGGCACGAAAATAAAGCTCATGATTTAAAGTTAGACAAGTACATAAATCAGGAACATAAAACATAAATGGGGACAATGGGGAAATAAGATAGGGAAGTGAAAACTTTATAGTATTTCTATATACCTTATTGTGCATGGTCCCATAGTAGACAGATCTAGACGACCTGATTCACTAGATGACTGTTTTCATTACTGTTCTGTATGTGGTTATTTGTTGTTAAACCGGTAGTTGTGGTGTAGTTGTATGGCCATAGTCACACAATAAGCTACTGTATATACATTTCTTTGGCATGAAGCCAGTAACTACGCCTGACAGGACCGTGCAGGATGTCTATTTGATTATAGACTATAGTTGTTAAAAATCTGAAACTAGTTATAAGTAGAGATGAGTGAAGTTTTGAAAATTTGATTCGGCAGCTTCGGCCGAAGTTTGCTAAGAAATGTATTTCGTTCTGAATTAATTTGTCACAATCGCTATAAATTTGGTACACCCAGGCCAATCTGCCTAATCATATTCTTCCCACTTGATGGCCTCAATCTCAGGTGTAAAGGCTTGGAAGTGAAACTGTAGGGAGACTGCAGGGAGAGTGCAGGTAGGGTGTATCGCTGTGTACATCACTGTGCAGTGCACCAAGCTTCATAGCTAATCCCTTCTGTTAGCTGTAGATTTACTGTGTGTCAGAATTACAGGTCAAATGTTACGTCAGGTCTAACTAATTGCCGTGGATTTAACTGTGCAGTGCACCAAGACTCAAGTAGTGGCTGCAGGACAGAGTGGGAAGGTTACAGCAGCAGCAGTGGCAGTAGCAGTGACAGTAGTGGCCCCACGTCAGAGTGGGGAGGGTAGCAGCAGTAGTAGTGACAGAAGTAGCCTCATGACAGAGTGGGAGGGTGGCAGCAGTGTCAGTAGTAATAACAGTAGTGGCCTCATGACAGAGTATGGCGGGTGGCAGCAGTGGCAGTAGCAGTGACAGTAGTGGCCCCATGACATAATAGAGAGGCTGTCAGCAGCAGAAGTGGCAGTAATAGTGATAGTAGTGGCCCAATGACAGAGTTAGGTGTTGTCAGCGCAGCAGTGGCAGTAACAGTGACAATAGTGGGCCCAATGAAAGAGTAAGGACAGTGGCGGCAGCAGGCAGTGGCATTAAGGCTGTGTTCACATCACTGTTCATTTTTCCGTTCTTCTGATCCATCAGAAGAATAAAAATAAATAACTGATCCTGTATTTTGAGTATCCATAAAGCATCTTTCACACAGTCAGTATTTGATCAGTGTTTTGCATTAGTATTTGTAAGCCAAAACCCGGAGTGGGTGCAAAATATAATGGAAATATTAGCATTTCTTCTGTGTTTTGGACCCATTCCTGCTTTTGGCTTACAGATACTGATCAAATACTGACCATGTGAAAGAGGCCTTATGCTAAATTTGCATCTGTTTTGTCCATTTATGTCTGAAATGTTTTTTTTTTTTACAAGGAAAAGAAGACTTTAATGGCCTTTATCACATGGTCAGTATTTTGCATCAGTATTTGTAGGCCAAAAACAGGAGTGGGTCAAAAACAGGGATACAATATAATGGAAATATTAGTATCTCTTGTATCTCTTCTGTGTTTTGAACCCACTACTGTTTTTGGCTTACTAATACTGATCAAATACTGAGCGTGTGAAAGAGGCCTTACGGGTGCTCAAAGTACAGGATATTTCTTTTTCTTGGACTTCTGACAGAAGAACAGAAAAATTAATGGTGATGTGAACATTGGCAAAAAGGGACAATAGTGGCCCCATAACAGAGAGGGCGGGGAGCTGCAGTGGCAAAAAGCACAAGATATTTGCAGATCACAGTAGTAGCAGAACCCAAAAACCGTAGTGTGATAGCAAGGCCCAGTTGCATGCATATCCTTGTAAAAATGTAACATATACATATTATTAGGTTAAGAAGCCCCTATTTAGGAATGGCAATAGAGGCAGCAAGCAGATGGCAGCATCACAATGGTGGTAGCAGCACGTGGACAGAAGTAACGGTCCATTTTGCACAATATTCCAGTGTGTCAGCACGCCCCCAGTAGTCCAGGGGATCTTGGGTGACAGGGTGCAGTCGAAGTATGCCACCACCTGCTGATGGAGGATCTGCTGCATATCCCACGGCTGTTGCTGCAAGGGTGGTTTCTTCAGAAGGCAGCTGAAGAAAACTGCTCATCATAGACCCCTGACTGAAACTGCTGCATATAACGCCCTCCCCCCCAATCATGGCAGTGGAGCATGAGCGTAGAGGGCCCCCTGGTCAGACCTTCCTGAGGACTAGTAATGGCGCTCATAGGCAGCGACCAACAGATACAGCATGTCTATATACTAGTCCATTTTTGCATCCCTCTCAGAAGGTCTAGAAAATGCCCCCATTTTTGACCAGTAGCGAGGGTTTAACAATGTGGATAGCAAGTAGTCATCCCTCTACAGAATCCTGACAATGCAGCTGTCACTACACAAACATGACAGCATCTGACCATTTGTGCAAGGGACTCGGAGCGCCTCCATCTCCACTGCATACTGCCACAGTCTGTCGGGGTCATCTGTGTCATCTTCGTCATCACACCCCTGAGTTCCTCAAGCTTCTGTCCTGTCACTTGGACAGATAAACCTCCTACTCTGTCAGGTCATCCTCCTCAGGGCTTAGGTGGCTGTGAGATGTAGGCGTCATGTCTTATGTCCCCTTGCCAATCATGTTTCTCAGCATACCCTCCAGGATGTGAAGGAGTGGAATTACAGCATTCATCCCATAGTTCTGCTGACTGACAAATAAAGAAATCTAAAATCTGATTACAACGCGGAGGCGGCATTGCCATCACCTGGCCAAGTTGCTGGTGTGCCTGGCCCGGAAAAAAATTTACCCAGTCGACTGTGAACGACATATATTGTCCTCGACCATAGTTACAACTCCATATGTCAGTGCTGGCGTGAACTGTACCAGACAACGAGAGGCCCAAGGATTTACCCACCTTCTGCTCAATGTATGTATGCAGGGCTTGTACAGCCTTTTTTTGGAAAAGTAATGTCGGCTTGGGACTCTCCACCTTGGGGGAGTACAAGCCATCAGTTCTCTGAAATGTGCAGAGTCAACTACATGGAAAGGGAATGACTGTAGTAGCAACTTGACCAGGTGAACGTTCAGCTTCCTTGCCACTGGATGCATGCATACTGTTGTCTTTTTGCAATCGTTTCGGTGATTGATTGCTGTTGAAACAAATGACAAAGAGAAGGAGGAGGAGAAGAAGAAGCATCAGGAGCAATAGACAACAGTGAGGTTGATGGGAAGGGACGACAGCTTCCTTCTGTTGACAAGCCCTGACTGCTGGAGAGGAGGTGAGGGCCGGTGAGAGATGCAGCGATTGCTGCATAAGGCTGTAACACTAAATGAGTGGCATGGTTTTCCCAAGCCACTGTGTTGACGCAGGGCCGTCGTGCCAACATTAGCACCCTGGCTGCATCTCACCTTCTGTCCACGCATCCGGCATACCGCCACACTAGCGTCTTCCACTGATTTTGGTAAAAATTTCCCACATTGCTGAGTATTGCATTTTCACTCCACTACTGCGTTATGCCTGCTTGCCGCTGCTTTTATGAATCTGTGCACTGCCAGTGTGTTCCTAATAGGTAGTCTCAAGAGCAGCAGACTGTGTACCCCTCTCGTGTTTGGCTCCAGATCTCCCACTTCTTCCACCCTGATGTCTCACGGGCACGCTGCCACTCTGCTGTCTCATGGGCACGCCGCCACCCTCCCCCTGATGATGATGCCCCCTCTTCACCCAGATATCACGTGCGATCGGCTACATCATCTAGAAATGTTTGGTAATCACTTGTGTCACCCTCACCTGTCTCTTGCGCACATCCCTGACCTCTCGCAACATGTGCTTCCACCTGACTGTCATTTTCGGTAGTTGCATGCCCAAAGGAGTCCACAGCAGACCTTCAGTCTGGGCTGGCCTGTAACTGCTGAATGTCCTCACAAAGCTCATCGTCCCTGAAAAGCGGAGCAGAGCTGCCAGCTATCATTACTTGGCTAGCAGAAGGAGCAGCAAAAGCAAGAGGCAGGTTCAGGACAGGTGAGGGAATAGAAGGAGTTCCAGGGCCATGCCAACTAAGTGTGGTGTCAGAGGAACCCACCGATTCCTGACTGTGTGTATTTGTTGTTATCTGAAATGATGTTGAAGAGCGAGTCAGCTATTCCAATACAGCTGGATTGTTGGTCAAAACATGACCGCTGGGGAGGGCGTGGCAGGCATGGAAGTGTGAGGATGCCATCTCTCAGAGCTCCTCCACACCCTGAGCGAACTTCTCCTCATTACTGCCTCCAATGATGGGCAAGTTCACTAGGAAGGGTAGAGCCTGATCACAGGCTCCCCTGGCATTATCTCAAGGCGACTTGCCCCGCTGCTTTGCGCGCCAGACTGCCTTACCTGGCCCCGCTCCTGTTCGGCGCACCATGTGCTCCCAAGATGGCGCACCATGTGCTCCCAAGATGGCGCCGTCAGCCAGAGCGCCCAGCCCACAGCAGCGCTCCCTGAAGCGGAGTGGCACACCAGCCTGCAGTGGAGCCATTTGGATGCACACACAGGGAGCGCCCCAGAAGTGCAGGACGGGCATGTCAGCCAATGGAGACCGGAGACTTCATCACCTCCTCCGGCATCCCTGCTCCCAGTGACATCACAGGTCAGAACAGGTTCCTCTCCCAACATGCCAGCTTAAGCAGCATTGCCAGCTCCCAGCCCTGCCACTTCAGGGGACCATGTCCTGAGGCCTTCAGCTGGTCCTTTTAGGCCCAGAAGCCATTTATTAAGGGCCCCCACAGAGCTTGAAGCTCGAGCCATTCACCAGGAGCCCCTGTGCAGGCGACAATCGCCAAGCCCAGACCCCCTTCCTCTGGGGCAGTACCCGGACCACTACCAGAGGTCCCCCACCCAGCCTGAACCTCATGTGCCGTCCCCTCCTGCTGCACAGGAACCCCTTTGTCCTCCTTCTCACTCCCCAAGCCCATACTGGGCAGCCGCCCCGCATTGGTCAACAGGGTCCTCGTGGGACGACCCTCGTCCACTGCCGTCCAGAGCAGCCCCACCGGACCTTGAGGCCCAGACTGGCCCTGCAGCGGTGTCTCTTCAGGGATCCTCCACATTTCTCTCAGCGAGGCCATTATCTTCTGCACCTTTATTTGATGAGGAATCTAGACCGCCCACAATGGCGGATTTGCGTACCCTTATATGCTCTTTACCGTCTAAGGCAAACTTGTCTAACTTCGCTGCCGACATATTACAAGAAAGCAAACGGGAATTCTCCCAAGTGCGCTCGGAGTTGGCTACACTTGACACCAGACTCGAATCTGTCACGCAAGATCAGGTCCACCTGTTGGCAACAGTCAAGGCCCTCAAGACAAGGTCCAAACTCATGATGCGCAATTTTATGCCCTGCAACAACATTTGGACAATGTAGAAAACTATAGTCGCCAAAACAACATAAGGATCAGAGGCCTCCCTGAGGCTGTTTTGTAAACAGACCTACTGCCCACGATTGTGCGAATATTTAATGGAATCCTGGGACGCCCGCCAAACTCTCATATAGGAATCGATAGAGCTCATAGAGCTCTCAGACCTCCTCATCCTGATGGTGCTAAACCAAGAGACGTCATATGCAGAATCCACTTTTATGTCATCAAAGACCAGATCCTGATAAATATAACAGTGGCTCCACCTGTTGAGAAGATACGGATATGGTGCTCACTCCACAACCCACCTCAAGTTGTCAAGAGAAAAAAATTATATAAAGTAACTGTTGGAGGGCACACAAAGCATCTGGTTCTGCACAGACTCAAAAGGATAAAAATAAATTTATTGAGCATACAATTATTAAAAATATATAAAACTACAGATATAAAATGGAATACTCATATATCGTGACGATGCACATTAATGCACGCACATAACTCGTATGCGTTACTGGTAAAATAGTATATATCACGTATGTGTTAAAAATATATCGTATATTTACGCCACAATTTTAGCACACAAGTCTATCTGTTATTTGGATGATATTGCGTCACTAATTGCGTGCCACTGGGACGTATATCCACCTATATCAAATATAGTTGCGTATTATGAAGTGATTGCACAATTATTCTTTAAATTACCATCGCTTTGTAATTAGGCTGAATTACTGAAAAAGATTCACAGCCTGATGAACGTTTAAAAGCAAAAAAAAAACAAAAACTTTATTAAAGTCCGTTTAAAAGGAGGGCAAAAAGCCTATATGTCACAGTCTGTGACAATCAGGCAACCAGACCCAAAAATGTACAGAGAATTATTATAAATAAATTCTCTGTACAATTGTAGGACTGGGCTAGAGACCTGACTTGCTAGCAAGTGGTTGCTAATTGATTGCAAGCCGGAAGGTAGGACACGGTTTCTATGAATGGACGCTCGTATGTTTGTTGCAAGTGACCCTGTTGGATAAATGCTCAAGTATGGCTATTCCAGCTAATTCCTGGCCGTATAATACTATATACAGCTGATCGCACTAACTGTACTATGTACTGCACGCTAGGTCTGCTATACAGATCAGTGTATCCAGTACATATACGATAGACCACTATATCTGGGGCGACTATTAACCGCCTCCGGACCGCCTAACGCAGGATCGCGTTCCGGAGGCGGCAGCGCTGCGCAGAGTCACGCATATACGCGTCATCTCGCGAGATGCGAGATTTCGCTCAAAGCCGGCCCGCGCATGCGCATCGCGGGCTGGCAAAAGTTAAAGAACAATTTCGTCACCAGCCTGCCAGCAACGATCATTGGCTGGCAGGCTGGCGATTTTCAAAAAAACAAATCACAAGCCATATAACAGATCATATTAGTAAATATGATCTGTTATATGGCTTGTCTGCTCCTCTGCTGGTCCTTTTCGTCGGTTGGATCCAGCAGAGGAGCAGACTTCACAGTGAGTAGCACCAACACCACACTTTAGCCCCAGATCACCCCCTGCACCCCAATTAACCCTTTGATCACCCCTTTGATCGCCCCTGTCAATCACAGTGTAAACTGTCACTTTTTTTTGCCACTAGTATTGGCTGGTTTTAGGATAGTTTAGGCCCCTTGGTTAGGTAGTTAGCGATCGGTTAGCGCCCAGCCCACCCCACCGCACCGCAGTCACTGATTCGCTGAATAGCGTATCGCTAATCAGCATTTGTACTTTTATAGTATCTGTAAGTGATCAAAACTGATCACGGTCAGATCTATAATAGTATTAGTGTCACTTTAGTTCGCCCTCCACCCAAAACGCAGTGTTTGCCCGATCAGGCCTGATCGGTCGCCCACACGTGCGTTCACCCACGCCCGCCCCACCGCAGTGACAAAAAATATATATTTTTTGATCACTGCACATTCACTTTACACGCTCTGCGGCGATAAAAAAATCAGTTTTGATATTTTTTATCAACCGCAGCGGCCTCCGGTACTTCGCTTGCCTCCCCTTTGTAAGACAGGCTTGCTTTTTTTCTTGGGTAGTCTCAGGGAATACCCCTAAATTTAGTAGTCCAAAATGTCAAACAGGGGGTATTCTTCTGAAGAGGCCTACAGGATTCTGACCCAGTCGGATGAGGAATTGGAACCCTCATCTGACGAATCTAGCGGGTCAGAATATGAACCTGTAGAAAGCAGTGGCTCTCTGACCCAAAGTTCGGACGAGGAGGTGGAGGTCCCTGATAGAACCAGGCGTACCCGGCCCCGTGTCGCTAGACCACAGGTTATGCAGGATCCGCTTCAAGAGCAGCAGAGTGGGGCTGGCGCTGCCGGATCACGTGGTGAGGCATACACCAGCAGCGACGCCCTCCCTGGACCTAGTACCAGCACTGCCGTACAACATGGTGACGTGGCGAGCACCAGAAGGGCAGTTGAAGCTGGTACGGTGGCACGTGCAATAGTTACCCCGTCGCAGCCACCGCACAGACAGGCCCGTAGAGCCCCTAGAATCCCTGAGGTGCTGGCAAACCCTGATTGGCAGTCACCAACTTCAGCCGCACCATTAGTTCCCCCTTTCACCGCCCAGTCTGGAGTTCGGGTTGAGACGGCTCATATCGGTTCGGCCCTGGGATTTTTTGAGCTGTTCTTGACTGCGGAGCTCTTGGACTTAGTCGTGGCAGAGACAAACCGGTATGCCACACAATTTATATCCGCCAACCCGGGAAGCTATTATGCCCAGCCTTTCCGGTGGAAACCAGTCCAAGTTTCCGAAATTAAAATTTTTCTGGGCCTTCTCCTCAACATGGGTCTAACTAAAAAGCATGAATTGTCATATTGGTCCACGAACCCGATTCATCACATGCCCATGTTCTCTGCTGCTATGTCCAGGGCACGATTTGAGGCCATCCTCCGTTTTCTGCATTTTAGCGACAACACCACCTCCCGTCCCAGAGGCCACCCAGCTTTTGACCGGCTCCACAAAATTTGGCCCCTCATAGACCACTTCAACCAGAAATTTGCAGATTTGTATTCCCCCGAGCAAAACATCTGCGTAGACGAGTCCCTAATACATTTTACCGGGCGCCTTGGCTTCAAACAATACATCCCAAGCAAGCGTGCCCGGTATGGGGTCAAATTGTATAAGCTCTGTGAAAGGGCCACAGGCTATACCCACAAATTTCGGATCTATGAGGGAAAAGATCAGACCCTGGAGCCGGTCGGTTGCCCTGACTACCTGGGGAGCAGTGGGAAGACAGTCTGGGACTTGGTGTCACCCTTATTTGGCAAGGGGTACCATCTTTATGTGGACAATTTCTACACAAGTGTGGCCCTCTTTAGGCATTTGTTTCTAGAACAGATTTGCGCCTGTGGCACCGCGCGAACTAGTCGCGTGGGCTTCCCCCAACGGTTCGTTACTACCCGTCTTGCAAGGGGGGAGAGGGCTGCCTTGTGTAACGAAGAACTGCTCGCGGTGAAATGGAGAGACAAGCGTGACGTTTACATGCTCTCCTCCATTCACGCAGACACGACAATACAAATTGAGCGAGCAACCCGTGTCATTGAAAAGCCCATCTCAGTCCACGACTATAATTTGCTCATGGGAGGGGTGGACTTCAATGACCAGATGTTGTCTCCGTATTTAGTTTCCCGACGCACCAGACGCTGGTATAAGAAGGTGTCTGTATATTTAATTCAATTGGCTTTGTACAATAGTTTTGTTCTCTACAGTAAGGCTGGGAGAACAGGATCCTTCCTCAAATTCCAGGAAGAGATCATCGAGAACCTCCTGTATCCAGAAGGTTCCGTGGCCCCATCCACCAGTGTAGTTAGCCGTCTACACGAGCGACATTTCCCCATTGTCGTTCCTGGTACCTCAACCCAACCGTCACCCCGAAAAAGATGTCGTGTCTGTAGCAGGAGTGGAATAAGGCGTGACACCCGCTATTTCTGTCCTGACTGTCCTGACCACCCTGCCCTATGCTTTGGAGAGTGTTTCCGGAAGTACCACACCCAGGTACACTTAGCATAGGGATTGCATCTCACAGGACAGGCACACAGGGCTATTAGGGCCCTTTTACTCACAGCTGCTGCAAACCTCTCCTTTCACCTGGGATAAAGTGCATAACGTACTTCGCCACATCTTTGGGCGATTTGCGCTTTGCACATTGTCCCATGGGGAAGGAGAGGTTTGTTCTATAAAGGTAAAAAAAACTAAACAAAAAAAAAATTACCGGTAAGTAAAAAAGTTAACGTTCAGTTAAAAAAGTTAAAAAAAGTTTATATGTTCTGTTCAAAAGTTAATAAATTTATTGCGTTGCGGCCTGGTTTTTTCTTTTTTGTTTTGTTTTTTTTACCTTCCAGGTGGACCAACCGATCGACTAGCTGCAGCACTGATGTGCATTCTGACAGAAGCATTGCGCTGCTGTCAGATTACACGCAAGTCGGTGTATGCGGCGCTGCAAGACGAGATTTCTCCTCTGCAGTAAAAGATACGTTTGCCGAGGCATATGAGCTGAGGAGGTGGCGGTGTTCATATACTTTGGCAAACACTTTGTATATATATAAAAAAAAAAATCCCGGCAAGGATTTATTTATCCACATCGATTGATGTGTATGGAGAAATCTGGTTTGCCAAGGCAAACAAGCTAAGTGGGTATGGATGTTGGGCGGAGCTCCTATGTCCTGGCAGACGCCTTTCCCCTCCTTTTTCTTTTTTTGGCAGAGATTTTTTCATCCACATTGATCGATGCGAATGAAGAAATCTGTGCCGTTCATTTTTTTCTTTCAGCCCAGAGGCTGAACGGAAAAAAAAAATCTCATTACCCGTACGCTCAATATAAGGAGAATAGCAGAAACTCCTAATGCTGGGCATACATGTAATGATTGCAGAGACCCTCAAATGCCAGGGCAGTACAAACACCCCACAAATAACACCATTTTGTAAAGAAGACACCCCAAGGTATTCGCTGAGTGGCATATTGAGTCCATGAAAGATTGAAATTTTTGTCCCAAGTTAGCGGAAAGGGAGACTTTGTGAGAAAAAAATCAAAAAAATCAATTTCCGCTAACTTGTACCAAAAAATGTTTTTTTCTATGAACTCGCCATGCCCCTCATTGAATACCTTGGGGTGTCTTCTTTCCAAAATGGGGTCACATGTGGGGTATTTATACTGCCCTGGCATTTTAGGGGCCCCAAAGCGTGAGAAGAAGTCTGGTATCCAAATGTCTAAAAATGCCCTCCTAAAAGGAATTTGGGCCCCTTTGCCCACCTAGGCTGCAAAAAAGTGTCACACATGTGGTATCTCCGTATTCAGGAGAAGTTGGGGAATGTGTTTTGGGGTGTCATTTTACATATACCCATGCTGGGTGAGAGAAATATCTTGGTCAAATGCCAACTTTGTGACACTTTTTTGCAGCCTAGGTGGGCAAAGGGGCCTACATTCCAAAGAGCACCTTTCGGATTTCACCGCCCATTTTTTACAGAATTTGATTTCAAACTCCTTACCACACATTTGGGCCCCTAGAATGCCAGGGCAGTATAACTACCCCACAAGTGACCCCATTTTGGAAAGAAGACACCCAAAGGTATTCGCTGATGGGCATAGTGAGTTCATAGAACTTTTTATTTTTGTCACAAGTTAGTGGAATATGAGACTTTGTAAAAAAAAAAATATATATATAAAAAATCATCATTTTCCGCTAACTTGTGACAAAAAATAAAAAGTTCTATGAACTCACTATGCCCATCAGCAAATACCTTAGGGTGTCTACTTTCCGAAATGGGGTCATTTGTGGGGTGTTTGTACTGTCTGGCCATTGTAGAACCTCAGGAAACATGACAGGTGCTCAGAAAGTCAGAGCTGCTTCAAAAAGCGGAAATTCACATTTTTGTACCATAGTTTGTAAACGCTATAACTTTTACCCAAACCATTTTTTTTTTTATCAAAGACATGTAGAACAATAAATTTAGAGCAAAATTTATATATGGATGTCGTTTTTTTTTGCAAAATTTTACAACTGAAAGTGAAAAATGACATTTTTTTGCAAAAAAATCGTTAAATTTCGATTAATAACAAAAAAAATGTCAGCAGCAATGAAATACCACCAAATGAAAGCTCTATTAGTTAGAAGAAAAGGAGGTAAAATTCATTTGGGTGGTAAGTTGCATGACCGAGCAATAAACGGTGAAAGTAGGGTAGGTCAGAAGTGTAAAAAGTGGCCTGGTCTTTCAGGGTGTTTAAGCTATGGGGGCTGAGGTGGTTAAAGAGCCTCACTACTCCAGATAATATTGCAGCGTGCTGCGTGATTAGAGTCTCTATGGACATATATACGCCCTCATATAGTGCAGTGTTCAGACCAGCCTTTCAAATAGCCTACGGCCAGTATATAGGCTATATCCATTCACTAGCAGCCAGTATATTTTGGCTGTATACAGTCACTAGCAGCCAGTATATTTTGGCTCCATCCACACACCTATAGCCAGTATATTTTGGCTCATCCATTCATTTGTGGCCAGTATGTTTTGGCTGCATACACACTCTAAGGCTATCAGGTAAAGTACCGCATCTAGTGCAACCCTGCCTAAAGAGCCGTGTCCTAATAGTCAACAGCTCTACGCGTTTCCACGTGACATATGTGCGTCACGTATCTTCAGGAGCTTATTACATAAATGCCTATGTCAGGACAAAGTGCCGCACTGTAGCGTGCTATGGCTCCGGCGCTGTAATGGCCGTACGCGGCCGAAAAAATGCCGACTACATATGGCCGAGGCCCCGCCTATCGGGAGTGGTGTGCCAGTTACATCGCCAATCAGAGATAGGGGCGGGTTCCTAGTTCCGCCCTCTGACCGGCAGATGCCGTAATGATCCTTACCCTTCCCGACGAGTATGGCGCTTGCGCGATTCATGGGGGAATCCAAATCGCGGCCCATATACTATCATAAGATACAGAACATGTCAGCTGGTCGGGACCTACAGAGGCGGTAATACTCCAAAGAAGCAGGTACCGATCCCCATTTGAGTAGTACGTCAACAGCGGGGAGGGGCATCCCCACTCCATACAGACATTACGATACTGCTGCAATCCGCAGCTAGGCATAAAACGGAGTGTATACAGTGTACATTAATGCAAGTACACAGATGTTTTATAAACGGAAAAAGTAATAAAATCACTAATGCCATGGAGCAGCACATCAAAGGACGCGCAACACTGTGTTGGACGACGCACATCCTACTGTCTGTGATAGGGCTGATACATCAAATAAAGCAGGCATATGATATGGCCTCATTTAGCCCTTGCGGTTGAATTGTCTGCAACTTGTAGGTCCACATTGCTTCTTTGCAGAGTAGGGGTATATCAATATCACCTCCACGGATTGATATCTTCACTTGTTCAATCCCCTGCACTCTCAACACATCAGGGTCACTGTCATGCATATCACATACATGACGTGCCACTGATGTGTCCCGCTTATTCCGGATGTCAGACAGATGTTCACCAAATCTACGTCTCAGTTCACGTCTGGTTTTGCCAAAGTATTGTGACCCACATTGACAGCTGATTAGGTACACAATACCTATAGAAGTACATCTGATGAATGAGCGTATATTATACCTCTTCCCTGTTGGATGGCTAGTAAAGAATCCTCCTCTCATGATACTCTTGCAGATGATACATGAGCCACAGGAAAAGGTGCCCTTTAAGGTATTCTTCAACCAAGTTTCAGACTTAGGATGTGTATATAAGCTGTGTACCAAATGGTAGCAGTGAGGACCCCACGCCCAGAATTGTCGCTACTTTTGACAAGGCTCATAAAAATGTCCATGATATTTTACAAAATCACTGGTCCATTTTGCAATCAGACCCAGACATTGGGGAGTTAATTCCAGACCATTCTTCAATTACGTATCGACGTAGCTCTAATTTACGTGACCATTTGGTACACAGCTTATATACACATTCTAAGTCTGAAACTTGGTTGAAGAATACTTTAACCACCTCAGCCCCTATAGCTTAAACACCCTTAAAGACCAGGCCACTTTTTACACTTCTGACCTACCCTACTTTCACCGTTTATTGCTCGGTCATGCAACTTACCACCCAAATGAATTTTACCTCCTTTTCTTCTAACTAATAGAGCTTTCATTTGGTGGTATTTCATTGCTGCTGACATTTTTACTTTTTTTGTTATTAATCGAAATGTAACGATTTTTTTGCAAACAAATGACATTTTTCACTTTCAGTTGTAAAATTTTGCAAAAAAAAACGACATCCATATATAAATTTTTCTCTAAATTTATTGTTCTACATGTCTTTGATAAAAAAAAAATGTTTGGGTAAAAAAAAAATGGTTTGGGTAAAAGTTATAGCGTTTACAAACTATGGTACAAAAATGTGAATTTCCGCTTTTTGAAGCAGCTCTGACTTTCTGAGCACCTGTCATGTTTCCTGAGGTTCTACAATGCCCAGACAGTACAAACACCCCACAAATGACCCCATTTTGGAAAGTAGACACCCTAAGGTATTCGCTGATGGGCATAGTGAGTTCATAGAACTTTTTATTTTTTGTCACAAGTTAGTGGAAAATGATGATTTTTATTTTTTTCTTACAAAGTCTCATATTCCACTAACTTGTGACAAAAAATAAACACTTCTATGAACTCACTATGCCCATCAGCGAATACCTTGGGGTGTCTTCTTTCCAAAATGGGGTCACTTGTGGGGTAGTTATACTGCCCTGGCATTCTAGGGGCCCAAATGTGTGGTAAGTAGTTTGAAATCAAAATGTGTAAAAAATGACCTGTGAAATCCGAAAGGTGCTCTTTGAAATGTGGGCCCCTTTGCCCACCTAGGCTGCAAAAAAGTGCCACACATGTGGTATCGCCGTACTCAGGAGAAGTTGGGGAATCTGTTTTGGGGTGTCATTTTACATATACTCATGCTGGGTGAGATAAATATCTTGGTCAAATGCCAACTTTGTATAAAAAAATGGGAAAAGTTGTCTTTTGCCAAGATATTTCTCTCACCCAGCATGGGTATATGTAAAATGACACCCCAAAACACATTCCCCAACTTCTCCTGAGTACGGAGATACCACATGTGTGACACTTTTTTGCGGCCTAGGTGGGCAAAGGGGCCCATATTCCAAAGAGCACCTTTCGGATTTCACCGGTCATTTTTTACACATTTTGATTTCAAACTTCTTACCACACATTTGGGCCCCTAGAATGCCAGGGCAGTATAACTACCCCACAAGTGACCCCATTTTGGAAAGAAGACACCCCAAGGTATTTCGTGATGGGCATAGTGAGTTCATGGAAGTTTTTAATTTTTGTCACAAGTTAGTGGAATATGAGACTTTGTAAGGAAAAATAAAGAATAAAAAAATCATAATTTTCCGCTAACTTGTGACAAAAAATATAAAATTCTAGGAACTCGCCATGCCCCTCACGGAATACCTTGGGGTGTCTTTTTTCCAAAATGAGGTCACTTGTGGGGTAGTTATACTGCCCTGGCATTTTCCAGGGGCCCTAATGTGTGGTAAGTAGGTAAATGACCTGTGAAATCCTAAAGGTGCTCTTTGGAATGTGGGCCCCTTTGCCCACCTAGGCTGCAAAAAAGTGTCACACATGTGGTATCGCCGTATTCAGGAGAAGTTGGGCAATGTGTTTTGGGGTGTCTTTTTACATATACTCATGCTGTGTGACAGAAATATCTCGGGAAAAGACAACTTTTCCCATTTTTTATACAAAGTTGGCATTTGACCAAGATATTTATATCACCCAGCATGGGTATATGTAAAATGACACCCCAAAACACATTGCCTAACTTCTCCTGAGTACGGCGATACCACATGTGTGACACTTTTTTGCAGCCTAGATGCGCATAGGGGCCTACATTCATGTGAGGGCATTTGTAGACATTTGGATCCCAGACTTCTTCTCACGCTTTAGGGCCCCTTGAATGCCAGGGCAGTATAAATACCCCACATGTGACCCCATTTTGGAAAGAAGACACCCTAAGGTATTCAATGAGGGGCATGGCGAGTTCATAGAAATTATTTTAGCGGAAATTGATATTTATTTATTTTTTCTCACAAAGTCTCCCTTTCCGCTAATTTGGGACAAAAATTTCAATCTTTCATGGACTCAATATGCCCCTCACGGAATACCTTGGGGTGTCTTCTTTCCAAAATGGGGTCACATGTGGGGTATTTATACTGCCCTGGCATTCTAGGGGCCCTAAAGCGTGAGAAGAAGTCTGGAATATAAATGTCTAAAAATTTTTACGCATTTGGATTCCGTGAGGGGTATGGTGAGTTCATGTGAGATTTTATTTTTTGACACAAGTTAGTGGAATATGAGACTTTGTAAGAAAAAAAAAAATAATTTCCGCAAACTTGGGCCAAAAAAATGTCTGAATGGAGCCTTACAGGGGGGTGATCAATGACAGGGGGGTGATCAGGGAGTCTATATGGGGTGATCACCCCCCTGTCATTGATCACCCCCCTATAAGGCTCCATTCAGATGTCCGTATGTGTTTTGCGGATCCGATCCATGTATCAGTGGATCCGTAAAAATCATACGGACATCTGAATGCAGCCTGACAGGGGGTGATCAATGACAGGGGGGTGATCAATGACAGGGGGGTGATCAGGGAGTCTATATGGGGTGATCACCCCCCTGTAAGGCTCCATTCAGATGTCCGTATGTGTTTTGTGGATCCGATCCATGTATCAGTGAATCCGTAAAAATCATACGGACATCTGAATGCAGCCTTACAGGGGGGTGATCAATGACAGGGGGGTGATCAATGACAGGGGGGTGATCAGGGAGTCTATATGGGGTGATCACCTCCGTCATTGATCACTCCTCTGTAAGGCTCCATTCAGACGTCCGTATGTGTTTTGCGGATCCGATCCATCTATCAGTGGATCCGTAAAATTCATACGGACCTCTGAATGGAGCCTTACAGGGGGTTATCAATGACAGGGGGGTGATCAATGACAGCGGGGTGATCAGGGAGTCTATATGGGCTGATCTGGGGTGATCAGGGGTGAATAAGGGGTTAATAAGTGACCGGGGGGGGGGTGTAGTGTAGTGTAGTGGTGGTTGGTGCTACTTTACAGAGCTGCCTGTGTCCTCTGGTGGTCGATCCAAACAAAAGGGACAACCAGAGGACCAGGTAGCAGGTATATTAGACGCTGTTATCATAACAGCGTCTAATATACCTTTTAGGGGTTAAAAAAATCACATCTCCAGCCTGCCAGCGAACGATCGCTGCTGGCAGGCTGGAGATCCACTCTCCTACCTTCCGATCCTGTGAGCGCGCGCGCCTGTGTGCGCGCGTTCACAGGAAATCTCGCGTCTCGCGAGATGACGCACGGATGCGTCCAGGAGGAATGAATCAACCACCTTCCGGACGCATCCGTGCGTTAGGCGGTCGGGAGGTGGTTAAAGGGCACCTTTCCCTGTGGCTCATGTATCATCTTCAAGAGTATCATGAGAGGAGGTTTCTTTACTAGCCATACAACAGGGAAGAGGTATAATATACGCTCATTCATCAGATGTACTTCTATTGTGTATTGTGTACCTAATCAGCTGTCGATGTGGGTCACAATACGTCGGCAAAACCAGACATGAACTGAGACGTAGATTTGGTGAACATCTGTCTGACATCCGGAATAAGCGGGACACATCAGTGGCACGTCATGTATGTGATATGCATGACAGTGACCCTGATGTGTTGAGAGTGCAGGGGATTGAACAAGTGAAGATATCAATCCGTGGAGGTGATATTGATATACCCCTACTCTGCAAAGAAGCAATGTGGACCTACAAGTTGCAGACAATTCAACCGCAAGGGCTAAATGAGGCCATATCATATGCCTGCTTTATTTGATGTATCAGCCCTATCACAGACAGTAGGATGTGCGTCGTCCAACACAGTGTTGCGCGTCCTTTGATGTGCTGCTGCATGGCATTAGTGATTTTATTACTTTTTCCGTTTATAAAACATCTGTGTACTTGCATTAATGTACACTGTATACACTCCGTTTTATGCCTAGCTGCGGATTGCAGCAGTATCGTAATATCTGTATGGAGTGGGGATGCCCCTCCCCGCTGGTGACGTACTACTCAGATGGGGATCGGTACCTGCTTCTTCGGAGTATTACCGCCTCTGTAGGTCCCGACCAGCTGACATGTTCTGTATCTTATGATAGTATACGGGCCGCGACTTGGATTCCCCCATGAATCGCGCAAGCGCAATACTCGTCGGGAAGGGTAAGGATCATTACGGCATCTGCCGGTCAGAGGGCGGAACTAGGAACCCGCCCCTATCTCTGATTGGTGATGTAACTGGCACACCCCTTCCGATTGGCGGGGCCTCGGCCATATGTAGTCAGCGTTTTTTCGGGCGCGTACGGCCATTACAGTGCCGGAGCCATAGCACGCTACAGTGTGGCACTTTGTCCTGACATAGGCATTTATGTAATAAGTTCCTGAAGATACGTGACGCACATATGTCACGTGGAAACGCGTAGAGCTGTTGTTAACTATTAGGACACGGCTCTTTAGGCAGGGTTGCACTAGATGCGGTACTTTACCTGATAGCCTTAGAGTGTGTATGCAGCCAAAACATACCACTATCCCAGCAGCAGTCGTGTGGGAAGGGGGACCCTTATCTACGGATGGGAAATAGAATGGCCACCCCTGACTAACCCTAAGCTGGCACCTGTCTGCCCTGATACCCTAGACGGGGTGTGAACCCGTGCAGCGAGCAGATGCCTAAACCCTCAGTCACCCTAACAAGACTAGACTGGGGAAAGGCCGATGGGAGCACTAGTCACCATCACTCGTGTCTAGGAGAACAACAGGGGAAGACAGCAACAAACAAACAATCAACAGCAGAGATAGACTTATCCAGTCACGAGCAGAGAAGGCGATCCCAAAAACGACAGTCCACGCCGGACAAGAGCTCCACAGCAACACCGTCAAACGATCTCCTTTAAAGGTCAGAATAGCACTGGAAGTAAGGACTATATCTGGCAATGACTGCAAGTGAAACTGAAACTAATATAGTAGCTGGGAGTGGCAGACAGGACTCACCTGAGAAGGATGCCTACAAACTCCCAGTCAGGACAAAAAGGTTCACAAGGCAAAACCCGGATGACATACCCTGAACCACGAAGCAAACTCACAAGCTATCGCGAGTAGCAAGTCCCTGCGACCTTCTCCTCCCAGACCTGTCTGGATCAGTCACAGTCGTGACAGTACCCCCCTTTCTACGAGGGGCCCCCGGACCCTCAAGACCAGGCCTCTCCGGATGGGAACTATGAAAAGCCTGAATGAGTCTGTCCGCTTTTATCTCTGATGCTGGAACCCACATTCTTTCTTTGGAACCATAACCTCTCCAGTGCACCAGGTACTGAAGAGAGCGGCGAACATATCGTGAATCACCAATCTTTTCTACCTGAAACTCAAGACTGCCATCAACAACCACCGGTGGAGGCGGCAGTGGCAATGGTTCAGGAGGTTCTACATATCTCTTAAGGCTTAAGCAGTGACCTGTGGAAGACATTATGGATCCTTAGAGTCTGAGGTAGCTCCAGACGAAAAGCCACCGGGTTAATGATCTTAATTACCCTATAAGGACCAATAAATCTCGGACCTAATTTCCACGAGGGAACCTTCAACTTGATATTTCTGGTAGACAACCACACCAAGTCATTCACCCCAAGGTCCGGACCTTCAGAGCGCTTCCTATCAGCCACACGTTTGTATCTACCACCAATTCTCTTCAAACTTTCTTGCACACTCTGCCACACTGAAGAAAGTGAAGACGCAAATCGTTCCTCCTCGGGAATCCCAGACGGCCCCCCTCACTAAACGTACAAAACTGAGGATGGAAACCATACGCACCAAAAAATGGTGACTTATCAGTAGATTCTTGACGACGATTATTAATGGCAAACTCGGCTAACGGTAAATAAGATGACCATTCCTCCTGATTTTCGGAAAAAAAGCATCTCAAATATGTCTCTAGGTTTTGATTGGTACGTTCAGTCTGACCGTTGGACTGTGAATGGAAAGATGAAGAAAACGACAGATGAACCCCTAAACGAGAACAAAAAGCTTTCCAAAATTTAGAAACAAATTGGGTACCACGATCCGAAACAATATCGGAAGGGACCCCGTGAAGCTTCACGATGTGGTCAATAAAAACCTGAGCCAGTGTGTTAGCATTAGGCAATGCGGCAAGAGCAATAAAGTGCACCATTTTACTGAATCTGTCAACAACTACAAGAATAACAGTCTTCCCCGCTGATACTGGTAGATCCGTAATGAAATCCATTGATAGGTGCGTCCAAGGCCTGTTGGGGATGGCCAGAGGTAAAAGA
This sequence comes from Bufo bufo, assembly GCF_905171765.1. Classification (NCBI taxonomy): domain Eukaryota; kingdom Metazoa; phylum Chordata; class Amphibia; order Anura; family Bufonidae; genus Bufo; species Bufo bufo. The sequence goes on from NC_053392.1 coordinate 183,641,895, forward strand.
CGCCCTGCCGGACGAGTATGATCTACCTTAGAACGAGCACAGGTAGCACATGCAGACACAAAATTCAACACCTCCTGGCGCCACTTAGGCCACCAGAACCGACGAGACACTAACTCAGAGGTTGCCCTACTACCTGGGTGTCCTGCCAGTGTGGAGTTATGGTGTTCTTTTAGTATCTCCAGGCGTAAATTTTCTGGCACAAACAGTTTACCCGAGGGGCAGGAGGCCGGGGCGTCCCCCTGAGCTTCCAACACCCTCCCCTCCAAACCTGAGTGTAATGCAGAGACCACCACCCCCTTTTGCAAAATGGGATCTGGTACATCAACATCACCCCCTCCAGGAAAACTTCGGGACAATGCATCCGCCTTAGCATTTTTTTCCCCCGGGCGATAGGTTATTACAAAATTAAACCTAGTAAAAAATAACGACCACCGAGCCTGTCTAGGGGTGAGACGTTTAGCAGACTCCAGATATAATAAGTTTTTGCGATCAGTAATCACCGTGACGGGATGAATCGCCCCCTCCAAAAAATGACGCCACTCCTCAAAGGCCAACTTAATAGCCAAAAGTTCCCTGTTGCCAATATCATAGTTCCTTTCAGCAGTAGACAATTTCTTCGAAAAGAAAGCACACGGACGCCATTCACCAGGGGACGGGCCCTGTGATAGTACCGCTCCCACCCCCACCTCTGATGCGTCAACCTCTACAATAAAAGGAAGCGAGACATCTGGCTGTACGAGAATAGGGGCCGAGGTGAATCTCTCCTTCAGAGATGTAAAGGCAGTTTTGGCTGCATGTGACCATTTGGAAAAATCGGATCCCTTTCGGGTCATGTCCGTCAGTGGTTTGACCACCAAGGAATAGTTCTTTATAAACTTTCTATAAAAATTGGCAAACCCCAGGAAGCGTTGCAATGCCTTCAGGTTCTCAGGCAGATCCCAGTCCATAATCGCCCAGACTTTCTCTGGATCCATGCGGAAACCTGAATCTGACAACACATACCCCAGAAATGGCAGTTCTTTTACGGCGGAAACACATTTCTCTAATTTAGCAAACAATTTGTTGGCCCTTAATATCTGCAGCACTTGTCTCACATGGATCTTATGTGTATCCAGATCCGGGGAATAGACCAGGATGTCATCAAGATATATCACAACAAATCTCCCGATAAGGTGACTAAAAATATCGTTGACAAAATGTTGGAACACAGCAGGCGCATTAGTAAGACCAAATGGCATGACCAGATTTTCATAATGCCCTTCCGGAGTATTAAAAGCCGTTTTCCACTCATCCCCCTCTTTGATGCGAACCAGGTTATAGGCTCCTCTGAGATCCATTTTGGAGAACCATTTAGCACCAGCAACCTGATTAAAGAGGTCGGGAATGAGAGGAAGAGGATAGGGATCTCGGATAGTTATCCGGTTTAATTCCCGGAAATCCAGGCAAGGACGTAGGCCCCCATCTTTCTTTTTAACAAAAAAGAACCCTGCAGCTACGGGTGAAGAAGAGGGTCTGATGTGTCCTTTAGCCAAACTCTCCGAAATATAATCTTGCATAGCCTTCCTCTCCGGCCGGAAAGATTGTATAACCGGGTTTTTAGGTAGTTTGCCCCAGGTAATAGATTAATCGGCAATCATATGGACGATGAGGTGGTAACTCCAGACAACCCTTCTCAGAGAACACATCCTAAAATCTTACAGAAAGGCAGGTAAAGATGTTACAGAGAGTGTAGAGCACCTACTACTCAAGCATTGTCCTTACAATGTTCACTCACATCCACAATCTCCCCGGCCTGCCAATCCCACCACTGGATTGTGAGTCACCTGCCAGGGAAGCCCCAATACCATAGGAGCAGGAAGACCATCCAGGACATAAACAAGAGATATGCTCTTTATGGAGGTCCCCTACCTGCAGATGGATATAATGGATGATCTGAGTTAACTCTCTCTGAGTAAAGAGGGGAGGAGTCGAAGGCAAAAACAGGAATAGTTCTGAGTAGAGTTTCACGGAGTAAACCCAGAGCCTGAGCAAACCGTGAATCCACCAAGTTGACCCCCGCCCCACTGTCCAAAAACTACGGAACAGATCTCAGTCTTATTGCCCCGCCTCAATGGTAGCGGACAACAAAAACTGAGACAAGCGTATGGAGGAAACGAATACGCCCAGACTGTTATCCTCCGCACAATCTGGGACTCTAGTTTCCGGCGGCTTCCTTGTTTGTGGTCACTTGGGTTCTGAGGGACAAACTTTACAAAATGACCCCTCCCCCCACAACGAAAACAAACCTCTGACCTACGGCGGAACTTAGGAGGATTCACCCCCGTCTAGTGGCGCCCCCTATTTGCATTGGTTCGCCTGGCTCATAACAAACCGATCCCTGCCCTATAGAGGTCTCCGTAAAATTTTATAGTCTCTCCCTGAGTCGTCTGTCGATTCTAATGGACAGAGAGACATAGCAGCCTCAAGAGACCCAGGGACCTCGTATACCGCCAGCGCGTCTTTTAATTTTCAGACAACCCTGGCAGAACTGACTCCTAAGGGCCGAGTCGTTCCATAATGTATCAGTAGCCCACCTACGGAATTCGGAACAATATAGTTCAGCAGACCGGTTCTCCTGCCGAAGTCTACGTAGCTTAGACTCAGTCCAGTGAGACCCTGTCCGCGTCAATCATAACGAGACCCAGGGCTTCAAAAAACTCCTCCACTGATCGAAAGGCCGGAGAGTCTGATGGTAGGGAGAAAGCCAAGCCTGCGGATCTCCTTGCAGGAGAGAAATTACAATGCCACCCTTGTTCCCTCACCGCCGGAGGATCTAGGGCGTAACCTGAAGAACAATTTGCTAAGCTTCACTGAAGGTTACAAATTGGTCTCTCCTCCTGAGAACCTATCATGTAAAGCCACTTTTGGCTCAGGAGTACCTTGGTTTCCCGGTAGGCAACGGTGGAACCCAAGGATTGCTGCTGCTGCACTGTTGCTTTTAATCCTGCCCTTCCAAGGGATAACCCCTGTAATTGTTTCGCCAAAACCGTAACCGGATCCATAGTGGAACAGAAAAAAATACAAAGCAAAACAGCAAGCAAAAAAAAAAAAAAGAAATGTCACTCTTTTTTTTTTATTTTTAAAAAGGCCGAAGATATACTGTCACGACCGCTATCCCAGCAGCAGTCGTGTCGCACCAGACGGAGGGGAAGGGGGACCCTTATCTACGGATGGGAAATAGAATGCCACCCCTGACTAACCCTAAGCTGGCACCTGTCTGCCCTGATACCTAGACGGGGTGTGAACCCGTGCGGCGAGCAGTATGCCTAAACCCTCAGTCACCCTAACAAGACTAGACTGGGGAAAGGCCGATGGGAGCACTAGTCACCATCACTCGTGTCTAGGAGAACAACAGGGGAAGACAGCAACAAACAAACAATCAACAGCAGAGATAGACTTATCCAGTCACGAGCAGAGAAGGCGATCCCAAAAAATGACAGTCCACGCCGGACAAGAGCTCCACAGCAACACCATCAAACGATCTCCTTCAAAGGTCAGAATAGCACTGGAAGTAAAGGACTATATCTGCAATGACTGCAAGTGAAACTGAAACTAATATAGTAGCTGGAGTGGCAGACAGGACTCATCTGAGAAGGATGCCTACAAACTCCCAGTCAGACAAAAAGGTTCACAAGGCAAAACCCGGATGACATACCCTGAACCACGAAGCAAACTCACAAGCTATCGCGAGTAGCAAGTCGCTGCGACCTTCTCCTCCCAGACCTGTCTGGATCAGTCACAGTCGTGACAATAGGTGTGTGGATGGAGCCAAAATATACTGGCTGCTAGTGACTGTATACAGCCAAAATATACTGGCTGCTAGTGAATGGATATAGCCTATATACTGGCCGTAGGCTATTTGAAAGGCTGGTCTGACACTGCACTATATGAGGGCATATATATGTCCATAGAGACTCTACTCACGCAGCACGCTGCAATATTATCTGGAGTAGTGAGGCTCTTTAATAGTTGCCCCAGATATAGTGGTCTATTGTATATGTGCTGGATACACTGATCTGTATAGCAGACCAAGCGTGCAGTACATAGTACAGTTAGTGCGATCAGCTGTATATAGTATTATACGGCCAGGAATTAGCTGGAATAGCCATACTTGAGCATTTATCCAACAGGGTCACTTGCAACAAACATACGAGTGTCCATTCATAGAAACCGTGTCCTACCTTCCGGCTTGCAATCAATTAGCAACCACTTGCTAGCAAGTCAGGTCTCTAGCCCAGTCCTACAATTGTACAGAGAATTTATTTATAATCCTTCTCTGTACATTTTTGGGTCTGGTTGCCTGATGGTCACAGACTGTGACATATAGGCTTTTTGCCCTCCTTTTAAACGGACTTTAATAAAGTTTTTATTTTTTTTTGCTTTTAAACGTTCATCAGGCTGTGAATCTATTAGTATTAAGGAACGTCTACTTACATATTTGGATTAAGTGTGAAATAGTTTTGAATTACTGAAAAACATATCTCCATGTCCATAACACCTATAGCATCTGCAGAAAAATAGAGGAACATGGGCCCCTGCGATTCCTGTTGTTCATATAGCAGCATCCATACATATAAGATCGAATATCTCAATAGTGTCCTCCAGTATATTGTTTACGGCTTCCCACCGCATGCGTTAGATGACAAACCACATTTAATCTCCTCGATGTACAAACAGCACTCCGTGATCCACATGTTAACATAAATACGGACACATACACACATTAATCATAGTGTACGTTACCAGTCCGATGGGTGTTGCTGTAGAGATGAGGAGTCGGTGTGGAGTCGTTCGGCGTAGAGTCGTTCGCTGTTCGCACTACGTGGCGTCCCACGTGTGCTGAGACTTATCAAGTGACGACTTGTTCAGCTGGCAAATGCGCCTTCATATGTCCTATTACCAGCCTCCAAAAGCTGGATACAGGAGGAAAAGATAACCAGGGATATTGATTATTAGTTGTAGATCTTGGCCGTAATAATTTCCTTTTTTCTCTTGCTGTATACCAAATGCGTTTCGGAAACTCAAATGTTCCTTCTTCAGTGGTTAACAGCAATGAATGTTGTGGTAGCCTTTTTATAGGGTGTATCGGGTGTATACCCCACTTAATTGGGATTTCACTATGTCATGACTAAAACCTGGATCGGATCAGTGGGTTCCAGTAAATATACTCATAATAAAGCATTATTCATTAAACAGACATACATATACAAAACAAAGATAAAACCAATTGAAATACATTAGATACAAAGATCTACAACTAATAATCAATATCCCTGGTTATCTTTTCCTCCTGTATCCAGCTTTTGGAGGCTGGTAAAAGGACATATGAAGGCGCATTTGCCAGCTGAACAAGTCGTCACTTGATAAGTCTTTACACACGTGGGACGCCACATAGTGCGAACGTCTCTACGGCGAACGACTCCACGCCGACTCCTCATCTCTATAGCGAGACTCAGACCGGTAGTTGCAACACCCATTGGACTGGTAACATACACTATGATTAAGGTGTGTATGTGTCCGTATTTATGGACACGGAGTGCTGTTTGTACATCGAGGAGATTAAATGGGGTTTGTCATCTAACACATGCGGTGGATAGCCGTAAACAATATACAGGAGGACACTATTGAGATATTCGATCTTATATGTATGGATGCTGCTATATGAACAACAGGAATCGCAGGGGCACATGTTCCTCTATTTTTCTGCAGATGCTATAAGTGTCATGGACATGGAGATATGTTTTTTCAGTGATTCAGCCTAATTACAAAGCAATGTTACTTTAAAGAATAATTGTGCAATCACTTCATAATACGTAACTATATATGATATAGGTGGATATACGTCCCAGTGGCACGCAACTAGTGACGCAATATCATCCATATAACAGATGGACTTCTGTGCTAAAATTGTGGCGTAAATATACAATATATTTTTAACGCATACGTGATATATACTATTTTACCAGTAACGCATACGAGTTATGTGCGTGCATTAGTGTGCTGTGTGCATCATCACGATAAATGAGTGTTCCATTTTATATCTGTGGTTTTATATATTTTTAATAATTGTATGCTCAATAAATTTCTTTTTATCCTTTTGAGTCTGTGCAGAACCAGATGCTTTGTGTGCCCTCCAACAGTTACTTTATATAAAGACCAGATCCTAAGGCCAGACAAGTCTCCCCCTTGATGCACGAGGGAGCCCTTATCGCACTGCTGCAGGACCTTTCGCCCCACACCTTGTCACAGAGAGAAGCCCTGTGCCCGTTGCTGTATCTCCTCAAAGACCACGGCATCCCCTACCGATGGGGCTACCCCTTTGCTCTATTTGCCAGTCCCAAAGGACATACTGCTGTCATCCGTACTCCTTGGGACCTTCCTCATTTTCTCCATCAATTGGACCTCCCGCAAATTGAATTGGGTCCCTGGCCTACTATCCTCCCACTGGCTCCCACAGCGCAGAGTCAGGCCCGGCTCGCCCATGCCAGAAACATTGAGACCTCGTCGCACCGACAACTCGAGGACAAAGGCAGCGACAACCCGCGAGCCGTGGACGGGGATCCCCCTCCGTCTCCATCACTTGAGGGACTACCTACTAATCCGTTAACTCACAGCCATGATGGCTTTGCCCCTCTTTGTGCCTTGCACCATTTCTTGTTCCCTTTAGTAGGCGCAGTTTTAGAATTGTCAGTTATCTGAAACGGGATGTGGTAGGCCGGCTCTTCTCTGGCTACTACTCCCCCCTCGTAGTTCGAGACATTCCCCTGGGTCGATTTGGCCCCTGGTGACTGCCTCCTTAGACCTTTGGTCACACTAGTTTTCTTCTACTTGCTAATTTGTGCTACCTCTCTCTCCTACCCTTCTTATTTTCGTTTACTTTTCCTCCGTCTATTGTCCATCACCCTCCCCCCTGTACCTTGTGTTTCCTTCCCCTTGCAGCTATGACATCACTCAAGATTGCATCCTTCAACGCAAAGGGCCTCAACACCCCAGAAAAAAGAACCCAGATACTCCACCACTTCCACCGTCAAAAGGTACACATTATTTGTTTTCAGGAGACACACTTTAAGGAGGGCGCTACCCCTGGCATACGACACCGACACTACACAACTTTGCAAATAATCCGGCGAACAAGACGAAGGGGGTCGACATAACGATTCAACAGTTCTTGCCCCAACAGGTGCTAGGTTGAACTGTCGACCCTGGGGCCAGATACCTGATCCTTTCATTACTAATTGGTAGACGTGAATTCACCTTGCTTGGCGCCTATGCCCTCAACCAAAACCAGGCCTGCTTCCTATCAGACCTAGTGGACACAGCCCTTCCTTTGATCCGAGGAACGTTCGTTTTTTGTGGCAACTTTAACCTTACCCTAGATCCCATGCTCGATAACTCGTCTGGAAGCGCATCTCTCCCCTATTCCACAATTAAAAAAGTCAAAAGGGCATTACTACAATTGCAACTATGCGATCCCTGGCACCTCCAACATCCGGCTGATAGAGACTACTATTTTTATTCTGCCCCTCACTCCTCCTACAGCCGCATAGACTACATTCTCCTCCAACAGTCGGCCCTAATGTGGCTGGAATCCACACAATTCGGCAATATTCTGTGGTCGGACCATGCCCCAATATTTTGTTTCCTGAACCTACCCTTTCTCACTAAAACTGAGTGGACATGGCGGTTAAATGAATCCCTCCTTCTTGACCCGGTGTGCGCTGCTGATCTTACAACCACTGTGTCTGAATTTTTGTCTGACCACAGTGAGGACACCACTCCTATCCCAATAAAGTGGCATGTCCTGAAATGCGCCCTGGAATTTTCATTAAACTTGGCTCCTGTTTCAAGAAGGAGAAAGCACACTCCCTTAAACTGGCCCTGCAGATGGTTGTCTCCTTGGAACTTGCCCACAAACTAGCACTCTTTTTACCGACCCTGCATGACCTCCAAAACGCACGGCTAGACGGTAAACGTTTGTTAGAAGCGTCTTATAAATGTATGATCCAACTATGTCGCAGCAAATTCTATGAGTATGTGCAGTAAGCCGGATTGGGACAGATGCACACTGGCGCAATATTAATAGTTTTTAGTTCGTGACGCCAATTGCAGCTTGCGCAGGTACTGTAACAGGGCCCTTTAAGATGTAATGGCTCACGTACCAGGGGAGGAATGCCAGAGGGATAATGTCTCTGTGTATGTCAACAGTGTTTCCTACCTTGATACAGCTGGACTCCTGGATCCTGGCTCACATGCAATAAAGTGAGTGTGGTCAGTAGGAGTAATTGAGGAATGAATGCAATCCAGACAGGAAATATAATCCAACTCGTCTTTAGTTAATGCAGCTTAAATCCACATTGAGTACAGCAATAGTCTTTAGGTCCCAGCAGGTATTGGCAATGTATGGCAGGGGTTAATGCCTCTTCTGCTCCTATACTATATGCCTTGAGAATCTGGCAGGTATTTATCTTCTGCTCGGTCTATCTTCTGCTTGATATGGGCCTGACTAGCTGAGGAGGAATTTGGCTTCTCCTGGTCTCTGGATATGTACTCACAGCTTGGCTCACAGGGAATGCTTCTTCCTGGAGGCTGGAGATGGCTGTTTTTTTTGTCAACCAGCTGAGGCTGATGGCTCAGGCTGGGAAGAGTGATCTTGGCCTCAGTCGAGTCTGGATCCTAGGCCAGGATCCCTGTTTCTGGGAGCTCCTACTAACATAGCTTTCCCCTAGCAGGGGTGGCTGGTACACTAACTAGAACTTTCTTTCCTCCCTATGAGGCAAGGACATGGGACCAGCCCACTTCTGCTCACAGAGGAGGGGGAGCTAAAACTGGAATGAACTATTCCAGTCTAGCAATACTAAACTGCTATGTCCTGCTAAATACATTGCTGACACCTGCTGGTGTACAGGGAAATTACAGCATAATATATGAAACAGGCATAGAAAATACATATAATGGAAAATGCAATGTTAGACTACACAAGATGACAATACATATGCACCTGACATGTTGTAGCGGGGAGAAAGAGTTTAGTGACATACTCTGGGATGTTACATATGGAAACAAGAGTAAGCGTATGCTGGCAAGAGCTCTTAGGGGAAAACTGGCTGCCTCGAATATCCCCGCTGTTAAAAACCCCAAGAATCATATGGTCCATACAACCTCGGACATTGCGTCCGTCCTTTATTCCTACTACTCAGAACTCTACAATCGTGCCCGAGCTTCTCCAACACGTCGGGTCAAACGCCTGAACCCCCTCCCCAGCTTCCAAATTATGCGCACTAGAATCGGGCCAGCATGGAAACACCATTTACCGAGGTAGAACTTCAGGCGTCCTGAAATCCTTACCAGGGGGAAGAGTCCGGGCCCTGACGGACTCACGGCCAGATTTTACAAGTCTCTTGCGACCTCTTTCTCCCCCTTCCTGATCCAGGTGTTCAACGCGGTGTCCCCGGGTCTCCCCTTCCCAGTGCAGACCACTGAGGCTCATATCGCGGTAAAGAGCCACACCTCTGTGCCAGCTACCAGCCTATCTCCCTCCTGAATGTTGATCTAAAAATTTTTGCCAAGTTACTGGCCAACAGACTAAACGCATTTCTGCCCTCGGTCTTTCAGAAAGACCTGGACACATGGCGCCGAAGGGACTTTTCCTGGTTTGGCAGGATTAGCATCTTGAAAATGACCATGCTCTCTAAATTACTTTATCTCCTGCAGACAATCCCCCTCATTATCCTGTCCACATTCTGGGCCCATATACGCCGATGTTTCACGCAATTTGTGTGGGCACCAGGTAAGCCACAAATTAAATGGGAAATACTGACCCATTCCAAGGATGCGGGAGGGGGGGGGGGGGGTAGGCCTCCCGGACTGCCGCCTTTACCATGCAGTTGTACCGTGGCTGATAGGCACCCCACGTCCCACTCCATCTAATTTATCCTTCACAACTCACCATACTCTTGCCATATTAGCGTCTATCAGTCGCCAAGCCTCCCTAATAGACCCCAGAGGTCCCCTGTCCCCTATAACCAATCATCCCTGCTTCCCTCCGGGCTGCTCAACTCAGACCTTTCTCCAGGGCACGCGGACCCGCCCACTAAGATTTTACCATGTCTTATCGGGCTCCTCAGTGAAACCCCTGTCTCAACTGATTGGGACCCCCACTCCAACAGCTCGCAACTCCTTTGAGTATATACAACTCGAGCAATTCCATTCCTCCTTGTGTAAAACCCACAGACTATACCGAACCCTGTCTGCGTTCGAACAAATGTGCATCTCCCCCTCGGCAGTCTTCAGGAACATATCCACTATATACAAACTACTGGTGAGCTGACGCTCTTCGTGCCCTCTTCCGTTCTGCTGGGCCTGGGAACAGGACTTGGGTATCCAACTCATCTCTTCCCAATGGAATAGATGTTTCCTTCTATCACATAAATCACTGATCTCCACTAAGGCTCAAGAAACGAGCTATAAAGTCCTATTCAGGTGGTACAGAGTACCTACATTGCTCCATAAATGGTGCCCCACAGTGTCGGATCGATGCTGGAGGTGTCAGACGGAGGAGGGCACGATGATTCATATTTGGTTGCATTGCTCCATATTGCGCCCCTTCTGGAACCTTGTACACAGGATAATCGGGGAGGTAACGGGCTTTTCCATCTAGAATGCCCCTGAAGCTCTTTTATTATTTGTGCATGACCTGAATATCCCTGCCTACAAGAACTCCCTTCTGAAGTACGTGATTCAGGCGGCGAAGGCGGTAATTCCACGACATTGGAAATCCACCTCTCCTCCCACTCTAGAGGAATGGGTTGACGAGATTGCTCAATACCAGAGAATGGAAGACCTTATAAGTGTGACACCCTTTGACGTCTCCCGATACCTGAAGACCTGGGGCCCGTGGGACACGTTTCGTTCCTCGGAAACCTTCCGAAACACACAATTGTAAACTCTTTCTCTTTCCATGTTCTTTTTTTTTTTTCTCTTTTCTTCTAACTTTTTCTTTTGTTCTTATTGTATTTAACCCCTTAAGGGTTTAACCCCTTTTGCGTTTTCGTTTTTCACTCCCTGCCTTCCCATAGTCCTAACTTTTTTATTTTTCCATTCACATAGCCTTATGAGGGCTTATTTTTTGCAGGACAACTTGTACTTTCTAATGGCACCATTTAAGGTTGCATACCATGTAGTAGGGAGCGGGAAAAAAATTCCAAATGGGGTAGAATTGGGAAAAACGCAATTCTGATAAAGGTTTTTATTTAATTTTTTTACACTGTACACTATGTGGTAAAATTGACCTGTTATCTTATTTGAGAGTAATGGGTCTTTTGTGTATGTAGAAAATGTTTCAGATCTTTGAGTTCAGCTCATGCAAAATGGGAGCAAAACCGAATGTGTTTGTGTTTATATTTTTGTTCAGTGTATTAACACAGAGCTTGAATTACATCTGTTATAATGACAATTTTAATAAACATTTAATGAGAAAAAACATGACCGCTGGATGACAGTGGCAGATCTGGCCTGTTGTTGTGACTTCTACCACAGCCCTTCTTCTGCTGATACTTGTGGCGTCTACAGCATCATTTTTGCCACTGCCCTTCTTTGGAGGGCCCTGACAACTGTTGGCCATAGTTTATAACAACTGTATCGCTAACAGAACGGATTTAAAGGGGTTATCCAGGTCTATAAAAAATAATATCACTACAGTGGCTTATAATATGACAGACTAAGGTTAACTGAGTACCTTGAAACATGTTTTGATCAAGCTGAGCTTTTCTCATTTCTCCCATGCAGACTCCACTTCCTGCATCATCTCATCCTAGCTGTGGGAGTGTCAGTTATGATCAAGTAGCTCTTCTCAGCCTCCACCCACTGCCCCTCCCAGCAGTGCTGTTCCACGCCCCCTACTCCTTATTCTGTTGTTCCTCTCAACCCACTATACCAACTCAGCACAATGGCTCTGCGCACTACACAAATAACATCATTCACAGCCTAGTAGATCAGGAAGCATGCTCAGTTTGTTTTTATGTACAAGACTGTACACTTCCTAATTTCCACTCTCTCTAGCAAATTTTTTTCACCTCCCTCACCTCCTCCTCCAACGCACAGCCCCATGTAAAACAAATCACTCTCTCCCTTCAGCCTCTTCCAACGCACAGTCCCATGCAAATAAAATTAATCCCTCCCTCCAGCCTCCTCCACCACAGTCCCATGTGAATAAAATCACTCCTTCCCTCCAGTCTCCTCCAACGCACAGTTCCATGTAAATAAAATCACTCTATCCCTCCAGCTTCCTTCACTGCAGTCCCATACAAATAAAATCACTCCTTCCCTCCAGCCTCCTTAAACGCATAGTCCCATGTAAAAAAAAAATCGCCCTCTCCCTTCAGCCTCCTAGGTCTAGGAGCAGAGATGAAGGGAGGCAGGGGGCACGCCATGAACTGTCCTCACTGATGACACGTTCATTGTGGGTGGGAATCAGGAGCCCAGAACATCTGCACAATGAAAAGCACGTGTTCTAGGAGCAAGGAGGAAGTGGAGAGAGTGTACCATGTGACTAGGCAGGGGATCTCAAGCCCTGTACAAAACTTTTAATAAATGTCAATTATAAACTTTTAGCGCCTACCAAGGGGGGAAGGATGTAATATAATAGTTTAATCTCGGAATACCCCTTTAACTATGAATGTCGTGCACTTGACAGTGATGCACACGGAAATATTTTACACCTGCCTTAAATACTAAGGCACTACTAACAGAACGGATTAACTATGTATGCTGGTGCACTTGACAGTGATGCACACAGCGATATATTACACTTGCCCTAATCCTGAAGCACAGTAACTGTATCACTAACAGAACGTATTAACTATGAATGTCGGTGCACGGCACAGTGATGTACACGGCGATACCCTCTCCCTGCACTCTCTATAATCTCGCTGCAGTCTCCGACTCCAATATTATTCTTTAAAACTGTTTGCATCAACACTGTCCCTAGTGCATGAACCACGTCTCTCTCTATGCTCAGCTCACAGGACAATGGCAGAGACAGCTATCTGCGGATTGGCTGGCCGCACGGCATTATGAGTGATGTCATGTTTCCAGGCTTATCTCCTCTACACTTACTTTCAATTCTACACATGCAGCCGCCATTTTAGGTAAACTGATTCGTTACCACGAGGCACAAGGAAATTTGGATTTGTTTAGAATCTGTTTTCCTAAACTTCAGACCGAATTCCGCTTCGAATGCTTCATTTTGCTCAACACTAGTCATGAAAGATCAACCACTTCGACTGAAAGCATGAGAAACTATGAAGAAGATGGATACAGAAACCACGGATGAAGTGAAGATGACTATACAGAAACTCCATCCACAGAAGAGTAAATCACTGCATATCATACTGACCAGAAGCTTCATGCACAGTTATTCAAATAAATTGTTCACATAATAAGGGCTCACTCACACAACCGTTTGTTTTTCTTGTCTATGTTGCGGACTTGAGTGGGTCTGCGATTCATAAAATACACCAAAAGATAGGACATGTCCTATGTTTTGCGGAGCAGAGGCAGGGATCGGAAGCCCACAGAAACACTCGGAAGCCCCTCTGTAATATGTAATTTATCATACTGGCAATTTATCACCCTTAGTCTCCAGGACCCAGGCAGAAATTGAATCACTGTCCTACCTATAGTTATGACCCATCATCAATGAATTAACAAGTGAACTCTAGACATTCAGAATGTTAAAAGGGTTTTCTGAAACCTCCCACTCAAAAACAATGCAAGGAATGTTCTTAACCCCTTAAGGACTCTATATCACCTTAAGGACTAAACCCCTATTTCACCTTAAGGACTTGGAATTTTTTTTCAAACCTGACCAGTGTCACTTTAAGTGCTGATAACTTTAAAACGCTTTTACTTACCCAGGCCGTTCTGAGATAGTTTTTTCGTCACATATTGTACTTCATGATACTGCTAAAATTGGGTCAAAAAAGTAAAAAATTTTTGCATAAAAAAATACCAAATTTACCAAAAAATTTGAAAAATTAGCAAATTTCAAAGTTTCATCTTCTCTACTTCTGTAATACATAGTAATACCCCCAAAAAATGTGATGACTTTACATTCCCCATATGTCTACTTCATGTTTGTATCATTTTGGGAATGTCATTTTATTTTTTGGGGATGTTACATAGCTTAGAAGTTTAGAAGCAAATTTTGAAATTTTTCAGAACTTTTCCAAATTTCACTTTTTATGGACCAGTTCAGGTCTGAAGTCACTTTGTGAGGCTTACGTGATAGAAACCACCCAAAAATGACCCCATTTTAGAAACTATACCCCTCAATGTATTCAAAACTGATTTTACATACTTTGTTAACCCTTTAGGTCTTCCACAAGACTTCATGGCAAATGGACATAAAATTTAAGAATTTTGATTTTTTGGAAAATTTTCCAATATAATAAATTTTTTACAGGAACAAAGCAAGGGTTAACTGCCAAACAAAACTCTATATGGGTTGCCCTGATTCTGTAGTTTGCAGAAACACCCCATATGTGGTCCTAAACTACTGTTTGGCCAAACGGGAGGACATAGAAGGAGGGGAACGCCATATGGGTTTTTGCAAGGCAGATTTTGCAGGACTGGTTTTGTTTATACCATGTCCCATTTCAAGCCCCCCGTTGCACCCCTAGAATAGAAATTCCAAAAAAGTGACTCCATCTAAGGCCTCTTTCACGCTTGCGTTGTCCGGATCCGGCGTGCACTCCACTTGCCGGAATTACACTCCGGATCCGGAAAAACGCAAGTGTACTGAAAGCATTTGAAGTCGGAACCGTCTTCAAAATGCTTTCAGTGTTACTATGGCAGCCAGGACGCTATTAAAGTCCTGGCTGCCATAGTAGGAGCGGGGAGCGGGGGAGCAGTATACTTACAGTCCGTGCGGCTCCCAGGGCGCTCCAGAATGACGTCAGAGCGCCCCATGCGCATGGATGACATGTCCAATGCGATCACATGATCCTTGCACTTGGGGCGCCCTGACGTCACTCTGGAGCGCCCCGGGAGCCGCACGGACGGTAAGTATACTGCTCCCCCGCTCCCTGCTACACTTTACCATGGCTGCCAGGACTTTAGCGTCCCGGCAGCCATGGTAACCATTCAGAAAAAGCTAAATGTCGGGTCCGGCAATGCGCCGAAACAACGTTTAGCTTAAGGCCGGATCCGGATTAATGCCTTTCAATGGGCATTAATTCCGGATCCGGCCTTGCGGCAAGTGTTCCGGATTTTTGGCCGGAGCAAAAAGCGCAGCATGCTGCGGTATTTTCTCCGGCCAAAAAACGTTCCGTCCCGGAACTGAAGACATCCTTATGCATCCTGAATGGATTTCACTCCATTCAGAATGCATTGGGATAATCCTGATCAGGATTCTTCCGGCAGAGAGCCCCGACGACGGAACTCTATGCCGGAAGAAAAGAACGCAGGTGTGAAAGAGCCCTAAGAAAGTACACCCCTCAAGGTACTCAAAACTGGGTTTACAAACTTTGTTAACCCTTTCGGTGTTCCACAAGAGTTAATGGCAGATGGAGAAACAATTTTGGAATTTCTATTTTTTTGAAAATTTTCCATTTTAACCCATTTTTTCCAGTAATAAAGTAAGGGTTAACTGCCAAACAAAACTCAATATGGGTTGCCCTGATTCTGTAGTTTGCAGAAACACCCCATATGTGGTCCTAAACTACTGTTCGGCCAAACGGGAGGACATAGAAAGAGGGGAACGCAATATGGGTTTTGGAAGGCAGATTTTGCAGGACTGGTTTTGTTTATACCATGTCCCATTTCAAGCCCCCCGTTAAACCGGGGACGTGTCATGGCCATACTGTAGAGTGGGGTCTGGTAGAGGACGTCCCCACTCCAGTATTGCCTGACACTGGGTTTTTGCACTAGACCCATGTGCAGCACGAGGCCCCAAAATGTCCTCATCTCGGCTGTACTGACCGGCGTCCAGCCACCGGGTCTAGCCAAAAAGGAGCCCGGGTGCTGAGCAATGAACTGTTGGGCGTATAGGTTCGTCTGCTCCTCCATCAGATTCACAAATGGGTCACTGAAAAAAAAACTAAAAAAGTCCATTTCAGTGAAGCCCATGTGGGAATCTGGATTCCTGGATTGCCAACAAAATCCGGAATCTCAGGCTCAAAATCCACTGGGGGACACCAGCTAAGTTCACCGGCAGGGGGCTCCGTTGGGCTTATTTGGTGGGCCGGGAAACCAGTACGAGACCCAGGGCGGCTCGTACTATGGTGGGCCACAGTGTCGATAGCATGTGGGGCCCCTGGCTCCACCGCCTTGGGGGCTCATCGTCATCAGATGATGATGAGGGGGATGCGGATGACAAGAGGAACGTGGGGTCATCCTCATCCTCACTGGGGCTCTCGGAGTCGGAGGCAAGCTGGGCGTATGCCTCCTCCCCTGAGAACATCCGGCGGGCCATGGGTATGTGTGTGCGCGTGTGTATGTGCGTGCGTGTAAAACTTTATTGTATGTGCGTGTGTGTGGGGGCACGGGTGTTCACGTACTAAAAAAGTTTTAAAAAAAAAATGGACAAGTGTGTGTTAGAAAAAAAAAAAGTTCAAACTTGCTGATCAGCGGTACAACGCTGATCAGCGGTGGGGCGGGCGATGCGCTAACAGTGGCCGGACGCTAAGAGTGCTGGCAACAGTCAGCGCACGCAAAAAAAAAAGTGGCAGCACCCCTGGGTGGGTCTAGGGTCTCACAGCTAAGTGCTGTGGACCCCAACCACCAGAGACCACCAAAAACAATAAATCTGTTTTTTTTTTCCTAATTAACTCTCCCTTCTATCCCTGCCTAATGGTGCCTCTCCCTTACTGACCCTAACCTACCTGGAGGGCGATGGGTGCAGGAGGGTGATGGGTGCCAACGGGGGGATCGCAGGAGCTGGTGATGACGGTGCAGGTGCAGGTGCAGCAACAGGAAGAGAAGGGGAGAGAGGAGCGCCGGGAGTTTGAATCTCCCGCCTCTCTCCAGGACCAATCAGCACCATGGACAGCAGCCATCAGCACCACGGCCAGAACCGCCTTTCCCAAATGCTCGGACTGTGATTGGTGGTGTGTAATCACACCACCGATCACCGTCCTTTTCCGGTTCATCGGGTCACCGGAGACCCGAATGGACTGGAAACGCAGCAAACCGCAGGTCTGAATTGACCTGCGGTTTGCTGCGATCGCCGATACGGTGGGGTCACATGACCCCCCCTGGCGTTGTGACAGGATGCCCGCTGAATGATTTCAGCGGACTGTTCCAATTAACCCCCGCCGCAATGTAGTTTTAAACCCATGATGTACCGGTACGTCATGGGTCGTTAAGGACTCGGGAACCATGCCGTACCGGTACAACATGGGTCCCTAATGGGTTAAATAATAAAAGAAGTCTTTCTCCCCTGTTTAGTCTTCCAGCAGTCTTTGTTTTGACCTGCCTGACTACCCTACATGATTGCAGCAGCATCGGAAACAAAGACCACCGGGCGCATCAAAGTGGTGGCACTGGAATACTAGGAGACTAATGATTCTTTTCTTATTTAATAACACTCCCTTACTAATTTAGGAGGGTCTCAGAAAACCCCTTTAACATGAAACCAACTATTACCATCAGGCATTAATCTTGCAATGCACCTCACTATCCTAAACAAACAGTAATGCCTCAAATAACCCCTTCACCATCCTAGACTGCCACGGACTCCACTATAAACTCCTTCTCTACCTTAGACAGGGCCGTCTTTAATATTGATTGGACCCTAGGCAAGAGGGAGAACATAAGTGCCGCTGCCGTATTCATGGGTCCATACTTTATTAACTAAGTAGCAGGACTATTATTTCTGGGCGCCGCTCCGTTGCACTGCTGTGGCTCCTGCGCTGTATGCTAAGTACAGCATCGGAACACCAGGGAGGAGACATCAGCTTTTCTCCCTGGGCGTTCCTTCTCTCTGGCTGTAGTGCTGTCCAATCGCAGCCAGGGAGAAGGTGAGTTTTTTTTCTCCCTGGCTGTGACGTTCTGCGCTGCGATTGGACACCGCTACAGTCAGGGAGAAGGAACGCCCAGGGAGAAAAGCCGATGTCTCCTCCCTGGTGTTCCAATGTAACAGGGGCCACAGCGGCGCAACGGAGCGGCGCCTAGAAATAATAGTAAGTGTAGGGACATTCCCCATGTATGCCCTACATGTCCTGCTATTTAGTTAATAAAGTATGGACCCATGAAAGGTCCTCCAGTGGTCAGCGGGGCTCAAGAGGCAGTTGACTTGGGCCCCCAGGAGCAACTGGGCCCGGGGCAGATGCCCCTTTTTCCCCGCATTAAAGACGGCCCTGACCTTAGATCTCTTCTGATGCCACCATTAACCACTATGTGCAGGCCTCAAATTACAAGAAAATAGATATTCAGTGCTGTGGAAACATGTGTTGGGTGTATGAGCTGTGGGTTTACTAACTTACACCTCATGAACTAACCTCTAAGAGAAGCACAAATTGATGCCAACTGTCAGAGCAATCAATCATGTACAGGACCGCCACCTACTGTAAGAGGACCCTGGAGTCCACGCAAACCATTGGGAACGAATGGATAAAAACTCATATTAGATACAGTTTTACAATACATTTTAGTCATGAATGAGGTAGCAAAGCACTATATGAGGTTTCACTCCTCTCTACTTAATATGTCATAATTGGTCGTGTGTGCATAATATATTTTAGTGATTTGACTTCTCCAATGAACCTCTGCACGTGGATGAAGTAAGTTGCCCCATTGTGGGCATGGTTATCTGTACCATTATGTGGCATCTAGAGATCTCTATTTCACCAAATGGCATAGTCTGAGATCTATTTTTGTGTTTTTGCACCAGGTCTTTTATATATTTGCAATCTTGGTGATACTATATGTCATTATCTGTAATCCACAATTTTTTTTTTTACTATGGCCAGTTTCACACTGGCGCTAAACTGTTCCAGCAGGATGCTCCAGTAGAGTACCAGCCTGCCGGAGTTCATCGCATATGGCATAGCCAGAAACTGCCGGAGTACCTTCAGGCCCCATTGGCTACAATAGGACCTGGCAGGGATCCGGCATTAGTGCTGAGATTCGGGTGGACAAATACTGCTGCAAGTAGTGTTTTTTTGTCCGGCTGAATCCCAGCACTTATGCCAGTAACAGATCAGATCCCCGCCGGGTCCCATTTTAGTCAATGGGCTATGCCGAATACAATGAAATCTAACAGGTTGTTCCTCTACCGGAACAGTTTGGTGCCAGTGTGAAACTAGACTAAACTATTTTAGACATACAGTAAGTTGTTACAATCTCACTTTCCACTAAGTAGAGTCCCCTTGTGAACCTGTACTCCGGGGGAAATGTGTCGGGACAGTATAGGGGTTGTGTAGGGGGCAACTAGGGGTAGGTTCCAGTGTTGCAGGGTGGTCTATCCTCAGCTGCAAATCTTTTTATTTTATGAGTGTATACCAGTGCGGACATTGCAATTGCCTGTGTTTTTGAATACCAACTGTATTATATTGTATGGTAATAGCACTATCTATTGGTGGTTCACTGTATTTCTTCTAGCCTGAAGTTAGTATGCATTGTGGGAAGTTCCTGATGCATTATGGCCCTGTTCCTGTTCATTAGCAGCAGTCATCTTATGTCTGTGTGAGGAGCCACACACTCATTTGTTTTCTGCCCCATGTTCAATGTCTACAGACAGTTTCAAGCATAGTTGGTAAGCAGGGCCAGCGTTAGGGGGCGCAAACAGGGCAATTGCCCCCCGCGCATAGTCTCCCCATCTCACCAGAGCTCGGTGACAGGCCAGCATTATCCACAATCCTGATGCCACAGACTGGCATCAGGACATTCTGTTTGGGCGGAGCCCCCCCCCCCCCCCCCATCCTTTGCCTGCTCTTGCTCCAGGCTGCAAGGCCCAAACATCAGACTAGGGTGACTGGGCCTTCTGCTGGGTCAGACCCACAGGCTCCCAGGACCCTCTTATTAAAGCACCTGGGAAATCCATCTAGTAAGAAGCATACAGCAGTGTCTGTGGAGGGGTGCAAGGCTGCTGGGGTCACACTCTCATTGCACTGCCCTCAACTACTGATGGTCACTGACCTGTGAGTTCCCACTGTCAGCTCTGTGTGGTCCCTGTGCCCACTGTGTGAGCTCCCTATGCTTCCTCTGTGTGCTCCCTGTGTGTGCTTCCTGTGCCCCCCTGTGTGCGCTACCTGTGCCCCCTCTGTGTGTGATCCCTGTGCCTCTGTGTGAGCTTCTTGTGTCCTGTGGGCTCCGTGTGACTCCAGGGCACAACACAACCAAACGGCATGCTCGTGTGGTGCTTTTGACGTGGCCGTGCTGCGTTCAATTACCACATGGCTGTCTGGGCCATAGAGGGCTCTAGTTAAACTAATGAAGACGATATTGTTTAGGTGGTCTGCATTGTTAATGGGGGGGGGGGGGGGGGGAGGGGGCGTTGGAGTATAGATTAAGAACCTGAGTCCAAAGTCCAAATTAGCAGTGTCTTTTTTTTTTTTTTTTCAGTACTTGGGGGGAGCAGACAAGGACTGCTAATAAAGGAATCTGTAAAGCTATGTCACATTGTGGCAATATCACAGCCAGATACCCCTTAACATTGTCCTCCACACATCCACCATAACAGTGTGTCATCCACAGGTCCCCGATAACAGTGTGCCATCCACAGGTCCCCCATAACAGTGTGTCCTCCACAGATTCCCTCATAACAGTGTGTCCTCCACAGATTCCCCCATAACAGTGTGTCCTCCACAGATTCCCCCATAACAGTGTGTCCTCCACAGGTCCCCCATAACAGTGTGTCATCCACAGGTCCCCGATAACAGTGTGTCATCCACAGGTCCCCCATAACAGTGTGTCATCCACAGGTCCCTCATAACAGTGTGACATCCACAGGGCCCCCATAACAGTGTGACATCCACAGGTCCACCATAACAGTGTGTCATCAACAGGTCCCCCATAACAGTGTGACATCCACAGGTCCCCCATAACAGTGTGACATCCAAAGGTCCCCCATAACAGTGTGTCATCCACAGATTCCCCATAACAGTGTGTCCTCCACAGATCCCCCATAACAGTGTGCATGGGCAGCATTATCTCCATTCACTGCCATGGAATTACCAGTGATCAGCTAAACTAATGGAGGATGACCATGCATGCACACTGTGCTCTCCCTTCACTTCAGGGGCTTGAATAGGACAGCTCCATTTTTTCAGCTTGTGGTTTTATAAACGGCACCATGGAAAAACAGAAGTGTCCTGGCCATTCATAATGCGGGGTCTATGTCCAGAATTCCCATTAAAAATGGGAAGGAATAAAAATCCACGCCAAAAATGCATCAAAAACTGTTTTATAAAATTAGTCAGAAAAACAACACTTCCAAAAAAAAAATGATGCGGATTCTGCATTAGGTTTTGATAAGCACAGAAGTTTCCAGTGGAAAGGCTAAAGAGAGATATGTGGCATTCTGTGGTTGCAACCGCTGTCCGTGCCTACAAAGTTCTGTCAGACTGCTAATCCAATATTTCAGGATTTGGGGCCCCACTTTCAATTTTGCCCAGGGTCACACTTTGTCTAAAACCGGCCCTGTCAGTAAGGGCACTGTCTATGTGTCATTATACTGTTATTAGTTATGTTACTGCATTACATAGCTCATTGTCAGCTTGCATTGTTACCTCATGTACTGTATGTATAGCAGATTATCTGTGTCCTATACACTGTACAGTAGATATATACTCTGAAATACTGCTGTTATTTTATCCTGTATTTTCACCTTTCCTGTCACAATCTACTACCAATAAAAGAGGTTACAGCTTCACAGCCTTTCTCTTATGAAGACAGGGGGTTTAGCTACATGTCAGATTACACACCGTGCTAACATATATGAGGACAGTATACAGGGTTTCCCCTTGCAAAGTGCCCTGTAACGTTACGATAGGATGCAGGTTAGGGTCAGGGGGTCTGCCGCCTTTCCGATCACACCCGCACCAGAAGAGCCTGCTGCATCCATCTATTTTATCTATGGTTTACATTTAACCAGATTCTGGTCCTTTTATTTTTTTGGCTTCCTCAATTTTATTTTTAATACTTTATTCTAATAAAAGGTATTTTTTTTCTTTCAATGCCTTCTGTGATAGCGCCTTAGTACTGTGCATGGTCTACATTTATCAAGATTTTGGAATTGCCTGATAAAAGGGGTTGTGTTGCAGTGAGCCGGGACCGCAGGGGGATAACTTGTGAGGTCACAGTGTACCGAGGAATAATAACAGTTCTTTACTCACAGTTTTAACGCTCCCTGGGCCGGGCTGCAGTGAAGGGGAAACAGCACTAGATTCTCTGGGGCACACTCTGTTACAGGGGACACCAGCCAGGTGGTGATTGAGTTGCCCTTGATGGTGATTGGATTTTCTGGGTGCTTGTACAGCTGGGACCCAGAATTAGGTAAAATCGTGAAGCCAGCACCTTGGTGGTGCAAAATGATAAGAGTGGTTGTAGTATGGAGATGGAAGAATGAGGCAGGGTTCAAATCCAACTAAGAACTTTACTGTAAGCAGGGTCTTGACAGCAATTTACATCCAGATATAAACAGTCTCTCATGTATGTGGAGGTTGAATATTGTAAATCCCTTATAACAGGCTTTATATGTGGTCCTGTATCAGGTTAAAGTCCTGCTAGAGTATGAAAGGTATCTTCTCACTGGTACTTAGCTCTTTGCCTTGTCCTAATCTCAGTAACAGATTATCTTCTACACACAAGTGTTAAAACAGATGGCCTGTCTGTCGTTGAAGTAATGGTGAGGCTGCCGGAAGCTAATAAACCTTCACCTTGGTACAAAGACTCCTAAAGCCTAGTATAATGGCTATTGTCCTTCCTTTGTATTTTTACATAACAATGATAAAGTCCACTTGGCACTCCAGAAGAGTAGATGGTAGAAGGTTTCACCTCTGCCTGTTTCTTGGCTTGACAACTGAGACAACGAATTGGCTCCTCTGGGCCGTGGAGCCCAAGAGAGAGCTGAGAGGAGGGGGTCCTCTCCTTCCCCCTGCTCCTCACTCCAGCTCCTTCCACTTTCTCCCCCAACTCCCCTAACTAGGCCTGAACTGTGGTATATATAGACTATGGTGCTATCCCCATCTAGTGGTGGAATAAGTGTAGTGCACATGACAGCCTGTTAACAAGGATTTTACATGAGTGCAATACAGCATGATACAACATATAATATGACAAACTTTGCAGTGCCCACGTATACAAGTGGGACGCTGCAGTGTAGCTTCATCAAATGGCATTTATCACGTAGAGAAAGTTCATTCAAGGCACCTACTAATGTATTGAAATGGAAGTGTCACCGCCAGATCTGTGAGAAGGTCTGACAGACATTCTTCTCTACCTTTACTCCATTCTACTGCCTCACTTTGCGGTTTATACTACTTCCTGGATGACGTGTTCACTGCTGGAGGCTGCTGCTGTTTGCTCAGATAAGTCTTTTCCTTTATTGTGTTTCCTTGCTGGCTTGATTCTAGGTGACCCTGACTCCGTCCGTATAAAGTGCAGGGAGGTCGTGTCCCCTCACTATTATAGGGTTTTCAGGTGTCACACAGTCTTAGGCACGTGGGCATGCAATTGTCTACCATTGAGACCCTTGCATGTGCATAGCAGTCAAGGAGAGCGCTTAGGGTTTTATAGGGCTCACCCATATGCTCCTTAGTTTGGGATCAAGCCAGTCGGTCGTTTATTTATAAGTTCCAGCTATCTGCAACTTCACCCGTGACATTATAAACCGCCAAAACCGTCTTAAGCATGGATCCGGTTTCAGCCTTGATTGACCGCATGCAAGGTCTTTCGCTGGAGGTAGCAGATCTCCATAAAACTGTGTCTCTGTTTCAGATGACCGGTTCTGCTGGCGTTCATGGAGTTTGTTCCGAGCCTAAGATCTCGCTTCCGGATATGTTCTCCGGGGGTAGTGAAAATTTTGTTCGCTTTAGAGAGGCTTGCAAACTCCATTTTCGCCTACTTCCCCATTCCTCTGGTGATGAGGAGCAGAGGGGGGATATCATCATCTCGCTGCTCAGGGATAACGCTCAATCTTGGGCCTCTTCGCTGCCGGTGGGGGCACGGCCCCTCCGATCGGTGGATGGATTTTTTGTAGCCCTGGGGCAGATATATGATGACCCGGATTGTATTGCTCTGGCTGAATCTAAACTGCGTTTTTTATGCCAGGGTAAACAGTCCGCAGAGATATATTGTTCTGAATTTCGGAGATGGGCAGCTGATACTGGTTGGAATGATGCTGCACTCCGAAGTCAATTTTGCCATGGTCTTTCGGAAAGATTGAAAGATGCATTTGCTTTTCATGAGAGACCAGCGTCATTAGAGTCTGCCATGTCTCTAGTTGTTCGTATTAACAGGCGTCTTAGAGAGAGAGAGGAGACTACTCTTTCCTGTCATATTCAGCCCAAGGACAGTGGGGCTGTCTCATTCAGTGCGCAGGGTCTCAGTCTGTCTCAATCCCCTCTGAGGAGGAGGCCATGCAGCTGGGTTTGCTTACCTCTGATAGTAGAGGATTCAGCTCTCAGAGGAGGGTTTGTTTCTGTTGTGGGGATATAAATCATTTGGCTAATGTTTGCCCCTCTAGGAGATTCATGGAGTTTTCTGAGGGTAATAAAAAAAAAACCTCTAAAAACTTTCCATTTGCTACTATTGGCAAGGTTGATGTGGAAATTGAAGGTTTGCCGTTTAATTGTAGGTCCCGTTTTCTCCTACCTGCCAGGGTGGCACTAGACAGCAAGAACATTGTTTGTGAGACTTTTGTAGATAGTGGAGCAGCTGTCAATCTCATTGATAATCAATTTGCAACAACGCATGGTTTCCAGGTGTGCACTTTGGAAAAGGATATACCTGTTTTTGCCATAGATTCCGCTCCACTTTCTCAAAGATCGTTAAAGGGCATAGTTCACAATATCCGTTTGACTGTGGGTGATGCTCATGTTGAGGATATGTCATGTTTCGTCTTAAGCGGATTACCTACCCCTCTAGTGTTGGGGCTACCCTGGCTCACTAAACATAACCCCACCATTTATTGGCAAGCAAGGCAAATAAATGATTGGAGTGAGTTTTGCAGAGAGAATTGCCTCACGTCGTCTCTCTCAGAGGTTTCTACCAAGACTGTGCCATCTTTTCTCTCTGAATTTTCTGTGTTCTCCGAGAGTGGTGTCCAGGAGTTGCCCCCTCACCGGGAGTACGACTGCCCTATTAATCTCATCCCAGGCGCCAAGCTGCCAAAATCACGACTATACAATCTCTCCCAACCTGAAATAGTCACTATGCGTACTTATATCTCCGAGAGCCTGAGAAAGCGACACATCCGACCCTCAAAGTCACCTGTCTTTAAGACCTTGTCTGGATTTCAGGGAGCTTAACCGTATCACGATTCGTGACCCATATCCGCTTCCTCTGATCCCGGACCCGTTTAACCAGATTGTTGGGGCTAAAGTTTTTTCTAAGTTGGATTTAAGAGGGGCATACAACCTAGTCAGGGTCAAGGAAGGGGACGAATGGAAGACGGCCTTCAATACCCCTGAGGGTCATTTCGAGAATTTGGTTATGCCCTTTGGTTTGATGAATGCTCCGGCCGTCTTCCAACATTTTGGGAACAGCATTTTTTATCATTTAATGGGGAAATTTGTACTGGTGTATCTAGATGACATTTTGATTTTTTCTCCTGATTTCAAGACTCATCAGGACCACCTATGTCAGGTCTTGCTGATTCTGCAGGAGAATAAATTGTACGCTAAACTGGAAAAATGTGTGTTTGCGGTTCCGGAGATTCAATTTCTTGGTTTTCTTCTCTCCGCTTCTGGTTTTCGGATGGACCCTGAGAAGGTCCGCGCTGTGCTTGATTGGGAGCTTCCTGAGAATCAGAAGGCGCTGTTGTGGTTTTGGGGTTTTGCCAATTACTACAGAAAGTTCATTTTGAATTATTCCTCTGTTGTTAAGCCACTCACTGATATGACTAAAAAGGGGGTGGATTTTTCCTCGTGGTCGGTAGATGCGCTTAAAGCCTTTTCTAGTAATAAAGAGTGTTTTGCTTCCACTCCCATTTTGATACAACCTGATGTCTCTCTACCTTTTATTGTTGAGGTGGATGCTTCTGAGGTGGGTGTGGGTGCGGTCTTATCTCAGGGTCCCTCTCTTGCCAAATGGCGACCGTGTGCCTTTTTCTCAAGGAAACTCTCCTCTGCAGAGAGAAATTACGATGTGGGAGATAGGGAGTTGTTGGCCATCAAATTAGCTTTTGAGGAATGGCGCCATTGGTTAGAGGGAGCCAGACACCCTATTACCGTGTTTACCGACCATAAGAATCTGGCCTACTTGGAATCGGCCAAGCGTCTGAACCCGAGACAGGCCAGATGGTCTTTGTTCTTTTCTAGGTTTAATTTTGTTATTACGTTCCGACCTGGGGTTAAAAATGTGAAGGCGGTTGCCCTGTCACGTTGTTTTCTGGGAGGGGGAACTTTGAAGACCCGGGTCCCATTTTGGCTGATGGGGTGGTCGTCTCTGCTCTTTATCCTGATTTGGAGGCAGAGGTTCAGGCAGCCCAGGCAGAGGCTCCTGATCTTTGTCCTCCTGGGAGGTTGTTTGTGCCTCTCGCTTTACGACACAAGGTTTTTAAGGAGCACCACGATACTGTCCTTGCTGGGCACCCGGGGAGTAGAGCCACAGTGGATCTCATTGCTCAGAGATTCTGGTGTCCGGCTCTTCGTAAGACAGTTGAGGGTTTTGTGGCAGCCTGCGAGACCTGCGCTCATGCCAAGGTCCCTCATTCACGGCCATCGGGTTCTCTCCTCCCATTACCCATTCCTTCCTGTCCTTGGACGCATCTGTCCATGGACTTCATTACGGACCTGCCTCGTTCCTCGGGGAAGACTGTGATTCTGGTGGTAGTGGACCGTTTTAGCAAAATGGCACATTTCATTCCCTTTCCTGGGTTACCCAATGCTAAGACGCTGGCGCAAGCGTTTGTTGATCACATTGTTAAATTGCATGGCATTCCTTCAGACATTGTTTCTGATAGGGGCACGCAATTTGTTTCCAGATTCTGGAAGGCCTTCTGTTCTCGCTTGGGGGTTCGGTTGTCGTTCTCTTCTGATTTTCACCCGCAGTCGAATGGTCAGACCGAATGCGTCAATCAGAATCTGGAGACATATCTGCGCTGTTTTGTGGCGGAGAATCAGGAGGATTGGTATTCTTTTTTGTCCCTTGCTGAGTTTGCTTTAAATAACCGTCGCCAGGAGTCCTCTGATAAGTCACAATTTTTTGGTGCATATGGGTTTCATTCGCAGTTTGGGACACTCTCTGGAGAGGTGTCTTCTGAATTACCTGATGAGGAGAGATTTTCCTCGTCTTTGTCATATATTTGGCAAAAGATTCAGGGTAATTCCGTCTTGATCTTCCTCAGACTTGGAAGATCCATAATGTTTTTCACAGGTCTCTATTAAAACCTTATGTCCAACCCACTGTACCCTCCTCTTTGCCTCCTCCTCCGATTTTTGTTGATGGTAATCTTGAATTTCAGGTCTCTAGGATTGTGGATTCTTGCATTATCCGCGGTTCTCTTCAGTACCTCGTTCATTGGGAGGGTTATGGTCCTGAGGAGAGGATGTGGGTCCCAGTGGCGGACATTAAGGCCACTCGTCTCATCAGGGCTTTCCATAGGTCTCATCCTGAGAAGGTGGGCTCTGAGTGTCCGGAGTCCACCAGTAGAGGGAGGGGTACTGTCACCGCCAGTTCTGTGAGAAGGTTTGACAGACATTCTTCTCTACCTTTTGTATGACGTTCTTTGTTTTGGTTTCACTTTGTCATCTCCTTTCCTTCTGCCAGGTGTTACTTATTTAGACTAATCGTCTTCCTATATATTCCCTCCCATACTGCCTCACTTTGCAGTTTATACTACTTCCTGGATGAAGTGTTCAATGCTGGAGGCTGTTGCTGCTGTTTGCTCAGATAAGTCTTTTCCTTTATTGTGTTTCCTTGCTGGCTTGATTCTAGGTGACCCTGACTCCGTCCGTATTAAGTGCAGGGAGCCGGTGGTCGTGTCCCCTCACTATTATAGGGTTTTCAGGTGTCACACAGTCTTAGGTACGTGGACATGCAATAGTCTACCATTGAGACCCTTGCATGTGCATAGCAGTCAGGGAGAGCTCTTAGGGTTTTATAGGGCTCACCCATATGCTCCTTAGTTTGGGATCAAGCCAGTCGGTCGTTTATTTATAAGTTCCAGCTATCTGCAACTTCACCCGTGACAGGAAGATGGGTTACTGCAGGTTCTGGTAGACTGAGAGTTGTGGATAGAAGACAAGTCCCACAGTCTGGGGCTCTCCATAATTCATTTGCAGCACTTTCAGAGCGCAAGAGAAACATGGAGGATGGCTCAGGCATAGTGGGTGAGGAACAATCATCTCCCATGCCTAAAGTATGCAAGACTGCAGCCAAAGACAAAAAGGAGAAGGTGAGGACTGATAGTAAGCAGCTGTTGGTGGGCGATTCTATCATAAGAGGTGTGAAGTTTGAGGAAAATGGTTTTGTGAGATGTCTCTCTGGTGCTAACCGCTAGCAGGGATAGACAACGTACCCTTAATATTGTTAGGTAAGCAAAGCAGGAAAGGGAGGTGGATGTTATTGTCCATCTTGGGATAAATTATCTGGCTTGCAATGAGGTTTCAAAGGTGAAGGAAGCTTTTGACACACTTGGAAATGATATACGGGAGGTTGCATCAACTGTTTCATTCTCTGCAGTTTTGCCTGTGCATGACCTTTAGCATGACAGGAAGATGCGCATTAAGGAATTCAATGTATGGCTTGGTGAATGGTGTCTGAACCAAGGGTTTGGCATTGTGTCTCATGTTAGCTCTCGTTGGAATGGAAAAGAACTGTACAAGAAAGATGGTTTGCATCTGTCTCTCAAGGGAACAAATGTCCTCAGTGAACAGTTCCAAGTATTTGCTAAGGAGCATATAAACTAGGAAAGGGGGGCAAAAGGGTGATAATCCAGCAGTCCGACTGCCCCCCGGAACAATGCCAGAAGATGCCAGTAGCATAGGGGTTAAGAAATGACAAGCTCAGAGTCTTGTCTACAAATGCTTGCAGTTTAGGGAATAAGATCAATGATCTTGAGTCTATAATGGCATCTGAGAATATAGATTTAGTGGCTGTTACTGAGACATAGTTCAATGGGAGTAATGACTGGGATATAACAATACCAGGGTTCTCTCTATATAGGAAAGACAGAGAAGGCAAGAAAGAGGGAGGGGTGGCCCTGTATGTGAAAGATAGCATAAAATCTAATTTAATACAAGTTAGCGAGACCAATTTAGAGTCAGTTTGGGTTACCTTGCAGCTTGATAATCATAAGGTAACTCGTGTAGGTGTGATATATAGACCACCTAGCCAAGTCAAAGAATTAGATCTACAAAGAAAAAAATGTGGGGGATTCAGTCAGCACAACCCTGTATGCAGGTGCACATCGCTATGGCGAAATACATATACAAAAGCAAAATACAAATGCAATAGCACTCTGCAACCAGCACTCTGCCCTGCCTCCATGCTGGATGCTGAATGAGGCATTGGTGTACATTTTGGCCAAAGCGTAATAAGCCACTCACCACGTCAAGGTCGCCTCTATGAGTGGTCCCTAACACTAGTTCCTACCTGTTTTGGGCCATGACAGCCACACAAAGTCCAGGGAGTGCAGGTACAGCAAGCACGCCAAGCACACTCGGCTTTTAACCTCGTCCGGTGCCATTACAGCTTTCATCGGATCCAGGGATGCAAGTACCAACATGCATGCTGAGCCCACTATATACTTCTCCTGGAGCCAAATGGCTACTGGTAGGTGCTATATAAGCAGACTCAGTTTTATACTGACTTTAAAACCAGCCTCCAGGGCAGACTAACTGGTCAGGTGTGCATGACTGCATGGAGATCGCCACGTCTCCAATATATACTACAAAGAAAAAAATGTGGGGGATTCAGTCAGCACAACCCTGTATGCAGGTGCACATCGCTATGGTGAAATACATATACAAAAGCAAAATACCAATGCAATAGCACTCTGCACTGCCTCCATGCTGGATGCTGAATGAGGCATTGGTGTACATTTTGGCCAAAGCGTAATAAGCCACTCACCAGGTCAAGGTCGCCTCTATGAGTGGTCCCTAACACTAGTTCCTACCTGTTATGGGCCATGACAGCCGCACAAAGTCCAGGGAGTGCAGGTACAGCAAGCACGCCAAGCACACTCTGCTTTTAACCCCGTCCGGTGCCATTACAGCTTTCATCGGATCCAGGGATGCAAGTACCAACATGCATGCTGAGCCCACTATATACTTCTCCTGGAGCCAAATGGCTACTGGCAGGTGCTATATAAGCAGACTCAGTTTTATACTGACTTTAAAACCAGCCTCCAGGGCAGACTAACCGGTCAGGTGTGCATGACTGCATGGAGATCGCCACGCCTCCAATATATACTACAAAGAAAAAAATGTGGGGGATTCAGTCAGCACAACCCTGTATGCAGGTGCACATCGCTATGGCGAAATACATATACAAACGCAAAATACAAATGCAATAGCACTCTGCAACCAGCACTCTGCCCTGCCTCCATGCTGGATGCTGAATGAGGCATTGGTGTACATTTTAGCCAAAGCGTAATAAGCCACTCACCACGTCAAGGTCGCCTCTATGAGTGGTCCCTAACACTAGTTCCTACCTGTTATGGGCCATGACAGCCACACAAAGTGAAGTATATAGTGGGCTCAGCATGCATGTTGGTACTTGCATCCCTGGATCCGATGAAAGCTGTAATGGCACCGGACGGGGTTAAAAGCAGAGTGTGCTTGGCGTGCTTGCTGTACCTGCACTCCCTGGACTTTGTGTGGCTGTCATGGCCCATAACAGGTAGGAACTAGTGTTAGGGACCACTCATAGAGGCGACCTTAACGTGGTGAGTGGCTTATTACGCTTTGGCCAAAATGTACACCAATGCCTTATTCAGCATCCAGCATGACGGCAGGGCAGAGTGCTGGTTGCAGAGTGCTATTGCATATGTATTTTGCATTTATATGTATTTCGCCATAGCGATGTGCACCTGCATACAGGGTTGTGCTGACTGAATCCCCCAAATTTTTTTCTTTGTAGTATATATTGGAGGCGTGGCGATCTCCATGCAGTCATGCACACCTGACCAGTTAGTCTGCCCTGGAGGCTGGTTTTAAAGTCAGTATAAAACTGAGTCTGCTTATATAGCACCTACTAGTAGCCATTTGGCTCCAGACGTATATTGTGGGCTCAGCATGCATGTTGGTACTTGCTAGGGATCGACCGATATTGATTTTTTAGGGCCGATACCGATACCGATAATTTGTGAACTTTCAGGCCGATAGCCGATAATTTATACCGATATTCTGGGAATTTTCATTTTTGAGAAAAAATAAAAAATTCCTACACAAATCTGCTGAAAATTAATATGTTTATTGTTAATGTGTATTTTTTTTGTTTATTGTTAATGTGTATTTTTTTTTTATAAATCTTTTTCATTTATACTTAATATTTTTGTGTTTTTTTTTTTTACTAACTTTTAACCCCCTTAGGGACTAGAACCCTTGTCCTATTCCCCCTGATAGATCTCTATCAGGGTGAATAGGATCTCACACTGTCCCTGCTGCTCTGTGCATAGTGCACACAGCAGCATGGAGCTGAACATGGCAGCCAGGGCTTCAATAGCGTCCTGGCTGCCATGGCAACCGATCGGAGCCCTACGATTACACTGCTGGGGCTCCGATCGGAGGAGCAGGGGAGAGGGGATCCTGTGGCCGCTGCCACCAATGATTAATACTGGGTGGGGGGGGGGGGCGCACTGCGCCACCAATGTTTTTACTATTGGCCGGGATTGGGATGGGGGTGGGGGGCGCACTGCGCCACCAATGATTAATACTGGGGGGCTTGGGGGGGCGCACTGCGCCACCAATGAAGATAAGTCTCTCATTCATATACAGGAGGCGGGAGCTGGCTGCAGAATCACATAGCCGGCTCCCGACCTCTATCAGCGGTAGCTGCGATCCGCGGCACTGAGGAGTTAACTACCGCGGACCGCAGCTATTGCTCATAGAGGTCGGGAGCCGGCTATGTGATTCTGCAGCCAGCTCCCGCCTCCTGTATATGAATGAGAGACTTATCTTCATTGGTGGCGCAGCGGCCACAGCCCCTCCCCTCCTCTTATGTTCTATCCCCTCATTGGCGGCAGCGGCAGCGGCAGCAGCAGCACAGGGGGAGGAGACACTGCTTCCTTCTCCCCTGTGCTGCGGAGGGAACACAGAACGCGCTGAGAGCAGCGCGTTCTGTGTTCCCCATACGTTATCGGTATATCGGCAAAATAGATGCCGATACCGATAACGTTCAAAATCCTCAATATCGGCCGATAATATCGGCCAAACCGATAATCGGTCGATCCCTAGTACTTGCATCCCTGGATCCGATGAAAGCTGTAATGGCACCGGGCGGGGTTAAAAGCAGAGTGTGCTTGGCGTGCATGCTGTACCTGCATTCCCTGGACTTTGTGTGGCTGTTATGGCCCATGAACAGGTGGGAACTAGGGTTAGGGACCACTCCATAGAGGCGACCTTGACATGGTGAGTGGCTTATTACGCTCTGGCCAAAATGTACACCAATGCCTCATTCAGCATCCAGCATGGAGGCAGGGCAGAGTGCTGGTTGCAGAGTGCTATTGCATTTGTATTTTGCGTTTGTAAAAGAATTAGATCTACTAGTTGAGGAAATAGCTAAAATGACATTGAAAGTGGAAGTTATCATTATGGGAGACTTTAATCTTCCTGATGTAAACTGGAAAACCAAAATAGCTAGTTCTGCCAGGAGTACAGATATTCCAAATTCCCTACTGGGATTATCTCTACAGCAAGTAGTTGAGGAGCCAACCTGGAAGGAGGCCATTTTAGATTTAGTATTCACAAATGTGAATTTGGTATCTGATATTACTGTAGGGGAAAGCTTGGGATCACCAGTTAGTGTGGTTTACTATAAGTACAGTGACTGAGTCACACCACACAAAAACAAAAGTTTTAGATTTTAGAAAAACTTACTTTTCTAAAATTAGATTAGTGGTATACGAGTCCCTATCAGATTGGAACAGTTTCATTGGAGTCCAGGAGAAATGGGACTACTTAAAAGTGGCACTATTGAAGGCAACAGATAATTGCATTACGCTTGTCAGTAAAAGCAAAAAAAGGAAGAGACCACTGTGGTACTCAGCAGAAGTGGCCAAAATCATTAAAAACAAAAAGATAGCATTTAGTAATTATAAAAAAATAAATAAATAGGATGATAGGCAAATTTATAAGATTAGGCAGAGAGAGGCCAAACAAGATATAAGAGCTTCTAAAGCACAGGCAGAAGAGAAATTAGCTCAGTCAGGGAAAAAAGGCGATAAGACATTCTTCAGATACATAAATGAAAAAAGGAAACTAAAACAAGGAATTAACAAATTAAAAATAAAAGAAGGAAGGTATTTGGAAGAAGATAAAGAACTAGCTGACTGCCTCAATGAATACTTCAGTTCAGTTTTTACAAAGGAAAATGAAGGAAAAGGACCTCAGTTAGGAAGGAAGACTAATGAATCTCTTGATGCATGTGTTTTTACAGAGGAAGAGGTTCTAAGTCAGCTGTCTAAAATTAATACAAATAAGTCACAGGGGCCTGATGTGATACACCCAAAGCTATTAAAAGATCTTAGCGGTGAACTAGTAAAACCATTAACAGATTTATTTAACCAATCACTGGTAACAGGAGTCGTCCCAGAAGATTGGAAATTAGCAAATGTTGTGCCCATTCACAAGAAAGGTAGTAGGGAGGAATCGGGCAACTATAGGCCAGTAAGCCTGACATCAATAGTGGGGAAATTAATGGAAACCATACTTAAGGAGAGGATTGTGGAACATCTAAAATCCCATGGATTGAAAGATGAAAAACAGCATGGGTTTACTTCAGGGAGATCATGTCAAACTAATCTTATTGATTTTTTGATTGGGTGACTAAAATAATAGATGGCGGAGGTGCAGTAGACATCGCTTATCTAGACTTTAGTAAGGCTTTTGATACTGTCCCACATAGAAGGCTAATCAATAAATTAGAGTCTTTGGGCTTGGACTCCCATATTGTTGAATGGATTAGGCAGAGGCTGAGGGACAGGCAACAGAGGGTTGTAGTCAATGGAGTATATTCAGACCATGGTCTTGTTACCAGTGGGGTACCTCAGGGATCTGTTCTGGGACCCATATTGTTTAATATCTTTATCAGTGAAATTGCAGAAGGCCTCGATGGTAAGGTGTGTCTTTTTGCTGATGACACAAAGATTTGTAACAGGGTTGATGTTCCTGGAGGGATACACCAAATGGAAAAGGATTTAGGAAAACTAGAGGAATGGTTGATAAGTGCAAGATAATGCACCTGGGGCGTAAAAACCCAAGAGCAGAATATAAAATCAGTGATACAGTCCTAACCTCAGTATCTGAGGAAAGGGATTTAGGGGTCATTATTTCAGAAGACTTAAAGGTAGGCAGACAATGTCATAGAGCAGCAGGAAATGCTAGCAGAATGCTTGGGAGTATAGGGAGAGGCATTACCAGTAGAAAGAGGGAGGTGCTCATGCCGCTCTACAGAGCACTAGTGAGACCTCATCTGGAGTATTGTGCTCAGTACTGGAGACCATATCTCCAGAAGGATATTGATACTTTGGAGAGAGTTCAGAGAAGAGCTACTAAACTAGTACATGGATTGCAGGATAAAACTTACCAGGAAAGATTAAAGGACCTTAACATGTATAGCTTGGAAGAAAGACGAGACAGAGGGGATATGATAGAAACTTTTAAATACATAAAGGGAATCAACAAGGTAAAAGAGGAGAGAATATTCAAAAGAAGAAAAACTGCTACAAGAGGACATAGTTTTAAATTAGAGGGGCAAAGGTTTAAAAGTAATAGAAGGAAGTATTACTTTACTGAGAGAGTAGTGGATGCATGGAATAGCCTTCCTGCAGAAGTGGTAGCTGCAAATACAGTGAAGGAGTTTAAGCATGCATGGGATAGGCATAAGGCCATCCTTCATATAAGATAGGGCCGGGGGCTATCCATAGTATTCAGTATATTGGGCAGACTAGATGGGCCAAATGGTTCTTATCTGCCGACACATTCTATGTTTCTATGGTACAATCCTAGCCGTAGAACGCTGTTACAGCAGCAGGAGCACACGGCTCCCGCTTCCAGACTGCTCAGATGCCGTGGTCACCTTTGACCACTGCATCTGAGGAGTTAAATGTGGCTGATCGCATACATCTGCCATGGGTTTTAAACAGCAGAAGCCCAGCGGCTATGGCACCCGCTGCATGTGCAAGTGGGCGCCATATTTAAAGATGCAACTTCCGCCGTACATACATGGCTGAGGTCATGAAGGGGTTAATATTATAGAAATATACATGTAAGTTTTATTGATATGTGTGCAAGTGTATAATCTCCCTCCTAAAATGCTTGGTTGTATTCTTACTTGCTGACTGATTGATCAGGGGCCAGAGGGTAGTACAGCTAGCTATGTACTTTAAAGGGGGTGTCTCACTTCAGCAAATAGCATTTATTATAAAGAGAAAGTTAATACAAGCCACTTACTAATATATTAGTCCATATTGCTTCATTTGCTGTCTGGATTCATTTTCCCATCACATTATACACTTCTCATTTCCATGGTTACAACCACCCTGTAATCCATCAGCGGTGGTCGTGCTTGCACACTATAGAAAAAAGTGCTGGACTATGCGCACTCCCACAGTCTCATCTACCAGAGGGGCAGGCGGTTTTTCCTATACTGTGCAAGCACGGCCACCGGTGGTCGTAATCCCTGGAAATAAGCAGTGTACAATATAATGGAAAAATGAATCCAACCAGCAGAGGGGGCAATATGGACAATCACAATACATTAGTAAGTGCCTTGTATTAACTTTCTCTACATAATAAATGCCATTTGCTGAAGGGAGACAATCCCTTTAAGTTGCACTGTGATAGTGTCCAGCGAACCTTACGGACTGACACCGTGTCGGACTGCATATTATATATACGTTTTACGTCTCCTGGAATAGAAGCAGCCATCACACCAGTAGATGCAGTGAGGGACTATAGAGCCTATACTAATGTCTGCTCTCTTCCATCAGTGTCATAAAGTATGGGAGGCTTTGGTCTATCCCCCAGCCATTACAACAGAAATCAGGCTGCATGAGATGCTCTGCAGGGGTTGCCACCAGAGTAGATTCCCTTCCACTGTCTACATCACAGACAGCAGCTGGTGATCCACATAGACCATCAGCCTATGAAGAAATGTGACTGCACTGTACACACCTTGGAGCCTGCACTGATGATCTGAGGGGACCTGCATATACCAGTAATGGTCAGGTGCTGGGTACACAGCAGCAGAGAAAACTTTCCATCATCAGCACCCCCAGGACTTGCACTACATGGGTGATGCCAACTGATGTGCTGTGCCTGCCCCGCTGCCAGTGATGAGGATGATGCTTGGCTAATTGGAGCTGCTCTGCACACCAGCACTCAGAAGATGATCAAGTTGTCTGAGTCCAAGGTCACTGGGACGAGGAACCCTAAGGAGGGACTCCCCTCCTCATGAGGCACAGCAGAGCTCTCCAGCCCTCGCCTCCCCTCCGCAGTCTGGTGAGGCGGTGAGGCTGTGAGGCTGCAGTGTGCCCGCCGCTCAGGATGGTGCAGTGCTGCTGCTCCCCGGAGGGCTCCCTCATCACGGCGCTGCTGCTGCTGCTGCACGAGTCGCAGGCGGGCTGGAGCTGCGGGGATCTGCTGTGCGGGGACAGGGAAGGCTGCTGCGTGTTCGGGAACGTCAGTCACACGGAGATCAAGTGCTGCCAGCTGCCCTTCCACACTTTCCTGGACAACGTGGGCTGGTTCGTCAGGAAGCTCTCCGGGCTGCTCATCCTGCTGGTGCTGTTCGCCATCGGCTACTTCCTGCAGCGCATGATCTGCCCCAGCCCCCGCAGGTACACCCGGCCCCAGCAGCGGAGCACCGGGGGCCCCGGGCTGCTCAACGAGACCAGCTCCCAGGACTCCCTCATAGACAGTGTGCGGCACCTGTCCGAGCACGAGCTGCGCATCATCTCCTCGCCGGTGCTCCTGCAGCTGCCCAGCTACGAGGAGGTCAAGTACCTGCCCACCTACGAGGAGTCCATGCGACCCGGCCAGGCGATCCTGCCCGTGTCCCAGATCCCAGCGGCGGAGGACGGAGGCTCCGGGGCTCTGCCCCCCTATTCACATTGAATACGAGACTGGGGGTCCCATGATGTGCTGGAGAATGGCAAGCACTGCCCCATTGTTCTCAGCAGGATGGGGGGTTGCCCCCTTCTTAATAAACTGGAGAGTGGCATTGCCTCCTTATTAACATTAGAGGCATCACCCCCTTTATCCTTAACTGGTGGATGGGGGAAACCAAATTCTTAGACTGACTGGGGCAACAAGCCAGATCCCTACTGCTGTCATTTGCTTGTGTCCATATAGCATTGTGTAATGGCTGTCCACCTTGGGTTACTCCTGCCTTCCAGTCTGACCAGAAATGGCTAGAGGAATGAATGTATGTGACAATGGGAATCAGGAAGGTGATTCTGGTCTGATCCCTATGGATCCCAGGGTGTCTATAGGGGGTTAGATTAGGAACCCCCCACTATGGGGGATAGATATTTATTGTTCCTGTTCTCATCAAATGTCTTGAACTGGCCGTCAGGATGGTCCTTTCTTCTAGAATGTCATTTTATGGAAAAATTGGTCTGGTTGGGGGGAGAAGCTGAATGTGTAAAGCCGTCCATCTGATTGTCATCATGCAGTCATTGTATGTAGGTTGTCTTCTTCATCTGCTCAGTGTCCTGCAGTGCTCCCTTGTACTGTAACCTCTCAGAATGCAGGAACCGGTGAGTTTCTGTAATCTGCCCGCACCTCTGGCACATAACCATCTGCCCTCACCTCTGGCACATAACCATCTGCCCTCACCTCTGGCACATAACCATCTGCCCTCACCTCTGGCACATAACCATCTGCCCTCACCTCTGGCACATAACCATCTGCCCTCACCTCTGGCACATAACCATCTGCCCTCACCTCTGGCACGTTAACCATCTGCCCTCACCTCTGGCATGTTAACCATCTGCCCTCACCTCTGGCACATAATCATCTGCCCTCACCTCTGGCACATAACCATCTGCCCTCACCTCTGGCATATTAACCATCTGCCCTCACCTCTGGCACATAACCATCTGCCCTCACCTCTGGCACATAACCATCTGCCCTCACCTCTGGCACATAACCATCTGCCCTCACCTCTGGCACGTTAACCATCTGCCCTCACCTCTGGCACATAACCATCTGCCCTCACCTCTGGCATATTAACCATCTGCCCTCACCTCTGGCACATAACCATCTGCCCTCACCTCTGGCACATAACCATCTGCCCTCACCTCTGGCACATAACCATCTGCCCTCACCTCTGGCACATAACCATCTGCCCTCACCTCTGACACATAACCATCTGCCCTCACCTCTGGCAGATAACCATCTGCCCTCACCTCTGGCAGATAACCATCTGCCCTCACCTCTGGCACATAACCATCTGCCCTCACCTCTGGCACATAACCATCTGCTCTCACCTCTGGCACGTTAACCATCTGCCCTCACCTCTGGCACGTTAACCATCTGCCCTCACCTCTGGCATGTTAACCATCTGCCCTCACCTCTGGCACATAACCATCTGCCCTCACCTCTGGCACATAACCATCTGCCCTCACCTCTGGCACATAACCATCTGCCCTCACCTCTGGCATGTTAACCATCTGCCCTCACCTCTGGCATGTTAAACATCTGCCCTCACCTCTGGCATATTAAACATCTGCCCTCATCTCTGGCACATAACCATCTGCCCTCACCTCTAGCATATAACCATGTGCCCTCACCTCTGGCATGTTAACATCTGCCCTCACCTCTGGCATATAACCATCTGCCCTCACCTCTGGCATATTAAACATCTGCCCTCACAACTGGCACATAACCATCTGCCCTCACCTCTGGCACATTAGCCATCTGCCCTCACCTCTGGCACATTAACCATCTGCCCTCACCTCTGGCACATTAACCATCTGCCCTCACCTCTGACACATTAACCATCTGCCCTCACCTCTGGCACATTAGCCATCTGCCCTCACCTCTGGCACATTAACCATCTGCCCTCACCTCTGGCACATTAGCCATCTGCCCTCACCTCTGGCACATTAGCCATCTGCCCTCACCTCTGGCACATTAGCCATCTGCCCTCACCTCTGGCATGTTAACCATCTGCCCTCACCTCTGGCACATTAACCATCTGCCCTCACCTCTGGCACATTAACCATCTGCCCTCCCCTCTGGCATATTAACCAGGCTGAGATGTCTTAGAGAGCCGGTATCATGGCTGTGGTCAGAAGCACATCTCTAGCAGCATGCACTTCATCCCTCTGCCTGATGGATCATGTCCCAAGTATCAGTGACTGTAGCAGTTCACATGGGGTTCACTGATCTGGGACTACTCTGCAGTATATGCTAATACTGGGATCTTAGATCTTATTTAAAAACCATCCAAGAGATATCAGAGATAATTCCACTAAAATACAATGTAATATAGAATTAGGACTTGAAGGAGAGGCCTGAACATCATTAGCTTCTCATTGCGCTTTCTCCATCCTCTTGTACATGCTGCAGTGCTAATGTCCTGCCTGTGTGATCCGCTCTCCCTGCACAGGGCTGCATTAACCACCTCATGTGCACCGCTCGCTAGGATTTAAATACCTCTCCAGTCTCCTGATTGCAGGTTTCTCTTGGCAGCTAATGAATTATCTCTGCTCTTGACCTGTTCATTCATCCATCATCTGAAATGCAATTTATTTTGTTGGCTTTCCAAAAACCAGGCTGCCCCTATATGCTGGCATTTAGAATAGGTTGGTACACTGGAGTATTAGAGGGCTTTTTTTTACTTCTCAAAGTTTGAGGATTTGCTGGTGTTGCCCCATCCTCTGCTGGATGCAGTCCTCAGCAATACCAGTCTCTGGCAGAAGCCTTTGTCAGTAGAAAACGGTTTCGTCCTCTACAGGATAATCAATAAACTCCTAGATATCAATTTACTAGAACCCCCTGGAATGGGACAGAGCACTGGACACAGAAACGGTGGATTCCGCCACATCGCATTACATCTTCCTCTATCCGAGATTTTATATCGCAAGTGCCTGAGAGATAGGTTCTTCAGTTTAATGTATGCTTCAATCACTTCTCACTCCTGCAGGCAATAAGGCACTCTGAGAACACGGAGTGGGGCACCTAGGGAACGTTTACCACCATAGTAAACTCCTTGGTGCCTTTAACTGAAGTTCTGTACTTCAAGAAAAGAAAAACCTATAAGCCATAGACTTTTGTCAGGTGCCTGACTATCTGCGGTGATACATTTCGGATGTACCCATAGCCGCACATTAGAATCCGGAATGTTTTGTGGGTTCGGGAGATTTGACGTTATTGCACTGTAAGGGTTGATGTGGGCTGTAATTGCTGGGAGAAGTACAGTACATATTGTCTTGGAAATTCAGAAGTACGTGGAAGCAGGTTGGTGCCTGCCTCCATGTATTCAGTCACTTAAAGGAAAACTTCAGTCATCGCTTAATGTTACCATGACCCACTTGTGGGGGGGGGGGGGGCAGTGATGAGAGGGTCTAAAAGTCGTGGATAAATACTTTACTTGCTACCTGATTCAGGTCGCATAATGAATAGTTACTGACCACTGTTTTTCTAAATCTTTCCTATACTGGGTGGAGCTAAGTTGTCACATGACCCATGTAGGGAAATAAGAGGGTGGAGTCTGACACATACCTAATGTTAGGGGAAAATGTGTCATAAAGATCACAGCCACTGGCTTCTACAATGTAGGAACCATACTGTACCAGCAAATGTAGGGACAGCAAAGCCTTTATAGCGTGCAGATTGGGGTGCACATAAAATCAGCTATAGCTGCTTTTTCATTGTTGACTGCAGTTTTCCTTTAAGG
Source organism: Bufo bufo (assembly GCF_905171765.1). NCBI lineage: Eukaryota > Metazoa > Chordata > Amphibia > Anura > Bufonidae > Bufo > Bufo bufo. The sequence goes on from NC_053392.1 coordinate 183,683,166, forward strand.
GGTTGGTTTGTTCTTATGCAATCAAATGAGGGAAAACAGTGAGCAATGAAGGTACCTGTACAGTGAGCTAAGGGGGTTGTTCAGCCTGGGAGCAGACAACCCAATGTGAAAGCTATGTTTGGATGTTCAAAGGGGTTCTTCAGGCTTGCTGACAATCCAAATTAAAGGGTTTATTTGGAAGTTTAAAGGGGTTGTTTGGCCTAGGAGTCAACAACTCCATTTGTCGTAACCTGCGGCCAAGTAAAAAAATAATAAAAATGTGGTCCTGCGCCGTTGCCCAGTTCTTTTTCTGGTCCCTGTCAGACCAAAAGTGTCCCATGACCACTGCAGTCAGTCACTGGCCTCAGTGCTCACATGTGCTAGAATGGCACATCAGTAGCAGCACATCTGACCGCCGAGGCCACAGCAGTCATGGTACCAAGCCAGCACCAAGGACTGGAAGCATCTGAGAATTGGGCAATGGTACGGGAATGGTGGGACCATAGACAGGTGAGGACTTCTTTAATTGGCTGCAGGTTATGCACGTCGGGATTTGTCATTTCCAAGGCCAAAAAACCCCTTTAAGAAATTAACCTAAATATTAACATTAAAGGGAACCTGTCATCGGGATTTTGTGTATAGAGGACATGGGTTGCTAGATGGCCGCTAGCACATCCGCAATACCGAGTCCCCATAGCTCTGTGTGCTTTTATTGTGAAAAAAAAAACGATTTGATAGATATGCAAATTAACCTGAGATGAGTCCTGTATGTGAGATGAGTCAGGGACAGGACTCGTCTCAAGTCAATTTGCATATCTATCAAATCGGGTTTTTTTACACAATAAAAGCACACAGAGCTATGGGGACTGGTTATTGCGGATGTGCTAGCGGCCATCTAGCAACCCATGTCTTCAGCTCTATACACAAAATCCAGGTGACAGGTTCCCTTTAATGACCTTTTAAATCTCTAGCATGGATGCTCCAGTAACTCCCACTAGTCTTTATTATCCTGTAGCAATGATGTGCCCTGCATCCACATGACCATTGCAGCCAATTGGTCACATGGATGTACGACACACATCTCTGCAGGAAAACAAAGATCACTGGGGACCATCAGAGTGGAGGCGGATTTTAAAGGTGTCATTTTTTTTTTACCAAAATTTTCTGCTGTAAGATTCATTTCTAAAACTTGCACAACTCCTTTAATAGGCGCTTCAGAAACTGCTTCTACAGCCAAAATATATTTTGCAATTACCATATATTAAAAGAGTTTCAGGGATTAGAAAGAAATTGTACTTTCTTCCAGAATTAGCGCTACCCTTGTCTTTGCGAATTTCTAGAATTGTAGCTCATCCCCAATCACTTGGAGGAGGGGGGGTTGAGTAGCAGTACCAGACACAGCCTTTGGACAAGAGTGGCGCTGCTTCTAACCCCTTGATGTCTCCTTTAAGATTGGGATCTTCACTGTGATCTCTGCCTCACTCATAAATCCTTAAAAAAAAAGTTATCGAGACTGAACAGCGCATTTACCTCTCACTGCCTTATCATATTTTGATTTTGCTCAGGCCTTCAAAGCAAGAAATCATTTCAGATATATTTCTGTACTCTTATATAAGTAAGATTTATTCCGCAAATATAACTTTTTATTTATCTATGATTGATCTGAATGAATGATCGTTAAACCTGTTTCTGTGTAGTTGTTGATTTCGAAGGAAAACTTACTGGTTTGGCAGCTATTCTCTTCTCTTCGGGCCTGGTCTTACATGTGGGCGCCTGCGGTCAGGCTCCCTTTGTACCTTGACAGAAGAGTTGCACTCTAAATAAAGATGACAAGTGGCAGTGATGAGATCGGTGGTTCTATATTTCAAGCTGGTGTTTCCATAAACCTGATTAATGAAGGCGTTCAATGGCCAAACAGAGAGCAGTAAATGGGAACCTCAGACATGTGGGATCCTCACTTCTGCTACTCGGAAATGACTGCAGCTTTTATGTATATGTTGCATGTTTGGGATAATTTGATTGATGGCAACCATCAATAACTATAGTGTAACCTATAAAAATGAATAAATTAGGGCACTTTCACACTAGTGTTTTCCCGTATTGAGTTCCATCACAGGAGCTCAATACCGGAAAAAAAACTGATCAGTTTTATCCTAATGCATTCTGAATGGAGAGCAATCCGTTCAGTATGCATCAGTTCAGTCCCTTTTACGTTTTTTAGACGGAGAAGATACAGCAGCGTGCTGCAGTTTTATCTCCAGCCAAAAATACTGAACACTTGCCGGAATGCCGGATCCGTCATTAATTTACATTGAAGTGTATTAGTGCCGGATCCGGCATTAAGTGTTCCGGCAAAACGATTCCGGTTTAAAAATGCAAAAAAAAAAATGTATGCCGGATCCGTTTTTCCCGATGACACCGGAGAGACGGATCCGGTATTGCAATGCATTTGTCAGACGGATCCGCATCCGGATCAGTCTGACAAATGCCATCAGTTTGTGTCCGGATTGCCGGTGACGGAACTGTCTGCCGGAATCCTCTGCCGCAAGTGTGAAAGTACCCTTAAAGGGAACCTGTCACCGGGATTTTGGGTATAGAGCTGAGGACATGGGTTGCTAGATGGCCGCTAGCACATCCGCAATACCCATTCCCCATAGCTCTGTGTGCTTTTATTGTGTGTAAAAAAAAAAACTATTTGATACATATGCAAATTACCCTAAGATGTCCCTGACTCATCTCATGTACAGGACTCATCTCAGGTTAATTTGCTTATGTATCAAATCGGTTTTAAAAGCACACAGAGCTGTGGGGACTGGGTATTGCGGATGTGCTAGCGGCCATCTAGCAGCCCATGTCCTCAGCTCTATACACACAATCCCGGTGACAGGTTCCCTTTAAGGAGGATGTCTTGGACCTTGGCATATCTAAAGGACATGTCATAAATGTCCAGCTGGTACAGTTCCCAGAGGTAGGACCTGCACTTATCTTGATAAAAGGGAAGTCCATCGGCCCTCTTTTTGCAGCTGCCGTGAACAAAGATATGGCTGCTCATGCACGGCTTTCTCCAATCACATGTATTGGAGTTCGGAATATAGTCAAGCATGCCTACTTGGCTTTTTTCAGAACTCCCATAGAAGTGAATGGAGAGAGTTGTAGCCACCTCTCTGTTCACAGCATCTGTGAGAAGGAGTCAGAGCACCCCATTCTTAAGATAGGTGTGGGTCCCAGAGGGGGATAAGTCTAAATATCCCAGATAGGAATCACTCTGTATGTTCCTAATAAGGTCTGGTCCTCCATACTAGGGAATATGGAGGACCATGGGCAGTTTATCCTGTGGATACATGATAATAAATGTTAGCGGGAAAACTCCTTAGATGGGTCAGGCATTGTGACCCCCTCAAACTGCTAACGGTGGCAATATTGGTTCCCTGTCACCTATGTAGCAATCATTCTGCTAGCATAACAGAGAATCAAGTTTCCATGACTGAACATGTTCTATTTTTTTTGCCGACCAGCCATGCGGATATACAGACATGGAATGCACACAGAGTTATTTCCGTTTTTTGCTGCCCTATTGAAGTGAATGGTTCCTCATACGGGCCCCAAAAAACCCCAGAACGGACACGGAAAAAAATATGTTCTTGTGTATGAGCCCTTATGTTTGGTGAACCTTCACCTTTATGAGCAGTATACACACACTCCTTATCATTTAAAACTAGCTTTTTTTGTGCAAAACCACTTTAAAGGATTGGCCACCTTTACACTTTTTTATTTTTCATTTGCTTAATAAATGGAGAATTAAAGAAGACCTTTCACCAGAATAAAGTATCTAAACTGACTATATATACGTGTAGAGCGGCGCGCTGGGATCTCCGCTCTACACGTATATATAGTCAGTTTAGATACTTTATTCTGGTGAAAGGTCTTCTTTAAGCAACATTCTAAATAGTCTTCATTTCCTAGCCCTTTGTTGCTGTAGAGCAGGGCTGGCCAACCTGCGGCTCTCCAGCTGTTGCAAAACTACAACTCTCAGCATGCCCAGTCTGCCTACAGCTATTAGCCTACAGCAGGGAATGGTGGGAGTTGTAGTTTGACAACAGCTGGAGAGCCGCAGGTTGGCCAGAGTCTGTATGACTCCTTCCCATAACTGGATGTCCGGCTGTTTCGGACATAGATCTGACAGCACACTGGTCCTGACTGTGCCTGTTTTCTCTGCTCTCCCCTTTCCTTCTCTCAGTGTTAGGGCTCATGCACACGACAGTATTTTGCGTTCAGTATACTGGCCGTTTTTTGAGTTCAGTATGCGGTACATATACTGAACCATTCATTTCAATGGTTCAGCAAAAAAAAACTGAAGTGTCTCCGTGTGCATTCCGTTTCAGTATTTCCGTACCGTGAAAAGATAGAACATGTCCTATTCTTGTCCGCAAATCACGGTGCTTGGCTCCATTCAAGTCAATGGGTCCGCAAAAAAAAAGGGAATACATACGGAAATGCATCCGTATGTCTTCCATATCCGTTCCGTTTTTGCTGAACCATCTATTGAAAATGTTATGCCCAGACCAATTTTTTCTATGTAATTACTGTATACTGTATGTGGCATACGGAAAAACGGAAAGGAAACGTAAACACAACAGAAACAAAAAACGGAACAACTGATCCGTAAAAAACGGACCGCAAAACACTGAAAAAGCCATACGGTCGTGTGCATGAGCCCTTAGAGATAGCAGCAGGGAGAGGGAGGGGAAAGTATTCAGGGAGACCACATCGCACAGGCTGTTAGTATCAGAGTGTGGATAGGGACGACAAGATTCCTCATGGTCGGTAGAAGAAGAAATTAGTACAGGAATAAAGCGTTGATGATACATGAGCTTAGGCTACTTTCACACTCGCGTTTTGGGCTGATCCGTCATGGATCTGCAAAAACTGATCCGTTACAATAATACAACCGCATGCATCCGTCATGAACAGATCCGTTTGTATTATCTGTAACATTGCCAAGATGGATCCGTCATGAACTCCATTGAAAGTCAATGGGAGACGGATCCGTTTTCTATTGTGCCAGTTTCATCAAGCAGCGTTTTGGTGTCCGCCTTCAGAGCGGAATGGAGACTGATTAGAGGCAAACTGATGCATTCTGAGCGAATCCTTTTCTATTCAGAATGCATTAGGGCAAAACTGATCCGTTTTGGACCGCTTGTGAGAGCCCATGACGGAGCTCACAAATGAAAAGCCAAAACGCGAGTGTGAAAGAAGAATGTAAAAATTGACAACTTCAGCAATTTTTTACATTAAGCCACACCTCTCATTCTGCCCATTTGCTACAGCAACCAAAGTTCAGGATTGTCCAGCTGGATGTGGGACTGTTAGGCAACATGCATGAGAGCTAGTGCAGTGAACTGTATCCTAGACACACAGACCCTACATCCATGCATGTATTACTAGAAGGAACACAACCCCATGAGAAAAGTCTGAAACTAGATGCAGGTTGCACACTGCATCTTAGGGAGCCTGAAAATAAATAGAGGGATGGAGAGGACAGCCTGAAAAGTGGTGCACCTTTTTTTTACCTTTTTAACTCCAGGTAATCTCCAACGTATGTCGGAATATGGTTTTACATGTCAAAGGAGGTGTCTATAGCCTTTAACCCGTAGAGGACCCTCACCCTGCATGTACGGCGCTGGTGGACGTGACTTAAAGAACAGCGCCATACATGTTCGGCGGGCTGATCGGGCGGGTGCATAAGCCCGTTGCCCAAAAAAAAAAACAAAAAAAAAAAACTATGGCTCTCAGAATATGAAGACACTAAAACATGATTTTTTTTGTTTCAAAAATGCTTTTATTGTGTAAAACTAAAATAAAAAAAAGTATACATATTACGTATCACCACTTCCATAACGACCTGCTGGGAAAAAAAAAAAAACATCACATGACCTAACCCCTCAGGTGAACACCATAAAAAATAAAAACTGTGTCAAAAAAGCCATTTTTTGTCACCTTACATCACAAAAAGTATAATACCAAGCGATCAAAAAATCATACACACCCCAAAATAGGATCAAAAAATCATACACACCCCAAAATAGTACCAATTAGGCCTCATGCACACGATAGTGAAAAAAAAGTCCGTTAAAAACTGACACACAGTCAGTTTTTTTATGGCCATTTTGCATCAGTGTGTGCATCCATTTTCTGTCCGTGTGTCCGTTTTGCATAAATTTTTCATGTCCGTTAAAAACTGACATGAAAAATGGATGAATTTGTTTGGCAGTTATTTCTAGACCCACCCTTCTGAGAACACCCACAGGATGGTAGGCCCCCAGCTAAAATAATGTCTCCCATGTAGGCCCCCAGCTAAATAAATGTCCCCCACAATGTATATAATTTTTTTATAGTGCCCCCATTTTAAATAATGCCCCCAATGTAGGGCCCCATCTTAAATAATGTCCCCCAAAGTGTGTGTGTTTTTTTTTTTAGGGCCCCTAGCTTTCTAATGCCCCCCATGGTTTATCTAATGCCCCCATAGAGTTTCCACAGCCCAAAAAAAAAACTCACCTTATCCACTTGCTCGCGCTGCAGCAGTATCTTCTCTCTTCACAGAACGGGACCTGCCAAAGGTGCGTGATGATGTCACTGCGCGCTCCCACGGGGTTACGTCACCACGCAGATCGCAGGTCCTGCTCAATGAAGAGAGAACTGCCATGTGAATAGCCCTATAGACTTTCACTGGTGCTAAAAATGCTATTTTTCACTGTTGTGTGCATTAAACCATCATCTCATCCCGCAGAACCTACCTAAGACAATCGCCCAAAAAAAATAATAAAAAAATAAAAATACTATGTCTCTCAGAATATGGAGACACTAAAACAAGATTTTTTTTTGTTTAAAAAATGCTGCTATAGTGTAAAACTTAAATAAATTATTTTTTTTTTATAGATATTAAGCATTGCCGCGTCCGTAACAACCTGTTGTATAAAATATCACATGACCTAACCCCTCAGGTGGACACCGTAAAAAAAAAAAAAGTGTCAAAAAAGCCATTTTTGTCACCTTGCATCAAAAAAGTGTAATACCAAGCGATCAAAAAGTCATGTGCACCCTAAAATAGTACCAATCAAACCGTCATCGCATCCGGAAAAAAAATGAGCCCCTACATAAGACAGTCACCCAAAAAATAGAAAAAAAACTATGACTTTCAGAATATGGAGACACTAAAAAATTTCAAAAATTTCAAAAATGCTTTATTATGTAAAACTCAAACAAACAACCAAAAAGAGTATTCATATTTGGTATTGTCGCATCCGTAACAACCTGCTCTATAAAAATAGCACATGATCTAACTCCACTCCACAATCCAGGTTAGACTACTTTCACACTAACGTTCTAGTTTTCCGGTATTGAGATCAGTCATAGGGTCATTGTCAATGGGGACAAAACTGAACTGACCAGAACGAAATGTTCCAAAATGCATTCCGTTCCATTTAGTTGCGTTCCCATACCGGAGAACAAACTGCAACATGTTGTTTGCTTTCTGTCCTGGGATGCGGAGCAAGACGGATCTGTCATGACCCCCAGTGCAAGTCAATGGGGACGGATCTATTTTCTCTTACACAATATGCCACAATAGAAAACTGATCTGTCCTCCATTGACTTCCAATGGAGTTCATGACGGATCCGTCTTGGCAATGTTAAAGATAATACAACCGGATCCGTTCATAACGGATGCAGATGGTTGTATTATCAGTAACAGAAGCATTTTTGCTGAACCCTGCCTTAGTCACCAACTTAATAATATTCTCTGCAAATTGCTTTCTGTGTTAGTTGTCCAGCTTCTTCAATATATATATATATATATATATATATATATATATATATATATATATATTTTTTTTTTTTTTAAGTGCTCCTCTTCTCTTGAGTACTGTGGTATTGGGTGGGCAGGGAGACACTGGTGAATGACAAAACCAGCCTGTGCCCAACCATTCCTCAAAGGGAATCTGTCAGCTCCGAAACACCGCCCCACCCAAACTAGAGTAAGCAATGTATGGTATAAGTGAGCCCGGTTGTGTCATTTATATCTTCATACTCACTTGCATTCTGATGCTGCAGCAGTAAAATGCACCGAGAGGACTCCTGCGCTCACGGACATAATGGAGAGGACTCCTGCGCTCACAGACATAATGGAGAGGGCTCAAAGGGGAGTCCTCACAATGCATTTTACTGCTGGTTTCTGGGAGCACAGTGTAGAATGCAAGTGAGTATGAAAATAAAAATTACATATTCGGACCCAGCACCACTTACACTATACACCGCTTACTCTAGTTTGGGGGGTGTTTTGGAGCTGACTGACTCCATTTAAAGGGGATTGAGCAGATGACTAACACTGGGCATCAGGTTTTAGAGCACCGCTCTCTCAATTATTTTTTTCACAGAACCAAAATGTAAGGGCTGAATATAGCTATTCAGTGGCCCACAACATTTTATGAAAAGTTGCTGTCCAAATGGATGCTGGCTTGAGAAAAATTCATGTGTAATATTTGCCTTGCAGAACTGATTTACAACTTACGAATTTCGTAAAGATGGTATGAAATCAATTATATTCCAGCTGCCGTTTTCGTAATGCACCTTAGAAAATGATTAAGGACCTTTCATGCACAAGCCGTTATGACATTTGCTTAATGGGGTATAGAAATTGTAAATCTTTTACTGACTGTAAACCTGATAGCAACAAATTAGAGAATGGTAAGTTATAGAAGACGGCCCCAGGGGCATAGCTAAAGGGGTTCACAGGAAGCAGTCTCTTAAGGGCACTTGTAACTACGGGGGCCCAGTGGACCTTCTGCCACATCATTAAATATTGGTATAAATGGCACAGGTTTTGGACCCCGTTACAGATTTTGCCTTGGAGCCCAAAGCCTCTAGGCAGCATTCCGGCATACAAAGAGTTTCTAAGGAAAGAAAAATGTTAATGTAGATTATACATTTCATTTCTGGTCAAAAAGTTCATTGTCCAGAGAACGTCTAACCAGAATGCTTGTTAATCTGAGTGCAGCTTTGCAAACATGAAATTATGGACTGTGGAGATATAGGCCTGTTAATGTGCCTTCTTGTACATTCAGCCATTTGTGGTATTTAAAAAGCAGCCTTAAAACGATAGGTAGCATTTATCTGATAAGCAACAAAAATATGGTTATATTTAGCCCAGCATTTCTAGTGAGGGAATGTAAGAAATGATTCATGGAAGGTTTTACAAAGCAAAAATGAACCGATCTACGATGAGACACTAGAGTTTCTCTTTTATAACAAATTATTACATGTACACTTCACTTTTGACAATCCAGTCTTAGATGTTTTTGAGGAACGTTTTCTAGATTTGATGAAGTTCATAGCTTCATTGAGATAGAAACAGATGAGGAGTTATAAACTTAAGATGGCCATACACAGATGAGGGGCCCCATAGCAAAGATTAAAATGGACCCCCTTCTAGTGCTAATTTACACCACCACACAACCGTGCTTTTTCAACCTTATCTTCTTTGCCCGACTTGTGGGTTAAAGGGGTTTTCCTAGAATTAAAATGTATTACCTATCCACAGGACGAATAAGTGATCACTGGGGACCTGCTGTGAACAGGGGTCCTGTGTCCACATTTGAAAGGAGTGGTGGTCAAACATGCACGCTGCCTCTCCATTCAAACTCTACGGGACTGCCAAAGATAGCCAAGAACTGTTGGCCAACGTTGAGTAGTCTGTGGAGAAAAGATCACAGAGATTCTCACCACCAATTAGAATAAGGGATAGAGCCAACCTGAGCTGGGTCACCCCATCCAGGGACCCCATGGTTACTCCTTGGGTGTACCTCTATGGCATGTACACCGTTTGCTTTTCTCCTAGATCTGACAAGCACTCTGATATTTTCTTGTAATTGAGACACAATATTAGACAATAATAGAGCATACACAAACAGGGGCCCCAATAGAAATATTCAAATATCATATACTGTTTAAGTATTAAGTCAAACCATAATATAAAAATTTATATTAATTTTGAATAAATAATATTAATATTGAATAAAATATTTTATAAAACCAGCACGATGTGTGCATTCTGACCGTTGTTAGAAAAACCTCCATGTAAGTGAATTAGTCTGTCTTTTATGTGTGTGTGTTTGGGGGGGGGGGGGGGAATCAGACTGATATTTTACAAGTAGGTCTGTTTATTTCTTTAGTCTGAAGATTTTTTGCCATTTTGCTTGTAACAGGACTGACCAGACTATAGGCATGAATGCAGACTGAAAAATGTCATACCACTTTATGGCAAGACAAGGCTTAAGGAAATGCACAACCTGAACAAGAGAATAAAATGCAGTCATTTATCTTATTTTTCACATGGGTAGTCAGGCTCCAGGCTCAGTATAACAAGAAAATCACAGTAAAAGTCACGTCATGAGTCTGCATAAGAATATGAAAAGTACAGTTAGTGAAAAGACATCTTATTGCTTTCTTTTATAGTTATCCACGCTTAGAAGGACTATTAAAAAGGATGTGTCCTCTGAAAATGACCTATTGTTTAAATCATGTTTTTATCTTCCATTTTTTTTTTTTGAATTGCTGGTGATTTTTTGAGAATTTTCCATGTTGCTATCTACAATGGCATGCAAAAGTTTGGGCACCCCATGTCAAAATTACTGTTACTCTGAACAGTTAAAGGGAACCTGTCAACGGGATTTTGTGTATAGAGCTGAGGACATGGGTTGCTAGATGGCCGCTAGCACATCCGCAATATCCAGTCTGTGTGCTTTTATTGTGTAAAAAACCCGATTTGATACATATGCAAATTAACCTGAGAGGAGTCCTGTACGTGAGATGAGTCAGAGACAGGACTCATCTCAGGTTAATTTGCATATGTATCAAATAGGGTTTTTTTACACAATAAAAGCACACAGAGCTATGGGGACTGGGTATTGTGGATGTGCTAGCGGTGATCTAGCAACCCATGTCCTCAGCTCTATACACAAAATCCCGGTGACAGGTTCCCTTTAAGCAAGTTGAAGATGAAATGATCTCCAAATGGCATACAGTTAACACATAACAATAACACATTCCCAATATATTTGAAGACAAAACTATTTTTTTCATCTTTTACATTTTCAAAATAACAAAAAGAAAAAGGGCCTGACCAAAACTTTACGCACCCTGAATGGTTAGTACCTAGTAGCACCCCCTTTGGCAAGTATCACAGCTTGTAAACAATTTTTGCCATTTACTGAAATAAATAGATGCCATTTACTGAAGTGAGACAACACCTTTTAACATAAAAATGTGATTTAAGCAATAGGCAATTTTCTGATTACACATTCCCTTTCAAATTTAACCCTTTCCTGATGCAGCGATTTTCCATTTTCATTTTTCGCTTCCTGCCTTCCCAGAGCCATAGCTTTTTTATTTTTCCGTTCACATACCTGTATTAGGGCTTGTTTTTTGCGGGACAAGTTGTACTATATTGCATACTGTAGTATGTAGTGGGAAGCAGGGAAAAAATTCCAAATGGGGTGGAAAAAAAAATAAATATATTTTGCCATGTTTTACGGGTCTTTTTTTTTTTTTTAAGGAGCTCACTATGCGGTAAAACTGACTTGTGCCCTTCATTCTCCAGGTCAGTACGAATTTGGCGATTAGCTGTGGGTGTCTGCTGTATGAACAGACACCGGGCAGCTATGGTGCTCGCTCCGCATGCCATCTTTAACGACCCACCTGTACGGCGGATGTTGGGAGGGTGTTAATGCTGTATATTTAAATATAATGACCTTTTTTTTTAATATTATTAGTGATTATATCTTATTTAACTGAAAATTAAAAACAGAGGGAATTTATAATGAGGGGAATATCTGAAGTCAGTTTTGCTGTACTTTATGCCACATTTTGGCCCATGAATAACAGCTGTCAAAAAATAGCACATGACCTATTTTGTCCATCAAATACAATTGAAGGGGCAGTTTTTAACAGACGTTGCTCAGAAAGGCATCAGTGAAGAAACCATTTTTACCTTTTGTCGTCTGGATGCAGCCTTAGTAAACCGGGCACTCTATCCCTGCACCAGATTTAGCACAGGGGCTCAGGCTGGATGATAAATGAAAATTTGGTGCAGGGATAGACAGTTTTGGCTTTCTATACCAACTATTGGTTGGCTTACTTTGAGACAGAGTTGCACACCAGAATTGTTGCGCAATTGTCTTGCAAAGTGGCAAAATTGGGACCTTAGGCCCTTTCCCATTTCTCGAAGCACACAAAAACGTTGTAGTAACCCTAATTGCTCTACTTTCTAGACAGATTAGAGGTGCAGACACATTAGCAAATCTGGGACAATGTTAAATTATCTGTATGAGTGATCACAGTTGCAGACAAGGCTCAAAAGAAACACAGAAACTTTACCATTGACTGCAATGGTAAACCATTGCAGTGTACGGTAGGTGCAAACTGATAATCACATATTCAAATCCCCCAGGGGAGCAAAAAAAGTTTTACAAAATTAAAAAGCAGCAAGAATTAAAAATTGAAATCACCCAATCTATATTTTGCATTAAAAAAATAAAATAAAACATTATTGGTATAATTGATTGTGAAAATGCCTATCTCCTACGCAGCTCTGTAGGCAGAAATATAAAAAGGTAATGGGTGTCAGCAAAGAAAAAAAATGTTTTTCAAAGATTTTTAATTTTTAGTAAGTATGAAAATATAATAAAAACTATATAAAATTATATATTGTACTTTGTAATTTAACTGACCTGCAGCATAAAAGGTATCATTTTTAACTCACAATTAATGCTGCAAAAACGAAATCCATTAAAACAATGGTAAAATTGCTATTTTGTTCCAATTTCACGCCATTAATATGTTTTTCCCAGCTGCCCACTACATCATACGGAATATTAAATGGTGCTATTCGAAAGTACCGTTCATCCCACAAAAAACAAGCCCTTATATGTGAATGCAAAAATCAAAAAAGTTAGGGCTTTTGGGAGGCAGGGATTAAAAACTGAAAAATAAAAATAATTTACAATGGGAAGGGGTTAACTGAGCTAAGCAGGTTGGTTCATCATAAAAAAGACACACAAAGCATTACCTAAAGACTCATGAGAATCTCTTCCATGCCACTGCAGTTCTGGTTCAGATGTATAATGTAAATAGTCTATATTCTGCTAGCAATAGGATAAGTATTGATTCAATTAAAATGTTAGCCTCCTTGACTTAATCAGAATGTGTTCCTGCTTGTATTGCACATTTAGACTCTTTAGTACCCAGAGTAATGTACAAAATACAACCTGTACACATCTATTTATAAGCAACTGGAAAAAGCAATCAGCATTTCGGAAATACATCTACAATAAATGAATATAGCCGCTAGGTAAAATGAAGCAGATTTGTATATTTATTTTTGCCTAGCGTAATTAAAAAGTACATAGCCTCCAAGAAGCGTTGGCGTTGGCCACCGCACAATTTATGTATTTCTCAATAGAAGTCCTTACAATGGAAGCTTCAATATAAATGTAAAAATGTACCAGACTCAAACTAATCACGTTAACCCTCTCTGTAGGCAGCGACTTCCACACTATACTGCATGCTCCTGTGTAAGGCAGGGAAGCTGACTGCAGCATTTTCCTTCTGTAAATCTGTGGTTCCATGAAGGTTCCTGTGACTGGTGGCTAAAACCTATAATCATAAAAAAAGATTTCCAGTGGTCCAAGCGGTATTTTCGGATATGTTAAAGCAAATTTCCTTCCTAAACCTTTTAACTCTTTACAGTTCATGAAAAGGACCTATATAAAACATTTACAGCCCTAACACTCGGGAATTGTGCACAGAGTTGCTCAGGCAGAGGTTTATTTGTAATAACAGGTACAATTTTTTCAGATTCAACACGTAACAGAATTATAAAAAATAAAGTTTGCATAATTGCTGTGCTTCTTTGTGCAATCATAACTGTGAAGGAATAGGTCTTCTTTGGGCTTCCCTAGTGTCTTTTTCAGCCTAATTATTCCCCTCTTCAGCTGCACAGCTAGATGTATTTCTCTCATAAGCACATGGGTGTCTCTTCTGTGGAATCTGCCAGCACTGTACTGCTGTGATGCCCTTTCCCTTACTTCCCACTATGCTTGTTTTCAATTCCAGAGCTCACGGAACAGATAAGGAGGGGCAGATCACACAGAAAGGCAGGCTGCCCCTATGATCTTCAGAAGCGTTTTTTTTTTTATCAGGCTCAGGATCTCAGTTAGCTCTGACATGCCCCCATTTCCTCCGACATCTTCTATATCTCTGTTACCAGGGACGGATCTTGTCTGACAACAGACAATGAACTGCAAATGACTGCTACTATGAACACTTAAAGGGGCTGTGCAGCGATTGATAGGTCATCAATATCCGATCTGTGGGGTCTGACAACCAGCACCCCTGACAATCAGCTGTTTGATAAGGAGGCGGTACTCCATGCAAGCGCCGCTTCCTGGTCTAGTCTTTACACTATGTGTGGTCTCCTCTGGAGTGTTGTCGTAGCGTAATAACAAGTACTTGCTCCATTGAAGTGAATAGAGCGAGTACTTGTCCTTAAACTACACTTCCGAGACAAAGTGCAGTGTAATAAAGAGGAAGCGGAGCTCGCATGGAGCATCGTCTCCTCAAACATCTGATTAGCGGGGGTGCCAGGTGTCGGACTACCGCACATCAGATATTGATTACCTATTCTGAGGACAGATCATCAATATAAATCGCTGCACAACTCCTTTAAGCAAGTTGAAGATGAAATGATCTCCAAAGGGTATAAAGTTATAGATAAAAAAAATCCCTTTCTATTTTAAGCAAAAACTATTTATTTTTATCTTTTACATTTATTTTATTTTCATCTTTTACAAGTACTAAAAAAGGAAAAGAGGACTTAAAGCAAAACTTTGGGCACCCTGCATGGTTAGTACCTAGTAGCACCCCCTTTTGCAAGTATCACAGCTCGCAAAAGTATCACAGTCTTTCAATTCTTGTTTGATGGATTTTCATCCATTCTTCTTGCAAAAGTCTTCCAGTTCTGTGAGCCTCCGGGGCCGTCTTGCATGCACTGCTCTTTTCAGTTCTATCGACAGATTTTCAATGATGTTCAGATCAGGGGACTGTGAGGGCCATGGTAAAACCTTCAACTTCCGCCTTTTGAATTTTTTGGTGAGGATGCAGGAAAGGGTTTCTTCTGATGACTTCTATGAAGGCCATATTTGTGCTGGTGTCGCTGAATAGTAGAATAATGTACCACAACTACAGAGTCTGCTAAATCTTACTGAAGGTCTTTTGCAGTCAAGCAAGGGTTCTGATTTGCCTTTCTAGAAGCAGCTGTCTGAAATTTTTCTTTATCTATCAGACCTTCTGTTGACCTCCACCATTCCTGTTAACAGCTATTTCTTAATTACATTAGAACACGGGAAATGGTAACCTGAAAACGCTTTGCTATCTGCATTTTAATTTTCAATTTATTAGGCAGCGGCTTAGAAGAACCAATGGCTGCTGTTTTTTGGAACAAGGCTAGAGGAGTCTAGGTATTTATAAAGCTTTGAACTTTACATCACCTGGCCTTTCCTAACGATGACTGTGAACAAGCCTTAACGCTAACAGGCTATTTAAGGTCCGAAACCTCGGTGAACATTATCGGAGCACTCAAATCTCCTTAAGTTCCCATACTTTTGCAGGGTACTCCTTTTTTCACTCTAAAATAGTACAAAACCAAAATAGTACACTGACTTTATGCCTTTTGGAGATCATTTCATTTTCAACTTGCTTAACTGTTCACCGTAATTTTGACAAGGGGTGCCCAAACTTTTGCATGTCACTGTATATACATATAAAAGCAAATTTTGGGTTCTGCAGCAGGGTATATGTTGAGGCAAAGTCACATTACTATTACCACTCTGACATGGTAACGGTCATAGGGATGCTGGATATCCTCCTGTGGTATGTCATTCCAAGCGCTTTTAAGTTGGACCCATAGTTCAGCCAAGGTGGTTGTTGGCTGCTGTGCATGGGAGATCCATCGCCCCATCCAGTCCCAGAAATTATTGATGAAGAGAGAGATCTGGTGATCAAACTGGCCAGGAGAACTGCTGGATACCCTGAAGAGCACATTGTGTAGCATTGTGGATTTTCACCATCCAGTTCTAGTTTTAATCATTAGGATCAACCGTATTAGGCAGTATGCCTGGTTTATTAGGGTTGATCCTCCAGACAGGGTCTCTTTAAGATGTTGGAAGGGCATGTGAGCAATCTGTTGAGGACAGCTACTGCCCTGTAAAGTCAAATGTTAATGACACATTACTGCTGCATAGATCAAACATAACAGAAGAGGTTGGAATCCATAATGAATGAGAACTTAAACAATAAGAGGTGGTAGTGACACCCAGGTTCTGGTGCAACAGAGGGGGTCCAAATGCCCGATTGCTTCATGATAAGGCACCGATATTGTAATGCTTGAAAGTAAAGAAATGTATCCAGCTTCCGATAAAAGCGATGACCTCTATTACTTTGCACAGTAAAATACAAAACATGACACACTGTTCAGAAACGTCTACGCGTTTTGGATCACAGATTTCAGACCCTTACTCATGACACAGTTGTTAGGCATCACATTTTTTATTTAGGCCAGTAGGAAAACAGTGGCCCAGCTGAAATAACCAAAAGGCTTCTCTGCGGAGCAGCTCTTTCCTATAATCGCCTCCCCTGATAGGGACAATGACCTTTTCTACACCTTGTGCTGCAAAAGATGTAGTGTGTCTCCCTTGTGAACTATCGCAAAAATGTAAACTGCCTGCTGACACATTTCTTGTTTTAAAAGGCGGAATATCAGATAAGGGTTTCCTTATTCTCGCTGCAGGCAGCGTTTTGATGTCCGCCTCCAGAGCGGAATGGAGACTGATCGGAGGCAAACTGATGCATTCTGAGCGGATCCTTTTCCATTCAGAATTCATTAGGGCCCATGACGGATCTCACTAACGTAAAGCCAAAACGTGAGTGTGAAAGTAGCCTAAAGAGAGAAATCGTCAGAGCAACTGCGTCTCATCCTGACCATCTCCCCTTTAGGAATATTATTGATGACATGAGGTAGCTAAAAGAGTAGTATTACCTGATGTTTTGAATTTTACTGCGCAAAGAAATAAAGGTCATCGCTTTTATCGGAAGCTAGATCCATTTCCTTACTTTCAAGCTGTCTTGGTTGCAGGCATTTCCGTGCTTCTGAAGTGATTTTGGCAGGTGAGCGCGGCTGCAGCTTTTTTTGGATTACCAATATTATATTGGCACATAGTAGATGGTAGCTTTGTTACCGATTTTACATTGGGGCCCAGAAGTTTCAAGTTATGTCTCTGATGAAAGTGAGTATTACATTTTTGGCCATTCGATATGGAAGAAACATAAAAGTGGATAGACAGTCTGACCTAACAAATCAGAACGACACAGTACACGATGATTCTTCCAGGCTACCAGCCAGGGAATGACTGAAAGGTACCTAAATGTACTGTGACAGGGTACAAAGTGGCTCCATTAACTTTTCATAGTTTACTGTCCAACTTCTTGACACTGGCAGATTAGTAGAGGTTTTAGATACAGCAGTATTGATTGGCATACCTCATGTCTTCAGTCTGCTTCATTGATGCTTTTATGTTCGTTATGATATTTTTTGGATTAACAATTGACCATTATAAAGGTTGAGAAAGAACAGTTCTCCTTATTTTATCCAATAATAATTCATAATAAGTGCAGTTCCTCATACATATTGATGCATTGTGTAGTAAGAATACTTTGATTCTTAGTGACCCTAGTGAAGTTATTGATATATATTGAAGAATATTATGCACATCTGAATTGTGAAAGGAAGGAAGACTTATTTTTTTAAATTCCATTCCCCCCCCCTACTGGACTTGTGAAGGGAAGTTATTTGCTGCAGCAGTGCACATGACTGCGTCCATGCCGGAGGTTTGCATGCTGGGACAGAAATGCAGTGAAGACAACCAGAGACCCACAGAGTTTCAATTGAGAAGTTAGATAAGGAGCTGAAAGGTAGATGAGATGCCACCTATCTCCCATGACAGCAGGTAGACATGTAAGCACCACTGATTGGATAATGTAAGACTGTGCTGGAAAATCGGGTATGTAGATACAAGTGGGAGCTCACTTTAAGACAATTACGTTACGCTGTCTAAACAGGTTTATTTTTAATGGAGTACAAAAATATACATCATTATAAAGATTATGGAGATTTTCACACTGTAACTTTTAAAATAAATTAGATAATAGCATAGACAGCTTGATAAAATGATTTATGGTGGGAGGTATTAAACTTGACATCAATTTTGTAGTATATAAAATAGTAATATATGATCTAGTAATATATACAGTAATGAGGAAGGGCTAAAATAGTGCAAAAGTTATGAACTCAAAAGAAGCAAATCTGAGAAATAGAGATGAGACCAGCGAACAAAGAACATTACAGTAATCCCTTCTCTGGCCTCAAGGAGCAATGGATAGAATCAAATGTACAACAAGGATGATTATTACTTTGGTTTAGAAAAAGAAGGTTAAACTGTAGTAGCTGTGCATTATACCCTTAGACAATTTGATATTTCCAGCTGCTCCCTCCTCCCCTCTCACAGCATGATAATGCCACAGCATCCCCTTCCTTTAAGTCATATGTACACAGTTCAATAATAAAATGACAGATTTATGCAATATTGTTATGAGAACACAGCCATCAAATCCAATATTTTATTTGTATTGTGGAGTACCTCAGATGAATAATTTTACTGTATGTACACAACTGTCCATATATACTGTAGAACTGCTTCTCTCTGTACTTACCGTCAATGGTGAGCGCTGACTGCTCGCTCTGCTGGATCTCCCAGGCTGCTCCTTAGTTATTGAGTGTGCTGGGTATACAGAGCACACATACGTCAGCGGTCACCACCGACAGTGTAGAGAAGTCAGGGAGACAGGGACAAGTGGTTTTACACTATATAAGGTCACATATCCATGTTTAGGAGGGAAGCAGTGAGGGCAGAAGCTGGTTGGCTCTACATGTAACGGGAGCCAGGAGTGTCTTCAGTATTCAGTATTGCACTGCGCTGAACACTGAAGATGTGTTTTCCTTGGCAACTCATTGCAAAGGGAGAACTTTATAGACAGTTTTTTTTTATTAAAAAGTACAAAATATAATAAAAGTATATTATACAAATAATCATAATCACTTCACCTACACATAAAAAAAATAAAAATAAAATAACAATGACACTTTAACCTTGCACACCAGTTATAAAAATAACAAGAAAGTCAAATCTAGAAGATGGTAGAACATGAAACCTCTGAGCCTTGGAAAAATACTTTATGTACCATTTACTTTGATCTTCCAAATTGCACTACTATGAGAACATGAACATTTATCTATATGGGAACTTGATCATAGAAAACTAAGGGCAAGAACCTACAGAAATTAAGTAGGAAAGAAACTTGTTAAAGCGTCTCATGAAGACAAACCCTGTCCATATGCTCTAATAGCGCATACAAACATCAGCTGCTTGGGACCACCATCTGAGCCAGAAAAGAAAGCCACTCTGAACGAGGTGGACTTGAGTTGCCTTTGTGTTACATGAAGGGTCATTCATCTGAATGAATGCAATATTACATTTCTCCTTCAGTGGCTGATGCAGGGGTAATGCCAGGCTGGCCGAGGCAGCTGCATTCTGAAACGGATTGTCTTTAATTAGACAACCCCTTTAAAGAGCTGTATTGTTCATTATAATGTTGCAATGAAATGCTGCTCCTGGTTGAGGGACCTAGGGGCCCAGTAGATGCTCTCTCTCTCTCCTTCACAAGTTCCATTTCAATCTTGGCTCTAATTTTCTCCCAGTCAACTTCAACCTAAGCAACAGACAAGAAAGGAAGATTAGGATTTTAAAATACATTCAATCATCAGCAAACTTTATGATCCTTCTATGCACAATTGGGCTCAGTTCCAAAACCAGGTATAAGTTTTAAGTTGATTTTAGCATACACAATGCATGCCGACACCCGAAACAATAAGTGATGCCTCGGATACTAAACTGGACTGGTCTGTTTAAAGGGAATTTGTCAACTGATAAATCAAGTTTTGAAACATATTTGTAAAGAATTATCGATTATCTTTAATAAAAAAAAAATCATGTGATCTTTTCCAACTGACCACAATAGGCTGCCATAACTGTTCTGGAGAGATAACTTCTCAGCAGTCATCCAATTATCATCACTGATAGTATTAGAATGGAAGATAACATCCATGTTATAAAGTTTAAGGCCTCATGCACACGACCGTTGTTTTATTCCGTGTCCGTTGTGCCGTTTTTCGTGATTTTCTGCGGACCCATTGACTTTCAATGGGTCAGTTGAAAACTCGGCTAATGCACCGCTTGTCATCCGCGTCCGTGATCCGTGGTTCCAGTCCGTCAAAAAAATATAACCTGTCCTATTATTTTCGCGGAAAACGGTTCGCGGACCCATTCAAGTCAATGGGACCGCTAAAAAACACGGAGGCACACAAGATTGTCATCCGCGTCTGCACGTCCGTTTTTTTCCCTATCATTTGCATGGCAAACTCACAGCTTATCTTATCCCTCTCCCTGCACTATGACCTCAGCAAAGGTCAGAGAACGTGCCTAGAACACTCTCCCATAGAAGTCAATAGACAATTCCAGACTATAGATTGCTATGGTCCATGGCTGCTGTTTAGCGTATATCTAAACTGCTTTTTACAGAGCAGAGCAGCAGCTCAGGGAATAAGGCTGCCACCATATTAACGTACAGAAAACAAAATATAGAAATAAATAAAAAAAATTTTTTTTTTAAGTTTTCATCTGGTCATCTAACTATTAAAAAATGGAGGTCATACATTTCAATCAAAGATATTTTCAAAATTTGAGAAAATCTGGGGGCCTTGGTTGAGAGTTAGATCAGTGATCATTTAGGATTGAGGGAGGCAATTCAGTCAATGGGTGGGAGGTGTACGTCAGACCGCTCAACATATGGTAGTTGCTGGGCTGATCCCATTAGCAATAGACCGCCTTTGGGAGCGGAAAGGAGACAGAGCCTTCAATGATTGGCCATTTACAATAACTAGTTGAAGGAAGAGGAACTGCAGCGCTGTGGTGTGTGTGAGTGGAAGGGGCATCACTTCTGGAGTTGATGAAGCTGAATAACAATCCATAAACTGATATGTACTAATGTTGTTGAATAAGAGTATGTAACGAAGTACCGTTACGATGTACACAAATATTGAGCATCTACAAGTGATGCTGTTGACTTTAGTCTTGAAATCGTGTTGTAAGTCGGTTTTTCATGTCTTTTTTGAAAAAAAGAAGAAATCTTTAAATAAAGACTATTAAAAAAAAAGATATTTTCAGGCCCCTAACAATTTGCACCAACTTGCTTCAAATGACTAAAAATATAAAACGGTAATAAACCCCGTTTCCCCGTTGTCAGCGTACTGAAATACATTGTTAGGACTGCCGATGTGCACAGGAGTCCTCTCCATTATGTAAGGACAGAACTGGAGTGTGGACTGTGTATTTTGGTGCACCTTGGAGCGACCAGGACTCATCTGCAGTACTACTCATGTAGTACTGCAGATAATAATCCAAGTTCATAGTAACACAGTCCCTTTATTACACTATTTAAACTGCTCCACACCTGCATGGCTGGCATTGTGGCCCCCCCACCGTGTTTCAATAGGAAACGCAAAAATGTATTACATTTGGACACGTGATCAAAGTAATTTAAGGGTATTCCAGCACATTAAAAATGCTACTGCATGACTTGCACATGGTAAAAAAAAAAACTAATACTGCTGCCGTTACAACAGTGGCTAGGCCCCCGCTGCACTCCACTTCCTTCACCTGGCTGAGTTGGGTCATCGCTGCATCCCGTATGGTGAGACAGGAGCAGGGAGTGGAGCGCAGCAGGAACCTAATAACAACAGTGCGGGATCGGAGAGTTGATTATGAGCATTTCGGGGGCATAGAAACTGTGAAACCGTTTTGTGGAATATGTTTTTTCCAACTATACGTTGCTAAGGGAACTGAAAGAGATTTCGTTCTGGCTAAATGTGAGGGGGTTTGTGACTTTGACATAAGGGAGTATTTCAGGAATGTCAATAGTTAGCAGATCTTTATTTCATCAGCACAGTGACCTAAACATACATCAAAGAGATAACGCTTCTAATCACGAAGCGGCGGTCTTGGAGAGAAAGCAGATCGTATTAAAGATGGAAGATTAGCGCAGCCTAAATTTGAGAATTACAGGAGTAAGTGATCGGACTGTAAAGGACACAGGAAGACAGCCAGAATGTGACTTGATCAGGGGAAATGATGCTATCTTGTTCAGATAAGGCAAGCTGAGCGGAGCTAGCATTGTACTTGAGTCATTACTTAATACACTTAAGGAAGGTGAAGACATAAATTTTGAAACGCTGGAACAACATTGCACAAGGTGAAAGCAGTTCTCTTATCACAATGTCCTGGAAAGACGATATGGATTAAGTAGACTTCAAATATTCCATATTTATGAGTCACATAACAATCCTTGATGTAAAATTAAAGCAACCCTCTAAGCCCCCTCTTATTAAAGGCTCACTTCCCTCTGTATATGTGCAGCAGTTAGCGGAGTGTTCTTTTTCTTACTGGTGGATTACGGTAGTAATCTGTAATTTATAATATTTCTGCCCCTGCTGTAATAGAAATCATCTCTCCCCGCTGAATTTGTCATGGACAACCAATCTGAGGAGGAAGAACTGCAGGGGTGGAAGAGGGAACACCACCTGAACCAATGCGGAGGCAGGGGGTGTGTCTCAGACTACCTCACACTCTCTGTAGACACTGTAGCTAAGCTGTAGTCACACATCACAATATGTGCAGAAAATATACAGCAGGAAATCATCCCCTATAGGCACTGACTTACATATCATTACTGAGCTCCTGACTGGACAGTCCCTTTAATGGGCCTTCTAACCTGATTAGTCACGCAACCATGTCCCTTGTAGATTAGATGAAGTTTGTAGAAGCATTTTTTTCTCTTTTTCACAAGGGACAGGAAAGGAATGAAGATAAAGCATCAGTGTCAAATGGCTATACATCGGCAGCCCTGTCATGGTGATATGCTTCTTCAAGTCACATGTCAAAAATCTTTATATATTTTCTATCTCGAACCGACAACGACCATTCTGACAAATTGCCATATTCACAGCAGCTGTTGTCAGAGCTCTGGAACGGGATACAAAAGGTATATGTGTAGAAACTAAATCACAAACACACAATAAGGGTCCATTCACACGTCCGCAAAATGGGTCCGCATCCGTTCTGCAATTTTGCGTAACAGGTGCGGACCAATTCATTTTCAATGGGGCCGGAATGTGCTGTCCACATCCGCACTTCCGGATCTGCACTTCCTTTCCGCCAAAAAATAGAACATGTCCTATTCTTGTCCGCAATTGCGGTCAAGAAAAGGCATTTTCTATAAGAGTGCCGGCAATGTGCGGTCCGCAAAATCTGGACCGCACATTGCCGGTGTCCGTGTTTTGCGGATCCGAAAAAAAAAACATACGGATGTGTGAATGGACCCTTATTATATGATATATAAACTGTTAAACTGGCTTTCTCTGAAAGCAAATATGTAACCCTTTAAGTAATTAAAGGCTATGTACACCTTTGGAGGCAATTTTTTTTATGGCCATTTACTCATTTTGAGCTAAAAAAGTTTTTTTATATTGGTCTTCATTAAAAACAACCGTTCTGTGAAAGGGTTAACTGTCTAGCTGTGTGAATTGCACTTTCACTTTCTGCCGTCATCTAATAACCCTTCTCTCTAAATTACTTCGGGTACTTTCACACTAATGTTTTTCTTTTCCGGCATAGAGTTCCGTCACAGGGGCTCTATACCAGAACAGAACTGATCAGGCATATCCCCATGCATTCTGAATGGAGAGCAATCCGTTCAGGATGCATCAGGATGTCTTCAGTTCAGTCTTTTTGACTGATCTGGCAAAAGATAAAACCCGCGGCATGCTACGGTTTTATCTCCGGCCCAAAAAACTGAAGACTTGCCTGAATGCCGGATCTGGCATTTTTTTCCATAGGAATGTATTAGTGCCGGATCCGGCATTCAAAATACCGGAATGCCGGTATGAAAAAAAATAAAAAAAAAAATCGAAACTGATCCGTTTGTCCGTATGACAAATGGACAGACGGATCCGTTCTTGCAATGCATTTGTAAGACGGATCAGGATCCTGATCAGTCTTAAAATGCAATCAGTTGGCATACGTTTTGCCGGATTCCGCTGCTGCAGCCGTCAGCTGAGCTGCCTGACTGAACAGAGTGAGAACAGACAGCAAGCTACTAGAGAATATTAAAGCTGTACAGATAGAATAGCTGAAAATATTATTTTTAGCTCAAAATAAGTACAACGCAATAATAAAAAAATTTGCCTCAAAGGTGTACATGACCTTTAACCTCTTCCAGACACAGGGCGTACAGGTACGCCCTTATGTCCTGGTACTTAAGGACACAGGGCGTACTTGTAGGCCCTGTGTATTTTCGATCACCGCCGCGCGGCGGGCGGTGATCGGAAACCGGTGCCTGCTCAAATCATTGAGCAGGGACCTGGGGCAAATGCGGCGGGAGGTCCTGTGAACCCCCCCCCCCCCGTGTAGGCGATCGCAGCAAAACCGCATGGTGACATCACCTCTCAGGATCGCCTCTGATTGGTAGGTGGGTGGGCCGGCGGGAGATTCAAATCATAGCAGCACTCCTCTCCTCCTCTTGTGTCCGGAGCCCGAGGAGAGAGGAGCGCTGCCTGAGCCAGCATCACCCCATCTGTGCCCCAGCACCCATCCTTGCCCCCAGGACCCAGCACCCCTCAGCCTGAGCCAGCATCTGATCAGCAGGTAATTAGGGAAAGTATAGGGAAAGGTTGGGCTAGGCAGGGATAATAAAGGGAAAGTTAGTGTAAAAGAAAAGTTTTATTGCATCACCCTAAGTAGGGTGTCTGGGGTCCACAGCAGAGCTGTGACACCCTAGACCTCCCAGGGGTGCTGCCGCTTGCCCCCCTGCCCCCCCCCCCCACAACTTTTTGGGGTCGCAAGCATTTTTTTTTTTTTTTTTTTGTGCGTACGCTGACTGTGGCTGGCACTCTTAGCGTCCGGCCACTGTTAGTGCATTGCACACCCCACCGCTGATCAACTTCGGACGGTTGATCAGCGTTTTTAAAAAAAAAATAATTCTTCACATTTTTCCCCTTTTTTTAGTTAGTCTTTTTTTTTTTCTGTTAGTTTTAGGGATAAGTACGTGAACACCCGTGCCCCTACACACACGCACACTGAATAAAGATTTACACGCACGCACACACACACACACGCAGACACACACTCCCCTATGGCCCGCTGGATGTTCTCGGCCGAGGAGGCATACGCCCAGCTTGCCTCCGAGTCCGAGAGTGCTAGTGAGGACGAGGATGACCCCACTTTCCTGTTGTCATCCGCGTCCTCCTCATCATCTAGCGAGCAAGGGGACTGCCATGCTAGGGACCCTGTGGCCCACCCTAGTACGAGCAGCTCTGGGGCTCGTACTAGTTTTCCGGCCCACCAGTTAAATCCCCCGGAGCCCCCTGCCGGTGAACTTGTCTGGTGTACCCCAGAGCGATTTGAGCCCGTGATTCCTGAGTTTGTAGGCCATATCAGGAATCCAGATTTCCACAGTGGGCTTCACTGAATATTACTTTTTTAGTCTTTTTTTCAGTGACCAACTGGTAAATCTAATGGTGGAGCAGACGAACCTGTACGCCCAACAGTTCGTTGCTCAACACCCGGGCTCCTTTTTGGCTAGGCCCGGTGGCTGGACCCCGGTCAGTGCAGCCGAGATGAGGACATTTTGGGGCCTCGTGCTGCACATGGGCCTAGTTAAGAAACCTAGTGTCAGGCATTACTGGAGTGGGGATGTCCTCTACCAGACCCCACTTTACAGTACGGCCATGACACGTACCCGGTTTGAGGCCATCCGGAAATGCCTGCATTATTCAGATAATGCTGCATGTCCCCCCCAAGGTGATCCTGCCTATGACCGTCTGTATAAGATACGGCCGGTCATCGATCACTTTGGGGCCAAATTTGTACAGGCCTACGTACCTGGAAGGGAGGTCGCGGCTGATGAGTCTCTCATTGCGTTCAAGGGGAGACTCATTTTCCGCCAGTATGTTCCCTCAAAGCGGGCAAGGTATGGCGTGAAGCTGTACAAACTTTGTAAGAGTACCTCAGGGTACACTTACAAGTTTTGTGTGTACGAGGGGCGAGATTCCCGTATTCAACCCCTAGAATGTCCCCCCACTCTGGGTGTTAGCGGGAAACTTGTGTGGGACCTTATGCACCCACTGCTAGATAAGGGTTACCACCTTTACGTGGATAACTTTTATACTAGTATACTAAAATACTTAAAGAGGACCTTTCACTACTCTACAAACTAAAAACTAACTATAGCCAGGCTATGAGCTGTGCGCTGCGATTGGCCAGCGCTGCAGCAAGGGACACGCCTCATACAAAAAATCACTCCAGTACAGCAGAGGGAGCGCAGACACCGGAGCCTATACCGGGTGAACGGAGCGGCGCCCAGACATACTAGTAAGTGCAGGGGGACCCCTGGGCGCCGCTCTGCCCACTGATATAGTTAGTTTTTAGTTTGTAGAGTAGTGAAAGGTCCTCTTTAAGGTGAAATAAGGCTGTGTCCTTAAGGAGTTAAACGTCTGAAACAAAAAATCATTGAACGATCATAGATTTCGGCTGGCACCCAAAATTATTGTTTCTGAGCAGCACATTTCCCTCTGAATTTGTATGTGGATGAATGATCATGGAAGTGATTGTTCAGCCTCATACAGAGGGGATGATTGCTGTATGATTGCATGATCAGTCAATTATGAGGAATGAACCGTTTGTTCCTGATAACTGCAAGTGAATCGCCAAAAGTGTAAAATGACTATTATCCCATAACTCTCAACCTACTCACTCTACTTTAATACTTTGCTGCTTACTTACTTTATGGTAAAATCACCAGCTGGCAAAAACAAACACTTGCCGGATGGCTGTGGAGGGTGAGACTGCTAGAGAAAGAAAAACCGACACTTACCTTTTCAATGGGTCCCAGTTCCATTGGCGCGCCTCCCATCTCTGTTGCCTCTAGTTCCCAATAGACCAGAAGTCTGATGTGCCATCTACATGCATATCCCCACTGCCGGCCAATCATTGATGGCACGTGACCGGTAACGCTCAAGGATCACGTACTGATCATGACATGCCACTGCTGAGGCCAGCGATTGCCTTGTCAATGGGTCACCGCCTAGGTAAGTGAGTGGAATTTCAATGGGTCCTCCAGCACATTTACACAGGACAATTATCTGAACTAAGTGTTCCTACGAACGCTCATCCCTGATAATTGCCCAATGCTCAGGCTGTGAAAAAATACTTTAATGGGCATCTGTCAGCAGATTAGTACCATTGTACCGTTACCAATACACCTAGGGGCTCTGTTCTCTCTGCAACTGCCGCACCCTCTCCACTTTAATTGACAAATCCAGTCAGTAAAAACGTGATCACACCCGGCCCTGTCAAAGTGAAGAGGGCGCAGCAGTTGCAGAGGGCGGAGCCTCTAGGTGTAATGACAACACCCCCGTTGCTCCTAGAGGCTCATTTGCATATATTAAAACATAGTTTTTCTCAGCAACGCAGGCACATATGAACATGGGACCAACACAGATGACTTCAGCTGCCAAGCGCACCTGTAACAGGTCAGCCAGTGTCATAGGTACACATCTGCTGACAGATGTGCTTTAAGAATCACACTAAATCATCCTGTATTGCTTCCTTGGTAGTCTATATGGTTGTTTAAGGATAGAGAAGAAAACAAGTATCAGTGCCCATCTCTACTTACACCTTCTGCATACTGCAGGAACCTTTTGTTGGTTTCTTTTTTATTGAAATCATTCAGATACTTTTGCCGATAAGCCAAAACAGTATCAACATGCGTCTTGTGTTTCACGGCAAGCTCCAGGGCCCTAAGGCAAAACATAGAAAATTCTCTTAGATTCTTGACTACAACTAGATACAAAAATGCTAATTAAATCATAATGCTTAACTGTTTTATTCTAACTGGTTGAGATCAAGTACATTAAATTAAAACATGCAACATGTCATGGGGACACAACAAGCAGAAGTCAAGGGCACACCTTGAATATTTGTCCTTATACAGTAGATCTTTATTCAATATGCAGCAGTGTTCATGTATGCAGATATCATAAAGCATATTCTCCTAGTATAGCCAGCTTTTTTGGTATCCCATTTGAATCCCAGTGCCTGCTCTATAAGTTCACACTTAAAAAAGGTCCAAACGACTGAAACGTTAGTGTTTATATCTGGATTTATTATACAAAAAAGCTGGTTATAGAAGGAGAATGTACTTTGCACATCAGTTTTCATGTATGCAGATAGCATTCAATAAAGGACTATTGTATAATCCCAAATAATAAGGGGGTGCCTTGGATCTCTGCTTGTTGAGTATGGTGGATTGAAGGGTCGTTTCAGTGGCACCCTGTGGTTCCACCTACTTTGCTACATGGTGACCGGTCAGAAAATGTAATTATTGAGAGTCAGCACTTAGAACCCCACCAATCACTGGAACAAAGCCGTGCCCCTTGAATCTCTTACCAAGCTCACCTAGGAGAGGTGGTTGAGTGACGTATGGAAGCAGACTGCGCAGATCTCCCAGGAGGTGGGCTCCAGTTGCTGACGTCCCTACTGATCTAAGCTTATGACATATCAAGTTTATGAAATAAAAGCTGAACCTGGTGTGGAAACAGTCTCCTAGAGCCGATTGGAGGTTCAGCAGAAATGTGCTACCCACTACTCCATTCAAACAGGGAACAAGGGACTCCTTTTCCTGTGATTGGAAGAAGTTCCAATGGTTGAAACCCCCAATGACCACGTTTATCCCCCATCTTGTGGATAGGGTATATGTGTAAGCTAGAAAGCCCTTTAATCGTGCAATTCTGGAAACACATTATTTGTAAAGCCGTGCTCCCAACTCTGACACATTTGGACTAAATGCAGTTGGTAAGTTCATAGTTTCTTTTTTATAATGGGCAATTTTATAATATACTTTGTGTATCCGTTCTTAACGGTTTACAAGATCATTGCTTGTAGTCATTGAATGTCTTCCAACCAGCCACTGGGTAGAACCATTCATGTTCCTATTTAACTGCCACAATCGGAAATCTTGACAATTGTGGGGAATTAATGCACACAAGTAAATTAGAAAATGGCTTTGTATGATTCATTAATTAAAAGGAATCTGTCATCAGTTTTGTGCTGCCCTAATCATGGGCAGTTGAAATACTTCCAGGCTCCTTCATTAAAAGCACTATCATTTACTCTGAAATGCTGAGCATGGGGAGAAGTATCCACTGGGCAGCCCCATCCCAACTCAACTTGACAGGTCTTTCCGTATTTGTGTATATGAAAGGTCCTATCAAAGAAGCCAAGCCAGATGGGAGAAAGGCAGAAGGTAGATGGTTTCTTTGAAAGGCTGCAGTGTTTCAGAGGAAACCATAGTGCTTTTAAATTACCCTTTAAGGGGTTGTTCATTGGGGTTGTCACATCCTTTGTGTCTGGAGGAAAGAAGCTTTGTACACAAACATAGAAGAGGATTCTTTATGGTAAGAGCAGTGAGACTATGGAACTCTCTGCCTGAGGAGGTGGTGATGGTGAGTACAATAAAGGAATTCAAGAGGGGCCTGGATGTATTTCTGGAGTGTAATAATATTACAGGCTATAGCTACTAGAGAGGGGTCGTTGATCCAGGGAGTTATTCTGATTGCCTTATTCGAGTCGGGAAGGAATTTTTTATTCCCCTAAAGTGGGGAAAATTGGCTTCTACCTCACAGTTTTTTTTTGCCTTCCTCTGGATCAACTTGCAGGATAACAGGCCGAACTGGTTGGACAAATGTATTTTTTTCAGCCTTATATACTATCTTACTATGTTACATACTATGTTACTATGTTATAAACTTTGTTAACATCTGGTTTAACACAGGTCACGTGGCTTCTGCAGCTGAAGACTGGCCACAGCTGTAACATGTCAACCATGCGTCATCTCAGTGGGTCACGTGGTGCATGAGTACATGACATACCACCACTGCTGTGTCCAGTCATTGGTTGATCTTGGTTAAAGGGGTTTTCCAAGTGTTTTTTACTGATGACCTATCCTCTGTATAGGTCATCAGTATCTGATTAGTGGGGGTCTGACATCCAGGACCCCAGGTGATCAGCTGTTTGAGAAGGCCCCAGCGTTTGCAGTAGTGAAGTGGCCTTCTCTCTGTTCACCAAGCACAGTGGTGTACATTGTATAGCGGCTGTGCTTGGTATCGCAGCCCAGCCCAATTCACTTCTATGGGGCTGAGCTGTGCCTGGGCCATGTGACCAATGAACGTGACATCACATGGCCGAGGAAAAGATGGAGAAGGCCGCTGCACTACTGCGTACCTGGGACCCCCGCTGCTCAGATACTGATGACCTATCCAGAGCACGTCATCAGTTTAAAAACACTTGGAAGGAGCTCAACTTCTCGCGAGATTCCTTCTCCCTGGCTGTGAACGGTCCGCTCTGATTGGATCGTGCTCACAGCCAGAGAGAAGGAGACGCCACAGCAGAAGACTGCGTCTCCGCCCCATTGCAACGATACTCCTCATCAGAATACAAGGGGGGGCAACAGCGGACGAACGGGAAGGGGGGGAGGGTGCTTTTGAAAAAAAAAAAAAAACAACAACAAACAATGGCATCAGTGGGGGCCGCCCTACAATATAATACCATAATTAGCCTTTGTTAAAACTGATGAAAGGTCCTCTTTAAGCTTTATTTGCTGTAACAGGATTGCCCTTTTATTAATAATCTCTAGTCTACACTAGGTCCACGTGGTGAAAATTCCTGAATTTTTCAAGTTAGATTTTCTTTTCTTGTGACATTTATATAGCCCCTGTTCAGTGACCTAGTTACATTTGCATTACCTCTCCCAGTTGTAGGAGTCAATGTTGAGCTGTATGGCTTGGTAAATAAGGCCAGCCTGCAGGATAATGGCCTCAGCATCTTGAAAGTTCCCACTGAACAGCTGGACGTGAGCCAATCTGGACTCCTTTGATGGCAGATCTTTAATTGAATTTATGTACTGAACTTTATCAATCTGCAAGAAAAATTATAGACGCTGCAGAAAACATCACATTCATCAAGATAGTGCTGGTATTTAAGGAGTGATCATGTATCCCCACTTACTTCTCCAATTGCTGCATATGCGATTTCGGCCGTTGACATATCTTTATTTGCAATAGCCATAGCTGCTAGACAAGCCCATGTAGTCTGCTCCTGTGGAACAAAGAAATATGCATGAGGATACAAACATCCGTATGACAAATGATTTCAAACATGTAAAAACTACATTAGATTATGTACAGTACAGAGGATGTGTCTAAAGTGGTCTCAAGGGTGGTGGCCTCATAAGGTACAACTGCCTTTAAAACCCTTAATCCTTTAATGACCCGGGTATTTTGGGCTTTTATGACCAGAGAGACCACAGAGAAATGTCACCTTTGGGAATGCCGTAATCCAGGCATGTTCAACCTGCGGCCCTCCAACTCTAAAACCCCATTGCCTCATATCAGCCCCCAGTAGCCCCCATTGCCTCTCATGTTAGCCCCCATTGCCTCAGATCAGCCCCCAGCAGCTCCATATTGCCCCAGACCAGCCCCCAGGAGCCACATATTGCCCCAGATCAGCCCCCAGGAGCCACATATTGCCCCAGATGAGCCCCCAGTAGCCCCATATTGCCTCATGTTTTATAAAATAAAAAAAACACTTACCTCTCCTGCTCCAAACACCGCCACTCCTCACTTACATCGCAATCCTCTTCATCCTGGCGTTGGCTGTGCTGTGAACTGGAGCGCACAGCGTGAGGTCACAGAGCGCCCTCACACTGTGCGCAGCCACAGCCGACAGCCGAGGACCAGCAGTCAGACACTTATGTCTTATCCTATGGATAGGGTATAAGTCTTTGTCATGGGAAAACCCATTTAAGCCTATCCTGCATAACGATATCTGCCAGGTAACATAATCTCTTAAGAACAGGTAGATTTTCAGTTTTTAAATTTTTTTTTTTTTCGCTCCCTGCCTTTTAGGAGCCATAACTTCAAAATGGGGTGAAATTAGGTAAAATCCCACAATTCTGCCACAGTTTTATGGGTTTTATTTTTATGGCGTGCCCATTGCGGTAAAACTGACCTGTTACCTTCATTCTGCAGGTCAGTACAATTACAGCGATACCATATTTATTTTTTTATAGTTACGTTTTTGGAAGGTCAAGTGACAAAAAAGCAGCGAAATGGCCAAATTGATTCCCCCCCCAACCCCCCCCCCACCCCTTTAGAGTTCACTGGATGGGATAAATATGTTAATATTTTCATAGTTTGGTCATTTTGGAACGCAGCAATGCAAATGATCTTTATTTTTTAATAGTTTTTTTAATTTAAATTATGGGGAAAGGAGGTGATTTGAATTTTTATATTTTATATATGTATAAGAACACCGTTTTTCATTTTTTTTTTCACATATTTTAAGTCCCCTTACGGGACTTAAACAAGCGATTGTTAGATTGTTTGTCCCATAGACTGCAATGAATTACCATTGCAGCCTATGGGAGTTGGATGTTTCTATGAAGCCCTCCTTCAGAGGGACTGAGGCTACCAAAAGGACCTAACAACTCCCTTAATCACAGTGGGAGGTTTGGGTGGAATCGGATAGGTTGCTATGGGCAACTAAGCCAGTTCTACTTTATAGCCGTTTGATAAATCTCCCCCAAAATGTACAATTATGTATTAAATAGTAATACACTGGATAAAACTGCCACAGAAAAAGACTTGGGCATATTAGTGGACAGAAAAGTTAAAGGGGTTTTCCAGGCTACAAATTTTGATGACCTTAGGACAGGTCATCAATATCATATCAGTGGTGGTCGGACACCCCCACAAATCAGTTATTTCGGGCTGCTGCGCAGCCAGAGTCTGTACAGTGACTCTGTCCCAGAAACTACACAGTGTATGAAGCGGTCTGCTTCCAGATCCTTACACTGTATAGCTTCTGGTGCTGCGGCAACCCATAATAGCCAATTGGTGGGGGTGCTGGATTCCGATGACCTGATCTTGAGGGCCTTACAAATCCTGAAAGATTGGATCTCCAAGAAAAACCTGAAGGTGAACTAGAGGAATATTCCACTCCATTAGTACCTTCATTGGGCTTAGGCCACCAGGGTCTTTACCAACCCTTGCTTAAATTATCCTAACCACCCAGTAATATTTATCGCTGTACAGTGGTACTATTCCAGGAATTATTACTGGACTGTTTAAGGGAGTGTTATTAAATTAAAAAGTTAATGTTTACTAGTGTTGATCTCGAATATTCTAATTGTGAATTTTTATTGCGAATATCGGCACTTCGAGAATTCGCGAAGATGTAGAATATAGTGCTATACTGTATATTCGTAATCGCAAATATTCTAGATTTTTTTTCCATTAGTAACCTCCCTTCTTGCTTGTGGGCCAATGAGAAGGCTGCAATATCTTAGCAACATCCTTAGCAACCAATAGGAAAGTTGCCTACCCCTTACTATATAAGAACCTCCCCAGCAGCCATTTTCTGTATTTCTTTTGCAGTTCTGAGAGAGAGGGCAGTGTCATTGCTGTGCTCTCTGCTTTCATCTGGATCCTATTCCTTATCCAATTACATTAGATAGTTAGTTAGGGTACTTTCACACTTACGGCAGAGGATTCCATCAGGCAGTTCCATCGCCGGAACTGCAATACAGTGTGCAAGAACGGCCACCACTGCTGGATTGCAGGGTGGTCGTAACCATGGAAACGAGGAGTGTGCAATGCGATGGAAAAATGAATCCAGCCATCAAAGGAGGCAATATGGACAATCACAATACATTAGAAAGTAGCTTGTATTAACTTTCTCTACACGATAAATGTAATTTGCTGAAGTGACACAAGCCAAAAAAAGGCATAGGGGGAATGATGGATTTCCCTTCATGAGTTCTACAGGAAAGCTTTAAAATTCCTTCATCACTCATTTTGTTAGGAATGGCTTGTATTTCAATTTATTCTCATTTAGATAACAGGAATTATTTATAACTGTAGAAAAATGGAATAATATGAAAAATGGTCTACACAAACAAATAACACACACAAATGGAAAAATGTCATAGGGTTCTTAATGTGATTTAAAAAAAAAAAAAAAAAAAAAAAAAAGGATTCTACCAAATAAACTTTTACAGGAGCAAATACCACCCTGACCATCCTGCTCATGTGGCCAACACCAACTTTGTTTTATAATTAAAGTTTAGTAGCAGGTTAATGTGGCTGCTGCTAACTTACAGCAGAGTTCATTGCTCTCAATGGACCAATTGAAGAGAAAAGTGAAGCTGCAGAGGCTTTGTCTGTACTCTAACATATGTTGCTGCAGTGCAGATGTTCACACAAGCCAGCTTCATTGTCCCGGCCAACAGCCCGATGCTGGAAGGAATGCCAGGGGCACAAGATCTGCTGCCATATGAAAAGAAAAAAAAAAAAACTATGGAGCTGGTAAACTAAATGACAATCACAGATTAGAAAGCGCTATTGTCCGAGGAGACATCGGGGAAGAAAACGAAAACTCTGCTGTGCACCGAGGCCAAATTACAGGTGCCTTAAGGCCCCCGACCTTCAAAGTGGGCAGAGTAGGACCATACTGACTTAACCGAAGAGCCCGGTCTGAATGCCAGGGCTAGGTCTGTGTACCTGTAATCAAAGAGTGATGAAAGAACTAAAAGTACAAAGAAGTCATGGTTCTAAATCTGATGTGTTCCTCTCTCTGGGATGAAGGACACCCTGGCCTATACAGTTTATGCACACAGATACAGGTCCTGTCTATTACTGGGGTAGGAGTGCTCCCCATAGGAATACAGAAGATTCAGAACTATAGGGGAGATTTATCAAGACTGAGTTAAAGCGAAACGGTCTCCGTTGCCCATAGCAACCAATCAGATTCCACCTTTCATTTGTGACTGCTCCTGTGGAAAATGAAAGATGGAATCTGATTGGTTGCTATGGACAACTAAGCCAGTTCTACTTTACACCAGTTTGATAAATGACCCCCTATGTGTCTTCTGTATATGCCTTCATTGCTCATACTAGCTAAACGGCACAAAATCCTTTTGTAGTACGGACCAGGGTGCCCTTACATAAGGAAACGTAGTTAGCTGATTATTTTATTTTATTTAGCTGATTAAATTATTTTATTTTCAGGGCCGCGATATGTTCTGGGGGTAAACCCCCTGAAAGAAATAAAACAATACTACTTTACCTTAACAAACTGGCAGAGCCGGACAGCCTCGTTCCACTTTGCAGCGGTGATGTAATCATGAAGGATTGCTGGATATGGCGATATGTTTGTGTGGACCAGGGAGCCATCACTTCTGCGGATTGTCACTCTGTTCCCGACAAAGCTCACAATCTGGGGGCTCTTACTAAACTCACTGAAAAGAAGACGAGTTCAGTAAAGACAATGACGTGCAATCACATGAGTATGGATAAATGGAAGACAGTGCGGGCAATGTTCATTATATTGGTTCCCTGTAGAAAGGGATATCCACCCGGCGGGAGGTGATTTTATTATACAGAAGGGCAGTTATATGAATTATATAGTGATGCTGTCTAGTTAGAAAAACTTCAACAATAATGGGAAATAAATCTGAAAAAATTGGCCATGCCAGGCAATCAGATTGCAAGGCCCACTGTATAGGAGAATGGAAGGTGTAATTACACTGCACCGCCACTGCCAACCAGACGGATCAGCTGTCGTACGAGCGCCACCACCTATTCAACCGGCTCATTGGTGACTCTGCGGGTAGTTGGAGCCCCCACTTCAATCTGATATTGATGACCTATCCTGAGTATAAGTCATAGACATTGTACCACAGCACAACCCCTTTCATTGATTTTTCACTACTTTTGACTGCTCAGCGGTGTAAGGAGGACAGAGTTGCCATTTTTATCAATGGGGCCTCAGCGCAGGGAGTACGGACAGGAGTGCACATTGCTGCTCCTGCCCATGTCTGCTGAGCGGAGCGGGCTCCTGCCTGCTTTGCTAAGAGATAACCTGCAGGACTCTTAGGCCCCTTTCACACAAGCGTGACGGATTAGGTCAGGGTGCGTTCAGTGAAACTCGCACTATTTTGCAAGCAAGTTCAGTCAGTTTTGTCTGCGATTGCGTTCAGTTGTTCAGTTTAGTCTATTAAAAATATAAAAATACAAATGACATTAATAAAAAAGTGTTCTTACGACATGAGGGACATTTTAACAAAAATGTATTCAAAAGTGGAGTTACTGTTTAAGCCATAAACTCATATGATAAAATAAAGTGGTAATCATAGAACTGTTTCCCATTACTGCTGCTGTAATGTTGCCCCCCCCCCCTAAAATGAAACGCTGGATGCTCAAAGCAACTGAAAAACTGTGGGTCGCAGACGCATGTCTCTATGGTAAGTAAATCATCACCTTCTGAACAAACACTTTAAAGGGAATCTGTCACCAGCGACCTCCCTATCCACCTGTCTGCATAGACACATAGCTGTGGTTCACCGGATTAACGTGCTGTTTTGTTGATCTGAGGCTCCGTTCTTGAGATATGACACTTAAAAAGAAAATGCAAATTAGTCCTTTAGTGCAAATAGGGCATCACCATTGCTCTTATTGCACCCAAGCCCCACCCGTTTCTGTGGCCAGCCCCTCCCTCGCTATGTTGCTGACCTTTCAAGCAAAGCAGCCAGAGCGGGGCTGACCACAGAAGGGAGGGGAGTTTGGGTGCAACAAGAGCAATGGTGACTCCTTCATTGCACCAAAGGCCTAATTTACATATTAAGAAACAATATCATAACTCGGGAACGCAGCCTCAGATCAACTGCATTTCAATCAGATGAATCCCAGCTCTCTGTCTATACCCAGTTGGACAGGGAGGTTGCTGGTGACAGATTCACATTAAAGCAAGACATACACATAAAGCTCTGTTCCCATCTGCGCCGTGGTTTGTGTCATAAACAAAAACCATGGACAATGGCGGCTACCAATAGACCCCACTTTTTTTTATAATGGGGTCAGACTGGTTAGATATTAATACATGTAATCCTTAATTTTCCAGAAGATAAGTGGAGCCAGAGGTGTCCTGCAGCCACTTGTCACCATTACCCTATTTAGAGAACATACAAATTCAATGGACTGAATGTTCACATTTATGGGGAAGACGGGGGAACATGGCTGTCGAAAAAAACGCATTGTATGAGCTATAACATTTAGTAGCATGGAAGCAAGTCAGTAAGAACTGACCAATTTCCAGGTTCATCAGCAGTTAGTGTAATTTAAAGTGACCCTCCGATTCAAGAAAAAAAAAAAAAAATCACAAAACAGAACACTTACCTGGTGCCCTCCTTTTCATCTTTTTAGCTTCAGACCTGCAAGTTCCCAGGCTCCTCTTCTGGCAAGAATGACTGCACCGCTTCTCGTACGGCCCGTTACATAATGTGTGTTTGGTGGTCCAAGACATTTCCTGCTGCCCTTGGATTGGCCAGTGCTACTCACATGAAAAGTGCTGGCCAATCCAAAAGCAGGGCAGGACAAGTAGGAAGTGACTTGGACTACCGATGTGGTGCGGCCATCTTGGCTGGCAATAGTGGAGCCCGAGAAAAGAAGGGCACTATGGAAGTGTTTTGTTCCTTTCCCAGTTCATGGATTTTTTTTTTCTTGAACGGGAGGGTCACTTTAAAGATTTCCATGTGTTGTATCGCTTCCTTACGGAACCAGGGTTTGTGGTTTCTCAGTAAAATATCCACATATATTCTTACTTTGCTTGCAATGGACACTGGCTACATGTAGGCGATATAAAGCAGGTCAGACTTCTGTGACACATTATAGTAACATATGACCATAAATTCTAGGTAAAGCTAAAAGCTAAGGTAGAATAATACTAGAAATTCCTGTTTTGTAGGTATTCCAGATGAATGCAGCGTTTCTATACAACAGGGCTACTTTCACACTCGCGTTTGGTGCGGATCCATCATGGATCTGCACAGACGGATCCATTCAGATAATACAACCGTCTGCACCCGTTCAGAACGGATCCGTTTGTATTATCTTTAACATAGCCAAGACGGATCCGTCTTGAACACCATTTAAAGTCAGTGGAGGACGGATCCGTTTTCTATTGTGCCAGATTGTGTCATAGAAAACGGATCTGTCCCCATTGACTTACATTGTGTGTCAGGACGGATCCGTTTGGCTCAGTTTCATCAGACGGACACCAAAATGCTGCAAGCAGCGTTTTGGTGTCCACCTCCAGAGCAAAATGGAGGCGGAACGGAGGCAAACTGATGCATTCTGAGCGGGTCCTTTTCCATTCAGAATGCATTAGGGCAAAACTGATCCGTTTTGGACGCTTGTGAGAGCCCTGAATGGATCTCAGAAACGGAAAGCCAAAACGCCAGTGTGAAAGTAGCCTAAGATATGAAAGTCAGTCTGCTGTGATGAACATACGCAATATCCAGCAGGTGGTGCAATTCCCCACAGGCTTTGACTGTGCTGCCCATGTTATGTGGGATGAGCTCTGCCCGTACGTTTCCAGGGTCACGTCATCTCATCAATGTGTATGACAGATACAGCTTCCTCTAACAGGGTCAGTAATACATAGCCGTCCACATACGGCTAATGCCCTAAGGTGCTATAGAAAATGACGCTTCTGCTAGACACACAAAGAACTGCAACTGATCTGATAACTTGAACTCTTTAAGCCAAAATGTAAGTTGAAACTCCAGGGCCCCAATGGAGAATCTGTCACAAGGTCCCCACCTACTATGGGCAGATAGAGAGGCCTTTGGGGAACCAGGGCTTGGGTATGACAGTTGTGCTTACACCCCAATAGCTTATGCCCTATGACATATCAGGTCGCAGGTCATATTATTTTTCCAAGGCTCAACTTACGGCAGATCTAGATGGGCAGAAACGCTCGTTCATGGGGTGAAATGATCGATAACAGACAAAACAATTATTTCTGGGCAGCAGATTGTGCTGTCTAAACGGTGATCTGCTGCCCAGAAACAATGCATATGTATGAGGAAGAGCGATTGCAATAGCCATCCCGTGTCCTCATACTGTGGAGGAGATCAATGCATGGAAATGCAGCGGTCACCACCACTGAACGAGCCGCCAACTGTCAGGAAGGAACGCTTCCTTCCCGACAATCTTTGCTGGTCTAAATGTGCCTTTACAGAAATAACTAGAATATAAGATGGTCCAGAACTATAGGCTCTGCAGGTGTCAGCTATACGACTATGGGTCATATTCCGAATTTGGTCACAATGAATGATGTCCACCTTGCATAACGCCGACATCCGGCAGCAGATTTGATGGTATATGACTTTTTTACCAGGATTTCTGAAGTTTGATAGCATTGAGAGGCAAACATACCTTCCATCTTTCTCGGTAATAGTTTTCAGCAGCAGTTCTTTATCTACATAGGCTACATTTGGATAGTACCAGACTGTGAAACGACTGTCCTGAATACCACACAATATATTAGATAAGTCGCACCAGGCCAAAGTGTGCACCATACTGCCTGCAAACAAAGAGAGACAACACATTTAGAATCATACACCGCTCCGATATGCTGCATTACATATTCGTAAGAAAAGAATTGCCCATCCACATAGGAACCAAAGGGTTGAGGTCTGATGGGGGTCTGACAAGGTGGGCTGATCCGAGGTCTGATGAGGGTCTGACAAGGTGGGCTGATCCGAGGTCTGATGAGGGTCTGACAAGGTGGGCTGATCCGAGGTCTGACATAAAGGGCTGATGTGATGTCCTGATCAGGGTGTCAAATGTGATGTCCTGATATGTGGGCCTGATCTAATGTCCTGATATTTATGGGGGTCTTATCTGAGAATTTGATATGATGTCTTATTTTCCTCCTCTTAACCCCTAAAGGGGGGGGGGCTCATTTTCACCTTAAAACGCTTTTACTTATCCAGGCCATTCTGAGATAGTTTTTTTTGTCACATATTGTACTTCATGACACTGGTAAAATGAAGTAAAAAAAAAAATTTTTTGATTTATAAAAAAATACCAAATTTACCAAAAATGTGGAAAAATTAGCAAATTTCCCAGTTTCAATTTTTCTACTTCTATAATACATAGTAATGCCTCCAAAAATAATTATTAATTTACATTCCCCATATGTCTACTTCATGTTTGGATCATTTTGGGAATGACATTTTATTTTTTGGGGACGTTACAAGGCTTAGAAGTTTAGAAGCAAATCTTGAAATTTTTCTAAATTTCTAAAACCCACTTTTTCAGGACCAGTTCAGGTCTGAAGTCACTTTGTGAGGCCTATATAATAGAAACCACCCAAAAATGACCCCATTTTACAAACTACACCCCTTAAGGTACTCAAAACTGATTTTACAAACGTTGTTAACCCTTTAGGTGTTCCACAAGAATTAATGGAAAATAGAGATAAAATTTCAAAATTTCACTTTTTTGGCAGATTTCCCATTTTAATAATTTTTTTACAGTTACAAAGCAAGGGTTAACAGCCAAACAAAACTCAATATTTATGGCCCTGATTCTGTAGTTTACAGAAACACCCCATATGTGGTCGTAAGCTGCTGTACGGGCACACGGCAAGGCGCAGAAGGAAAAGAATGCCATACGGTTTTTGGAAGGCAGATTTTGATGGACTGGTTTTTTGACACCATGTCCCATTTGAAGCCCCCCTGATGCACCCCTAGAATAGAAACTCCAAAAAAGTGACCCCATTTTAGAAACTATAGATCGGGTGGCAGTTTTGTTGGTACTATTTTAGGGTAAATATGATTTTTGGTTGCTCTTTATTACACTTTTTGTGAGGCAAGGTAACAAGAAATAGCTGTTTTGGCACCGTTTTTATTTTTTGTTATTTACAACATTCATCTGACAGGTTAGATCATGTGGTATTTTTATAGAGCAGGTTGTCACGGACATGACAATACCAAATATGACTACTTTTTTGGTTGTTTGTTTTAGTTTTACATAACTGATGAGATGAAGGTTTGATTGGCACTATTTTGGTGTGCGTATGACTTTTTGATCGCTTGCTATTACACTTTTTGTGATGTATACTTTTTTATTTATGTAAGTTTTACACAATATCATTTTTGAAACAAAAATAAAATCATGTTTTAGTGTCTCCATATTCTGAGAGCCATAGTTTTTTCAGTTTTTGGGCGATTATCTTAGGTAGGGTCTAATTTTTTTGCGGGATGAGGTGACGGTTAGATCGGTACTATTTTGGTGGCCATACGCCTTTTTGATCGCTTGCTGTTGTACTTTTAGTGATGTAAGGTGACAAAAAAATGGTTTATTTAGCACAGTTTTGATTTTTTATGGTGTTCATCTGAGGGGTTAGGTCATGTGATATGTTTATAGAGCCGGTCGATACGGACGCGGCGATACCTAATATGTATCCTATCTCTCTGGCCGCTCCTTTAGTGTATCATTCGCTGTCTCTTCTTCTCCTCCTCCTCTTCCTCTTGATGTTGGAGTTCCTCAGGGCTTAGTACTTGGTCCTCTACTCTTCTCCCTCTATACAGCCCCCATCGGACAGACTATAAGTAGATTTGGCTTTCGATACCATCTCTATGCTGACGATACCCAACTATACACTTCGTCGCCTGACATCACCCCTGCTTTACTCCAAAACACCAGTAATTGTCTGGCAGCTGTCTCTAACATCATGTCCTCTCTGTATCTAAAACTGAACCTCTCAAAAACTGAACTTCTTGTCTTTCCCTCATCTACTAACTCACCTAAACTTGATATTTCAATTTCGGTCTGCAGCACTATCATAACTCCTGTGCAACATGCCCGCTGTCTTGGGGCCACATTTGACTCTGATCTCTCCTTTGTTCCCCATATTCAATTACTTACATGCTCTTGTCGTCTGCACCTCAAGAATATTGCCCTTTTCTTACGGTGGAAACTGCAAAAACTCTTGTTGTTGCCTTGATTAATTCTTGTCTTGACTACTGCAACGCATTACTAATCGTCCTCCCTCTCACTAAACTCTCCCCCTTCAGTCTGTTCTAAATGCTGCAGCCAGGCTCATCTATCCATCCAACCGCTACACTGATGCAACTAGCCTGTGCCAATCACTTCACAGGGTGCCCATCCACCACAGAATACAGTTCAAACTTCTCACCCTCACCCACAAAGATCTCCACAGTGCTGCACCTCCATACATCTCCTCCCTCATCTCCATCTACCACCCTACAAGTGCTCTCCGTTCTGTTAGCGACCTAAGAATAATAACCTCCATAATTCGTACCTCTCACTCCAGTCTTCAAGACTTTTCTCGAGCTGCACCTACTCTCTGGAATACTCTGCCCCGGAATACTAGGTCAATCCACAACTTCTCCACCTTCAAACGTGCTTATCAAGCTACCTAAACTGACTATTCCCCGACTAAACCTCCCCCCACCAACTCCTCTGGCCTGAACTCGATCCTCTAGTAGTCCCAAACCCGAAGCAGATCGGCCGGCACCACTCCTGTCAGTCCAATAATGGCTCAAATCCTAGTTATCACAATCAACTACCTTAGGTGTCACCCCCAATTCCTCATAGATTGTAAGCTCTTGCGAGCAGGGCCCTGACTCCTAGTGTTTCAGTTGCATATTATCCAGTTATTTTTGTTTTGTATATGAACCTTATGAACTTGTAAAGCGTTGCGGAATATTGTGGCGCTATATAAATACATTTTATTATTATTATTATTATTAATGAGTGTGGGCATGTATCTAATAATCATGTACTATGTGTAAGTGTGCTCATATGGGAATAGGTGAATGTAGTGTGTATATGCGGTGACTGAACTACATGTGTCAGCCTGTATGTGTACAAATGTCTATGCACTGTATTTTCTGAGCGCTTGTTTGCAGTATTATATTTAAACAGGACCTTTCACCACTCCTGACATGTCTGTTAGTAACTACCTGCACTCCTCATGTAATAAACATTCTGAAGTATTCTTAGGACTTTATGTTGTGCCATTCCTGTGTTATTTCTACTAGACGTCATGCATGAATTGTCAGCAGCTTGCAGTAAAGTTACAAGTGGGTGTTACCAGTTGGGGGTGTGTCCTTGCACATTCTGACATCAGCAGCACTGATTGGACAGTCAGATATGCCCACTACTGGTAACACCCAGCAGTACCTGTACTGCAGACTGCTGGCAATCTATTTGTAAACTTCTAGCAGGAATAACAGAGGAATGGCACAACATAGAGTCATAAGGATAGATGCTCCAGAATTGTTATTACATGGGGGAAGCAAGTAGTTACTAAAACTCACATGTCAGGAGAGGTGGCAGGTCCTCTTTCAGTATTTTTTACTCACTCACGTGTACATCCAGAGGCTGGACCCCGGCACATCTAATACTTCTCACATCTGAGAGGAGGATATAACTATATCCAGTCTAGAAAATTTTCTGTGAGCTAAAACATCAGCAACACCAATCTCTCTCCCGCTCAACGATAGCAAGGTAGGTAAAATATATCAGCCTGGGGAACAGGCTATATAATGCCCAGTGGACTACTTACCCCAGAATTCCCCTTTGTCCCTTTTAGGTAACACAAACGTGATTTGCGCGAGCATACAGTAGGTTCACATTTGAACACCATTTTAGGCATAGCTATTTACGCTGCATTAATCTTATTACAGTCTGCATTACAGTCCAAAGCTGCATTAAGAGTTCTGCAGGCTTCAGAGTTGAGATCTGCCAGCATTCCTTGCTGGTTTAAGATTTCCTTATGGTTGATGTCACATGCATGCACAAACATGTGACACTTTACAGGCAGTCCACAAGGAAAAGGTGGTCTCCATGGCTCTCCACTTTCTAGTCCAGTCTGGACACAGAGGAAATGTCTGCTCAGCTGAGGTGGTCAATGATTGGT
The DNA here is from genome assembly GCF_905171765.1 of Bufo bufo. Classification (NCBI taxonomy): domain Eukaryota; kingdom Metazoa; phylum Chordata; class Amphibia; order Anura; family Bufonidae; genus Bufo; species Bufo bufo. The sequence continues at coordinate 183,727,331 of NC_053392.1, forward strand.
TGTGTGTGGCCAATTCCTGCATGTCAAGAGGGTCCGATAAATGTCAGAACAGGAGCCAGCAAATAAATGGTATGGTAAGGATCCCTTATTTTGTTGTTTTACACCAATTTGCACCGGTTTTAAAATATTTCCAGCCCCTTTAAAGTTGCTAAGGGTGTATCAAGCAGTAAAATTGCTGATGCAACTGAATGCAAGCTGTAAGTCCGCATCAGTTGAGTTATGGTCCCTTTACACGGGCCGAACCAGCAGGCAAATATCAGGATGGAACTGCTTGTACATAGGGTGGGAGTTGCATTTACTTGCTGTAATTGCCTGTCCCCTAGAGAATCATTGCTTCTGGGTAGCAGAAGTTTACACAGCACGATCTGCTTCCTAGAAATGATCATTTAGGTGTTAGCATCAATGATGCCTTTATCCAATGAAAGAGCATTTGCTAGTTCATAGGGTGATTGGTGGTGGCACCTTTAAATAGGGCAATTATTGAGAGTGTTCTTAGGAATGCTTCTTCTTGATAAATGTCCTGATCATCAGCCCACGTAAAAGGCCCCTAACTTTGTAAATGCATTACCGTATTCTTTGCACTATATGACGCACTTTTTCCCCCCAAAAAATGGGGGAAGTGGCAGTGCGTCTTATAGTCTGAATTCTAATGACCACTTCCATTATGGAAGTGGTTATTAGCATGCGAGAGGCATGGGAAGGTGAGGGCAGCGCTGCGCTGGCTGTACTCCTCTTCCCTGGTTTTCTTCCACTGTGGCATCCTGAATGCGCACAGCGGCAAGATGTAGTGCATGTAGGCGCGCACTATGACCTGACGCTGTGCGCTGTCAGGTCACAGTACACAGCGAGACCCGGAAGAAGCGATGTGTCCTGGACCTGCAGCGCTGCCCAGAGCAAGTGAGGTAAGTTTATTTTTATTTATTTTTTTGTAACATCTGATCTGAGGTCTGATGGGGCTGGGGGAAGGGGGTCCGATCTGAGGCTCATTGGGAGATGGGGGGGGGGGGTTCGATCTGAAGCCAAGTGGGGCTGGGGGTTGAGATCTGAAGTTGATAGGGTCTAATTGAGGGTCAGATCTGAGTCTGATAGGGGTGCCTGAGTCTGATAAAGCTTGGTAGTCTGATTTTGGGGTCTGATGGAAAAATTTATTTTTTTATTATTTTCCTCCTCCAAATCCTAGGTGTGTCTTATAGTCCAAAAAATATGGTATATTACTTGTGGGTTACATCCATAATTAAACAACTTATGTGGAATGTATGCATTTAGTTGCACATGGCCTCTTCTAAAGGGGTTGTCCAGCCTCTTCCTGGGTCTCTTACTGGTCTCTGTGTCCTGGTCTCCACTGAAATCTGGCTGATCAATCACTGTCCATGTTGAAACACCAGAAAACAGAGATGGGGGTGGTAGGGGCCTAAGAAAGGGCAGCACAGGATTGTCGGGGAATCGGTAAGGTGAATATTGCTCTGTCAGGCTTTTGGTAAAAAAAAAAAAAAAAAAAAAAAGGGGGTGAAGGCACAGTCATTCATTTTTTTTACCAGCTTTACTTTGAAATAAAGCCCAGTTCTCCCAAGTAACCAGCAAATTCCTTATGGATGTCACGGTACAGTTTTAGAATAAACAACTGACGTAATCCATCTTACCAATTTTGACCGCTCTCTGTTCTTTTCCAAGCCTTCTAACTGTACTGATGTAGAGATCTCGGTTTTTATCAACAAATGCAATTTTTCTTTCATTTGCTGGTCCTCCTTGATCCAGAGCAATCTCTACTACTTCAATCTGAAAATGAAAAGGGATTGTGAAAATTTAACTCCTCTCAAAATTCTCCTACCATTTTATTTAGGCGCCCACGTATTACATGTGCATGGGTGGAATTCAATTTTTAAAGGGAATCTGTGAGCACATACCTCAGTATTTGGGTCTATTCACACGCATTTTGCGGAACGGAATTGCGGACCCATTCATTTCTATGGGGCCACACTATGAGCTGTCCGGATTTGCATTTCCGGATCCACACTTCCGGGTCCGCAATTGCGTTCCCCCAAAAAATAGAACATGTCCTATTCTTGTCCGCAACTGCGGACAAGATTAGGCATTTTCTATTATAGTGTCGGCGACTCGGCGATGTGCGGTCCGCAAAATGCGGAACGCACATTGCCGGTGACCGTGTTTTGTGGATCGCGGATCAGCAAAACACATACGGATGTGTGAATGGACCCTTAAACAAAGAGCACAGTCGGATTCTTTCTGTTATACCAACTCAAACGTTTCTGCCCTATCCAGATCCGTGCATCCGTTGCAGAGTAACCATGTCTATTCTGATATGCAAATTAGCTTTTTGATGCAAAGAGGGCAAAGCTCTGCCCTGTATCATAGGCAGCACCGTCCCCCTCCCCCCAGCTGTGAGTGACAGGGCCAGGCTGGCAACGTAATGTCACTTGGTCCTGTGTTCTTGTGCACCATTTCTTCAAAAATTGGCACATGCACAGTACAGCCCAGGTTCTTGACAGATCCGAAGTTATCTGTTCTGTGGAGCGATGATGCCGCCCTTGTTGCATCAAAGAGTTTACTTGCATATCAGAACAGATGAGATTTCTCTGCAACGGAGCCACAGATCTGGGTTGGGAACAGAAAGGTTTGAATCAGCAGAAAAGAAGGAATCTGACAGTGCTCTTTGTTTAATACTGAATATGTGCTGACAGATTCCCTTTAAAGAAGGTCTTTCACTTGACCACACAACACAACTCTGCCCACCTGCAGCGACCAATGGTTACATGAATTTGCAGGTAAAACTAAAAATGTGTGGCCACTAGCTGCCGTAGGTGGGTGGCCAAAGCGTGTAAACTCACCTCATATACTGCTCGTCAGGCAGTAATTATCACTCATAGGATGTCACTCAAACATACCCTGTTTATAGTGGGAAACTAAGGTTAGCTGAACGGACGGGTGCAATGTCACCCATTACATGGCCAGAAGAGGTGTCCCTAACTTCTTATGGGCTTTTCCTCTTTTTATAAATCAATGCGTCTAAAATGAATGCACCTGGGCGCAAGGACATGTATCATTTGATGCCACAACTATGTTGGCCTGTGGGGTTCATGTAGAGAGGAGCATTATATGGCAGGGATTGCTTAACCTGCGGCCCTCCAGCTGTTACAAAACTACAATCCCCAGCATGCCCAAATAGCTGTAGGCTGTGCAGGCATGCTGGGAGTTGTAGTTTTGCAACAGCTGGAGGGACGCAGATTGGGCATGCCTGAAATATGGGATGCTCTTTCCCAGCCCCCTGATTGGAAATTGCTTCCCAGAGATAAGCTGGACCAAAGGCATCTACAATCTAGCAGTTTACCATGAAATGGGCTTTCAAGGCTAATAATGGCCTACCCTTCAAATCACCAGAATAAATGAGTGATGGAGAATGAAGGGTTCTCTCCAGCAAGTGCTGCTGCTCTTTCATGCTGGTTGTCAGGGGTCCTGGGGGGTGGCCCCCCAACATCACACATTGATAACAATCTAGCTGGGACCACACATATCGGCACCAACTGCTGTAGAAATCGCATTTTGAAGATAAATTCTAACTAATACATCATCTTTGATATTCACACAAATCATAAAAGCAAAGCACCGTCTACGTGTTCAATTACAACTGGGGTTTAAATGGTGCCTTTGGCAATGGAATGAAACAAATGTAATCTGTACAGTGACATAAAATGCTTCTTATCCATGGGTATTGCTGTCTTGGGCTTGGTAAGAAAACTATGAATTTGATTCGAGATCCCTCGCTCTTTTGATGACATCTCACGCCTTTGTCCCTTAAGTAGCCAAGGAAAATCCAAACTCGGCACAGAGAAGACATGTGGCAGCATCATATTGCTCACTGTCCAAGGAATTTAATTCACAACTGTGTGTGGTCCAGCTGGAAAAAATCCATGCGGGAGACAAAGCGCTAGTTATACAGTAGTTAACCCCCATGTCTGCAAACCGGGTCTGGTTTTATTTCTTTTTCTCCTTACTAAGTAAAGGACGACATGAAGAGCATATGAAAACAGAATACTTCACCTTATGAGCTAGAGGCTTCCCGTCTCCCAGAGGCTTTCCCGATAAAGCATCAAACAAGTAGATCACTAAAAAATAAAGGAAAAAGATTACAAAACAGTCTAAATGAAAAAAATGTGTTTGTAGCCCATAGCAACCAATCACAGCGCAGCTTTCATTATGTATTGTTATGCAAAAAAATAATTAATGCTGTGCCGTCATTTACTGTTCGCTGTGTGCAATGAGGTTTTTCATAATGGGGCAGATTTGCTATTGAAAATGGGCCAGTTATTTTGGTGTTTTAGACACTTTTCTAACTGTGGTTTATCTGGAAGAGGCATGGCTTCCCATTCCTTTGTACCATGTGTCAAAAAAAATTTGGGGTAAAACTAAGCCAATAAATAAGGGGGGGAGGGGTTAAACTTAGACTAGACACAATGATAGTCTGTCCAAAGTTTACATCGTCTTATCTTTAGACAGTATTAGTAAATCAGAGAATGTATGATTGGTAAGGCAGGCAAGTAAATTTAAATGGGCATTCCCATCTCAGACATTGGGGGTGCAATGTCTGATAGGTGCAGGTCCTACCTCTGGGACCTGCACCTATACTTAGAATGGAGCCAGCTAAGTCCCGGAGGGTGCACCGTGCATACGCCCTTCATTCATTCATTCCTAAGGGAGCGCCGAAAATAGCCGAGCGCTGGGTTTGCTCTTTCCGTCAGTGCCATAGGAGTGAATTGAGTGGTGGTCACGCTTGCGCAGTGCGCTTCCCATTCATTTCAATGGGACTCACGAAAACAGCCAAGCGTGCTGCTCGGCTATTTTCAGCACTCCCACAGAAATGAATGGAGGACCTGCACCTATCAGTCACTGGAGGCATATCCTAGCGATATGCCCCCAATTTCTGAGGTGAGACAACCCCTTTCACCTCACTCGTGGGGCTATTGTTAATTAACAAAGATTGCATTAGGGAGGTAAAATTAAAGTGACTGTCCAGTTGTGCTTTCAAAAGTCATATATTGGTACCGGTAGATGAAGTTCTCCTGACATTTATTTATTTCTCTATTATTCTGCTTATCTGCTTCATTTGCTCAGCTCCAATAATGCAGAGCTGTGATCTGTGACTACAGTTTAGCTACAGTGCCTACAGGGAGTCTATGGTAGTCTGAGACACACCCCCTGCCTCCTCATTGCGGTTTTCTCTCTCCCCTGCAGCTCTGATTGGATGCTGTGTATAAATACAAGCCTGTCACAACCTAGCTAGGACATCATACAGGCAATGAACATAGTAAGGGCTGGAACTACAGGGTCACAAGATTGGTACTGGATGTTTTTTCTGTAAAAGAAGTGTGACATGGATACAACCTGTACCTTAAACTAGGACTTACATTTTTCATCAGTTTTGTCCCTTATAGCGATGGTATCATTGCTCAGAGACACCGTCTGTGCGTTGAGAATGTCTGTTCTCATACCAGAAACTTTAGGGGAACTGATGAGACGACCTTCATAGGAGTATAAAAACAGACTGCCACCATCCACTAAGAGGAAATGCCTGCAAGAAACCAAGGAAGGAAGTGACCAAAGAGCAGGTTCATTACAGTCAACAATTTGGACATCTCCAAAAGGGAGCAAACAATGCAATCAACAAGAGCAGGAGCACCCAAACCCGTGATGTCTGCTACTCGGGAGCCTCCTCCGTGCTTGTAGTTCTACTGGACCCAGATTTTCTTCACTTTATTAGCTGCACAGTAGATCAATAAACTGGAGAAATCCAACATTGCTGGGTTACACAGCTGAAACTGTGCACGGTTAGCGTGATGATTTGCAGCATTAAAAAAGCAAGTAATCCAGTCCTTAATAGCCGGGTGGAGGAATGCAGAAAGGAATGTCGTTCATTTGTTACAAAACACAGAGCATATGGCTGATTGGAAACTGATGCCATAACACAAGCCACGTGCTTGCACAGGCATCTGACACTTGGCGCAGACGTACGCTGTAAACAGCGAAGGCTCTGTGCTTGCTGCGTTCAAGCCATTCGTCACGCATTAGGTTGGGAACGTTTCACAACGTATAACTTCAACAGATTCCTCCGACATATACCATGGTATAGGTGTGCCACTGTAATGTTTTTTTTTGCGGTGGCCTACGGGAAATCTTAGTCATTTGAATGGAGCCCTTTGGATACGTCTGACGTGTATACTTGGAGCTTTTCCCCATAGAAGTTAAACGTGTGGCTCAGACGTGCGACTAGGTGTGTTTTATACACACATAAATCATGACGTACCAATTCACTTCACATTATTGGCTCAGTCTCCATCAGAAAACATAATATATTATTAAAGAGAATCTGCCAGCAGCAGTTTTGACCAAACTTATACTGCTGATATCACTAGGCAAGGGCTTGAGAGAGCAGGACAGGCATTGTTTTTTTCATTAGGTGTAGTGAGAATATGAAGTTTTATTCTGCCAGATTCTTCTCCTGCAAGTGCCCAGAGTAGGAATTCACTGTGCTGTGCTCTCTGCATTGAGGTGCTTTGTAGCTGCGTCCCCCTGTCTGGGTGACAGTCGTACTGGTCTCCTGCTTGGATGATCCAACAGTCATTTATAGTAGAGGAAAGGAGCTGTGAAGCATGGGAGCAGACAGCAATTCACAGTGCACTTACAGGAACAGAACCTATCAGAATAAAACTTCATATTTGTCCTGCTCACTCGAGCCATTACCTAGTGATGTCAGTAGTATAGTTTGGTAAAACTGCTGACAGACTCAATTTACACTGCATGCAGAATTATTAGGCAAATGAGTATTTTGACCACATCATCCTCTTTATGCATGTTGTCTTACTCCAAGCTGTATAGGCTCGAAAGCCTACTACCAATTAAGCATATTAGGTGATGTGCATCTCTGTAATGAGAAGGTGTGTGGTCTAATGACATCAACACCCTATATTAGGTGTGCATAATTATTAGGCAACTTCCTTTCCTTTGGCAAAATGGGTCAAAAGAAGGACTTGACAGGCTCAGAAAAGTAAAAAATAGTGAGATATCTTGCAGAGGGATGCAGCACTCTTAAAATTGCAAAGCTTCTGAAGCGTGATCATCGAACAATCAAGCGTTTCATTCCAAATAGTCAACAGGGTCGCAAGAAGCGTGTGGAAAAACCAAGGCGCAAAATAACTGCCCATGAACTGAGAAAAGTCAAGCATGCAGCTGCCAAGATGCCACTTGCCACCAGTTTGGCCATATTTCAGAGCTGCAACATCACTGGAGTGCCCAAAAGCACAAGGTGTGCAATACTCAGAGACATGGCCAAGGTAAGAAAGGCTTTAAGACGACCACTACTGAACAAGACACACAAGCTGAAACGTCAAGACTGGGCCAAAAAATATCTCAAGACTGATTTTTCTAAGGTTTTATGGACTGATGAAATGAGAGTGAGTCTTGATGGGCCAGATGGATGGGCCCGTGGCTGGATTGGTAAAGGGCAGAGAGCTCCAGTCCGATTCAGACGCCAGCAAGGTGGAGGTGGAGTACTGGTTTGGGCTGGTATCATCAAAGATGAGCTTGTGGGGCCTTTTCGGGTTGAGGATGGAGTCAAGCTCAACTCCCAGTCCTACTGCCAGTTTCTGGAAGACACCTTCTTCAAGCAGTGGTACAGGAAGAAGTCTGCATCCTTCAAGAAAAACATGATTTTCATGCAGGACAATGCTCCATCACACGCGTCCAAGTACTCCACAGCGTGGCTGGCAAGAAAGGGTATAAAAGAAGAAAATCTAATGACATGGCCTCCTTGTTCACCTGATCTGAACCCCATTGAGAACCTGTGGTCCATCATCAAATGTGAGATTTACAAGGAGGGAAAACAGTACACCTCTCTGAACAGTGTCTGGGAGGCTGTGGTTGCTGCTGCACGCAATGTTGATGGTGAACAGATCAAAACACTGACAGAATCCATGGATGGCAGGCTTTTGAGTGTCCTTGCAAAGAAAGGTGCCTATATTGGTCACTGATTTGTTTTTGTTTTGTTTTTGAAAGTCAGAAATGTATATTTGTGAATGTTGAGATGTTATATTGGTTTCACTGGTAAAAATAAATAATTGAAATGGGTATATATTTGTTTTTTGTTAAGTTGCCTAATAATTATGCACAGTAATAGTCACCTGCACACACAGATATCCCCCTAAAATAGCTAAAACTAAAAACAAACTAAAAACTACTTCCAAAAATATTCAGCTTTGATATTAATGAGTTTTTTGGGTTCATTGAGAACATGGTTGTTGTTCAATAATAAAATTAATCCTCAAAAATAAAACTTGCCTAATAATTCTGCACTCCCTGTAATATATACTTGAATGTCTTATCTGGCAGCCTTATATTTTACCCACCCATCTTTATGCACCAAACTACTGATATCTGAAGAGGAGTTTAATCTTTTATATACCTGTCTAGACTACCAACACAGGCTCCATTGTGGTCTTGTGAAGAACATCTCTCCAATCGATCCTAAACTGTCTGTCCTAATTATTAAAATGCATTACCCCAATACTGGGCTGTGTACAGCATTATGGCGGTTAATGGTGCTATATAAATAATACTAATAAAGAGTACAGTAGGTACCAAAATGAAAAAAAAGTCTGTATATATTAGGCAACAGCACAAATTATGGTAAAATAATTATGCAGATAATTCTCTACCTTTCGCACTGGAGGATCAAGCTCACGGTTCCTTCTTTGAGATCAAAGATGAGTGGCGTGTTCCAATTTTTTGTACTAGGGGAAAAGAGGACTACGTTAAGATATTGGTATTTTCACTTTGCAAAACAATTGTTGAAGATTTACAGAAATAATAACGAAGAAAATGTAGAGGTATAAACATGCTTAGATCTACCACATATGCATACAGCAAGAAATACATTTTAATTCTGTAATCATGGGTGGACACACAAAAAAAATAAAAAAAACTTTTCCCATTCTCCATAAAAAATACCAAAAGATAACCAAAATTGTTATCGCTGCATCAAAAATTTACAAAATACTAAACAATTATGTTACTTATCACGCACAGTGAACGTTGTAAAAAGAAAAAAATCCCAGTGTCAGAAATTGTCATTTTTTGGCCTCCTCACCTCCCAAAAAAATGTGAATGACTTTTAGGGAACCTGTCTCCAGATTCATGTTGCGGACAGGCTCCATCATTAGAAAGAACTAAGCTTTACTCGGAAATGCTGCAGTGTTTCATAGAAAATATCGTTTTAAAGAGCCGAATGTGGAGAGAAGTGTCCCATAGAGCAGCTCCAGCCACTCCTTGCTTGGTCAAGTATGGCTGGAGGGGAGCCATGCCAGGCTCTTTTGAAAACTATGTTGTGACGTTTCAGAGAAAAACAAAGGGTGGTGGTGGGGGATTTATCAAAACTGGTGCAAAGGAAATCTGGCTTCATTGCCCATAGCAACCAATCAGATTCCACCTTTCACTTTTCAAAGTTCCTTTGGAAAATGAAAGGTAGGATCTGATTGGTTGCTATGAGCAACTAACCCAGTTTTCCTTTACACTAGTTTTGATAAATCTCTTCAACAATTTGTTATCATGGTAGCCTTGCAGTATTTCACAGTGCCCAGGGTTTGGGCAGCATGGCTCTACTGATAGGTTCCCTTTAAGGGCACAATAAGTAGGGTACAGTATACGGGTAAGCTAGGGTTGAGCGGCTGATGCTGAACTTAAAGTATTGTATATACCTCATTTCTCCATCTGATGTTTGGCCAAGTCACAAATAATTTAGTGCAATATAAATTTGACATTTTATTTTAAGTCAGGGAGAGAATTTTAACTCAAAATGGCAAAAAGGACAGCATCAATTAGTGGGTCTGACCACCAGAGAAACGCAGGACGGCTGCGTGTTTATTGGGTATAAGACCAGATGACTGAGAAGAACGTACAGCGCAGTGATCTTCTTCACTGTGGAACAAAGAATGCTCCGGGACTGGCCTGTCATGGTGACACCTCACCACAAGTACACCAGCAGATGTCTCCCTTAGCCGTCTGAGTCTATACACCAGCCTGAGAGACCTCACTGCTCCATCATACCCTCTTCGGCAAGCCCTGAAGCTTTCTAGAAAGCCCCATGAAAACTAGGGTTGTACACAGTCCTCTAATCCACATGATGCCGAGTATGACAAAATGATTATTCTTCAGAAACGGGCGTGCGTTTTCTTATCTTTATCTCATGGTGGGGGTTCTATACACAGATTATCAAATAGCATACTTTCCTTTCTAGACTGTATCTAGACATTGCATACATTTTAGTGGAGTAGATGTCATTTTCTACAACCCATACACATAAGCATAAAGGACCGACATATAAAAAGGATCTTATATAAAAAAAAAAACTGAAGCGATTTTCTTTTCTTTCCTGCAGCTGTTCACAAATGTGTTACCCCAACCATTAAGTAGAGGCGTAGATCATGAACTAATAACAATGGGGTGGAGGCCACCCTTTCGCTTTGTAGACTAGGTGACCACACTTAAAACAGAAAGCTACAAAAACAATTACTTGAAAGGTTTTTCTTGGAACGTGTCCAGATGTTTTGATTCTTCAACTTCTCAGCGACGCAGAACGAATTACTAGCGACTGTACCACCTGCTTCCTATGACAGTATTTCAACAAAGGATACAAGCCTGGCATCGCATCGGCTTAAAAGACCTTCATACCCCACAAGATTGAAAAGCAATGAGTCAAAGGAAATGTTTCACAGACAGAGAACTTGCTTACCTAAACACATAACACTGGAGAGAGGTGGAAACTACTAAATATCCATATTTCAAAGATGCCTTAATTACTCGGTCACGGAATTCCAGCAAATCCATGGCGTCATTTATTACATTGCGAACCTGAAAATACAGGCAATGTGTGAGGATGCAAACGGTCTCTGGGTATTCAATATTCTGCAATATGTTTGCAGCAAAGTGGTAGTTGGCTACAGATGCAGGAGCCCAAGACACAATGGGAAAGAATAAGGGGGGGTTCAGTAAAAAACAAAAATAAAGTCTGAAAAAGTTACATATGTTAAATGTGTATATATATATATATATATATATATATATATAATTTTTTTAAATGGCACCCCGTGGATGACAGAAGCCACGGCTTGGCACTCACTAAATGCATATGTCCTGGTGTATATGTTAAATGTAAGCCATACACAAGATATAAATAAGCCTAGGCTTTAACCTTACAGTGTTAGGCAGGTGTGGAAAAATGCTAAAAAGTAAGAATGCTTTCATTAATTAAGTGTTAAGAGTTTTAATGTATTCTGCAGCAGGACAAAGACCCCAAACATACAGCCAACGTCATTAAGAAGTATCTTCAGTGTAAAGAAGAACAAGGAGTCTTGGAAGTGATGATATGGCCTCCGTAGAGCCCTAATCTCAACATCATCACTCTGGAATTACAGGAACAGACAGAAGGATCTGATCAAGCCTACATCTACAGAAGATCTGTGGTTAGTTCTCCCTGCCAAGTTCCTTCAAAAACTGTGTGCATGTGTACCTACAGAACTGATGCTGTTTTGAAAGCAAAGGGCGATTACAAAATAAATATTCGAACATTGATTGGATTTTGAGGTCTCTTGTCTATTCATTTTGCATTCTGTTAATCGATAACAATAAGGCTACTTTCACACTTGCGTTCGGAGCGGATCCGTCTGGTATCTGCACAGACGGAACTGCTCCTATAATGCAAATGATGGGATCCGTTCAGAACGGATCCGTCTGCATTATATTTCAGAAAAAAAATCTAAGTCTAATTGTTAGTCCGACGGATCCGTCCTGACTTTGCATTGAAAGTCAATGGGGGACGGATCCGTTTGAAATTGCACCATATTGTGTCAACGTCAAACGGATCCGTCCCCATTGACTTACATTGTAAGTCTGGACGGATCCGTTTGGCTCCGCACGGCCAGGCGGACACGAAAACGCTGCAAGCAGCGTTCGGGTGTCCGCCTGCTGAGCGGAACGGAAGCGAAACGGAGCCAAACTGATGCATTCTGAACGGATCCTTATCCACTCAGAATGCATTGGGGCTGTACGGATCCGTTCGGGGCCGCTTGTGAGAGCCTTCAAACGGAACTCACAAGCGGAACCCCGAACGCAAGTGTGAAAGTATCCTAAACTATTAAAAGTGTGCCTAAATGTTAAACTAAAAAAATTCTGAAAAGTGTTAGAAATACCCTAGAAATAATTTTTCTCACATACTTCATGTATTTGTTTTCTAATTTTACCACCAAAAGAGATCCCTGAAATACCGGTACTATTCACCACAGCGCACAGAGAATGTATTCTAGATTTGTATTATGAGCTATCCGGACAGGAGCACATCTCCCTGGTCCAGCCAGTACCTTCTGCTGATATTAGTGCAGGATCCCCAGCACTGCTATGTCCTATGCAGAGGTTCCAGCGGAGCGCAGCGAGGACAGACAGGAGTTCTGCATATCACATTGCTGCTCCTGTCCTCGCTCTGCACAGATCATCACAGTGCAGGGTATCCTGCACTAATATTCTGCGGCACGGAGATGTACTCCCATGGGGACAACACTCACTACAGGGCATATAATACAAATCAGAATCTGTACACCGCATACAGTACAGACCAAAAGTTTGGACACACCTTCTCATTCAAAGAGTTTTCTTTATTTTCATGACTATGAAGGCATCAAAACTATGAATTAACACATGTTGAATTATATACATAACAAACAAGTGTGAAACAACTGAAAATATGTCATATTCTAGGTTCTTCAAAGTAGCCACCTTTTGCTTTGATTACTGCTTTGCACACTCTTGGCAGTCTCTTGATGAGCTTCAAGAGGTAGTCCCCTGAAATGGTCTTCCAACAGTCTTGAAGGAGTTCCCAGAGATGCTTAGCACTTGTTGGCCCTTTTGCCTTCACTCTGCGGTCCAGCTCACCCCAAACTATCTCAATCGGGTTCAGGTCCGGTGACTGTGGAGGCCAGGTCATCTGGCGCAGCACCCCATCACTCTCCTTCATGGTCAAATAGCCCTTACTTTCAAAGTTTTCCCAATTTTTCGGCTGACTGACTGACCTTCATTTCTTAAAGTAATGATGGCCACTCGTTTTTCTTTACTTAGCTGCTTTTTTCTTGCCATAATACAAATTATAACAGTCTATTCAGTAGGGCTATCAGCTGTGTATCCACCTGACTTCTCCTCAACGCCACTGATGGTCCCAACCCCATTTATAAGGCAAGAAATCCCACTTATTAAACCTGACAGGGCACACCTGTGAAGTGAAAACCATTTCAGGGGACTACCTCTTGAAGCTCATCAAGAGAATGCCAAGAGTGTGCAAAGCAGTAATCAAAGCAAAAGGTGGCTACTTTGAAGAACCTAGAATATGACATATTTTTAGTTGTTTCACACTTGTTTGTTATGTATATAATTCCACATGTGTTAATTCATAGTTGTGATGCCTTCAGTGTGAATCTACAATTTTCATAGTCATGAAAATAAAGAAAACTCTTTGAATGAGAAGGTGTGTCCAAACTTTTGGTCTGTACTGTACATGGCTGTAATGAATAGCGCTTCAGGAGGCCCAAACTTTGGGGGTCTCTTTTGGTGGTAAAATTAGAATATCAATAAATGAAAATTATTTTTAGGGTATTTCTAACATTTATTTGAACAGTTAGTTATACGTTAACACTTCTATTTTTGAATGCTTTTTTACTTTGCAGAATATTTCCCACACCTAACACTTTTGCACTGCACTAAACAGAATGGGCACAAACATTTTAGCTAGAGAGACTTTTTAGAGTTTTTAGCCATGTTACGAATTATAACTCAACCTGCATAGCTCGTCTCTTGGTTAAAGTTACTTCAAAATTCTTCCATTCCCAGTGTTGCTCAACGACATGAGCAAAGATAACGTGACCATTCCCACAGGCTCCGGCAACTTGGGTTCCGTCTATCGACCAAGCAAGGCTGAAGATACTACCAGTATTTGGTTTTTCCAAAGCATAGGACCACTGGAAGAACATAAAATGATAAAGCAATTATTGAAAAAATTATAATAATAATAAAAAATGTATGTACAAAAGATCAGGTCAACATTTTCTCTTTAGAAACAGTGGGTGATCAAGAAATTTGAAGATGGAACATTCTGCTCTTGCCTAAGCACACCTGAAGCAGCTGGACATCAGACAGCAGATGAGCCAGTGGCAGAGGTCAAGGCTGCTTCAATGAATAAGAATAGGAGATGACACGACAAATGGTTGAAGTCTGCTAGAGACATTAGCAATATATGCAGAGCTGTTAAGATTGATCAGAAGAAAGACGAGGCAAGCTTACCAAATAGAGCTCAGATGCAAAGCTAATTATAACACTCAATCAAAAACTGAAAAGGAACTTTATTCAATAAGTAAGAAGACCCAAAAAAATAAAAATAATCCATCTGTTTAAAAGACAAAATATGTCCAAATGCAAAAGGCTGGACTCATCACTTAGTGCTTTGGGGAGGGAATATTTAATGTGTTTGCCATATTTAGCCCTGTAATTTCTTTTGCAGTACATGTGAACCCAGAAAATATCAAACTCCTGGGAAGCTTGTCAACTTTGGGAATATAAATATAATGAGGGTAGACAAGTGTAACCGAGAGACTGCTAGTCAATAGGCTTTATTAAGATACAGTACTGGGACAAATAACTCGACGTTGGCGCGTGCACCAAGCTTGGAAATTGAAAAAAAATAAAAATAAAAAAATATATATATATATATATATATATATATATATATATATATATATATATATATAAATTAAAATAATGACTAATAATTGGATGACGTTAGGCTAGGTGGTATGAGATTTCTGGTTTCATTAGAAATAATCTTAAAGAAAAAAAGTTTAAATCAAAGTACATGAACCGTCAAATAAAAAGCTATTAAAAATTTGATGAAATAGAACATTTCTTGAGGCAATATACAGAAGCTGAATCGGAATAGCTGTTCCACATATCATTTCCGTGTACAAGTGCACTCTTGGATTGTTCTTAGAAAGCGCTAAAGCTTGGTATAGCCTCCCATGTGTCTAGTGGAGGATTTATATCAAATATGGGAGGAATTATAGGAGCTTAGCACTTGTACATAATACATTCTGTGGGATAACGGGACAGTAATAACTACTAAACGAGTCCTGTGATGTACTCCCACGGGTCTTTAAATGATTCGAAATCTGACTCATATGTATGGAAAGTTTGGCACAACAGAAGGAAACTTCTTTCTAATCAGGAGGTCTACAATTTTTGCGACTGCGCACTTTTCTATTTTTTTACGCTTGTTAACAATCAAAGAAGGAACCACACATCACTGTACTGTTACCGACACATTAAAGACATGAAAAAGACAGAATGGCGTGCAAACGATCAACAAAAAGAAATACCAAACTTCTATTTTTACGATGCCACTAAGCCATGTGCACACAGTTCTAATATGTAGCATCCAGAAACTACACAATATATATATAATGACTCCACTACACTCTACGGTATATTAGAATATCGTCCAAAAGTCCATTTATTTCAGTAATGCAACTTAAAAGGAATTGCATTAATGAAGCTTAACATTAGAATTTTGTGAAAAGGTTCAATATTCTAGGCTCAAAGTGTCACAGTCTAGTCAGCTAATTAATCCATACCCCCTGAGCAAAGGGTTCCTCAAAATTGTGACTTTTCATAAGCTGTAAGCCATAATCATCCAAATTATAAAAAATAAAGGCTTGAAATATCTCACTTTGCATGTAATGAGTCTCTCTCATATGTTAGTTTCACCTTTTAAGTTGCATTACTGAAATAAATGAACTTTGCACGATATTCTAATTTTTTGAGTTTCACCTGTAGCTGTAGACTAAATTCTATGGGGCTATAGTATCATTACACGTACATAGGTCCCATAAAGCTGCTGTGTGCATGAGCGTGAAATATTGGGTGTTTGGAAATGGAAATAATGACAGCAGAACAGTCAAAACTCAAAAAAAAAAACACATAAAGTAGTACTTTGTATTCTTCTTATTGAAACAGGTGGGGAAAAAAATGCTAGGAAAACCACTCGGGGCAGAAAATGCTGCACTGTGTGAATGGGAAATGATGTCAGGAAAGGCCCTCTTAAGCTTGTCTGCTTTAGCAACTACTGGTATCCCCCTTGCAATACAATTCTACAGCATCTATTCTTAAAGGTTACGTACACATTCAGAGACAATTTTTTTTATGATTGCATTTTACTCATTTTGGGCTAAAAAAAAATACATTTAAAATTATTATAATTTTTTTAATATTGAGCCATTTTGTCACAAAGGGTTAACGGTCTAGCAGTGCGAATCTGACTTTTTACTTCACTTTATGCCACTCATCTAATAAATCTTATTTCTAATTAAGGGCTCGTTCACACGACCGTATGGCTTTTTCAGAGAACGTTTTTAATGGATCCGTTTTTCCGTTTCAGTAGTGTTTCTGGTTCCGTTTTTCCGTATGGCATATACAATACACAGTAATTACATAGAAAAAAATTGGGCTGGGCATAAAATTTTCAATAGAAGGTTCCGCAAAAAAGGAACGAATACGGAAGACATACGGAGTACATTCCGTATGTGTTCCTTTTTTTTTGCTGACCCATTGACTTGAATGGAGCCACAGAACGTAATTTGCGGGCAATAATAGGACATGTTCTACCTTTGAATGGAACGGAAAAACGGAAACGGAATGCATACGGAGTACCTTCCGTTTTTTTGGTGGAACCATTGAAATGAATGGTTCTGTATACGGACCATATACGGAACTCAAAAAACGGCGCGTATACGGAACGCAAAAAACGTTTGTGTGAACGAACCCTTACTACGAGGTCATAAGCACTTATTTAAGCCAGATTTCTATCAGTAAAATAAGAAATGAGCTACAGTGTTTATAATGTCAGAGATAAGGAGCCCGTCAGATTAGCAGGCTGATGGAGCACAGAGAATATTCAGATTCCTCTACTAGAGCATTTCAGCCCTGAGCAGAAAAAAGGGTTTCCATATTTGTTATGAAGACCAATTTAACAAATATTTTTAGCTCAAAATATGTACAATGCAATAATTTAAAAAACTGCCCCCAAAGGTGTACATGGCCTTTAAGGCATGGCCAACCTGTGGCTCTCCAGCTGTTGTAAAACTACAACTCCCAGCATGCCCTGCTGTAGGCTGATAGCTGTAGGCAGTCTGAGCATGGTGGGAGGTTATGCTATTCCTTTATTACTCTAGAAGTTATGCCTGAACTGTTAGTAGTTTATAATAAAGGTCCAGCTGGGTGTGTCCCCCTGCACAAGCTGTGCAGGGACACAACCCTACTGGTAACATCCAGCTGAACCCTCATTGTAAACTGCTAGAAGAAATGGGACAACGTAGAGACAGAAGAGTAGATGCTCCAGAATTGTTATCACATGAAGAATGCAAGTAGTTACTAAAATAGTCATTTCAGGAGGGGTTGCAGGTCCTCTTTAAAGAGCTCTCTTTAGTTAGAAGGGTTGACAAGGTATCCTGGGACCCTGAGGAATCAGCTGTAAGCTGAGAGGAACCTGAACATCCATGTTTATTTGTTCTGTGTTGCTACCTCAGGGAAAATGGAGCATCTCACAGTCCTAATTTAAACCAATGACCTGTCTGTGTAATGCATGGACTCCTCGAGAGACGGTGTTGGTCACCGCTTCCATTCTGACTTATAGATGAGGGTGCTGAACTACAGGACTTAGGCGTGTTTCACATTTGCATTATGCATCTCCGGCTGGGAAGCAGTCTGCCAGAAATGTCTGCATCGGGCACTGCTGGGTGCTGACACCCGCCGGCCTCATTCACTATAATGG
Source organism: Bufo bufo (assembly GCF_905171765.1). Lineage (NCBI taxonomy): Eukaryota > Metazoa > Chordata > Amphibia > Anura > Bufonidae > Bufo > Bufo bufo. Next base: position 183,745,254 of record NC_053392.1, read on the forward strand.
AGACCGGCGGAGATCCAGCTGCAACTTGGCAAACATGCAGAGAAGCAGCCAGATGGAAACCGCTGTGCTCAGCAGTATTTGTCCGTATGCTTCTCGGCATATTTGCCGTGCTATGGGCGGATAGCCGCCGGTCTCTTTTATAGCGAATAGGGATGGATGGCAATGGGTTTGCTTATACACGTATACACATCGGCAATCGGGAAATTAAAGATAGTGCCTGATTGAGAGCGCCATAGGCGCCAGGTGCCTTCTGTTTTAAACAGCAGGCACCTGGGACTGATGTATGCACACGTTTAACCCCTCAGATGCTGTAATCAAATGTGACCATGGCATCGGTGAGATAAAAAATGCTGTGCAGTGGCTATTCCTAGCAAGGATCAGGGGAGCTGGATAGAGTGTGCAGCAGGCTCGGTCCTCCTGAATGATGGCTGGGCTCCATAGTAACACAGTAAAATCTCATAGACCTCAATTCTACCAAAAAAGGTTTTTAAAAATATTTTTAAAATTTTAAAAAAATATATAACCTTTCAAAATCACATAACTAGAAAAGTGGACACATGTGTATCTCATATGGAGAAACTGAAAAAAAAGTCAAAATGGTCGATTTGCTTTTTTTTGGTCACTTCATCTACCACAATTTTTTTTACAAATAATGATTAAATCAAAACACTCTACAAAATGGTATCAATGAAAAGTACAGATCACCCTGCAAAAAATGAGCCCTAAGACAGCTCCGCATACATAAAAATACAGACGTTATGGGGGTCAGAATATGGCAATGCAAAGAAAAAAATTAGTTTTTTAAATTTTTTTATTTTAAAACATAACTATACATATGTGGTATTGTTTTAATCGTACTGACCCGGACAATGAAAGTAACAGGTTAATATTACTGCAAAGGAAACTCTGTTATAACAAAAGCCATGAAACTGTGGCAGAATTTTTATTATTATTTTTTTATAATTGAAGATTGGTAATTTTAATTTTCATACTGTCCCCTGTTGTGCTCTACCTAAGCTGCGCTGAAGGAGGCCCTTTTACCTGTGTGATGACATGTAACAGCGAGCCAGCTTTAACTCAGAACAACAAATATAAAAATACAATATGGCCGATTCATGGAAACTGTCAAACAAAAACTCAAGCTTTCATTTTTCAAGAGAACTGTACAGAATGGAAACTGCACTATGATTGGTTGTTATGGACAATAAAGAATATCCCTGTTGATCATGATTCTCCTCCATATTGTACTGATATATTCCAAATGGTTGAGAATATTCTACAATTAATTTAATTTCTACTAGGTTATATGACTCAACTTCTGGCTCAACTTCCTTGACATCATTTTGACAGATGAATAATTGTAAACTTTATCCACCTCTAAGCAGGACAGACTGTAAAATGCATCTGAAAGTGATCAGCATAGGCAGCCAGGATGAAGTGTGGTGTGGAACTGAATAAGCCTAACAACTGCAGCAAACCTCAAATTGACAGAGGAAGCTATAGATAAAAAAAATAAAAAATAACTAAGGCTAAATTATTTCAATAGACCACGCTCACATGGAACGTGCAGGGGTATTTCATGGGGTTCTCAAAAGCAAATGAGGTTTTACTTTTATTTCATAAGAAGCTGCAGATGTGTACCGGTTGCAGGTGTCCCACGCAGAACATTTACATTTACAGGTAGTTGTAGGGGACCCAAATATAAAGTCTTGGGCATGAATGCAGTTGGAGAGCTTGTTAGGATTGGCTATATTAAAGAGGACCTTTCACCCATTATGACAATGTGAACTAAGTATACAGACATGGAGAGCGGCGCCCGGGGATCTCACTGCACTTACTATTATCCCTGGGCGCTGCTCCGTTCTCCCGCTATGCCCTCCGGTATCTTCGGTCACAAAGTTATGGTAGGCGGAGTCTGCCCTTGTTCTGCTGTAGCACTGGCCAATCGCATTGCAGAGCTCACAGCGTGGGAGAAAATAACCTCCCAGGCTGTGAGCTCTGCGCTGCGATTGGCCAGCGCTACAGCAGAACAAGGGCAGACTCCGCCTACCATAACTTAGTGACTGAAATCTCCGCCTACTATAACTTACTGAGCGGAGATACCGGAGGGCATAACGGGAGAACGGAGCGGCCCCCAGGGATAATAGTAAGTGCAGTAAGATCCCCGGGCGCCGCTCTCCATGTCTGTATAGTTAGTTCACATTGTCATAATCGGTGAAAGGTCCTCTTTAATAAAGTAACAGGTTAGTAGAGTGATTTAGGCCCAATATTTTGACCCTTATGTTCTACTAAACCGGGATGGATCTGAAACAGAAGAAAATGGTTTAAAAAAAAAAGTCAAAACCCTGGTTTTGGTCTAAGATTTTTTTTTTTTTAACAAATCAGCAGTGTAAACAAGGTCTTAAGGGGGGGGGGAATCATGTCATATGTCAGACATTTTTAGTGGGGGAAGTGACGGAGAGCAGTGTATGGGCTTATGGACAGTTTGTAGGACTAGCATAGTAACTATACAAATGGAAAAATGGAAAATTTAATTTTACATCTTGTTACCGAGACAGAAGCTAGCGGACATAGGAAGTACCTCCTCCTGCACACTTGGCACAGGAAGAGGTAGTTACAAATGAACAGCTGTCGGAGGAAACATATTGGAGACAAGTAGTCTGTACATTTTGTTGGGGCGGGGGCAGGTGACAAAGATGACTGGCACTGTATGGCAGTGAATTTGTGATTTCTGGCATGTGCCCTCATGCTATTATATGGAAACAGAACTCCTTGGCCTACTCTAATATACTACACATTAGGAAGTGAGCAGCATGTACTGAACTAGACAGTAGGGACTGAACACAATATTCTCCAATATTAAGCAGATCTTAGAACTAGGGACTGAACACTATATGCCATGTAGCACATGAAAACAAGCAGCGGAAATGGTTCTAAACCACCCCAAGAACATAAAAAAGGGAAGTGATTTATGTTCATATCATACCTAATACCCTGAAAGCACATGGGTGTGTGCCCCGCAGGTAAGGTAGTTTATCTATCGTGATGCCTTTAACTCATAAAAGAGGTTAAAGAATGAAGCTTGAAAAGAAGGTTAAAAAGTTGCCACCTTGGGATTTTTTTTTCTTGCTTTTACCTGATCCATAAAGATTCCCATTTCCAACAGGGCTTCTAGAAAGCCTAGGAATTTTAAATATTGCGTTTAGCAGTGTTTAAGTGGCCATGTAAATCATAACGTGGCTAGATTGTATTGTGAAGACACATGGAGTGCGGCCAATAAAATCAACCAGACAATATAAAAACCTGCTGAAGAAGCTATTTAAGGCATGAACACACACAAAATACTCCTGGCCGCAGAATATAATGGATCATCGTGATGTACTTTTGGTTATTAATGATACTTTGGACATCTGGGACATAACTCACACTTCATTTAAAGTGTATCCATTGTAGGGATAAAAAGGAGCAGCTGTAACAGCAACGTGGGAGGTGGGAACTGTTATCGATTCGATTTTTTACCACCAATTAAAAAAAGGGCAAAAAAAATACTAAAACCTGCTGGTGTATTAACTCAAAACTGATAAAATATTACCCACATCAGAGTATTATGTAATCCAAAGCCTGGCAAAATGGTGGTCTAAAGGTCGGCAAGTTTATTTTTAGTTGGATGCTTTTTTTACTGGTGTAATTGAAGTATACTGTAGGGATCAGAGATCAAAATGGAAGGTGATTAAAAAAAAAGAGTAAACCAGGTTTTAAAAGAGAATATTTCTATGTAAAGGTGGCCACACACATTCCATTAATGTTGGCAGAACCCAAACATTCAGAAAATTGCTTTATGGCAACCCCACGATCAGGAGGAGACCTCAGTGACCGCTACGGGAGAGATTTCTAGGCATGTTCTGTGACCTGTGCAGAGGTCAGGAGGGAGAAGATAAGCTCTGACAATCACCTATTGTGAATGGTGGATCCTGTCTTATCTATACAGAGGTGATATCATTACAGGCAGGATTAGAACGACAGATAAGCAGATAACTACAGTAAAGTGATCTGTACAGACTAAGAAGTGGCGCCTATTATTAGGCTTAGTGGCCAGTGAGAAAACTAGGATTTTTTATTTTATTTTTTAAACATAGATACTGACATGGAAAATTCTTTAAAAATAACAAACATACAAATGTGATTTAAACAATAGGTCACGTTCTGGTGATACATTCCCTTTAAAACCATTCAGTCAATCGGCCCTTGTTTCAAATGCCATTACAGAGGCCCCCCCATATTTTTACATTTAGTCAGCAGCATATCCCGTTTACACAGGCATAAACAGTCCGATCAGCCGACAAACCCTGGTTGGCAATTATCAGGAATGAGCATTTGTGGCTCACGGTGTTAGCTAATCCTAAACTAAAGGGGTTGTGGGGGGCTGTCAATGAGGTGGATGCACATGCTCCGTTCCATCCTTCAACTGTAATAAACAAAGCAAGTGGGGCAATGAATGGGGGATCTCTGGATAATAATAATAATAATCTTTATTTATATAGCGCCAACATATTCCGCAGCGCTTTAGAGTTCAGGGGTTCAGTCAATAATTACAACAAGAGGAATGAGGACCCTGCTCGCAAGAGCTTACAATCTATGAGGAGATGGGGGTGACACAAAAGGTAGAAGTGCTTGTTTTGTACAATGGTCCAGCCATCTTGGGAGAATAGGGGAGCAGATATAAAGCTGCATGAGCCGGTCACAAGCTGATATATGAAGTGGAGGATCAGGTTCAGGGAATGATAAATGGGCTATATATGGAGAGGAGTTAGATCAGGGGATGTGATAGGTCACCCTAAAAAGATGTGTTTTTAGGGAGTGCCTAAGGGCTCTTTCTCACGAGCGGATGCCGTGCGGGTAATCCGCTGCGTGAAAGACAGCCAAGCCACGCTCTGGACAGCAGAGACACAGGGCATTAACATGGATGATAACGCTCTGTGCCTCTCTGTGATCTTTTTACTACAAAATCACAGTGAGATAAAGTTGTCACCGTGATTTTGTAGTAAAAAGATCACAGAGAGGCAAAGAGCGTTATCAATCATGTTACTGCTCCGTGTCTCTGCTGTCCGGAGCAGGGGTTGGCTGTCTTTCACGCAGCGGATTACCTGCACGGCATCCGCTCGTGTGAAAGAGCCCTAAATCTGTGTATGTTGTGATTTAGCCTGATTTCTTGGGGTAGGGCATTCCAGAGAACCGATGCAGCTCGGGAGAAGTCTTGGAGCCAGGAGTGAGAGGTTCGGATTATTGTGGAAGTCAGTTGGCTGAACAGAGAGCGCGAGTAGTGTGGTAGACCGAGATGAGGGAAGAGATGTAGGGGGTGCAGCCATGTGAGGGCTGGTTCTAATTTTGTTATAAAAAGATTTTATGTACTATAGAATGTACTATTCTTCACATTAATCACTTTAAAAAGTTACATTTTACTCAGCTATAAAGTGAATAAAGACTTTTGAGGTATTGAACTAAAAACTGATCCTATAATCAAATGTCATGTTTTTTTCCTGATGCAAGCAAGCTACACAACAGAATGTTGGGGACCAGGTAAGTATGTTCTGTATGAGGGACCTGGGCATTTCTGGGGGTGTTTACAGGATCAAACAACCTCTTTAAGCTCTGCTCACATTACATTCGGCATTGCATACATAGGCCATTGACTCTCTTTGTGAAAACATGTATACCACACACTACATTTTAGTCAGCTCATACTTTCCAACTTTTTCTGCGAGGACTCCAGGAGATCAACGGGTCTGTTGCCCACATGCTTTGGCATATCCTTTTATCGGGCCATGCCCCTTTATCCCATGAACTACTCTCACTTTGCACAACGCACCAAACTCCTGAGGGCACTTTGGGCACTGGGACAGTGTCTCACGGATGCAGTATCCAAGCGCCAAAGTACATGATGGGTGGCTTTTTTGGGGGAAAGCAACCCTCCATGCTGTGCCCAGGAGACTTGACAACTCTTCCAGGAGGTCTCTTCTTTTTCTGAGAGTTTCCTGGATGTTTCAAAAGAGCAGGCAAGTATGAATCAGCTACAAAGATATACCTACGTATACCAGACAAATGTACACCAAAAGAACACTCTTTAAAAAGGGAGGAACTCATCATTCCCCCCCCCCCCCACACCAGTTTTGTGGTGTAAAAAGTCAGACACTGTGTTTGCAACTTAATGCCACTCGTCACCCTTGCCACTTTCCCAAAAACACTTTTCCCAAATAGACTGAAATTAGTGATGAGCGAAGCGAGCTTCAGATGTTATATCCGAAGTCGCTTCTCTGAAAACTTCAGATTAATGCTGTATGGAGATCCAATGAGCCAAAGTCAGTTATTTGCGGAGTCGAGTGTGACTTCATTGAATAACTTTGGTAGTTGATTTTTAAAGTGAAAAACCACTTTAAAACTTGAAACCGAACTCGGCTTCAGTTTCGAGGTACCAGTCGGAACCGAAGCCGAGTTCGGTTCTAAGTTTAAAAGTGGTTTTCCACTTTAAAAATCAACTACCAAAGTTATTCAACTTTGGCGAACAACTGACTTTGGCTCATCGGAGCCCATACATTATAATAGTGTACTTAAGCTCACTTTGCTCATCTCTAACATGAAATCTACACCAGCTAGAGCAGGGCTGGCCAACCTGCGGCTCTCCAGCTGTTGCAAAACACAAACATAGTGTGAGCAGTACATTATTCAAACAGCATATTTACATCAAATGTGACCATAAGGAACAATGCAAAATGCAAAGACTCAATGGGGATATCTTCTGTGAGCTGCAGAGGTCCAATATACTGCCAGGAGCTACTGAGCTTTCTCCACACAACGTATGGCTGGTCTTTTTGTCTCAAGTTTCGCCCAAGGCTTTTGTTGTTGTTTTTTTTTTCTACCGCACTAGGAGAGGCAATATGCACGTAATTGAATTAGGCTGTTTAATGAGGGACATATGCAGGTGAAGGGTTAATGACATGAGCCGTTTCGTGATGAATCCTGAGGGAGCAGTTTGCTGAATCAGCTCCATTACATCAGGTACTTTAAAAATGTCTGTGTTGACCAGAAACCTTGGTCTGGTTCTCTTCAGGTAGTAATCACTGTGGTGGCATGTGACTCCTTCCTACTCCAAGTCCTACATGGCGTGTTCTTCAGCCACTGTTTACATTGGTGTCAGGAGGGGAAAGACATGCCTGAAGGAGCAAGATTTGGAGGCTACCAATAGAAACTTCTATCGCTCGAGGTTTAAGAGTTGAGCAGCTGGCTTTAGTTAAAGATCATTCTGCCTGTTGGCCTTGTAGTAGCATTTATCACCCAGTATTAAGGTTGCCTTCTTAGTGTTGACACAAAGATTTTACACTTGGTTTTCTAAACTGCTTTCAGATATTGCCTGTCAATGCTTCAAAGATCTTAGGAGCCAAATCGGACATAAAACAGCAGAAAATCTGCTAAAGTCCAAGTAAACTGCCATTTACTATTAAAGGAGTCTAAGACTGGATGGCTAGCGCTGATTCTATTAGAATATCCTTTGCATACGGCAGAGCTGGACACAAAGAGCAGATACAACTTGTCGGAAGCAATAATCAGTGCATCTACTAACAGTAGAAATGTTTACCATTCATCTGTGCAAATTAGATCCCGCCGGCCATACCGGATTATTGGTTTATTGAGAAAAAAAAAAAAAAAAGTTTAGCAAGTATACCTTTTAATGGTTAAGGGTGGGTTCACATTTGCGTTCTGGATTCCGTTATGGCTTTCCGTTATAAAATGGTTATAACTGAAAATAAAGGAATCCATAAGATGGAAGTCAAAACGGAAGCCTTTAGAGGCATTCTGTTTTGATCCGTCTTAATAGAAGTCTATGGAGAATCATAAAGGATCCGTCTGGGTCCCGTTATGCAAGACGGAAAACAAAGTCTTGTCGATAGGACTTTTTTCTCCGTTCTGCATAACGGAAACCAGAATGATCCGTTATGCTTCCCCACAGACTTCTATTAAGACGGAAAGCAAAACGGAATGCCTTTTAACCACCTCCGGACCGCCTAACGCAGATTCGCGTTCCGGAGGTGGCAGCGCTGCGCACAATCACGCATATACGCGTCATCTCGCGATGGCCGGGATTTCCTGTGAACGCGCGCACACAGGCGCGTGCGCTCACAGGAACGGAAGGTAAGAGAGTTGATCTCCAGCCTGCCAGCGGCGATCGTTCGCTGGCAGGCTGGAGATGTGTTTTTTTTAACCCCTAACAGGTATATTAGACGCTGTTTTGATAACAGCGTCTAATATACCTGCTACCTGGTCCTCTGGTGGTCCCCTTTGTTTGGATCGACCACCAGAGGACACAGGTAGCTCAGTAATATGTTGCACCAAACACCACTACACTACACTACACCCCCCTGTCACTTATTAACCCCTTATTCACCCTTGATCACCCCTGATCACCCCATATAGACTCCCTGATCACCCCCCTGTCATTGATTACCCCCATGTCATTGATCACACCCCTGTAAAGCTCCATTCAGACGTCCGCATGATTTTTACGGATCCACTGATAGATGGATCAGATCCGCAAAACGCACACGGACGTCTGAATGGAGCCTTACAGGGGCGTGATCAATGACTGTGGTGATCACCCCATATAGACTCCCTGATCACCCCCCTGTCATTGATTACCCCCCTGTCATTGATCAACCCCCTGTAAAGCTCCATTCAGATGTCCGCATGATTTTTACGGATCCACTGATAGATGGATCGGATCCGCAAAACGCACACGGACGTCTGAATGGAGCCTTACAGGGGTGTGATCAATGACTGTGGTAATCACCCCATATAGACTCCCTGATCACCCCCCTGTCATTGATCAACCCCCTGTAAAGCTCCATTCAGATGTCAGCATGATTTTTACGGATCCACTGATAGATGGATCGGATCCGCAAAACGCACACGGACGTCTGAGTGGAGCCTTACAAGGGCGTGATCAATGACTGTGGTGATCACCCCATATAGACTCCCTGATCACCCCCCTGTCATTGATTACCCCCCTGTCATTGATCAACCCCCTGTAAAGCTCCATTCAGATGTCCGCATGATTTTTACGGATCCACTGATAGATGGATCGGATCCGCAAAACGCACACGGACGTCTGAATGGAGCCTTACAGGGGTGTGATCAATGACTGTGGTGATCACCCCATATAGACTCCCTGATCACCCCCCTGTCATTGATTACACCCCTGTCATTGATCAACCCCCTGTAAAGCTCCATTCAGATGTCCACATGATTTTTACGGATCCACTGATAGATGGATCGGATCCGCAAAACACATACAGGCGTCTCCCTGGAGCCTTCCAGGGGGGGTGATCACCCCATATAGACTCCCTGATCACCCCCCTGTCATTGATCACCCCCCCCTGTCATTGATCACCCCTCGTCAGGCTGCATTCAGATGTCCGTATGATTTTTACGGATCCACGGATACATGGATCGGATCCGCAAAACACATACGGACATCTGAATGGAGCCTTATAGGGGGGTGATCAATGACAGGGGGGTGATCACCCCATATAGACTCCCTGATCACCCCCCTGTCATTGATCACCCCCCTGTCATTGATCACCCCTCTGTAAGGCTCCATTCAGACATTTTTTTGGCCCAAGTTAGCGGAATTATTATTTTTTTTTCTTACAAAGTCTCATATTCCACTAACTTGTGTCAAAAAATTAAATCTCACATGAACTCACCATACCCCTCACGGAATCCAAATGCGTAAAATTTTTTAGACATTTATATTCCAGACTTCTTCTCACGCTTTAGGGCCCCTAGAATGCCAGGGCAGTATAAATACCTCACATGTGACCCCATTTCGGAAAGAAGACACCCCCAGATATTCCGTGAGGGGCATATTGAGTCCATGAAAGATTGAAATTTTTGTCCCAAGTTAGCGGAAAGGGAGACTTTGTGAGAAAAAAATAAAAAATATAAATTTCCGCTAACTTGTGCCAAAAAAAAAAATTTTCTATGAACTCGCCATGCCCCTCATTGAATACCTTGGGGTGTCTTCTTTCCAAAATGGGGTCACATGTGGGGTATTTATACTGCCCTGGCATTCTTGGGGCCCCAAAGCGTGAGAAGAAGTCTGGTATCCAAAGGTCTAAAAATGCCCTCCTAAAAGGAATTTGGGCACCTTTGCGCATCTAGGCTGCAAAAAAGTGTCACACATCTGGTATCGCCGTACTCAGGAGAAGTTGGGGAATGTGTTTTGGGGTGTCATTTTACATATACCCATGCTGGGTGAGAGAAATATCTTGGTCAAATGCCAACTTTGTATAAAAAAATGGGAAAAGTTGTCTTTTGCCAAGATATTTCTCTCACCCAGCATGGGTATATGTAAAATGACACCCCAAAACACATTCCCCAACTTCTCCTGAATACGGCGATACCAGATGTGTAACACTTTTTTGCAGCCTAGGTGGGCAAAGGGGCCCATATTCCAAAGAGCACCTTTAGGATTTCACAGGTCATTTACCTACTTACCACACATTAGGGCCCCTGGAAAATGCCAGGGCAGTATAACTACCCCACAAGTGACCCCATTTTGGAAAGAAGACACCCCAAGGTATTCCGTGAGGGGCATGGCGAGTTCCTAGAATTTTTTATTTTTTGTCACAAGTTAGTGGAAAATGATGATTTTTTTTTTTCTTACAAAGTCTCATATTCCACTAACTTGTGACAAAAAATAAAAACTTCCATGAACTCACTATGCCCATCAGCGAATACCTTGGGGTGTCTTCTTTCCAAAATGGGGTCACTTGTGGGGTAGTTATACTGCCCTGGCATTCTAGGGGCCCAAATGTGTGGTAAGAAGTTTGAAATCAAATTCTGTAAAAACTGACCAGTGAAATCCGAAAGGTGCTCTTTGGAATATGGGCCCCTTTGCCCACCTAGGCTGCAAAAAAGTGTCACACATCTGGTATCTCCGTACTCAGGAGAAGTTGGGGAATGTGTTTTGGGGTGTCATTTTACATATACCCATGCTGGGTGAGAGAAATATCTTGGCAAAAGACAACTTTTCCCATTTTTTTATACAAAGTTGGCATTTGACCAAGATATTTATCTCACCCAGCATGGGTATATGTAAAAAGACACCCCAAAACACATTCCTCAACTTCTCCTGAATACAGAGATACCAGATGTGTGACACTTTTTTGCAGCCTAGGTGGGCAAAGGGGCCCACATTCCAAAGAGCACCTTTCGGATTTCACTGGTCATTTTTTACAGAATTTGATTTCAAACTCCTTACCACACATTTGGGCCCCTAGAATGCCAGGGCAGTATAACTACCCCACAAGTGACCCCATTTTGGAAAGAAGACACGCCAAGGTATTCCGTGAGGGGCATGGCGAGTTCCTAGAATTTTTTATTTTTTTGTCACAAGTTAGTGGAAAATGATGATTTTTTTTTTTTTTTTCATACAAAGTCTCATATTCCACTAACTTGTGACAAAAAATAAAAACTTCCATGAACTCACTATGCCCATCAGCGAATACCTTGGGGTCTCTTCTTTCCAAAATGGGGTCACTTGTGGGGTAGTTATACTGCCCTGGCATTCTAGGGGCCCAAATGTGTGGTAAGGAGTTTGAAATCAAATTCTGTAAAAACTGACCAGTGAAATCCGAAAGGTGCTCTTTGGAATATGGGCCCCTTTGCCCACCTAGGCTGCAAAAAAGTGTCACACATCTGGTATCTCTGTATTCAGGAGAAGTTGAGGAATGTGTTTTGGGGTGTCTTTTTACATATACCCATGCTGGGTGAGATAAATATCTTGGTCAAATGCCAACTTTGTATAAAAAAATGGGAAAAGTTGTCTTTTGCCAAGATATTTCTCTCACCCAGCATGGGTATATGCAAAATGACACCCCAAAACACATTCCCCAACTTCTCCTGAGTACGGAGATACCAGATGTGTGACACTTTTTTGCAGCCTAGGTGGGCAAAGGGACCCATATTCCAAAGAGCACCTTTCGGATTTCACTGGTCAGTTTTTACAGAATTTGATTTCAAACTCCTTACCACACATTTGGGCCCCTAGTATGCCAGGGCAGTATAACTACCCCACAAGTGACCCCATTTTGGAAAGAAGAGAACCAAAGGTATTCGCTGATGGGCATAGTGAGTTCATGGAAGTTTTTATTTTTTGTCACAAGTTAGTGGAATATGAGACTTTGTAAGAAAAAAAAAAAGAAAAAATAATCATCATTTTCCGCTAACTTGTGACAAAAAATAAAAAGATCTATGAACTCACTATGCCCATCAGCGAATACCTTAGGGTGTGTACTTTCCGAAATGGGGTCATTTGTGGGGTGTTTGTACTGTCTGGGCATTGTAGAACCTCAGGAAACATGACAGGTGCTCAGAAAGTCAGAGCTGCTTCAAAAAGCAGAAATTCACATTTTTGTACCATAGTTTGTAAACGCTATAACTTTTACCCAAACCCTTTTTTTTTTACCCAAACATTTTTTTTTTATCAAAGACATGTAGAACAATAAATTTAGAGCAAAATTTATATATGGATCTCGTTTTTTTTGCAAAATTTTACAACTGAAAGTGAAAAATGTCATTTTTTTGCAAAAAAATCGTTAAATTTCGATTAATAACAAAAAAAGTAAAAATGTCAGCAGCAATGAAATACCACCAAATGAAAGCTCTATTAGTGAGAAGAAAAGGAGGTAAAATTCATTTGGGTGGTAAGTTGCATGACCGAGCAATAAACGGTGAAAATAGTGTAGGTCAGAAGTGTAAAAAGTGGCCTGGTCTTTCAGGGTGTTTAAGCACTGGGGGCTGAGGTGGTTAAAGGCTTATGTTTTGCATTCCGTCATAATACAAGTCTATGGGCAGCATAACGGATCCGTCCTTCCGTCTTATAGTTATAACAGAAAATAACGGAATCCATTTTAGAACAGAAAGCCATAATGGAATCCAGAACGCAAATGTGAACCCACCCTACCAAAAATAGAAGCAATGACGTTATATAGCGAACTTTTGAGACCGACGTCTCTTCCTCAGGCATAATACCACATATTATTCCTGAGGAAGAGACCTGAGTGGTCTCGAAAGATCGCTATATAATATCATTGCTTCTACTTTTGTTAGCCATTAAAAGGTATCATACCTGCTAGGTATTATTTGGTTTCTCTTAATAAGAGCAATAAAGCAGTTTTCTACTGTAACACAGTACCAGTTTTTTTTTCTTTTAGCCAAACCAGCGATTCCATCAGTGGACAGCACTACTTTACCATTCTTGCCCCTGGTTACAACAGGGGAAAAAAACCAAGAAAAAAAACGCTCACCAGTCTGCAGTCCCACCATTTCAACACTGTGACCCTGTCTCTGAATGCTTAGGGTCTCCACCAAACCGGAAGTGGCTTTGTCCCATGACCACTGGAATGATGGTATTGCGGACAGGCGAGTCTTTCTTTTCACTTAGGCACATATTTGGAGGAATGGGCTCCTAGGCCAAACAGCCTTTTAAAGAAGGCATCCAGGTCTGTCATCTTTGTACTCCTCTGTTAGGGCCTAGTAGAAAGTCAGAATTGCACAGATAGGCATAATATACCACAATACAGAAGTACTGCAGTGTGTTAAAAAAGCAATCAAGCAATAAAAGAGTCATAAAAAATGCAAAAATAAAAAAGGTAAATAGAATGTGTGGTCAATGTTGAGAGAGCAATACTGTCCAAAAAGTGGAGGTTGAGAGAGCAGTACAGTCCATGTAGTGGAGGTAGAGAGCAGTACAGTACATGTCCATGAAGGTAAAGAGAAGTACAGTCCATGTAGTGGAGGTAGAGAGCAAAGCAGTCCATGTAGAGGAGGTAGAGAACAGTACAGTCCAAGTAGTGGAGGTAGAGAGCAAAGCAGTCAATGTAGTGGAGGTAGAGAGCAGTACAGTCCATGTAGTGGAGGTAGAGAGCAAAGCAGTCAATGTAGTGGAGGTAGAGAGCAGTACAGTCCATGTAGTGGAGGTAGAGAGCAGTACAGTCCATGTAGAAAAGTTGGCGAGCAGTCCATGTAGTGGAGGTAGACAGCAGTACAGTCCATGTAGTACAGGTGAAGAGCAGTCCATGCAGTAGGGGTAGAGAGCAGTAAAAGTCCATGTAGTGGAGGCAGACAGCTGTACAGTCCATGTAGTACAGGGAAAGAGCAGTCCATGCAATAGAGGTTGAGAGCAGTACAGTCCATGTAGTAGAGGTAGAGAGCAGTACAGTCCATGTAGTGGAGACAGATTGCACTGGCACATGCGCACTGCATGGAACGATGCTGCTGCCCACAATGGTCATCATAGTGCACATGCGCCGGCGGGATCTCGGCCAGTACACCGGATGACGTAAGAGGCTTACAGGGCCGGCCAAGCAACAGGCTGGGGAGAGGTTATGTGAGAAGAAGGAAGAGAGGCCTGGGCACTTACAGCCCGATCTCCGCCCCTGGGCACTTGCGAGCCTACATTTACATATGAATAAAACTCTGTTTTTGCCCCTGGTGAACATCCAAACAAAAAGACAAAGGTACCGTTTGATTGATCTATAGTTATGCTACAGTGCTATGTAAGATGTCTATAAGGACAACTTGTGGTGACAGACTCCCTTTAAATTGTCCTAACACTATTAACTATTTAGATCGTGGCAATACATCAATGCAAAGAGTGTGCATGCAAAGATTTTTATAGCAATCCAATTACTATTAAAGACTTTGGGGGACATTCATGAACAGTTATACGCCACAATAGTGGCAAATTCAAGTCACAGATTGTCGTACTCCATTTTGCAGCACAATCTACTTTTTCCTGCTCATTCCATTTTTCGAAAGTGCCGAGAAAAGGGGACGTGGGGTGGGTGGGGTGGGGGGCAGGGAAGCATGGGGGCCGGCATGCCTGGCTCATTTATTATTTTCTATGCCAGTTTTTGTCTTAAATGAATGCCAGCAAGGGAACTGGTGTAGATTTAAGTCTGTTGCACGGCCTGCTGGAGGAAGCGCCAAACAGATGTGGAGGCCTGCGATTCTACATAATTTTGACACTTCCTCCACTTCATTTATATAGCGCTTACATTTTCTGCAGCGCTCTACAGAGATTGTCTCTCTCACGTTCTTGGTGGTTGAGTGCAAAAGGAAACCCAAAAAAAATATTTAAAAAAAATAAAAGATCACATAGCTGATTCCAAACAGGTTAAATAGCAAGGCAGCAAACTGCATGGATAATTTCTTAATATAAATGAATACTGTGCACACGATTAGAGCAGTTTTTGGAATATCACTATTGTGCATGACACAGGGGCAAGTGTCCCCATACTAGGAGAAGCACCCTGTTACGACAACATGGTAGTCTTCAGTATACCACTGGTGTATACCCTGAAATGTTACAGACAGTGATATTCCATAAAATCATTACTATATGATGACATTACCGTATTTTTTAGCTTTATAAGACGCACTTTTTTCCGCCAATAGTGGGGGGGGGAAATGGTCGTGCGCCTTATAAAGCGAATACCATTATGGAAGCACTCACTAGTATGAATTAGGTGCTGGGAGTTGGGAGCGAAGCGCCGCAAGCGCTTGTAGTACTCACCCTCCCTGGTCTTCCTTGCTGAGGCTGGCACTTCACTGTCCTGGCCGCGTACAGCATCAGGACGTAGTGCGTGCACTATGACCTGACGCTGCACGCAGCCAGGTGACAGAGCAGCGCAGGCCGGGAAGACTTCTGCCGGAGGTGAAGAGGAGTCGCGGCGCAGGATAGGTAAGAGGAGGTTTTTATTTTAATCTGATCTTAGGTCTGATGGGGTCTAACATTGAGGGCTGATCTGAGGTCTGATGGGGGTCTGACATGGAGGGCTGATGTGATATCCTGATAAGGGGGTCAGATGTGATGTCCTGATATGGGGGCCTGGTCTGATGTTCTGATATTTATGGGGGCCTGATCTGATGTTCTGATATAAGGTCTGATTGGGGTCTGACAATGTGGGGTGATCTGAGGTCTGATGGGGGTCTGACATTGTGGGCTGATGTGATATCCTGATAAGGGGGTCAGATGTGATGTCCTGATATGGGGGCCTGGTCTGATGTTCTGATATTTATGGTGGCCTGATCTGATGTTCTGATATAAGGTCTGACATTGTGGGCTGATGTGATATGCTGATAAGGGGGCCTGATCTGATGTTCTTAAATTTATGGGGGCCTGATCTGATGTCCTGATATTTATGGGGGTCTGATCTGATGTCCTGATATTTATGGGGCTCTGATCTGATGTCCTGATATTTATGGGGCTCTGATCTGATGTCCTGATATTTATGGGGGTCTGATCTGATGTCCTGATATTTATGGGGGTCTGATCTGATGTCCTGATATTTATGGGGGTCTGATCTGATGTCCTGATATTTATGGGGGTCTGATCTGATGTCCTGATATTTATGGGGGTCTGATCTGATGTCCTGATATGTATGGGGGTCTGATCTGATGTCCTGATATGTATGGGGGTCTGATCTGATGTCCTGATATTTATGGGGGTCTGATCTGATTTCCTGATATTTATGGGGGTCTGATCTGATTTCCTGATATTTATGGGGGTCTGATCTGATGTCCTGATATTTATGGGGGTCTGATCTGAGGAAAAATATTTGTGTCTTAATTTCCTCCTCTTAAACCTGGGGTGCATCTTATCATTGGGTGTGTCTTATAAAGCGAAAATACGGGTAACTGAAAATATCATACTGCACTCACTCTGCTTCCATTCAGCAAGCGTGCATATAAAAAGTGTTCATCAACTGTAGATACAGTTACATCCCAAGAATAATCAAGAGGTGCACAGGCTGTGGGGGTCAGGACCCAACTGTGGTCCCCTGGTTATTGCATATGGAATAGTTTCGATTGTAGCAGCCACTTTGGGAGCTGGTCAGAGAACAATTACACATTGACACAAGAAGTAATAGATGAACAGAACACCCATGCTGAGCCCCATCTAAAAAAGAGCTTGGGGATCGCTGGTCTGTAAAGATAAGACATCCATTACAAATACAGGTGCAAACAGTAGCTGCTTTAAACCGTGTTATAAAGAGAGGAGTAATCAAATAATAAAGCTGAGGAATCAGATTAGCAGCAGCTTTCCCTGTCAGCAGAGGGCGGCTGTTTTATGACAGCCTGGTCTTCTGTACCAGAGGAAGGATACGGTTGATGGAACTATAGGTTATAGAGCCGCCCTGCACTACTATGAGCACCAGCTTATGAAGAGGTTACGCAAATTCACGTTTCGCTGTATGCAGTGGTAAGGATAATAATTAGCAAAACTGGAGCAGATGTTTGGGACATAAACGATGGAAGCTTTTATACAGAAAAATATCAAGTAAAAGGAACAAGGCTATACTGCATTTTACAAAGGCCACCAAAGGGAAGAATCAGATAACCAATAATTAGTGATTGTCTGCAGATCGTCGATTATGGCAATATCTCAATGCAAAGAGTGTGAATGCATAGATCTTTATGGCAGTCCCATTACCATTAAAGACTTTGGGGCACGTTTATTATTCTTATTCTTTATTCTTAATAAAGCCCTACAGCTGGAGGAGGATCTGCTGAAATTATGAAGAGGCGCCGGCCCATCCTCCGCCAGTTCTAAATGTCATCTACAAGAAAATTTAGACTAGCACATTCATATACATAATCACAGGTGCATATCCATCAAGCAAACATGGTTGATAAAAAAAATGGCTGCACAACATTTCACATGCAAACAATAGAGCTGAGAAATGGGGATCATTCTAGATTAAAGTGGTATTATACCTACTATAAATGGAAAAAAATAGAAGCTCTTAGCGCACATTTTTTATCAAACGTGTGTCGGGCCCATCTACCAGGCGCCAAGGTGGCTTCACAGATGGGTCCCTAACACTAATATACCGCCTCTCTTGGACTTACCTAAGCCTACATTTTCAGGGCAGTGAGTTCTTCAATTATGGAAGCACTCACTAGTATGCATTAGGTGCTGGGAGCAGGGAGTGAAGCGCTGCGAAATGGTGACTAAACGGAGGCAAACTGATGCATTCTGAGCGGATCCTTTTCCATTCAGAATGCATTAGGGCCAAACTGATCCGTTTTGGACGCTTGTGAGAGCCCTGAACAGATCTCACAAACGGAAAGCCAAAACGCGAGTGTGAAAGTAGTCTAAGTGACATGCCATTCACCTGCTCTTTACCGCCGGATGCACCGGTTTTTGTCTGGCCGAAACCGGGCACTCATGTCAGAAAGCATACAGGTCCCCACCAGACAGACATGTTAGAAGGCCTAATATACTTTAAATCCTTTAGACTTAAAAAATGAGTAGATACAAGCAAACAAACACATGTGGTGAGCTCATCCAGTTAACTCCGTCTTTCACGCCGATGCCAGGAGATTGCTGGAGCAGCAAGGAAACATAAGTAGAAAGAATCCGGCTCCGGTGGATGAGTTAAAAATCTTCAATGCTTTCTTAGTGCACATACACACTTGGAAAACACTCAAATAAAAATCGCTTACGCATTTCAACTGGGTATGGTCTTAATCATAGCATGTTCCGAACAAGCTTTGATTAAGACCATACCCGGTCGAAACGAGTAAGCAATTTTTATTGGCGTGTTTTCCATGTGTATATATGAACTAATAAAGCATTGACGAGGTCATCCACTGGAGCCAGATTCTTTCTGCTTAAAAAAGAAAGTGAGTATCTTACTCCCAGAGGAGACCTCAAAAGACCTCAAGAGCATTGCTTGGAAAGGTGGACGGTCAGTCTATGTAGCGTCAGTAGGATATAGTAGCATAGTCCTATCCTGCACATTAGATCCTGGAATTGACACATATTTGCATCTATTCATACAGTGAACCAACATTGAAAATTATTCTATAACAAAAATGTCCAATAAAAATAAGTGAAATAAATAACAGAAGTTTCAGAGTGTTATGTGACATTAAAAAGCATTTAATTTGGGTTATTCATTGACTCTTTCAGGACACAGCCTATTATTATTTTTCTCATTGTTCCTTCCCCGCCCTCCAGGTACCATACATTTTTTGTTTTCTGTTTATATAGCCATATAAGGGCTTATTTTTTGTGGAACAAGTTGTATTTTTAAAGGGAGTATTTATTTTACAATAGCTTGTATTGGAAAATGGGAAAAAACATCTTCCAAAATTATTATTTTTTAATTATGACATAACGACCTTATTCTGCAGGTTGGTACAATTACGCTTTCTTTCCCCCAAAAGTGTGGGGGGGAATGACAGTGTGTCTTATAAAGCGAATACTAGTGAGCTCTTCAATTATGTAAGCTCTCACTAGTATGCATTAGGTGCCGGGAGTGGGGAATGAAGCGCTGCGAGCGCTTCCTGTACTCACCCTCCCTGGTCTTCCTTCCTGGGGCCGCGGGCACATTGTCCTAAACCCGTACAGCGTCAAAACGTAGTGCGCGCACTATGACCCGACACTGCACGCAGTTAGGTGACCGTGCAGCGCCGGCCAGAGAAGAAAGGGGAGCGCGACTTATAAAGAGACCGCCAGATCCAGAGCAGAGCCTCAGCGCAGAATAGGTAAGAGAAGTTTTTTTTATTTTAAGGTCTGATCTGATGTCTGATAGGGGTTTAGTATGGGGGTCTGAAATGAAGGTCTAAAGAAGGTCCCATGGGCATCTGATGAGGGTCTGATATGATGTAATGTCCTGATATGGGGGTCTCATGTAATGTCCTGATATGGGGGTCTCATGTAATGTCCTGATATGAGCGTGTGATGTAATATCTTGGGTGTCAGATCTAAGGATTTGATATGGGGGTCTGATCTGAGAATTTGATATGGAGGTCTGATCTGAGAATTTGATATGGGGGTCTGATCTGAGAATTTGATATGGGGGTCTGATCTGAGGATCGGATATGAGGACTGGTGTGCGTCTTATCAACAGGTGCGTCTTTTATAGCAAAGAAAAAAATATACGGTAATTTTCTTTGCATCACCATTTTCTAATTTTTTTTGATTTCTGTCTACAGAGCTGTGGGAAGGCTTGTTTTTTGGTACCATTTTAGGATACATACGATTTCTTGATCACTTTTTATTCAAATTTTAGAGGGACAAAAAAATGGCAGGAAAAACATTTTTATATTACATGTACATTTTTGGACATGGTGATAACTGTAAAATCTGATTGATGGCAGTCTGACTCCCGAGACACCCACCAATTAGTTATGTTTATTTTTTTCATTGTATTATTTTTATTTATGGAAAATTGGCAAAGGGGGGATTAGAATTATTTTAATTATATTTTTAAAAAACTTTACCTTAATTTTTAGTCCCCTTTCACACTAGCGTTTTATTTTTCCGGTATTGAGTTCTATAATAGGGGCTCAATACCGAAAAAAAAAAACGCTTCAGTTTTGTCCCCATTAATTGTCAATGGGGACAAAACTGAACTGAACAGAATGCTCCAAAATGTATTCCATTTAGTTGCGTTCCCAGACCGGAGAGCAAACCGCAACATGCTGCAGTTTGGTTTCCATCCTGGGATGCGGAGCAAGACGGATCCGGCATTACCCCCAATGCAAGTCAATGGGGACGGATCCATTTTCTCTTACACAATTTGCCACAATAGAAAACGGATCTGTCCCCCATTGACTTTCAATGGAGTTAATGACGGATCCGTCTTGAGTATGTTAAATATAATACAACCGGATCCATTCATAACGGATGCAGACGGTTGTATTATCAGTAACGGAAGCGTTTTTGCCGGATCCAGCAAAAACGCTAGTGTGAAAGTAGTCTTAGGGGACTTAAATGTTCGATCTACTGATTACTCATTACATAAACTACAATAGAATTCTATTTCAGTCTATTTCAGTCTATGGGATTAAGACAGTCTGTCTGAGAAGCCTTGCATGGAGCGGGCTCAGCACAAAGCCTGCACCATACTCTTCACACAGCACCACAATGTAACTATAAGTCGTGCTGCGATTAAAGGTTGAAGGGGTTTTCCAGGAGTAAAATGTTGATGACCTATACTCAGGATAGGCCACCAATATCTGATTGATGGCAGTCTGACTCCCAAGACCCCCACCAATTAGTTGTTTGAAGAGGCTGTGGCACTCAGCTGCGTGCATGGCCTCCTCACAATATACCAAGCACAGTGCCATACACTGTATAGTGGCTTGGCTGTGCTTGGTATTGCAGCCTAGGCTCATTCACTTGAATGGGACTAAGCTGCGTTTACGCCATGTGACTGACAAACATGACGTCACCACCCTAGGAAGAGGCTCCCCAGAGGGCCATGGCCTCTTCAAAATCAGACCCCTGTCGATCTGATACGGATGACTTATACTGAGGATAGGACATCAATATTGTAATCCCAGAAAACCCCTTTAATGAAGGACTATTCCCAGTAAACATTGCATATGCCCAGATCCTCTGCCAACACCAGCACAGAGGTTTAATAGCATTCTGCAGCACCAAGTACCAATGTGGAGTCAATGGTGAGGGTGTATCTAGAGTGCCTGTGGTGGACAGCTAGTCACCCTTCTAGTGGAGGCTCTAACCTTAAAAGGGTTGGCCACTTCCTGGTTACTGGTGACCAATGTGTGTGTGTAAGATGACTATATGGCACCTACTAATATAGCCTTTATTGATTTTCTGTGCCATTTGTTATAATTCATAAGCCATATCCCCTTGTTAGGCAAATCTTCTGTGCTGTCCATAAAGAAGTCCTGTCCATAAGATGGCTGCTGATGGAGGGTCATGTGACCAAACATATCACTCTAACAGGTCCATTCAAACACACTGCACCTGCACTAAACTCCCAACAGTGCAGATAGTGGGTGCAGTGTAATGGAATGGAGAAGGCCAAGTGGTTTGCCTGGGCCCATGAGCTATCAGAAGTCATTTTATGGACAGGATCTCCGTGCAGACAGCACAGAAGATTTGACATACCTTATGAAATATAAAAAAAATAAAAAAAGGCACAGAATAAAAAATAAAAAAAGGCTATATTAGTTAGTACCATTTAGTTGTCTTATATACACATTGGTCAACAGTAGCCAGAAAGTGGCCGGTCCTGTATTTATTCCGGAAAGCTAAAAGATCCCATTATAGTTAAAGGGGTTGTTCAGAGCTGAACCCGGACATACCCATATTTTCACCCAGGCAGCCCCCCTGATGTTAGAATCAGAGCATCTCATGCTCCGATGAGCTCCCCCCTTGCCCTGAGGGCAAGGGCTCTTTTGTTTACAATAACACTCTGCCGGGCGGAGGCTTCCGCCCGGCAGTGTGTTCGGTGACGGCCAGGGCTGTGCTAAAGCACACCCATCAGAGCCGGTGACGTTTTACTGGCTAGGGCAGAGCTAAAGCCTGACCAGCTATTTCTTGTTACCTTGCCTCATAAAAAGTGTAATATAGAGCAACCAAAAATCATATGTACCCTAAACTAGTACCAACAAACTGCCACCCTATCCCGTAGTTTCCAAAATGGGGTCACTTTTTTGGAGTTTCTACTCTAGGGGTGCATCAGGGGGGCTTCAAATGGGACATGGCGTCAAAAAAAGCAGTCCAGCAAAATCTGCCTTCCAAAAACCGTATGGCATTCCTTTCCTTCTGAGCCCTGCCGTGTGCCCGTACAGCAGTTTACGACCACATATGGGGTGTTTCTGTAAACTACAGAATCAGGGCCATAAATATTGAGTTTTGTTTGGCTGTTAACCCTTGCTTTGTAACTGGAAAAAATGGATTCAAATGAAAAATCTGCCAAAAAAGTGAAATTTTATCTCTATTTTCCATTAATTCTTGTGGAACACCTAAAGGGTTAACAAAGTTTGTAAAATCAGTTTTGAATACCTTGAGGGGTGTAGTTTATTAAAATGGGGTCATTTTTGGGTGGTTTCTATTATGTAAGCCTCACAAAGTGACTTCAGACCTGTACGGATCCTGAAAAATGAACATTTGCTTCTAAACTTCTAAGCCTTGTAACGTCCCCAAAAAATAAAAATGGCATTGCCAAAATGATCCAAACATGAATTACCGTAGACATATGGGGAATGTAAAATAATAACTATTTTTGGAGGTATTACTATCTATTATAAAAGTAAAGAAATTGAAATTTGATAAATTTTTCCAAATTTGTGTTAAATATTTTTTTTTTTATAAATAAATATATTTTTTTTTACTCCATTTTACCACTGTCATGAAGTACAATATGTGACGAAAAAACAATCTCAGAATGGCCTGGATAAGTAAAAGCGTTTTAAAGTGATTCACACAAAGTGAAACTGGTCAGATTTGCAAAAAATGGCCTGGTCCTTAAGGGGTTAAAGAGATTTTCAAGGATTTTACTTTGTAAAGGCCCCCATCCACATTAGTGTATAGTTGGTCGAACTCATCATTTGCAGTAGTTATGGCCTAATGTGTATGGGAACCTCCATCTTCTTCACTGATGATGTCATGAGGGAGAAGCATGGGGTAAACTAAAAAATTTTCAACCAGTCCATTTGTCGTCCCAGAAAATAAGCAGTGGCTTATCTCCCAACAACAAAAGGATCCAGCATGTTGAAATCTAACATGATCCACCCTTTTTGCCTCCTGCTATCGGGTTGGAGTAAACTAAAAAAAAAACTAGTCCTGCCAGTGGGTTTGGCCGACATATGTCTAGAATGTACGGCTACCTTTACAGTAGGTCTTTGTAAATTCCTAATATATTCTAAAAACTGAATCAAGGTAGTGAAGTCAGAGACAGTTTTGGGTGAACCTGGAGTCAGTAGAAATGCACCAACTCTGGCTTAAAAATAAAATTATTATAGATTATAGCTATTGTATAATTATGTGTGGCCTATTTCTGTATCTTAGTCTCAGGGGCGTAGATATAGGGGGTGCAGAGGTAGCAGTCGCTACCGGGACCAGGAGCCTGAGGGGGCCCAAAGACCCTTGTGCCACATGAGAAGACACAAGTACTATAGAAAGTGCATGCAGGTCCATTTACACCTCTTGGCTGGAGGGAAGGTGTTAGGTCAAGAATTTGGCATGGTAGGGGGGGCTGCTGGTTAAATTTTTGCCTCAGGCAGCAGGAAGGCTATGAGCTTCCATGCCCCTGGCCACAAAACACTGAGGGAAGGGGGGCCCAAGCTGAACTCTCGCATCAGGGCCCATGAGCCTTAAGCTAGACCCCTGCTAAGTCCCCCATTTATCAAAAAACTGTGATAACTAGTCAAAAGTCGAGTTTACTGACTTCACAGCCCTGGATAAACGTCACTGCCAAGCGTCAGTGTCTTACAGTAGTGGATAAATATTCTCATTTATAACACACGAATAGAAAGAGTCTTCACCTAAACATCCTTCTTACATCTCCACTATTGAGGAGGATAAAGATCTTTTCTAACTTTCGGGGTCATATCCATAGTAGATGGTACAGAATTAAAGAGAAAACAGATCTGGCACAGAGCGGAGGGGGCCGCACTCTCTGGAGCACGTTGGAGTTGTCTAAGAAGATAATGATTTAATGGCTGAAAACTAATGACTCTGCCAGAGGGCTTGGCGGGGCCCCTCGTGTCAGACAATGTCATTTATCTCCTTACACTGCACGCACTGATCAGGGAATATGGGTGAAATGGAGAAGAATAGTATGGACACGTGTGCCTATAAAATAAATAGACTTTAAGACGCTATTATAGAAGTTTATTATCAAACTGGGGGGGGGGGGGGGGGGGGGGTTCACACACACATCTCCATGTACCTAAAGTGTGGACATAATTAAAGATTAATGCAGAAAAAGACTCAAGCAGAAATGCCTGGGGGTGAAGAAAAAAAAGGGTTTTGATACTGCTGAGTCAGGACTCTCTTTGTCTGGATCCAACTCTGCTAACCTTCCCTCAACCTTCACCTCTGACAGCCATTTGCTACTTATCAAGCCTAATTTTCTTTCTGTTAAATCACTAGGTATAATAAGAGCTGGTTTAACGTATTATATTACAATTAATCGTCACTTCTAAAAACAAATACATCTTGTTTGAATTCCCTTAAACACACAAAACAGAACGAGAAGAATCGGTTACTTCATGTTGGCTACACCTAACGGACACATGTAGGGTAACGTGCCTCTTGGTTTTGTATACAGTGAGCATTATGTAGTATATAGTAGAAAGAATTTTTCTTTATTTTATTTATCTATTTTAGAACGCAGTAATTTACAGACATTGGGGCACATTTACTATAGGGTCTGCGCCTGGTCTCAGGAGTAAAAAAGCTGGATCAGACTGGATCTTATTTTTCAAGTCTCATGTGCCAACTGATTTTGTGCCTTTTTACGAGGCATTGTTTGTCTGATTCTTATTTTGAGACTCATTTTGAGGTGGTCTTTGTTTTGCACCTTATTTCCGATGTATTTATGCAGGTGCGCCTTTTTTTGCGCCTGAATTAGGCGCATAAACAATTTATTTTCTACTCCACTCCTGACCAGCCTTATTTTTCCCCAACGGGTTTGGAGGGGGAACTTGTGCAATTTTTTGCATTGAAAGAGATAGAGTTGCAACCTTTTTCCAGTCATTTGGGCAATTTTTTCATCCGCAAACCAATGAGACAAGTCTTAGTGAATATGAACCAGTCTTAGCAGAAAACAACCACTAGAGGTCAAGCTTAAACCAAATACGATTAAACTAATTTATTAAGGAATCATACATTTTAGCCAATTTAAATACAGGCGGTTCAAATACACCAGTCTTTTTTAACTCCGCTTAATAAATGTGTCCCATTATCATCGCCCACTGTTTCCAATGGAGCTCACAATCTATGTTCCCAATTAGGATATTTTTGGAGTGTTGGAA
This sequence comes from Bufo bufo, assembly GCF_905171765.1. Classification (NCBI taxonomy): domain Eukaryota; kingdom Metazoa; phylum Chordata; class Amphibia; order Anura; family Bufonidae; genus Bufo; species Bufo bufo. The sequence goes on from NC_053392.1 coordinate 183,771,120, forward strand.
AACAAACCGGAGTACCCAGAGGAAACCCACGGGGAGAACATACAAACTCCATGCAGATGTTGCCCTTGGTCGGATTCAAAGCTGACCCCAGAGATGCAGAGCACCAGTGCCAACTACTGAGCCACCATGATGCCCTTTACGAGCTGCTGAAAACAAAATAGGTTGAAATTGAAGTTGAGTCCCTTATTGTTATATACCAGGGGGTCAGAAAGAATGGTGAACCTGCATGTGATGTGCAGGGAGAGAGAGGACAATGGGAAACCAGTTCGTGGCTAATTTGGGTGTGGGGAACATGATGGTGAGCCTGCATGTGATTGCTGTGGGGATGATGGGCAGCAAGCTTTCTAACTTTGGAGGTGGGGATAGTAAGCCTAAAATGTGATTACTCTATGTGGGGGGGGGGGTTTAGATATGCATGTGATTGGTGCATTGGGGGGGTTGTTCTGACTGTTATTAATGTGGGAGGGTAACTAGTGTATGGGGCACCAGTATATAGGGGACCCCCCTACCAACCGTTTACTTACTGTCAGTGGTGGCTGAAGCCCGTAGTCCTCACTTCCCCACCACTGTCAGTAAGTGTATGATTGGGTTTGTCGCATACGGTTTATATTATATGACTTTCCCATGCTGCATGGCACACTAAAACCTTCAACTTTGATTCTTTTTTTTTTTTATTAGCACTCTATACAAAAAAGGTTGCCAACCCGTTATATAACTTCTACATACCTGATCTATTTCTTTTATTGTTTCTTTTCTCACTTTCAGAAATAAGATACTGTATATATACATACAAAGTACATAAAATATAGCTGAAGAATAAATTACACAGACTACCTTTCCTTGATGTCCATATGATCAATCAAAGCTTAGCTTTCATCTCTTAACCTGCTGCTGTAAAATTAAAGCTTCAACGTGATTGGTCATCATAGGCAATTTTGATAAATGTGACCCATAATCCTACGTGTATACAAGTAATTTTGAGAACTTTGTATCTTTGGATTTTGGATCTTTCAGTGCCAATTCATTATGTTCATAGTAATTTACAGGGATAGGACCCATGTATTAGATTGGTGGGGGGGGGTCGTACCATTGGGACCCCCACTGACGACTAGAACGGTGACCCCCCCTGAAGTGAATAGAGTACCAGGTCATGCATGCGCACCGCCACACCATTCATCTCTATGGGAGCTTTGGAAATAGCTGAGCGCTCTGCTCTGTTATCTCTAGCAGTCCCATAGAAATCAATGCAGCTCTGTTCATTTTGGAAGACCTTGCAGGCTTCTACTCTATTCTCGTTATTGGTGGGGATCACAGTGGTAGGACCAGGTCCAAATTTACCACTAAGCACAGGAGGTTAAGTGCCTAGGGCAACCTTTTGCAGGGGGCAGTGCCAGCTGCTAATATTAAAGATTGTACACTTTTTGTTCTTTACAACATCCAACCCTCTTCAACTTTGTCAGACTTGCTATTAAAATAAAAAAAAATTCAGATGGAGGGGGGTTGCATGGAGGTGCTGCATTGTAGAGAATGATTGAATGGGACCAAGACAAGCAGTGCTCCTCCTTCTTCGCTGCAGTGAGGAATGACTGGTGGAGCAGCAGTCGCATCGGTAGTTGGCAGCAGATAGAACCCCCTGCTGCCAGTGTCTGCCAGCAGCCTCCAGTTGTCCGATCCAAGCCTCCAGTAATGGGCATCTGTGTCTAACTTCTGCAGCTCAGGTTTGGCCTCTCTCCAGTGTAGAGGAGCTCTCCTTGTGCTCTGTCCCTGCAGTCTCCTCCTATGCCTCTCATTCACTGAGCACCATCCCTCCATCCTCCCTTGCAGATCACAACTCTCAGTTTTTTCCACATTCCCAAATTTTGTCATGTAAATATCCCCAATGATATGCTATTCACGACATCTCCTGGAACCCCTGCACACTGTCTTGCTACAGCCTTTTTTTTTTCTTTAAGACCACATTTTGGAAGCTGCTCTTGTGAAGCCAGCTGTATTAGGGACTCTTGGGTTCTGCAGAAATACAGTACAATCGAAGCTCCAAATTTGTGTGGGCTTCACCAATATTACAATATCAATCAGCAAGAAGAGGCCCTCTAAGGGGGGGAATATCTTTAATAAAATATAACTTTTAATTCAAAATGCAGCTAAAAACACACCACTCAGATGCATAATCATAACAAAGAAAGAAAGGGGTCCAAGCCTGGTACCCCAGTACTGGTAGAGAAGTGAATAAACCTGCTCCACCGGATGAAGGTGCAAGCAGTCTTACCAGACCAAGATACGAGGTAGGCCGGTTGCGAGGTCACTCAGTGGTGGTGGTGTCTGCAATCAATGTAAACCTGTGCCCTATATAACCCTATACAAGGGGAAAGGGGGCTAGTTTCATTCTGCCTATCTACACAGAGCAACCACCCCGATAGGGGCGACCCCGTCTGGATACCTGTCCCTAACCAGGACCTGATCCCTAGTGCTGAAAAAATAATAAATGTGGCCAGTTTTGATCCCTTATGACCTCCCGACGTGGCACGTTTCTGTCCGTGTCGACTCTTCAGGGGAAAAGACGGTGCAAAAAAGGAAAAGATGGACAAAAAAGACCGCAGGTATAGATCCTGCAGCAATAACTGGTTCAAGTAAAAAGACTTGTATATGTCAACCCTGGTGTTGGGATGCAATTCTGTAGAGGAGTTGATACTCCAATGTTGGTCGGTATAAGAGGATATGATAGTCATTATGTGCTGTGTGTATATGTTTTGACACGGGGTGTCTCTTTTGTGTGAGATATCCCCCAGGTGTTCACCTACCCTCCTTCTGAACTCACGTATAGTTTTGCCAATATACTCCACCCCACAAACACCCTGAATACGGTAAATCACTCCCCTAGACTTACAGTTAATGAATTGTGAGATGGAGTAATGTCTACCCGTAACTGAGCTTCTGAAGGATTTGGTTGTCTGTATATGTTTACATGCCACACAATTTTCCGTCTTTTCCCCTGAAGAGTGGACACTGACAGAAACGTGCTACGTCGGGAGGTCATAAGGAATCAAAACTGGCCACATTTATTATTTTTTCAGCACTAGGGATCAGGTCCTGGTTAGGGACAGGTATCCGGACGGGGTCGCCCCTATCGGGGTGGTTGCTCTGTGTAGATAGGCAGAATGAAACTAGCCCCCTTCCCCTTGTATAGGGTTATATAGGGCACAGGTTTACATTGCTTGCACAGACACCACCCCCACTGAGTGACCTCGCATCCGGCCTACATTTGATATACTTAGACAGACCCTCCAGGAAATCCGTGCTGATCCCAGTGCTTTTCTTTGGTCTGGTAAGACTGCTCGCACCTTCATCCGGTGGAGTAGGTTTATTCACTTCTCTACCAGTACTGGGGTACCAGGCTTGGACCACTTTCTTTGTTTGTTATAATGATGCATCTGAGTGGTGTGTTTTTAGCTGCATTTTGAATTAAAAGTTATATTTTATTAATGATATTCCCCCCTTAGAGGGCCTCTTCTTACTCTTGGGTTCTGCTTACATCACATTCAGAACCCATATTTGATGTCTAACCAGGAAAAATCCCTGCACACACCAATTATATTCATGTGACCCTATTCACCCAACAGAGGCCAAAAAAAAAAAAAAGGTGTCCTTTTGGCTCCTTTGGTCCAGTATACAGTGTATAGTTGACTAGGCTATTCCATACAATGGTATACACCACATAGTATACTTTTTTTGTGCGTTTTACATTGGGAACCTTTAAGTGACATATGCCACTATGCCTACGTCAGACGTATTGTTATCCAGTTATGGTTTTATCCAGTAACAGTACGGTGGTGTTTGGTGGTATTATCCAGTCATGATATTGTGGCGTTACTGACATAATTCATAAATTCTCCTTTATTAACACTGTCCAATTATCACTAAATTGCTCAGAAACTAGCGAATCACAACGATAACTGGCGAGTGTGAATGGGATCATATTCAGGCTTATTGCCTAGGGCAGCATGAGCAGCAAATATGGCCCTGGATAGGGGATAACAGGATAGGGACTGACTTGCTACAACTGGAATACCCCTGAAATAGTGCTAGATGGCAGTTCTCCTGCTTCTGTATAGGAAGCTATACTCATTTGCAAAATAAAAGGAAACAGATGTAGATAAATCTAAATTTTCTGTGCAGCTAAATGTAACCTACTGCTCCCTGTTATCAGATGATCAAGGCTGAGGAGAAGCTGGACCATTCTTCAGTGAAATGACCAACAAGGAAATCCCTGCCCTACTTCCGTAAGTAGGGAACATTTTATAGATCCGTGCTGTACTCCTCTGTCATAAAGAGGTACAGAGACAGGGGCCCAGATTCACTAATCCTAAAGATGGCGGAACCTTAAGCTGTCTAGCCCTGCGCCACGTTTATCAGAGGCTCGGGATGGACACTTTTCTCGGACTCTGTACCAGCTACTGGTTGGCTTACTTTAAAACAAAATTCTATGCCAGATTTTGTGGTGCAATTTTGATGTAAGGGGCTACACCCCTTTCCCATGAAGCTTTGCCCCATTCATACTAAGTCCCCACCCCCTTGGCAGTATAAAATCCCTAATTGCATAAAATTGGGCCAATTTGTGCCACTTTTTAGACAGATTCTAGGCGCGGACACCTTAGTGGGTCAGTGTTTTAAAAAAAAAAATCCACAATGAACCAAAATTGTGTTAGTCCCCTAGAAGGGGGGAAAATACTGTGGCATACGGACCATTAAGGATTCCGTGTACATCGTCTGTTCATGCAATATTGTGTGCTTGGACCCTACATTACAAGCAGAAGCGACTGTGTTGGTGCAAATATTAGCATATATATATATATATATATATATATATATATATATATATATATAGTGAACATCGTGGTCGGATCCAATAAAAATGAACAGGACTCCTCTTTAAAGTAAATAATCTATATCTCCTGTATAATGCATCACATTTCACAGCATGGAAGCTCTCCGATTTGTCTGTGGGTTCTTCACTGAGACATCTGTCCAGCAGAGGGAGCAGAACACTAACAAATTATCAGTTTCTGCATGATTTCGGCACATCCCCTCGCCTGGAATAGTAGTAAAGACAAAGCTTGCCTGACAAAGACATCATTAGTAACAAACTGACCTCTGCAGACTATTGCTGATAACAATATATGCAAATGCTAAGCAGGAAAAAACTATGAAATTTAAAATAGGAAAACATTTTTTTCAAAATAGAGTTTTCAGCTAAACCCTTAAGCCTCTTGCACATGAATGTGTGCGCCCCGTGGCCGTGCTGCAGCCCGCAAATTGCTGCAGCAGACCGCGGACCCATTCACTTTAATGGGTCCGCAATCCGGCTGTTCCGCAAAAAGATAGGACATGTTCTATCTTTTTGCGGAACGGAAGTACGGGACGAAAACCCACAGAAGCACTCCGTAGCCCATGTATTGCGGATCCGCAAATGCGGCTTATTTCACACAGGTGATGTTACGGTACAGATGTGGTCTATTTTTTACAACAGACGGCATCCGGACTGAACACCGACCCACTTCCATAAGTATATGCACATGAGCATCGCTTTTCATTGAACATCTGTCTGTTTAGAGAAAATCGCAGCATGTTCTATCTTCATCCATTTTTCACTTAGGACTGGTCCTATCAAGACAATGGGTCAGTGATAAAAAAATAAAAAATAAAAAAGCTGAGAGCACACGCATGGCATCCGTGTAAAACCTGTTTTTCACTAATCGGCGGCTAGGGCACGCTGTGGGTTATTTTTCTATTTTTTTCATGCCCATGAAAAACACATGAAAATTGATGACATTGGATGGAAGAATCGCAAGAGCTCAAAACATACATAGAAAACTGAAGCAAAATGGAGGAAAATTAAAAGTTTTTCATTGACAGAACAGATGAGTTCCCCATCGCTCATCGGAAAGAGGCCTAAAGCTGCGTTTCAATGTTCAGGGTGTTTTTTTTTGCACAAATTTTGAAGCCTTCAACTCTTCTCAAACAACTCCTTCAAAAACAGTACAACAAAACCTGACTGTGAAAACCTAGCTGTAAAGAGGTATTCCGGTTACATTAAGTTATCCCCTGTCCACAGGATAGGGGACAACTATAAGATCGGTGGAGGTCCTACCGCTGGGACACCCACCAATCACAAGAACGGGGAAAACGTACACCGTTGAGCCCCCTGAAATAAGTGGAGTGGCTGGTTGGGAATGCACGCCGTCACTCTAGCCATTTCTAAAAGAATTAAAAGGGTATTCCCATCTGAGACAATGGGGGCATATCGCTAGGATATGCTCCCATTGTCTGATAGGTGCTTGTCCCACCTCTGGGACCTGCACCTACACCGAGAACGGAGGGGAAAAGGTGGTGCCCGGAGGACCCTGGGTTTCTCCAGGCCTGGCCACCACCAACCGCTCTCCATAGTAGTGAATGGGAGCGCACCGCACTTGCGTGGCCACCGCTCCCATTCTTCTCTATGGGGCCGCATAGAAATGAATGGAGGGCAGCTGTGCATGTGCAGTGCACTCTCTACAACTTTCGGGGCTCAGTTCTCGGTGTAGGTGGGATCCACACCTATCAGACAATGGGTGCATATTCCAGCGATATGCCCCCATTGTCTGAGATGGGAAAACCCCTTTAAGGAGTAGAGCTTCTTACACCAATAACACATACTGTTTCTCAAGGAGGCCGCCAGTAAGCATAGGGAGTCTTACAGGCAATGCGGCCTGGAAAACGGTATGCAGTGTAGCTCTCCTCCAGAAGGAAGAAAACTAGTGTTTTAAAGGGTCACACATTGACTTATAGGGTAGCTACCTACCAGTAGCTATAGAGAGACCGTTTTCTTCCTTCTGGAGGAGAGCCAATTTGCATAAGACTATTTTGCATTAACTTCTTAACTTTTTCTCTGGTTCCTTCCCTGGCCACATGTTGTCAGCTGCAGTACAACAGGCGGACTAAAGAGGACAGTGAGTAACCGGTTATTAGTCAGACCATATTGCTTTTACCCTGCAGTTTTAGGGTAAAGGTACACATTCAGGATTTATATGTGGAGAATCTGCACTGAAACCCACAAGTGTTCGCAGGCAAATCCGTGCGGACAATCGGCATCAGTTGGTGCAGATTTACATGCGGATTAGGTGTGGATTTTACTCAAGTGAATGGAGAAAATCAGGTCAGGAAAAAAAATAATAATAATTGACATGCTGTGGATTTTAAAATCCGCACGGAAAAAAAAATCTGCACCGTGTACATGAGAATTTCAAATTCTCATAGAATACAATGTACATGACCTACGGTGCTGATTTTCTGCACACGCAATCCTGATCGTGTGCATTTAGCCTTACTGTCTCTTATAAAAGAAAACATAAAAACCTGGTTGAAGCCACTGTGATTAAAAGGAAATAAATCTTTTTTTGCACTTCTCCTTAGGAGCCTCCCTCCTATATAGAAGACACTGTGCTGTCGAAGCATCAGATGGCGGCTAGAACTGAAGCCTGGGGGACCATAGCAAACTTATACTGCAGCTCTTCTGTGTATATTAGAATAGATAAAAAAACTCTTACTGCTTGTCCAGAACAAGGGGAATATCCCGTAAGGCCATGCTTGCCGGCTTACCCGAACATACAAATCTGGTGCCTATTTTGGATGTGACAGAGCTGTGGCAAGGTCACATCCTAAGGGATAGTCCTAATTGTATCCACAACTTACTGCGGATGAGGTCATCTGTTGCTGCACTGTTCTCCAGCCCAATCCCCAGCTGCTTCTTAACAAAGGTAGAGCTGACCGTTGCTAAGCTGTTCACCCCACAGTCACCGTCTCAAGCTGCCATGTGGCAAACAGCTTCAATAAAGGTGAAACAACAGCCGCCCCAGTGCGGAGTTTCCAGGCACACTGGGCAGTTTTCATGCGTCTCCAAGGTAAAAATATGATGTGACGGCATATTATTCATAGATCACAGTCATCAGCTCAATTGTCCTGTTGTAGATGACTTGGGCAGCAATCTGGATAGAAGATACTTAAAAGCTATCGATAAGAGTCTTTGACAACTTTTTTTTTTTAAAGCAAAAACATTTAAATGATCTGCCTGTATGAATAACGCCTCTTAGGAAAAACATTGTCAGTGCGACAACAAAGAATTGTATTCGCAGAGAGAAAACGACGAAAAATACAAAGCTGAGTCAAAATGTAGAAAAGAAAAATGCAGAGTAAAACATAAAAGTGTTGTACTATATAAAATACCACTTGCAAAATCTGCCCTCATCTCTAGGGGAATGTTGGTGCTTGCCTTGCTACCTTTCCCTTCACATTAGGGCCATATTACAAAGTTCCTATTATAATTTATGAAAATCAGTATTACTTGTGAAAATCTGTAATATATTGTATTATGGGAAAGGCCATCTGTAAAGGTTTGGAAACCTCCCCATTCATGCAGAAATACATCTCGTGCAACACAGTAAATGGTAGATAGAAAAGAGGGGGATGCGGCTGCAGCTTTACTTCGTGATCCCGTGAAATGGCATGGAGGGGATGAGACATCGGACTGGCTCAGAGAGCTGTGTACACCCAGCATCAACCACTTCTCTCATCGCACCGATTGAGGTAGGCAAGTACCTCTAAAATATGTAGGTTAGGCTGTGTTCACACTACCATCATGGTACCCATGATAAATGGAAGCCATGACATAGTGCTGGATCAGTCATATGAAGGATGCCAGTGGCAGCAGACAGACCACGTTGTGGTCCATTGGTGTTGAGTTATGGTGTACGTTGCTTTACTGCACGTTGTGCTATTCTTCCCGTCAAATCGGGCACAACTCCAAATAGAGCCTCTGATAATGTGAAATCAGCTTAAATGGTCAAGTGACGCAAGGTCACTGCTGTAGCCAGAGACTGGCTGCAGAAGGTCACGTGCCCCCCCCCTCAAGCAGGATGTTGATATCAGCAGACCAGGGAGATGAAGAGCAGCCGGTGAGTGATAGAGACCGAACGCAGCGGCGGGGACCTGGTAAGTATGATTACTAACGCTGGTCGGCCACTCTGATATAACGGTGGATAACCCCTTTAAGACACAACCTCACTGACTGCACTGCAGCTTAAATACTTAAACAGCATACAGCCGATCTTTGATATCAGTACATATCCGCACATACCGACAACGCATTTCATGTGATTCGCCACGCATTTCTCTGCATTGTTGTAATTAAGCGAAGCCAAATGTGCCCATGCTACATGCGGATACTGTCACGGATTGCCCCGATTTCACCGTTTTGGCTCAGCAGAGAGTGACATACAGAATGGAAATCTGCACAACACAGACAGTCTGTGGATGTCAAAATCCACACGGAAAACTTCTGCACCGTGTAGATTTGGAAAAGGTCATCTACTTAGCTGGTCCCGTACTGAGGCATGTCCACACTGAATTGTTATGCATCAAATCCGCAGTTCTTCAAACGATTTCCACATATTGAAGTCACTTTGCTGGTCTTGGACGGTATATCTGTTCACATATACGGATGGAAAGTCCACAGCAATGTCTTTAGGTGTGGATGAAACCTTACACTGTAAATCTGCTGCACAAAAATCCCTGTGTAATATGCAATGTGTGCAGGCAGTCGAAACCCGAAATTAGGTAACTGCAATTGAGGATCAGCAGTTACCCAATAAACATCGTTTTCCACAAACTGCTCCCTTTACAAGCAGGCAATTTGGATAGCGAAGAAGGGCGGTCACAGGAAATTGAAATACCTGATGATAGCTCTCGGAACAGCTCCTTTTTCTAGAATACGTCACACTTTATAGTCTGGTAGCTACACATGACTATTATTTGCTGAATGGAAATGTTGCATTTGCTAATAAATTACACGTGTAACCCATACATTTCTTGTTGTAAAGGTTATTGTGCATTTTTACTTTGCATCCATCTACTCCTCTAAGCTAACTCATATATATATATACACATACACACACACATACATACATATACACACACACATACATACATATACACACACAAAAATGCAGCAGCACTAGTCAAGATGTGCAAAATACACACACACACACACACACACACACACACACTACCTTCCCTTTTCAGTGGCCTTCATGTTTTAGTAGTACAGTGACGAGACTGGATCCTAATCACAGAACTTTGCCTCCGCTGCCACCCCCAAAACAGGAGTTACCTGAAGGTCTTATGGCAGGAGTCACCAAAATAATCTGCTCATGGGGATCCTGCTAATATTTTTATTAGCATCTCTCTCAAAGACAATGATATCACCAGGGGCGACAAATAACCAGAAATGCACAATGAAGAATCCCCGGGAGGCCAGCTGCGTGGAGTCAGAACAAGGAGGAAGCACAATAGCCCGAGTCCCCTTTACCCTTGGGTGCTGGCTGCAGCTGCAACCCCTGTTCCTACTGCATGAAGTCTGCTTAACATACTGTGGCCAATCACATCTTAGCCCTTGGAAATGAAATGTCAATTTTTAAAGGTTTTTTTAGTCTCCAAAACAGTAATATACTTTGCATCAAACCTTTTCCGATTTAGTTCCGCTGCACTTACCAGATGCACCCGTAAGAAGCTGATCGGTCCTACATGAGGTAGTGCAATAACCAAGATCCGCACAGTCCCTATTTTCCTTATAAATCCTCTCCATTTACAGCACAATTTAACAGACATCCAGGTCAAAGTAGCAATACATAGTGTGAAGCTTTAGCTAGGCTATCATTTTACTTCATTCTTACTTACCCCAGTTTTATCACACAGGCGCAGAGTATGGAAAGAACCCACAGCGAACAATTCTCCATCCGGTGCCCAGGAAACGGAGGTTATAGGATATTCATGAGATGGCGAGCTGAATAAGGAACGGCCATAGCTGTCCCAAACCTATAGGAAGAACAGAGACTAATGACATTCCAGATCAGGGATGCTCAACCTGCGGCCCTCCAGCTGTTGCAAAACTACAACTCCAGGAATGCCCTAATAGCTGTAGGCTGTCCAGGCATACTGGAGGTATCTGGAGGGCACCAGGTAGGGGTCATCCGGCACAAGCCCACTAAACAGCATCAACTGCATATACAACTTCCCATTACAGATCGCAGCCGCCCCAATGCAACCTGAATTCATGCATTTTGGGAAATAATTATGCAAACTAGGAAATAATATAACACACACAAACAATGGGGGAAAGATTTCCTAATCTAAATGCACCACAATTCTAGTGCAATCTGCACCAAAACAAAATAAAAAAAAATAACTGGTATACATGCCCTGCAACACAATAAGTGTTTTAGACACTTTCAGACACAACGGTACATGTCTTAGCAGTGGCTTAAATATGGAACCTTTTTAGGCGTAAACCAGGTCAACAAGAGGTGGTGTAAAGTTATATTAGATAGCTTGATAGTGCACCAGATTTATCCCCCTGCATCAGCCACTGATCCAGAAAATAGGTCATTAGTATAAAAAAAAAAAAGTCAGAAACCCCCATGAAAGACAACCATACAGAGTTAATAGTTGTCAGCGAACGATATCCCTCCCAATTCCCTTCCGTTTTCCCCATGCACATTCAGCTAGGCCAGGTGTCTGGCAGGGAGACAGTCAGACACTTCTGGTGGCGGCTTATCTCCCAGGGGACTAAAAGGATAGGGGGAAAAAATGCACTTTGCCCGATCCTTCTCTTCTCTCTGTTAGGGAGAGTCGGGAGCTCCTCACACACATTAGACCGTCGCCTCAACACGTAGTTCTCTGTGGGTTCGGCCAACAACTTATTAATGCTCACAAAGTTCGAACAAAAATCTCACAGCATATCTGCCCTATGTGAAAAATCACAAAAGTCACTATTACAACTGAATAAAACTGGAACCTGTCAACGTACTTTTGATATGTAGATACAGTAAAGACAACAAAAAGACTTGTACAATTTAATATATTTAATACGTTTACTTGTTGAGATTTTTAAAAATATTCACCTACATCACCAAATGATCATGACAGAAAAGAAACACGGCTTTATAAAAATAATGAATATAAAAAGGTCCTGAGCTTTCGGGGACATAGACGATAGAAGACAATGAAATAATAGCTAAAATGTGGATGATAACTCACCTTATATTTACAGTCCTCCCCGGCAGATAAGATCAGGTCATTCACAGGATTCCAGTCAACCTTTAAAATGACTCCATCGTGAGCTTTCCACTTTTAAAAACAAAGGAGAAATTGTGACCACCAAGTGATAAAAACCAAGTCCAGTTCAAAGACCTGGAGACCTCTAAGTGTTTTACGTCATCCAGGCCAGATCGCAACACAGTAATATAAAGAAGTGTTTAGCAGCAGCTTCTAAATCGTCTCATGCTAGAACGTGGTAACGACGCAGATTTTGTAGTGGTTGTCTGCTTCATATTGGCGGCGATGATGGACTGGGTCTCTCATGGCTTTGGGAACCCAAAGGCATTCAAAACTCAACCATCAATTCCAATGGACATGGTGCAATACTTTGCTTTTGCAGTGCCTTACTGGACTGTTTGCTGTAGTCATAAAAAGGGACCTTCCCCCTCAAACAGCTGGAACCATGAGCCTCTTCCTGCTTCTTAAAGTTCAGCCCAAAAGTCTGAAGATACTCAAGTATTTCCCAGCTGTTCTCAACAACCTAGATATCTTGTCTTAGTTATCGGGAAACAGCTGGTGGCTGTAGGACAGCTCCAGACCCAAGCTTTCTGTGGACCACCTGTATGCCGTGTCATACCACCATGACTCCACACAAGTTACATCTGTTATTAAAATATATACGCGGTTTACAATGATGGAAAACTTTAAATACCAGGAAAATATTTCAGCATTTTTCTGTGACAGGAGGTTTTGGTATGTCTAGAGGGCTGTGTCTAGGTCTTAGCATTATTTCATGACCAAGTAATCTGGAGGAAGTCTGTACGTTCTTGTGGTCATATTTTATGATTATATATGGCCTTGGATTTGGCTCCCTATGACAGGGGTCTTGAGAAGAGTTTACTCTCTGACAGGTGCTACCTCCATTATTTAAAAGCACAACAGTTGGAGGCAATCATAGAGCAATTCTTCATTTCCTCCACTCATTAAATACATTATATCTGCATGAAACCATCTCTATCATCAAATTCATAAATTGGAAAACTAATTAGATTATATATATATATATATATATATATATATTATAAAATATAACCGAGTGTCAAGAAGAGGTGTCTATAGTAAAGTAGTTAAGCTATACAGGGATGTTACTTGATACCTGCAATACTTTGGAACTGGGCTGCAGTGGTTTAATGATCAGCTGTTTTCCTAGAGGATAGAGCACTTTCTCAGAATCAGGACCCCAGGCAACAGAGTAAACAGGCAAACCTACAGGAAGAAAATCCAAGGACATGCAATTATTACAATTAATCTAGATGTAGAATGAACTTCGCATCTCATTCCCTTATAGCAAAGGCTGTTCCAGGATAATTATTGCCATTTTTTAGGAAGGTGCATTATAATGGTGTGAATTGTGTCTTGTGACCAGTTTCATGGTGCCCTAACTTAGTTGCCAGATACCCATTGCAAAATATGGGGTCAGTTACTTGAATTGACGCACCCATTTTGCTGAAATCTGTATTGAACAGCTCCAGCAGTGGAGCACACATCAGTGAGTCCTTCTATTCATGAGGTCCTGGCTCTTCTCGCCCACCTGATTGACATCCCTTTACTTACTGCAATCAGTGGCAGGATAGCCGAGAGCTCATGAATATCAGGGTGAGCTGTGGAGCTGTTCAGTACAGACTGTAGCAAAATGGCTTGGTCAATTCAAATAAGAGACCAAGCGCTTGGCTAAGGGCTTCCGTCACTAGTTTATGCTGCCCTAACACTAGGAAACCACAAAACTGGTGACAGAATCCCTTATAGGGGTCCATTCACATGTCCTCAAAATGGGTCCGCATCAGTTCCACAAAATAGCGGGTGCAGACCCATTCATTTTCAATGCAAAAAAAAAATATAGAACATGTCCTATTCTTGTCCGCATCCATGGACAAAAAAAGGCATTTCTATTATAGAGTTGGCCATGTGCGGTCCGCAAAATGCAGAACGCACAAGGCCGGTGTCCGTGTTTTGCGGATCTGCAATTTGTGGACGTGTGAATGGACCCTTACAGTACAAAGAAAAGTAAGATTTACTAAGCTAAAAGCACCAGAACTCTGGCTTCATTTCAGCATGGCGTACGTGGCACCATATTTAGTACGTGTTTTAGACATGTTTGCGACTCGCTATATGGGGTTGTGTTTTTGAGGGAAAGTAGAGTGGCTTCAAGGGAAAAGAGAGTGTTGAAAGATGCACCAACGTGTGCCAAAATTGGCAACCTGTAGTCTGTGTAAAGTAAGACAAGTGTCTGAAGATGCACCAAATGTATCATCCTGTATGGGCCACTATGATAAATTTGGTGCACATTGAGTTTACGCTGTATAACCGCTAGCCAAGATTGGCAAACCTGCCGTTTTATATTTTTTATATATATCCTGTATGAACTTTAATCTTGTATGGAAGCTGAAAGCTCAATAAAATATATTAGACAAAAAAAGCCAACATTGTTTCGATATGTTCATTTTGTATACAGTATTTATGTCAATTTTTCTGTATCTTCATAAAATGTACATAAAAAGTATAAAAAAAATTAATATCTGACTTCACAGGCTGCCAACTTAGGCCTCATGCACAAGAAAGTTTTTTTTTTCCCGTGCTCAGTTTAAATCTTGAACTGCCAACAGCCATAAGTTCTGTTAGAAGCTGGGGCAGTTACAGCGAGAGAGTGCAGCAGAAAGGACACACTCCCTGAGCTGCCAGGCTGAAGAGAATTTAGCAGAGTAATTGGAGCAGTGAATGTGGAGATCTATGGACCCATGTGCAGGACAGGGATGGTTCTAGCTTTGTTATAAAGGTATTGTTATGTACTATATGATTAACGCTTGAGGAAGAGGGTCGTGATCCCTGAAATGTTACAACTCTGCACTTGAACAGGCTACCTTTCCACCCCGCAATGCACAAGCTCTGTGTCATGAATTAAAGGGATTGGCCCTTTTATGGCTACTTTTGACCAGTATGTAGGCAAGATGACTATATGACACTTACTAATGTGGAGTTTTCTATATTTCATACGTCACGTCCCCTTGTTGGGCAAATCTTTTGTGCTGTCCACACAGGAGACCTGTCCATAAGATGGCCGCTGATGGACGGTCATGTGACCACGCAGGAATAACATCGGACAAATCACTCAGCCTTCTCCACATCTGCCATCTGCACTTGCAATATAGAGAGTTTAGTGCAGGTGTACTGTGTTTGGATGGAGGAGACGGAGTGATTTGCCTGGTCACATGACTCTCCATCAGCAGCCATTTTTTGGACAGAACCTCGGTATGGACAGCACAAAAGACTTGACCAACAAGGGAGAATACCTTATGAAATGTAGAAACTGGTGCTGAATATCAACTATTATTAAGAGCCATATAATCATCTTAAGAAGACATTGATCAACAGTTCCCAGAAAGTGGCCCACCCCTTTAATACCCAATTATGGAAGGATATTGATTCCTATTCTGCACTTCGGCCATATGAAACAAATGTGGTTATATGTATACTACTGTGAGACGTTGGACAGGTTTGTCTGAAAAACAATACAGTGCGTACAAGTGAGGATTAGGAGTATCCTCGGGCACATCCGAAGCAGAGATCTGACCTCTTGGTTTGGTTGCAATATGTACTATATGATGTGTGATTTTCATTTTTTTTACATTAATCATGGCATGGGGGATTTTCTGGGAATTCAATATTGAGGGCCTATCGTCAGGATAAGTCATCAGTACCTGGGTGTATGACATCCAGCACCCCGACAGTGACCTGTTTAATGACGCCACAGAACTCCGACGAGTGGTGTGGCCTCGTTACAGCGCCATACATTGTATAGTACTTGGGCCACGTGATCTATGAATGTAACATCACTGGCCTAGAAAGGCACTTACAGCAGCGCTGCTGCCTCTTCAAAAAGGTAATCAGTGGAGGTGTGTTGAGTCGGACCCCCAATGATCAGATATTGATGACCTATCCTGAGCACAGGCCATCAATATGGAACTCCCAGAAAACGCCACTGATGGGGTATTTTAAAAGATGCTTTCTGAACCAGACTACGTTTTTTGTATTAACAGCCCGAACGTTGCAAGTGATATCTAGGTCTAGGAAGCGTGCAGCCCACTTTTTTTTTAGACGCTGCTTGATGGCGGCCTTAGCAGAATAATACTAGTTTAAGTGACCTTTGGTAAATTCATACAGCGGCGCATGAAACAGGGCCGGCGGATGGATGCATGTGCTCGGCTCTGTATTGGGCGTGGGTATGAAGCCTGCTCTTTGTCATTTCTTCTTGAACAAAACCCCGCCACTATTAGATGACAGCGGCCCCACAATTAACGCTGCTGTTTAAACAAAGTGCTCAGCTGGCTCAGCCAAGACTTCTAGAGACTGGCCTGGAGGGAGGGACAAACGCTGCCATTCTCCCCACCGACGGCTCAGGAAGAAAAAAACAACTTGTTACAGAAGAGGACGCTTCTTTCTAAAAGCAGCCCAGTGTGTGGGGACAATCATCATTAAATCAGTGGAGGAGAACCATTAATAAAATACTGGGAGATCCCCGTCCTCATTCACATGTGAATATACATAAGGGAATTGTATTCGCTGGACGGATTATGCTTCATAACGCATCTCCCACTGCCCGGAGAGCTGCAAACAATAAACCAGGACTTTATATTTGAAAGTCTATTGCTCCTAACTCAATGCTCGTTTTTTTTTTTTTAAACGGGTCACGCTTTCTAATTCTATTTAACACCTTAATAATTAGGGTATTTCAGGCACTTGGGACCACAAACTGTTAGGGATTAATATTTAGAGAGACTCGGCCTATTGAGGGACATCGTAACTGAACCCCCTTTCTTTCCTTGTTTTAACAAGCTTGTTCACTGTAAGCAGACAGGTGGCCAAGTGCGATATTGCAGCAATCATAGGTAATCCTAGCGGATCCAGCAGTTCCTAAGTCGTTCTGAGTTAAAGGGTCGGGCTGGGTTGACATGTTCGAGTTTTGTGCTGCAGTTTTTGAAGCCAAAAGTCAGGAATGGTTTCCAAAAGAGGAGAAGACTCTGCCTTTTCATTATGTGTGCACCATTGATGATCTGTTCCTGGCTTGGTCTTCAAAAACTGCCTAAAAAAAACTGAATGTGTAAACCCAGCCTAACTGCCATCCTGCATTTATAGAACATTAACAGATTATACCATAAATGCCTGATGGCGGCAGGTCCTACCACTGGGATCCACAGCTTTTTGCAGAGTGTCCCTGTATAACCCCAATTCCAAAAAAGTTGACACGCTGTGTAAAATGTAAATCAACGTAAGTAAAACAAAATGCAGTGATTTGCAAATCTCATCGACCTATATTTTATTCACAGTAGATCATAGAAAACATATCAGATGTTCAGATTGAGACAAAAGTTGAAATCAGGCCATGTCTGTGCAGCACCCCCCCCCCCCTTCTATTAATAACACTATGCAAATGTCTGGGAATGGAGGATACCGATAGCTAGAGTTTTGGGAAAGTTGTCCCACTCTTGCCTGATGTAGCATTCTAGCTGCTGAACAACCCTGGGTCTTCTCTGACGGATTTTTTATTTCATGATGTACCAAATGTTTCTACTGGTGAAAGGACTGGACTGCAGGAAAGCCAGTTCAGCACCCGGACTCCTCTTCGGGGAAGCCATGCTGTTGTGATAGATGCAGTATGAGTATTAGAATTGTCTTGCTGAAATATGCAAGTCCTTCCCTCATGTTGTTCTATATACTGTTGAGCATTGATAGTGCCTTTCCACATGTGTAAGCTGCCCACGCCATAGGCACTATTACAACCACATACCATTAGAGATGCTGGCTTTTGAACCATGCGCTGATAACAAGCTGGATGGTCCCTCTCCTCTTGAGTCTACAGGACACGGCGTCCATGGTTTCCAAAAAGAATTAAAAATTTTGATTCATCTGACCACAGAAGAGTTTTCAATTTCGTTTCAGTCCATTTTAACCAAGCGTGTTGACATATGGCTTCTTCTTTGCACGATACAGCTTTAACTTGCATTTGTGGATTGCACAGTGAACTGTGTTCGGGGAAAATTATTTCTGGAAGTGCTCCAGAGCCCATTCCAATACAGAATTAAGCCTGCTTTTTATGCAGTGCTGCCTGAGCATCCGATATTGGCCAATAGCCTTGTCCCTTTTGTACACAGATTTCTCCAGAGTCTCTGAATCTTTTGATATTATGTTGATGATATTATATAATTTTATGTTGAGGAACATTTATCTGAAATTGTTCCACAATTTGTAGATGCAATTTTTCGCAGATTGCTGAACCTCTACCCATCTTTGCTTCTGAGAGACTCTGCCTCTCTAACATGCTCCTTTTATACCCAGCCCTGCCACTCAATGCAAGTTGCTCCTCCAGCTGTTTTTCATTAAAACTACTTACTTTTCCAGCCTATCGTTGCCACATCCCAACTTTTTTGAGATGCGTTCTAGATCAAGTTCTAAATTAGTTAATTTTTTTTAATGAATTGGTAAAATGTCTCACTTTCAACACCCGATATGTGCTGTAGGTTTTTTTTATGAATAAAATATGGGTCTATGAGATTTGCCTTAACGCATTCTGTATTTTTTATTTACATTTTACACAGCCTCTCAACTTCTTAAGGGAATAGGGGTTGTACATAGTTATAAGCCCACCTTAGACCTTTTCTGAAATTATGGGGATAGTCTGGCCATATTTGTGATAATGTATGTTTTTACTACTTTTATATTCATTTATCGGACTGTTACATGGATATATGGTTATTTTGCACTGTTTTATATGATGGTGTTAGTGCTTAATACACTGTTCTCGCAAGCCCTGAGAAACATTACAGATAAAATAATGCTGGGTGTTGGCTAGAAAACCCAGCAGGAAGCTGATGAAAACAGGAAGTTCTGAATGTAAACATCCTGCCAGGATGCAGTGATGATGATAACAGGGGAAGGAAAGTGCTAGCATGAGGGTAGAAATATGCAGATAAAAAAATTAATTATGAAACTGGAAAACCCCTTTAAGTATGACATTTTAGGTAAAGTCCACTCTGTTACTAGAAGCCTAAAAAATACTAGACAGCAAATATGTGTGTTCATAGGCAAACATACACATTGATTTCCTATACATCGAAAAACTTGCATCCTAAATATTAAGATGACCATTTATATAATGCTAATTATTATATTTGTAACGGTTGTTACTGATTCAGGATTATTAACATACAACATACCGTAATAATCAGTGATTATATACCATATTTTTCGACCCAAAATAGGGGGAAAATGTTGCTGCGTCTTATGGGGCGCATACTAATAAGCACTTCTATTATGGAAGCACTCATTAGTACCAGAGGACCAGGAAGCGGTGAAGGCTCTGTACTCACTTCCTGGTCCTCTGCCGTCGGCTGTGTTATGCACTTCAGGTCACAGCACAGCCGACGGCAGGAAGAAAAGAGAGAGATGGAACCTGGGAGCCCGCGGCATCTGGAGCAGGAGAGGCAAGTTAATTCAAATTTTTTTTTATTTGCTCTGATGCTGGGAGCTAATCTAAGACATGTGGGTCTCATCTGAGGTCTGATTGGGGGTCATTCACATTGGGGTCTGAGCTGAGGTCTGATTGAGGGTCTTATTAACATTGGGGGTCTGACTGTGGCTGTGAGCTGAGGTCTGATTAACATTGGGGGTCTGATTGCTGATCTAATTTTTTTCTTATTGTTCTCCTCTAAAACCTAGGTGCATCTTATGGGCTGGTGCGTCTTATAGAGCGAAAAATACATTATTTATTTAAATGCAATAGGCAACGTACCAAAAAAAGATATGAGGAATATATATAATATATATATATATATATATACACACACATACATACACACACACACACACACAGTACAGACCAAAAGTTTGGACACACCTTCTCATTCAAAGAGTTTTCTTTATTTTCATGACTATGAAGGCATCAAAACTATGAATTAACACATGTGGAATTATATACATAACAAACAAGTGTGAAACAACTGAAAATATGTCATATTCTAGGTTCTTCAAAGTAGACACCTTTTGCTTTGATTACTGCTTTTTCAAAGTTTTCCCAATTTTTCGGCTGACTGACTGACCTTCATTTCCTAAAGTAATGATGGCCACTCGTTTTTCTTTACTTAGCTGCTTTTTTCTTGCCATAATACAAATTCTAACAGTCTATTCAGTAGGACTATCAGCTGTGTATCCACCTGACTTCTCCTCAACGCAACTGATGGTCCCAACCCCATTTATAAGGCAAGAAATCCCACTTATTAAACCTGACAGGGCACACCTGTGAAGTGAAAACCATTTCAGGGGACTACCTCTTGAAGCTCATCAAGAGAATGCCAAGAGTGTGCAAAGCAGTAATCAAAGCAAAAGGTGGCTACTTTGAAGAACCTAGAATATGACATATTTTCAGTTGTTTCACACTTGTTTGTTATGTATATAATTCCACATGTGTTAATTCATAGTTTTGATGCCTTCAGTGTGAATCTACAATTTTCAGTCATGAAAATAAAGAAAACTCTTTGAATGAGAAGGTGTGTCCAAACTTTTGGTCTGTACTGTATATATATATATATACACACACATATACCTGCTGGATCGGGGGCAATAAGATGGGTATGTACTGCACTATGGAAACAGTTGTGAGCTTATTGTGACTTATTGCTTACCATTCTGTGCTAATGTGGATCTCAGCATTCCAGTTTTAGACCATATCTTTATATGTCCATCTTCACCAGCTGCAGCAATACAGAAACATATAAAAGATTAGTGGTACCTGACTGGATGGATATAGACATAATTTATAGTGAAGTAAAAATCACAGCAGGAGTAGCCGGATTCTACTTGCACTTGTAACCACAAGACCACATTCGACTGTTGTGGATTCTGCATCGAAAAATGCAACAAATTACAGCAGAATAGATGAGAATGAGCGCTACAAGGAGCATTTTCTGCAGCATGTCCATTACAGCATTGCCACAGATTTTTTGCAAAAGCTGTAATCTGGGAAAAACTCTGCATTTAACCCATGCTGAGTTTGCCATGGATGCAGATATGCAGCAAAATTATTGGTGGAAAGTATTTGCTGTTCCTAAGCTCAACTTAATCAGCTCTTTCACTTCATAGCCTCGACTGCTCCACTGGGCTCTCTGGATGTAAACTTCCTGTCTGACATCGCTGCAAGGGGAGCAGTTCACTGCTGCGGCCAGCAAAAGGCTGCAGCAGCATCAAAGAAAGGTTACAACCAGGAAGCCCGGCAGTGTTGCTGAGACCATGGAGTGAAGGAGCAGGGAGCCAGCGCTGGGAAGCAGATAAGTATGCTCCCCTTCACATGTCTGGGGGGTTGTTCACTGCGACAAAATTTAGTCGCAAGTGTTGCTTGTAAGCTACTTTCCAAAAGCAAGGTGTGGTGAGGGTGGAGAGGACAGAGTTCCCCACACATTCATCTTCTTTTACGATACTTTTTTGGCGTATATGAAGAGTGAAATACACGGCAGCTACGAGCGGCCGCTAATTTATGTCTAGGCACATGGACTGTCAGATGCGCCAAACTTATGATGAGGTCTGCGTCTCACCATAAATTAAGTGAATCCTCCGGCAGCATAGGGAAAATCAAAATTGGTGTACCAGATGCTGGTCTAGATAAATCTCCCCTAAAGTGCTCACCAATAAAAGTATTGTTCATGAAAAGGAGTCATTTATACATAAAAAAAAAAGATCATTTGTCAAGAAAAAGTAATCACTTTCTTTAAAATATTTCAGCACTGGTGACAAATGGCCATACCGCATACATTGCCGACAGAGTGACACCACAAGATTTCCACAGGAGTGTGAATATCCAGTGGTGTCACCCGCTGACAGCAGCTTCTGTTACTAAGCAACAGCCCAAACATATTGGGGATATTGGTTTAGCAAATAAAGCAGATAAAAAGAGGAATATTAGAGGAAAGGTATCAATAAAAAATATTGCTTAAAAAAGGGGTTGTCCCACGAAAAATATTCTACAGTTTTCAAACCAGCACCTGGATCTGAATACTTTTGTATTTTCATGTAATTAAAATTTTTGTATGTCCACTGAGTTATTTAACCACTTCACATCCGGGCCATTTCACCCTTCCTGACAGAGCCATTTTTTGCAAATCTGACATGTGTCACTTTATGTGGTAATAACTTTAAACTGCTTTTACTTATCCAGGCCATTCTGAGTTTGTTTTCTCGTCACATATTGTACTTCATGACAGTGGTAAAAATTGAGTGAATTTTTTTTTTCATTTTTAATTATAAAAAAAAAATAACAAATTTACCAAAAATAGTAATACCTCCAAAAGTTAGTTATTACTTTACATTTCCCATATGTCTACTTCATGTTTGGATCATTTTGTGAATGGCAATTTATTTTTTTGGGGACATTAGAAGGCTTAGAAGAAGCAAATCTTGAAATTTTTCTGAAAACCAAAACCCACTTTTTAAGGACCAGTTCAGGTCTGAAGTCACTTTGTGAGGCTTACATAATAAAAACCAGCCATAAATGACCCAATTTAGGAATATACACTCTTCAAGGTATTCAAAGCTGATTTTACAAACTTTGTTAACCCTTTAGGTGTTCCACAAGAATTCATGGAAAATGGAGATGAAATTTCCGAATTTCACTTTTTTGGAAAATATTTTCATTTTAATCCATTTTTCCTGTAACAAAGCAAGAGTTAACAGCCAAACAAAACTCAATATTTATTGCCCTGATTCTGTAGTTTACAGAAACACCCCATATGTGGTCGTAAACTGCTGTACGGCTACACGGCAGGGCGCAGAAGGAAAGGAGCTCCATGTGGTTTTTGGAAGGCAGATTTTGCTGGACTGTTTTTTTGACACCATGTCACATTTAAAGACCCCCTAGAGTAGAAACTCCAAAAAAGTTACCCCATTTTGGAAACTACAGGATACGGTGGCAGTTTTGTTAGTACTATTTTAGGGTACATATGATTTTTGGTTTTGGTTGCTCTATATTACACTTTTTGTGAGGCAAGGTAACAAAAAAAAATTCTGTTTTGGCACAGTTTTTATTTTTTGTTATTTACAATGTTCATCTGACAGGTTAGAATATATTCTCTTTTTATAGAGCAGGTTGTTACGGACGCGACAATACCAAATGTTGTTTGTTTCAGTTTTACATAATAAAAGCATAATTTTTTTAGTGTCTCCACATTCTGAAAGCCATAGTTATTTTTTTTTTTTTGGGCGACCGTCTTATGTAGGTGCTAATTTTTTTCAGTATGAGATGACGGTTTGATTGGTACTATTTTAGGGTGCATATGACTTTTTTTTTACTTTTTGATCGCTTGGTATTACACGTTTTGTGATGTAAGGTGACACAAAAATGGCTTTTTTGACACTTTTTATTTTATTTTGTTTACGGTGTTCATCTGAGGGGTTAGGTAATCTGATATTTTTATACAGCAGGTTCTTACGGACGTGGCGATACCTAATATCTATACTTTTTTATTTTTTATTTAAGTTTTACACAAGCATATCATTTTTTAAGCCAAAAAAAATCATTTTAGTGTCTCCATAGTCTGAGAGCCATATTTTATCTTTTTTTCTGGGCGACTGTCTTAGGTAGGATATAATTTTTTGCGAGATGAGATGACGATTTGAATGGCACTATTTTGGGGTGCATGACTTTTTGATCGCTCGCTATTACACTTTTTGTGATGAAAGGTAACAAAAAAAATGGCTTTTTTGACACAGTTTTTATTTTTTATGGTGTTCACCTGAGGGGTTAGATAACGTGGTATTTTTATAGAGCAGGTTGTTACGGACGTGGCGATACCTAATATGTATACTTTTTTATTTTTTTTACATTTAACACAATAAAAGCATTTTTGAAACAAAAAAAAAAGCTGAGCCATTTTTTTATATTTTTTGGGGATGAGGTTACGTTAGATTGGAACTATTTTGGGGGGGCATACGCCTTTTTGATCGCTTGCTATTACACTATTTGTGATGTAAGGTGACAAAAAATTGCTTTTTTGTGGTACTGTTTCTATTTTATTTTTTTACGGCGTTCACCTGAGGGGTTAGGTCATGTGATATTTTTATAGAGCTAGTTGTTACGAACGCGGCGATACCTAATATGTCTACTTTTTTCTTTATTTCACTTTAACACAATAATAACTTTTTTGAAACAAAAAATGATGTTTTAATGTCTCCATGTTCTGAGAGCTAGTTTTTTGTTTTTTTTTTGAGTGATTTTCTTATGTAGGTGCTCATTTTTGGCGGAATGAGGCGACTGTTTTATTGGTACCATTTTGTGGCACATACGCCTTTTTGATCACTTGGTATGTAAGATGACAAAAATGGCTTTTTTTGACAGTTTTTATTTATGTTGTTTATCGGACAGGGTTGATCATTTGATATATTTATAGAGCCGGCTGTCACAGACGCGGCAATACCAAACCTGTCTATTTTATTTATTTTTTCCCATTTTTAATATATTTTTTTTTATTACCGGTACTTAATGGAGAATTTTTATTTTATTTTTACATGTGAAACTTTTTTTTTATTATTATTTTTATAAAACACTTTATTTTACACTTTGTGCACCCCATAAAAGTCATACAAGACCTCTGGGGGACATTTGACTTCATTATTATTTTTTTTCCACTATTGATTTCTTCTGTAACTGGGACTGACATAGTAGCCCCAGTTACAGGGGAAATACATCCCCAGAGAGACTGTACAGCACTATACTGTGCTGTACAGCATCAGTGCGGGACTGATTGAGGTCAGTAGAAGACCCGACAGCTCCTGCACTCTCCCGGCCCCGGCGGTCACATGACCACCGGTCTGGGACAGGAAGCGCATAGCGCTTCCTGCTCTGTATACACAGCGCCTGGTGAGCGTTGTGTATGCAGCGATCTAGAAGGCAGGGATACCTGGGAACGGTCCCTGCCTTCTCTCTGGGTTGCCCTGCTGTCACTGACAGCGGGCAACCCGCTCTGCAGCTGCAATCTCTGAATGGACGTTCCAGAACGTCCAGAGTTAAACATCCACCCATAGGACATTTATATCCTATGTGCGGATGTGAAGTGGTTAATAAAATGTATCTTTAGAGCGCTACCTGCTGGTTGTTCTTTTTCTTATTTCTTTGACCTGCTCACTGAGATGGCCGCACATGCTCAGTTCCATCCTTCTACTGCCTCCTGAGCTGTGATCGGGAGAGAGCTCCTGCAGAAAAGACACTCCTCTTGAGATGTCAGCTTGATGTAAATCTACCAGAGCAATGAATGGGGAGATCTCTGGATCCATCTGGATCTGGTTCTAGCTTTGTTAGAAAGAGATTGTCCTGTACTGTATGATGTCTGATTTTCATTTTTTACATTAGTCATGGGATCTCCCCTGTAAGGAAACATTATATGGGAAACTAATTCCTTTTAGTGTAATTAAATATAATAATACACTGGAGAGTTCACTATGGTAGGATTCTCGCCAAAAGTATGTGAACCAAAGAGACTCCATTAATCTGTAATGGACTGGAGTCTGCTGCTTCAAGCCTTTACTAGGAAAATATCCATCAGAGTTGATAATGTACTGTGAGTGGTGGAGGGCGGAAAGCAACTGAATAATGCCCAACTTTACCCACAAAGAAAAACAAATCACTGATGTGATAGCATAATGCAGGGGATGGCGGGAGTCATACAAGGCAGCACCAGCACAGTAATACCGTCAACTACAGAAACAACCGATACATATGTGCCAGTACACTTATCTTGCTTCTGTAAGCTCCCATCAGCAGAACCCCTTCTGGAAATGAAGCCAGCTTCTAAATTGCTGCCCGGCATCCATTTCGCCTCTGCCTATCCCCTCTGGCTTATAGAAGGGACACGAGAGGTGGACCCCTCTGTATAAATCTCATAAACACTAATAAGCCCTACAGACGGGGGTCCCCTTTAGTGAAAAACCCCTTCAATCTACCACTCTCTAGACCAGGGGTGCACAACCTTTTTTGGTCTGAGGGCCGCATTGTCACATCGCTCTATTTCAAGGGGCCGCAAATAAATAAAAAACCGTTGATCGGCACTGATCTGCCTATTACACAAGCCAGTGCAAAGTGACTAGGGAGGAATGATCACTGCCACAGTCATTCCGCCTTCATTTAGATTACACAGTGAGATGTTCTGCAGATAATCGCACATCTTTCATCCTGATAAAATATGTAAATCAGCCGACAAACGAGAAATTCCTTGTTTATTGACTGATCGGCGGCACTATTATACCGGCCAGATTTTTTCCCAGTAATTGTCCCGAATATCGTGCTGCAGCATGGCCCCTGAAACTGAAGAGTTAGAATTCAGCCGTCCGTATTGTGTTTCCGCATTTTGCGGACCGCACATCGCCGGCACTAATAGAATATGCCTATTCTTGTCCAGAATAGGACATGTTCTATTTTTTTCGGGAACGGAAATGCGGACCCGGATGTGCGGCCCCATTGAAATGAATGGGTCCGCAATTCCGTTCCGCATACTGCGTATTTTATTATTTTTTTATTTCCTTTTTATTTTATTATCTTTTTTTTATAAAAAAAATTTATATTATTTTATTACACATATTTGCAACATAATATCTCCCAAGGGGTCATAAAAAGACTGTTGTGGGTCAGTGAACACTATTTTATTTAGCACTTTTTACTTTTTATTGTATTTTATTTTTTATATTTTTTTTTGCCACATATTTTATTTCTCTTTTCTTTTATTTATATTTTTTATTTAGTTTTAAAAATTTTTTACTTTTTATATATATATATATATATATATATATATATATATATATATATATTTTTTTTTACCACATATTTTGTCCCCAAGAGGTCACTGAAAGACCTTTGGGGACAATAAGTGACTTTTTTTTGTACTATTTCCACTGTTACTGGAGCATCCAAAGGAGCCCCAGTCACAGGGAAACCAGCCTGCTGCGGAGGCTTTGTACCAGGGCAACGCTCCTCTGTTCCCGAGGGTCTACACTGCAGAGCGCTCATAGAGGAGAAGGCAGAAGCGCTGATAAAGCGCTTCTGTCTTCTCCTCGGCTTCCCCGCTCTCACTAATAGCCGGGGACCCTTTCCGCTCCTGCTACAGTGCACGAGCAAAACCTGTGATCCATCCGCTGTGCGGCGCTCCGGGCAGAAACACAGCTGATTGCAGGATCAGCTGTGTTTTGCCCAGCAGGGCGGGGGCCGCAAACCATGGCTCTGGGGGCCGCAGGTTGTGCACCCCTGCTCTAGATCATCACAGATTGGCACTGGAGAAGACAAGTAGTGTCAAGAGCCTCACACGTTGTCGGATAGTGATTAGCCTAGATAAAGATGCCCACAGAAGAGCACTGCACTTATTAGGGTACATGCACTCGTTCAGGATTCATGTGCGGAGAATCCGCACTGAAATCCGCAGGTGTTCGCAGGCAAATCTGTGCGGTCAATCCGCATTAATTGGTGCGGATTTGCATGCGGATTTGCGTGCGGATTTGGTGCGGATTCAGTGCGGATTTTCCGCATGCGGATTTCACTAAGTGAATGAAGAAAATCCGGTCCGGAAAAATAAAATTAATTGACATGTCGCGGATTTTAAAATCCGCACCGAAAAAATCCGCATCTTGTGCATTGAGAATTTCAAATTCTCATAGAATACAATGGACATGACCTACGGTGCGGATTTTCCGCACGCAAATCCGCGCGGAAAATCCGCACGCAATCCTGATCGTGTGCAGGGGGCCTTAGTGTCATGGGTGATGCTCTCAACCCGCTTCCCTCTCTGGTCCCACATGAGACTGTCTGCCGTGCTAAAAGTCCACACTAAGCAGGACGTTAAACAGCCAGGACAGGAAGTAGAATACGTGGAGTGACTTAAAAAAATTATAGTCATATAGCCTGTTAACCCCTTAGTGACCGAGCATTTTTTATTTAATTTTTTCATTTCTTAATCGTTGCATTCCAAGAGCTACAACTTTCTTATTTTTACGTTGATGTAGTTCTAGGAGGGCTTATTCTTTACGGGACAAATTGTAGTCTTTAATGGCACCATTTTAGTGTCACATAGTAATTGACTAACTTTTATTAACTTTTTCTGCTTTTTTACGTTGTAAATTTTGCGAATTTACTTTGCGGCATAAATAACAGGATTACCTTCTATCTGGGTCAGTATGATGACAGTGATATCAAATACCGTTATATATATTTTAAGTTTTACTACTTTTACACAATAAACCCCTATTTGACTCATAACATTTTATTTTTGTGTCTACGGATTTTATGCATTATTTTGGGGTATATACAACTTTTTGATTGATTATTTTATTTATTATTTACTTTTTGTAGCAGGTAAAAAAAACAGCAATTGTGGCTTTTTTTTTTTCTTTTTATGGCGTGTTTTTAACCTGGAGATTTTTTTTTAATAAAACTTTATTTAATTCTTCTACAGTCCCTATTGTGTTGATCTAGAACAGAGGTCAGCAACCTCCGGCACTCCAGCTGTTGTAAAACTACCGCTAGCATGCTGCATTCACTTCTATGGGAGTTCTGAGAACAGCCAAGCAAGTGTGCATGCTGGGAGTCGTAGTTTCACTACACCTGAAGTGCTGAAGGTTGCCGATTCCTGATCTAGAAGAATGCAAAAAAACCCTATAAGGGTGGATGCCTATTTCCCCATGATAAGAGAGAAAAATTCCTTCCCAATTCCAAATCTGGAAATCAGAATAGATCCCATCTCCAGAAATCTAATATCTATAACTTGTGATATTATCATTTTTAAGAAAGGCTTGGAGACACCACTTGAGCTCCTCTGGCAGAAAGCTCCATACTCTGCTTGTACACCCGGCCGGCACCCCCATAGAACTGCCTATTCTTCATGTTCTATTTTTTTGGGGGAGCCGCGGACCGGAAGATCGGGGGTGCGCTCCGGAAATAAGGATGCGGACAGCATCTCTTCCGGCCCCATAGAGAATGAATGGGTCCAGATTCGTTCCGCAACGCTGCGTAACGGATCTGGACCCATTCTTCGGACGTGTGAACAGACCCAATTATAGAGAGAATCTGGGAACACCACAGGCATTTCAAGATACTTACAGGCAGTGGACGGCATATTCCATGCTCGTACTTGTATGCTAGTGCAGCGCGGCTTGTAGTACCACTGGACTATAAGAGGCAATGTGTGGTAAGAGAAGTCTGGCGCAATAAGGTGAACAGGAGGTTAGAGGATGTTAAAGCTGTGTGTGGGAAGGAAAGATGGAACATCTCCGATTTGGCTCCCACAAGACGAGAAGGTCAAAGTGATCTTCTCAACCATCTCCCTATGTGGACCTGAGACTCAGTTCGGCAATCTTTACGTAAATCTTCAATTCAACAGGATCATTCTTAGCGTGAACACAATGGGGTCTGCTCTCAATTAGAATCTCAATGTAATATTGAAAATAATGCATACAGACACAAGGTTCGCTGCCTGAGCCATAAAATGCAGATTTAGTCTGAGTTTTGTTTCTATTAGGATATGAGTCATGAGTTTTAGTCTGAGAAAAGCAGTAGGAGTAAGGAAAAAAAATACTTCAAGACGACTACGCCGTGATAGTGACAATAATTGTCTTTTAATTGAAATGCACATTCTTGATTAGTAAGGAAATACTGTGCCTGTAAAGTGTCCACATTCTGGCCTTCGGAGTGACAAAGTCTGAAATATCACCAAAACTCGTGTGCTAATGGCTCTAAATTAATATCACCATCAGGAGAATTTATAATGAGTGTCACAAGTCAAGAAAAATTGTGTACAAGTATTATGGCTCCCTATGGCAGTTTAGGCATTTTTACGCCACCCTCAACACTGGGGAGATGCAGAGGCCATCAACCCTAGCAAATTCACTGACATTTACAACAGTTTCCTGCCGTAAATGTCAGGGCCGGGAGTAGATTTCAATCTAGACGCATGGACTGGAAGACGACAAGGCCTGCACGTCGTCATAAATTAAGTGCATGCTCTGGCAGCGCACGGGACATCAAGACCGATGTAAAACGCAGGTAAAACAACCCCCATTGTGCCAAACTGACTAAAGTGGTGGACACAGAATATATTTGGAGCACCTTGCTAATCATATTCAACCTGGTTCTATTCTTTATACCAACGCATATCTGGCCTTCTTGAGCAACAATAATTTCATGCATTTTACCATTTTTAAGCCATGGCCATTTTTGTAGACAACTGTGAAGACAGATTCCTAAACACATGGTAAAACCACCACAAGGGGTGGGGGCTTACATGCAGTGATGGTCAGTTCGCAGTGTCCGCCAGCGAACACATGCAGGCTGCCATCTTTAGTAAGGTAGAAACACCCGTCCGACGATGCACAGGTAAGCCCTTACCTGTGCCGGTCTGAAATCAAATGCAGTCACTGGGAGCAGGCAGTTCCGAGAACAGCCCGATGAAGGCCCCCGGCGGCTGTTCTCGGAACTGCCTGCTCCCGGTGACTGCATTTGATTTCAGACCGGCTCCCAGCACAGGTAAGGGCTTACCTGTGCATCCCCGGACGGATGAGTCTACATTACTAAAGATGGCAGCCTGCATGTGTTCGCTGGCGAACACTGCGAACTAACCATCACAGCTTACATGGCACAACAGATTAAACAATACTGGTGTAAATGACACTGAAATCATACAAATCATGTGCCTCATCATACATCTGGATCATTCCACACCAGTACAAACTAGATCAAAACTGCCTTAGAAAACACCAGTCTTGATAAAATCCCTCCGTAGAGTTCACGGTCTAGGTTAGAACCTTTCTCCAGGTAGAAGGGATGAAATCCATTTAAAGGGATTGTTAGAGCTAGAGGTCCACATGACCACAGACGGAACGCCATCACTTCTGGTTTCAATAACAGACTTTGTCGCTTCCCGCCTTGTATGCTGCGTATAGGGTTCCCACCCCAATCACTAGTGGTCATAAATCACAGCAGAACTTTGCTTTCAGAGTTTGTCTTTTATTGCTCGATACATTCAATTATGCGGCAGTGTGTGTGAACGTTTTCGGCTCACAGGCCTTCATCAGACACTGTGCCGCAACTGAGACTATATATTCTAATCCAGGATATTACGATTCTAACACCTATAAGGAATGGCACTATCCAGTGCCTGGAAAGGAGAAGTGACAGCTTCTTTTTCCTTCTCCCCCATAGTGTCCTGTAACTCACCTATTTCTTTAGGAGAGGGGGGGGGGGGGGGGGAGGTTAACCTTCTCCCGACTGCCTAACGCAGGGATGCGTCCTGCGGGCGGGCGGTTTGTTCCTCTTCGACGCATCGGTGCATCATCTCGCGAGACTTCCTGTGAACGCGCGCACACAGGAGCGCGCGTTCACAGGATCGGAAGGTAAACGAGTACATCTACAGCCTGCCAGCGGTGATCATTCGCTGGCAGGCTGTAGATGCGATTTTTTTAACCCCTGAAAGGTATATCAGACGTTGTTTTGTTAACAGCGTCTGATATACCTGCTACCTGGTCCTCCCTTTTGCTTGGATCGACCACCAGAGGACACAGGCAGCTCTGTAAGTAGCACCAAGCACCACACTACACTACATCCCCCCCTGTCACTTATTAACCCCTTATTAACCCCTGATCACCCCATATAGACTCCCTGATCACCCCCCTGTCATTGATCACCCCCTGTAAGGCTCCATTCAGACGTCCGTATGTGTTTTGCGGATCCGCCAGGGCAGTATAAATACCCCACATGTGACCCCATTTTGGAAAGAAGACACCCCAAGGTATTTCGTGAGGGGCATGGCGAGTTCATGTAAGTTTATTTTTTGTCACAAGTTAGTGGAATATGAGACTTTGTAAGAAAAAAAAAAAAAAAAAAAACATTTTCCACTAACTTGTGCCAGAAAAAAAAAAATTCGAGGAACTCGCCATGCCCCTCACGGAATACCTTGGGGTGTCTTTTTTCCAAAATGGGGTCACTTGTGGTGTATTTATACTGCCCTGGCATTTTAGGGGCCCCAAATGCGTAAAAAATGCCCTGTGAAATTCTAAAGATACTCATTGGAATTTGGGCCCCTTTGTGCACCTAGGCTGCAAAAAAGTGTCACACATGTGGTATCGCCGTCCTCAGGAGAAGTAGGGCAATGTGTTTTGGGGTGTATTTTTACATATACCCATACTGTGTGTGAGAAATATCTCTGTAAAATGACAACTTTGTATAAAAAAAATGGGAAAAGTTGTCTTTTACAGAGATATTTATCTCACCCAGCATGGGTATATGTAAAAATACACCTCAAAACACATTGCCCTACTTCTTCTGAGTACGGCGATACCACATGTGTGACACCTTTTTGCAGCCTAGGTGCACAAAGGGGCCAAAATTCCAATGAGAATCTTTACGATTTCACAGGGCATTTTTTACGCATTTGGATTCCAAACTACTTCTCATGCTTTAGGGCCCCTAAAATGCAAGGGCAGTATAAATACCCCACAAGTGACCCCATTTTAGAAAGAAGACACCCCAAGGTATTCCGTGAGGGGTATGGTGAGTTCATGTAAAATTTTATTTTTTGTCACAAGTTAGTGGAATATGAAACTTTGTAAGAAAAGAAAAAAAAAAGAAAACATAAAAACATTTTCCGCTAACTTGTGACAAAAAATAAAAACTTCCATGAACTCACTATGCCCATCAGCGAATACCTTAGGGTGTCTACTTTCCGAAATGGGGTCATTTATGGGGTGTTTCTACTGTCTGGGCATTGTAGAACCTCAGGAAACATGACAGGTGCTCAGAAAGTCAAAGTGTGTAAATTCACATTTTTGCACCATAGTTTGTAAACGCTATAACTTTTACCCAAACCAATAAATATACTCTTATTGCATTTTTTTTTTATCAAAGACATGTAGAACAATACATTTAGAGAAAAATTTATATAGAAATGTAGTTATATTTGAAAAATTTTACAACAGAAAGTGAAAAATTTCATTTTTTGGCAAAAATTTCGGTCAATTTCGATTAATATCAAAAAAAGTAAAAATGTCAGCACCAATGAAATACCACCAAACGAAAGCTCTATTAGTGAGAAGAAAAGGAGGTAAAATTAATTTGGGTGGTAAGTTGTATGACCGAGAAATAAACCGTGAAAGTAGTGTAGTGCAGAATTGTAAAAAGTGGTCTGGTCATTAAGGGGGTTTAAGCTAGGGGAGCTGAGGTGGTTAAAGAGGACCTTTCACGGGTTTGTAGTAACCTCCCTGGTTGTGACGCTCTGCGCTGCGATTGGACAGCGCTACAGTCAGGGGAGAAAGAGACGCCCACAGAGAAAGACTGCGTCTCCTCCCCATTGCTCCGATGCTCAGTATTAGCATACTGAGTGCAAAATTTGCAGGGGGCCATAACGGGGCGTAGGAGCACTATTTTCAAAAAAACAGGCAGGGTGGCAGCACAGCGGGGGGTACCCTGCGGGTA
The DNA here is from genome assembly GCF_905171765.1 of Bufo bufo. Lineage (NCBI taxonomy): Eukaryota > Metazoa > Chordata > Amphibia > Anura > Bufonidae > Bufo > Bufo bufo. The sequence goes on from NC_053392.1 coordinate 183,804,781, forward strand.
CAGATATTTATCTCACAAGGTCCTCTTTTAAGGAAATCTGTCACCAGGAAATTACTTCTCTTACTTAATTCACAGTTAGACCAGACACAATACCTTGTAGAGCTAGCTCAGCTGAATGTAATATCATCCTATTGGTAATTCATTGCTTCATTCTGGTGAAAAAGTACTTTGAATCTATATGCAAATGAGCTGTTAAGTGCACCGAGTGCAGGCTCGGGCCACTATGTGCATCTTTGCTCCTCCTGCTTCCTCTGCCAACCCCTCCCCTCTTCTTGATTGACAGGACCAGACCACATGACTATGCGGGAACCTGGCCTGGCAATGGATCAACTAAGGCCTCTTGCACACAAACTATTATTTTCCGCATTACAGACAAGGATAGTATTGTTTTGTTAGGGGACAGCTGTTCCATTCCGCAAAATACGGAACGCACACGGACGTATCCTTTTTTTGTGGACCGCAAAATACATACGGTCGTGTGCATGAGCCCTAAGGCCTCTTGCACGCGAACGATACGGATTAGGTCCGGGTGCGTTCAGGAAAACTCGCACCATTTCGCAAACAAGTACAGTCAGTTTTGTTTGCGATTGCGTTCAGTTTATATCACGCGGGTGCAATGCGTTTTGATGCGTTTTCCACACGCGTGATAAAAAACGGAATGTTTACAAACAACATCTCTTAGCAACCATCAGTGAAAAACGCATCGCATCCGCACTTGCTTGCGGATGCGATGCGTTTTTTCACACAGCCCCATTCGCTTCTATGGGGCCAGCGTTGCGTGAAAAACAACGCTCGTGTACACAGACCCATTGAAATAAATGGGTCCGAATTCAGTGCGGGCGCAATGTGTTCGCATCACGCATTGCACCCGCGCGGAAAACTCACTCGTCTGAAAGGGGCCTAAGGCTTCGTCAGACGAAGCGAAGGTGAAACCCGGTTCGGGTGACAGATGGGAAACCGGTGTATAATATTTGTTACGCCTATGATTCTTTTAATCCTGAGAGTATAATAAAAAGCTGATAAAGAACGTCCTTTGCGGTGATTCACTATTGTTTCGCTCTTTTCGTCCTAACATTTATAGGGGAGACAAGGTTTTTAGGAGAAATTAGCAATATTGGATTGTGAAGCATTGAAACTGTGAATTGGTGCATTACCGAAAGTCTGCATCTGCTGGAATGGTCGAAAGAGTACCTATTGAGAAGCAGTGCGGTTTCTATCTTCTGAAATGGTAGATGTTGTTTGTAAACCTTCAGTTTATTATCACGCGCGTGAAAAACGCATCAAAGCGCATTGCACCAGAGCGGAAAAAACTGAACGCAATCGCAAACAAAACTGACTGAATTTGTTTGCGAAATGGTGCGAGTTTTCCCGAACGCACCCTGAACGCATCTAGACCTAATCCGTATTGTTCGTGTGCAAGAGGCCTATTGTATTTTGCGGTCCACAAAAAAGGATACGTCCGTGTGCATTCCGTATTTTGCGGAATGGAACAGCTGTCCCCTAACAAAACAGTACTATCCTTGTCTGTAATGCGGACAATAATAGGACAGGTTCTATTTTTTGCGCTACGGAAACGGAATGCACACTGAGTAACAAAACGTACACGGAAAGAAATGAAGTTTGTGTGCATGAGCCTTATACTCAGGACAGGTCCCCAGTATCTAACTGGCGGGGGTCCAAAAACCTGGCACCTCCACCAACCAGCCGGTTGAAGAGGCTGTGGCTGAGCTGCGCCTAGGTCAAGTAACTGATGAACATGACATCATTGGCCTAGGGTAAGCTGTGAGGAGTGCCGCGGCAGATGCGGAAGACCCATCCTGTGGAGAGGTCATCAGTATAAAACACTTGGAATGACAGTGGTGACCGACGTTTAATGTCAGGGGCTTAATAATTCTAATCACTGACATTTTAATTGTAACAACAATATGTGGTATTCTTTTGTATATTGATCATAGCAAGGCTAATGTGTTGATTTCACATACTCTACTATACAACCTCCACATCTGATCTAGTATGGACGCAAGTTACCTGTCACCAGTGCTGTCCCATCAAAATTCCAGTGACCAGCAAGCACCGCTCCAGAGTGGGCCTCGACACTTTTCTCAATTCTTCCCAGTTTGGAAATCAGATGGAATTTTCCTAGAAAGGAATAACATGGAAGAATCTTACTACGAAGAAAAACACCATACACAAGTGGGCCCAAAGCCATCAGTTTAAAGGTTCGGATATATGTTCACGCTGTGTTTATGGCCTTCATTTAATGTATGCACTGGGAAATATATGTTAAATGGATGTCAAATGGCATCAGGGTCCCATTGTTTTGTTTTTTTATAAAAAATTATATTATATATATATATATATATATATATATATATATATATATATATATATAGTTTCCAAAGATGAGGCAGCACTCCAATAGACGTAAAAAAGTGGATCCTTTATTCCCCTCTGTGCGACGTTTCAACCGTCTCAATGCGGTCTTTCTCATGCTTGAGAAAGACCGCATTGAGACGGTTGAAACGTCGCACAGAGGGGAATAAAGGATCCACTTTTTTACGTCTATTGGAGTGCTGCCTCATCTTTGGAAACTATACTTATTCATAGCCGTCTTAGCCTGCGGCTGAGAGGACTTGCACCCACTGTTTTTTGGTCTTGTGCTGCTGAGCTTTGTTTTTGGTTTCTTTCTATATATATATATATATATATATATATATATATATATATATATATATATATATATATACACACACATACACAGTACAGACCAAATGTTTGGACACACCTTCTCATTCAAAGAGTTTTCTTTATTTTCATGACTATGAAGGCATCAAAACTATGAATTAACACATGTGGAATTATATACATAACAAACAAGTCTGAAACAACTGAAAATATGTCATATTCTAGGTTCTTCAAAGTAGCCACCTTTTGCTTTGATTACTGCTTTGCACACTCTTGACATTCTCTTGATGAGCTTCAAGAGGTAGTCACCTGAAATGGTCTTCCAACAGTCTTGAAGGAGTTCCCAGAGATGCTTAGCACTTGTTGGCCCTTTTGCCTTCACTCTGCGGTCCAGCTCACCCCAAGCCATCTCGATTGGGTTCAGGTCCAGTGACTGTGGAGGCCAGGTCATCTGGCGCAGCACCCCATCACTCTCCTTCATGGTCAAATAGCCCTTACTTTCAAAGTTTTCCCAATTTTTCGGCTGACTGACTGACCTTTATTTCGTAAAGTAATGATGGCCACTCGTTTTTCTTTACTTAGCTGCTTTTTTCTTGCCAGAATACAAATTCTAACAGTCTATTCAGTAGGACTATCAGCTGTGTATCCACCTGACTTCTCCTCAATGCAACTAATGGTCCCAACCCCATTTATAAGGCAAGAAATCACACTTATTAAACCTGACAGGGCACACCTGTGAAGTGAAAACCATTTCAGGGGACTACCTCTTGAAGCTCATCAAGAGAATGCCAAGAGTGTGCAAAGCAGTAATCAAAGCAAAAGGTGGCTACTTTGAAGAACCTAGAATATGACATATTTTCAGTTGTTTCACACTTGTTTGTTATGTATATAATTCCACATGTGTTAATTCATAGTTTTGATGCCTTCAGTGTGAATCTCCAATTTTCATAGTCATGAAAATAAAGAAAACTCTTTGAATGAGAAGGTGTGTCCAAACTTTTGGTCTGTACTGTATATCTTCAACATATGATTCCCCCCCCCCCTCCCCAACTATATACCATTGTATGAAATCGCTAGTTTACTACATTATTATGCTTAAAAGATCTTCGTTCACCCAAAGGAGACCAAAAGAGTGTCTTCTTGGGCTGGCATCCCATTTTTGCAATTGTATAGGAATATGCAGCAGACTCTGCTTTCCTATACAGAGAACCACCCTTCGGTTTGATCTTATCACGTTTAGCCTGACGGTCTATGTGTTGGCCACATGAAACAAGTCAAATTTCTGATGTTTCTAGAACCATCCTTGTATGGCGTGATGCACGATACTGTTGAAAACACGTATGCTAACGGTCATCTGTGTATGGGCACGTATATACTCAAGATCTAACTGTATAAATTTGGATAGCCACAAGAACATAACGTAGCCACTGCCATTACATGGTAAGTGTACGTCCACACGTGGCAAGTGGATGACCATAGCACAAACTGATTGATTACACCTCCCAATACAAGCAGATAGTAAGTAGTCCACACTACATGGCAGAGGTACTCACCATCAGAGCTTGTAAGCACAAACATGTCAGACTGCCCTTGCTTTTTGTTCCCCACATTTTTGGGGAACCAGTGCAGGTCAATAGGATACGTATCATCTGGAAGTTTTACAACCAAAGACGTCTCGCCGTTTAGCAGGTTCCACTTTAAAATCTGGTGGTCATCACTGCAGGAATAGAGCTCATCTGCTGAGGTCCAGCCCACACAGCTAACCAGCTCCTTATGTACAGAGGGATTAAGGAGTTTAACATATGGTCTTTCAAGAAATAAAAAAAATAAAAAAACATTTGAGAAGGCAGACGTTCTAGCCTGAAAGGGTGAATTCACTCACTTTTCTCATTAATGTCATGTGTATTTATAAATGGAGTCAACAGGAACATGTATAACGTCTGATATCTCAATGTGCAAAAATACAATTTGGGTATAGCACTGGTGGAAAGAAGAGGACGATTTCGGGGAAATTCCTGCTGACCTGACATTGTGGATATCTTTGCCACATGTAGAAATAGGATTTCCAAACCCCTGGGTGCTGGGTTAGTGGACTTTTACTGCTTATGTGTGTTCTCTGCAAGTATGGTCTCCAAGCTAAGATCACCAAGACATTGAAGTCCCTGGAATTATCACAAAGCTTCATAACATTTTGTGCTCATTAAGACAAAAAGAATACATAATAATGGAAGAATTGTCACATATCCTTGCCACATAATCCAAGTAGTAGGACATACAGCGAGCAGGTAGAAGTTAGCTATGAAGATCAGATTATAAAACTTAAGCCACCAAAGACATCTGAACATATTGGCACAGACATGACAATGCTCCACCTTTGTTTGCTCTACAGTCTAAACCACGTCCGCTCACTTCTTTATAGCTAAGGGACAATTCTCTTAAAACTTAAGACAAGTGAGTCATTTTTATATTAGAATATATAAGAGCTTGTATCGGCAGCATGGTGCGTGCCAAGCGGAGAATGTGGCATACACTACTGAACATCGCCCGATTCCCATCTGAAAGCCAGTGGATAATGTGAGTGGAGCCCAAGCCTCTTTTCCCGACCAAACGTTCTAGGAAATCTGTCGGGTATCCTCCATACACACGGTTTCATGCTGAATTCTACTTTTTTCAGTCTGATTATGGTGGAAACTTGTGACATTTTATTGATACTTGACCCCTATCTTAAAAATGGAATTTCTCGCCCAGTTTCCTTGGGGGACACAGAAGACCTTGGGTATAGCTCATCTCCATAGGAGGCGTGACACTAAGTGAAAACTGTTAAGCCCCTCCTCCACAGCTATACCCTCAGCCTGGAGAGAGAGACTGCCAGTTTTTGCTTAGTGTCCAAGGAGGCAAGACACTCCCTGCTCTGCAGGGCTGGTTTCTCCTTGTTTAAATTTTAGATTTTTACTTTTTTCTTTTCTTTTTGTTCCAGATCATCAGGGACAACACAGACGCACTAGACCTCTCTGTTCTCCCGGGGTTGAGCTGCGCCAGTGCCGGTCACCCGCACTGCTGCCTCCCCCACAGAAGGCAAGGTGAATCAGGGCAGCCCAGCTCCCCTACATCCCGCCAGCGCAAGGGTCGCCCACACGCCAAGTCCCTCTTCCAGCGTCCTGCCACTACGGTGCCAGTAGCTGAAGGGGCGACCCTGCTGGAACGGACCGAGGGTGAAGACGGCTGTGGTAAGAGAGAGGCTTCAGGGTCCTCACTTCCGGACAGCTGAGTGGGCACCGCGGCCTGCAAATGAGCGCTATGCCTCAACAGCCCCGGCCGACCGTCGGAACATTCCGGTCGGCCGGGCGCCGCAAACTTGTGTTCCACTTCACGGCCGCGATCCCGCTCTATCCGGGTCCCCGGCTCTTCCGGCCCGCGGGGTGGGCACCCGCGGCCGGTATGTGCCGCTCCGTAGGCCCGGCCGGTACTTTAAATACTGTGCGGCCCCGGTCAGCCGGGCGCCGCTAAAAATTTAGGCCCCGGCTTCACGGCCTGCTAGGCCGCAAAATTCAGGCCTCTGTTGGAGGGGGCTGGAACTTCTCCAGGCGCGAATTCTTCCCGCCTGGAGGTTCCCCCGCCCCCAGAGGATCGCAGTGCCGTCCCCCAGGCCGGATCCCTGTTAACCCTTTGGGTCCAGGCCGGCTTCCGATGGGCCTGTATGGCTGGATCTGTGCCCTGTAGGTGGCTCCCTTTTCTGCCTCAGTGAGGCTGTGTTATATAAATAAAAAAATTAATAAAAATTATTTATTATATATATGACTTGTGGGCTGCGCAGGACGCTGCAGCCTGATCTGAGAGTGCTGCCTGTATACATGCCCCACTTCCATAGGCGGCATGGTGTCGCGCTGCCAGGGTCTTTTTTCCCCTTCTAGGCGGTTTCTTGCCCTCTCCGCGCTACGGCGCTGGTCAAGTGCATGCGGCCCTTTCTGTAGGCAACATTCGTCACCCTCTTAAGTTATGGTGCCTGCCATGTGCAGGACCCCCCTCCTGGGCGGGAAACTGCACTCTCCCTAACTGCGGGTTGGCCTTGTGCATGATCCCCCTTTCATTGGCGGCCTACTGCAGTTTCTCACTGGATTCGCTGCCGGCCATGTGCGTGACCCCCTTTCATAGGCGGAACGCTACACTCTCACTGGATTCGTTGCCGATCATGTGTACGGTGCTGGCCATGTGCACGACCCCCTTCCTTAGGCGGAACGCTGTACTCTCTGGATTCGCTGCCTGCCATAGGCATGACTCCCTTCTGTGGACGGCATTCGGCACTCTCACTGGATTCACTGCCAGCCATGTGCATGACCACCTTCCATAGGCGGTATGATGTACTCTCATTGGATTCACTGCCGGCTTTGGGCATGCCTCCTTCCCGGGTGGCAGCATACATACACTCCCTCGGTCGGTGGTTGTTCTCTCACCGGTACATTGTTGGCCATGTGCATGAACCCTATACATGGCGGGGTGCTTGCACTCTCTCTGGATCCGCGGCCGGCCTTATGCATGACCCCTCTTCTGTGGGCGGTGTACGCACTCTCACTGGATTCGCTGCCAGCCATGGGCATGGGCATGCCTCCTTCAGGTGACATACACACATTCTCACCGACTGCTCGCATTCTCCCTCGATGCGATGCTGGCCATGAGCATGACCCCCCCCCCCCCCCTTCCTTTTCTGGGCGGCCTACTACACTCTCACCGGATACGTTGCTGGCCTTGAGCATGGCCTCTAACATGGGTGGAACGCTTGCGCTCCCATTGGATACGGTGCTGGCCTTGTGCGTGACCACCCCTCATTCCATGGGTGGAATTTTGCACGCTCGCGAGATTCAAAGCTGTCCTTGTAGGTGCTGTACTGGACTTGCACATATTCCCCTTCATTGGCGGAGTAGTTACACTCTCACGAAATTTCGGTGTTGGGTGAATTGTTGCACACTCACTTAATGCTAGGATAGCCCTGTGCATGTCCCCCTTTTCACTAGGTGGACCTCTTGCGTTCCTGCTGGATACTGTGTGGCCATATGCATGGCGCCTTTCTGGGCGAAGTATGGTATGCCCTACTTCTCTGACGTAGGTACGGCCTTGGGCATCACCCCCTTTTTGGGGCAGGCCTTTGCATTCTTGCCCACTGCAGTTTGCCAGGTACATTTCCCCCCTTTCGGGGCAGTCAGTTTGCGTTCCATCGCATACCATACTAGTCTTGTGCATAACTCCTTTTCAGTTTGCACTTCCGTAGATACTGTGGCACTCTGTGGCTGGCCCTCTTCGCTGAGTGATATTTTTGCAGTGAGCGGACGTTCTTGTGCGTTGTTTGGGCCGTGTATGCCTTCTCATCCCGTAGGTGGGTTGGCCTTCTCACTGCTTACAGGGCTACTCGTACGTATGTCTCCTATCCTCCTGCGACATACTTTTTCTCTTGGGAGACGGTGTTTGCAGCAAGCCTTGCACTCATTCTGTCCACCTGTGTAAGCCTAAGGTGTTGTCCAATAAACAACAAATGAATACCTTATATTTAAGTAGACGGGCTCTACTGTTCGCTACTGCACAGAGCTGGATGGTACTCATTCATTTCGTTGGCCCTTCCGCCCGGGGAGTGTTCGTGGTTGCTAGATACGTACCCATTTGTCCTTCCGCGGCATTGTTTCCCTGTGCTAGTGGTCGCATGGTCGAGAGCGCTGTCTGCAGCGCCCTTCGCATTTTATGTTGGCTCTGGCGGGACTACGGTCCCCTCGCCTAATACCATTTCCTCCTCTTCGGGTGCAGTGTGGTATGATTCTTTCCGGTTTGGCGCCCTCGGTGCTTCAGTCTGATCTGCTACCAGGTTCGGGCCGCTCTTCTTGGGAAGGTCACCCAACTTCTCTTGGGTGCTCGCTTACCCAGGTCCGGAGGACCTCCACCTTGGGTTCTTCAGGGTATTCGCCTTCTGCGAGGCGGTGAACCGTGCGACTCTGTGTAGCGGTGTTCTGCTTTTGAGCTGTCCTATGGCTTCTCTGTTGCCCACTCCCCCTTTCGGTTGGAGGGTGTTATACCGGCCTCTGTCTCGCCTGCCTTTTCTCGCCGGCTCTGTTTGGCTCCCACTCGGTACAGATCATTCCGATGTGGCTTCTGTTCCGGCCACGCTTCAGAGGCTGTTCCTTCACTGCCCTTCCCTCTGGGGAGAGCATGGTTGTTCATGTGGATGGTTCTGGTGTTCCTTTTGAGTCTCCCTTGTCCACACTGGCTGTACTAGCTGTGTGCCTAGTTACCGGGTCTACCGCTTTCTGTCCTCCTGCTGGGTGCAGATTGCGTTTTTTCCATTCTAGGCAATGTTTCTGCTTTGGACTCACCTTCTCGGTAACTTGGGAGGACTACCATTTGGTCAAGATTGTCTTTAGATCTCCCACACCGGAACTGTAGTCCGTCTTCCTGTGGTGGCTACATTGGCTTCGGCTTTAGCCTGTCTTGTCCTGGCGGTTGCTGGGCGGACCCTTCGGTTCCTGTCCGTTTGTCCTTCTGCTTCCCCACTCTGGGGGGATACGGGACAACCTTGCTCGGGGGCCGACGGGACCAGTTCTACCGACTGTTCTACCCGTGTTACTGGTCTGCGCCTGATCATTGGGTTTTCACCCGCTTGCCCAGGCGACTCTAGTGGGCTCGCTAGTGTTCGCTCCTGGCCGTGTTTCGTCCAGTATCTGTTGTAGGACTTAGGTTTTTACCTGGGGTTCTGTGGGAAGCTGGGCGTTCCCCCACTCTACCTGTCTTTCTCCAGTCCGGCCTGGACCTGGGACTGGGACTCTGTCGCTTGAAGTATCAGGTGTCAGCGCTGTCCTTCCTCTTTCAGCGTTCCCCGCCCCTCTGGGCCTGTCTGGACCTTCTTCCGTAGAGCGGCTTTTGGGTTCCTTTGTACTGCCCTCCGGTACCGCCCTGGGAACTACATACTGGGCTCTTGGCGCTCCAATCCTTCCCTTGGAGCTGTTACAGAAGTTCTCTACTCCTTCTGTCCTGTACGGTTGTGTTTCTGTAGCCATCGTGTCTCTGACGGGTGCCTGAGTGGCGGCCCTTCTTGTTCCGAGCCTTCTGTCGTCCCCAGGACAGGGCTGTTCTCCATTGCGTCTCTTCCTTCCTTCTGAAGGTGGTGTTTGTCTTTCATTTCATCGAGGCAGTCGTCCTCCCCTTCCCATCCCCGGGAACGGACACTTCACCGATTTGGACGTTGTTTGGGCCTTGCAGTTTTTTACTTGGAGATCTCCGACTCTTGTCGACGTTTTGGTCTCTTGTGTTTCCAGGAGGTCTGCGCAAAGGGTTGACGGCCTCTAGGGTGGCTTTCCTCCGCTTTCTCAGAGTGGCTATTGCTGTGGTTGCCGCACCAAGGTCAGGGTTCTGCTTTTGGTGTCACCATTCATTTCACCAGAGCTGTCGGTTCCTCCTGGGCCAGAGGCATTAGGCCTCGGCCATGTATTTGTGCAAGGCGGTCGCTGTCTTCCTTGCACACCTTACCGAGTTCTACAGGGTGCATACTCGGGCTTCGGCGTATGCTGCCTAAAGCCGCCTGGTCTGCAGGTGGCGGTTTCTTGATGCCTTCGGGTGCTTCGCCTTGGTGCTGTGGTCCCTCCCCTTTTGGACTGCTATTGAACGTCCCAAGGTCTTCTGTGTCCCCCAAGGAAACTGGGCGAGAAAACGAGATTTTTGTATAACTTACAGGTAAAATCTCTTTCTCGCTCTTTCCTTGGGGGACACAGCACCCACCCATTCTTTGTTCTTCTCTGCACGGTTTCCGAGTTTGTTTTACCCGTTGGGTAGTTGGCTTGTTGGTTCCACTTTTGGACTTTGCCTTTTCTCACTACTTGGACACGCAACTGGCAGTCTCTCTCTCCAGGCTGAGGGTATAGCTGTGGAGGAGGGGCTTAACAGTTTTCACTTAGTGTCACGCCTCCTATGGAGATGAGCTATACCCAAGGTCTTCTGTGTCCCCCAAGGAAAGAGCGAGAAAGAGATTTTACTAGTAAGTTATACAAAAATCTCGTTTTTCACATTAAAAGTGGTTGTCCACTCCTTTTATATTGTTGGCCAACAATAGCTGATTGGCGGGGGTGTGACACCCTGCAACCCTACCGATCTGGTGTTGTGCAGTAGCTCCAGCACTGGAAGTAGGCGCCCTTGTCAAGTGGACGGAGCTAGTTACTGCAGGAAGTGAATGGAAGGAGCTGTGTAGTCCCGGTGCCTACTTTCAGTGATTAAGCTACCCCTGGAAGGCAATGATGAGGAGCCTCAGACCCCTATTAATCAGATACTGATGGTCTATACCGAGGATAGGCCATGAATATAAAAGGAGTGGACAACTCCTTTAAGACCATAGAGATCCTCCAAGACAGAGGTGCACAACTGGCGTCCCATACAAGCTAGTTTGTGTCCCCATCATTCAGAAATACGCAGCTATCACGAAACAGTCGTCCTATAATGCAGAGGACAGCGTGCTGTAAGTAAATGGAAGCTCTGTGCTCTATGCCCTTGATCAGACCAGAAGAGGAAAACTGTATGGGAGCAGGGATATGCACTGTGTAGCTGGCATTGTTATAGGGGATGTCACCATTGTGGAGAGGCTCTGTTCTATTTTATCCAATTCCCTGTGTCATGCATTGCCCCACTTCAGCCATGTACTGAAAGCATCAGTTTTATCCATACGGCTCCTTTAGGCCTCATGCACACGACCGTTGTGTGTTTTGCGGTCCGCAAATAGCGGATCCGCAAAACACGGATGGCATCCGTGTGCATTCCGCAATTTGCGGAATGGCACGGACAGCCTTTAATATAACTGATTATTCTTGTCCGCAAAGCGCGGACAAGAATAGGACAGGTTATATTTTGTTTGCGGACCACGAACCGGAGCAACGGATGCGGACAGCACACAGAGTGCTGTCCGCATCTTTTGCGGCCCCATTGAAGTGAATGGGTCCGCATCTGAGCCGCCAAAACTGCGGCTCGGATGCGGACCAAAACAACGGCCGTGTGCATGAGGCCCTACAGAGAATTTCCTTGTGAACTGACCGCCCACACATGCAGCTCTCTCCCCTGTACAGTGGCAAGATTTATGCATTGATAAACGGATCCACAAAACACGGACAGCGGCAATGTGCGTTCCGCATTTTGCGGACCGCACATTGCCGGCACTAATAGAATATGTCTATTCTTGTCTGCAATAGAAATTAATGGGTCCGCAATTCCGTTCCGCAAAATGGGGAACGAAATTGCGGACGTGTGAATGGACCCTAAGAGCACACAAACAGTTATACTGTTCATGTGTTTTAGCAGTAATCACCTCCACCAAGAGCATGCACAATGCTGAGAAGGAATTTTGGACCATTCCTCCATGGGCTCAATTCATCAGTGGTTCTGGAATGCCTTCAGTGGAGACCCTACCTACAACAGACTCATGGCAGACATGTTATTACGGCCCTCGGGAATGCTAGATTCTGATAATGTGGTCCTGGAGCCAGGAATGTTGTGCACCCCTGCTCTAAACGAATACACAGAATTAGCATCTCTTTTCTTGTGGTTATATAATATTTGAGCTTCAATCCTCCATCTTTGGAGCCATTCTAGCCAGCATCAGAAATTCGATAATATTCCTTGATTACCCAAATAGCTCAGTTTTAGGTGCTTTCTTTGGGGCACTGTATTCACAAAACCACATCATAAGAGCATGAAAAATTGCTACAATTCTGGAAAAACTAACTGCCAACAACAAAGCTGTCATGTGTAAATGCACCTACCAAGTGAGAGCGATTCAGGCAGTCAGAGCCGAGCAAAAATTCCTGCATCTTCCCTGAAGATGTCATCAGCACAGTGCAGATACCAGCTACAGCTTTCATATAGAGATATATGTGGGCTGACAGGAGTCCCAACAGATCCACAACTCCCTTTAGGCCTCCGCAAACTGCGGACCAGCAAAATACAGATACCGTCCATGTGCCATCCGCATTTTTTGGCAGAGCTACTCACTTCAATGGGTCCGTGGACCGTATTTTCCTGACCAGAATACGAGATGTTCTATCATTTGCGGAACGGTCATAAAGATGGGGACAGCACACAGATGACATCCCTGTACTGTCCGATTTTGTTTTGTGGACCCATAGAATATGAATAGATCTGTGTGCGATCCTCAAAAAATGTGGATCGGATGAGGATTCAGAATATGGTCGTGTGCATTAGGCTATGGCTACACTGATGGCAGAGTAGGTGATCCCATAGAAATCCAACACAGCTGGATTTCTTGCGACTGCTGCGGCGATCCCACTCATTTCTATGGGATCTCGCTGCCCTGCAATCCTGGCACCGACAGCTGTTCCGCGACCCGTGTCACCCTAGCATTTGGCGTTATTTACAGACCGGTATAAACTGTGCTAGTATTCTGGTGTTAGCTGATAAGTCTGCAGCAAAATGCATCTGTTAATATCTCCATGCTGCAGGTACCTTCAGGACATAAAGTGCGGCAAAGTGGATTGAAGTCACTGGCCCACATTTACTAAAATACAAAACAAAAAAAAAAAACTGCCAATTTCAGCAGGACTAGCCGACTAATGATGTGATCTCCAAATTTATTACTGCTGGAAAAATGTTTCCACTCCGGGAATCACAATGCCATTCCTGCTTCAAATAAGCTTGGTGCGGGGTCAAGTGAAGCATTCCACCCACAGATTCACTGCTATGCAAAGAGCAGGCTGAAATCAGAGGGTGAAATCATAGGCTGAAATCATAGGCTGAAATCAGAGGCTGAAATCATACCCTGAAATCAGTTTGCCTTCCATATAGTAAAACTGACCGGTCTTGTTGCTTTCTTCTAGGATCAGGAATCGGGGAACCCGGGTTGGGAAACACTGGTCTGATATGACCAGACACTCTCCTAGTAAAAGATGTCGGTGAGAAGGAGGGATCAGGTCGTTGGGATTTCAACATGCCAAATTCTTTAGTTTTCATGGGACATAAGTCACCTTCCCCTGGTGAGAACACATGCACCCTCAGCTGACAACATCTTAGGTCTATGACCAAAGCCAGAGATGGATCCAGAAGGACCAGTCCTTCATTTATACTTCTCATTCTCTTCCAAACCACTTCTGGCTTGGGCAGAAAAAACTGCCCCAAAGTGTGTATGACACCACCCTAAAGGGGTTTTGGCCTAGCCTCAGGACAGGCCATCAATGTTTGATCAAAGGGGGTCCGGCACGCTGCATGCTCCCCTCCCCCCAGTAGCTGCCGGGTCAGAACTACACCACTTTGTCCGTTATGTAGTGGACAGAGCTGGTAGCTGCAGTATTTCTCCCAGTCACAAGGCTGCAGTGACCAGCATCGTCCACTACACAATGGACGGCGCTGTGTAGTTCTGACCCTGGAGCTACTATGAAACAGCTGATCGCCGGTGGTGTGGGGTCTCACTCCCCCGCCAATCATATATTGATGTCCAAAGGATGGATCACAGAAAACCCCTTTAAAGGCTATATGGAAATATGTTCTATGGAGATTTTGCTTTGTTTCTGCGGATTTGCCCCCGATTTCCCCCTTTGCATTGCAATGAATGAAATCTGCAACGAACATCCAAAGAATTGATACACTGCGGATTTCAAAATCCACAACAACCTCAGATCAATTTATGTGCAGAAATTTCCGCGAAATTTTATCTACTTAGGCTACATGCACACAACCGTGCCGTTTTTCCGGTCCGCAAACCGCGGATCCGCGAACAACGGAAGCCACCCGTGTGCCTTCTGCAATTTGCGGAACGGGCGGCCCATTGTAGAAATGCCTATTCTTGTCTGCAAAACTGACAACAATAGGACACGCTATAGTTTTTTTGCGGGGCCACGGAACGGAGCAACGGATGCGGACAGCACACGGAGTGCTGTCCGCATCTTTTGCGGCCCCATTGAAGTAAATGGGTCCGCACCCGAGCCGCAAAAAATGCGGCTCTGATGCGGACCACAAAAACGGTTGTGTGCATGAGGCCTTAACTGTTACTTTACACTGCGGATTTGACATACGAAAATCCACAGGGCAATACTGCACTAAATATGCACTGTGTACAAGAAGGCAGTTGGGGTGACCTGTGCAAATGGGTTGTCCAAGATAATTAAAAATCTCTGAAAAGCCCTATGTCTTAAAATAAGGCGACATGCACACGACCGTTGTGTGTTTTGCGGTCCGCAAATTGCGGATCGGCAAAACACGGATGGCGTCCATGTGCGTTCCGCAATTTGCGGAACGGCACGAACAGCCATTAATATAACTGCCTATTCTTGTCCACAAAACAGACAAGAATAAGACAGGTTATATTTTTTTGGGGCGCCACAGAACTTAACAACGGATGCGGACAGCACACGGAGTACTGTCCGCATCTTTTGCGGCCCCAATGAAGTGAATGGGTCCGCATCCAAACCGCAAAAACTGCGGCTCGGATGCGGACCAAAACAACGGTCGTGTGCATGAGGCCTAAGAAACATGACACACTCACCCTTTTCTCCGGCGCTGGCCCAGTACCTGCTGTTTGATGGAGAGTATGCGGTTACTTGACCAGCGCCGCAGAGAACTGCGCTGGGGAAACAAGTGTATCAGGTTTTTTATTTTAAGACATTGTAGGGGTTTTTGGAGACTTTTAATTAGCTTGAACCAGCCCCTTAAGGCGCACGCATTTTTATCTGGCTGGCAGTGAGGAAATTCAGTGTATGATTTGCGCCATTTCCTCCCAATCCTGGCACACACTGCTTGATAAGCGAGCACCACCGTCTTCCCCAGACCTTCTGCTGTCCAGGAACACGCCATCAATCAAAGGAGCAGCTCTGGATGTTTAATGTAAAGGATATGTTTTGGTTCTTTCAGTAAAGAAGTCTTCAGTCTCATTGTGCCTGACCTACGAGAATGGAAGAAAATGGAGGGTTAACCGTCTTGAAGATAATCATTATCGGTCATCTCTAAGCTTTCATTACAGATGCAATATTACGCGGATGTCACACCATGCTCTACACCAGGACTGCAGGATTGTGTCCGGTATAGGACATCAACAAACCGGACCGGAATGCATTCTGGCGCACGCCGTTCTGGTCTGTTCAGTTTTGCCCCCATTGACAATGAATGGATACAAAAAGAAAAAAGCAGATGTGAAAGTTCCCCTACATATTGTGGAGTTTGAGCCGTCATTACGCTCTTTGTAGGCATGGCATGTCACCGTTGAGCTTCAGTGGTCACGTGCCATTCCTGAACACGTCAGCACTGAGGCCACTGATTGGCTGGCAGTGGTGACATGCACGTAACATTTGCACCCATCCTGGCCACCTAAAAAGGTCTTCTCTGGTTTGGAAAACCCCTTTATGCTATTTTTTTCTAAAGGTAAACCTTAACATGCACGTATACAATATACACTGCTCAAAAAAATAAAGGGAACACT